>NC_088350.1:31944285-32595714 GCF_036884655.1 Musa acuminata AAA Group | reverse complement strand
TGTACTTGCGGGATCAAATATACTGCATTTTCCAAAAATGGTATGGGATTGTGCTTGCATGATGGAAGTGATTAATATGGAAAAATAATGAGCTACACAATAGTCAAATGCTTCATTTTTAAAAATAATTAATGTCTGAAATGTATAGAGATCTAGAAGCAGCAACATTTAGATAGTTTGAGGTTGAATTTTTTTTTTTATTGATTATTTGTTGATTAATCTCTGTTGTTGACATGATGCCACCTCAATGTAATGGTAATTTCAAATAGTAGTTCATCTCTTTTGATGAGAATATTTATTATAAAGCAAGTTTTCTATACATTTCAGGTGTACTGTCAATTTACTACTTAAGAGAATTGACCTTGAGACTCATTTTCAAGGTTTACTAAAACAACTACCTTATTTGTAGTAGGGTGCTTTCTTCGTGCCTTATTCTAGTTTGTGAGGATGAATGTTACATAAAAAACCTCAGGTTCGGTATGGTAAATGCATTAGAAATGGACAAATTTGAGCTTTGAATATTCTCATTTACTAATAGTAAAGTTCATAATGTTGTATGTGGAGCGCATTCATTCCTCTTGTGTCAATATAAGCATTTAATCTTTGGAGTTGTGTCCTGTGCATTTCAAATTGTGTTCCCTACCGATTGACCATCAAATTTATGATACTTAAGGTTCTGATTCTTCACTTGCTTCAGATCTTTTCCACTTAAAATTCTATATCTTTAGGAATGTGGCTTGCTCTTGCCGTCGATATCTCAGGCATTCTACACTTTAACTCTTTTGCTTTTCAAAGTTTGATCATATGTTGGGTTATTTCTGTTTATTTTTGTTATCCCAGATACATGTGTTTAATTGTGTATCTAACAAGAAAATCTTTTGTTCCTGCACAATAACATTAGAAGATCCATATGGTTATTCTGCCTTGAAATTCTCAGAATAGGGATGTTCCACGGTTATGAGAGAAATACTGCAGTATCTTAACCAGTAAGGAGTCTGTTTATAGCATAAGGATTATATTTGATCCATGTGCTGAAACAGAAAAGATGGTGTCCTGGTAGACCTTGGTCAGTTTTAAGTTTTGGCCAATAGTACATTTATAGTGCATCACTTGTTCTGCATTTCTCTTTTTACATCATCTTTCTGTGTACAGAAAAAAGATTTGATCATGATTCTGCGAAACTAACAATCTTGGTTTTCTTTTTATCTTCTATTACTGTCCATTTTGGTTGTTAATTGGCTTCCTCTTATTTAAACCGCAGATCTATATTGATTCAGCAGAAGCTAAAATTCCTGCAGTTCTGGATTACCTGAGTACTGTTATTGAGGTAACCAGAACTAATTACTTGGTCTTGTGGTTTTAGTAGATATAACTATTGCCAGACATCATGTTGATGGCCTGTGAACCAATTAGTTGCATAATTCAAGTATTTCAGCTGTTGTACATCTCTTTCAATTATCTCGTTTGGTTAATCTGTTTCATGTTCCTTCTACCCATTTGTGAATGGCTATGTCTTAGTTCTTCACTTGATAAAACTTTTAGCACATATGGTGCTTCATGTTTATTCTCATCCTCACTTTTCAGGCAGACTGCAAATTCTTGATATTTGCTCACCATCAGCCCATGATTGATGCGATACATCAGTTTCTTCTTGTAAGTAACTTAACATTGCCATCTTTCTAAGGTAGATTTTATGTTCATATAAATAGTAGTCGACAGTTCACCATCGTAATCGCCCAAGAATGATCAATTTATTGCAGAAAAAGAAAGTTGGCTGTATAAGAATAGATGGCGGTACCCCATCATCGATGAGACAAGCTTTAGTAAATGAATTTCAGGAGAAGATTGAAATAAAGGCTGCAGTTGTAGGCTTCTTTCTGCTTTTGAATTGGATTTGTTACATCTCTCTGCTCAGACTGTAATGTTTTTATGCTATATTGAAAACAAACCCCATGTTCCATGCTTTCTGAAGTTTATTGTTGGTGATGCCCATTTGTAGCTTTCAATCAAAGCCGGAGGTGTTGGATTGAACCTGACCGCAGCAAGTACAATCTTTTTTGCTGAGTTGACCTGGACTCCTGGTGATATAATTCAGGCAGAAGATCGTGCTCACCGGATTGGCCAGGTAATGATTCGTGGTATTGATACAATTTATAGTGCACCTATATGTATTATACTCTTTCCTGGCTTGGATGCAAATGCTTCTTTTTTATAGTAATATCATCTGTACTTATTAAAACTTACCCAGTCATTGCCAAGCTTGGTGTCACTAAATTTCTGATCAGAACAGTGGGTCAAAAGGTCCAGTGTGTCAAAAAGTCGAATTACTGGCTTAATTAATAATATAAGTTTAAAATATGTATAATAAAATATAAAATAATAATCTCGCAATTCTTTTTTTTTTCTACTCTCTTTTATTTTTCTTCTCTTTTTGCTAAATTAAAAGTTTTGTTCTCTCTTTCTTGCTCTTTTTTTACCCTCTTATTTGTTTCTTCTTTTTCTTTCCTTAATCAGTCTTCAGTGCCATTTTCCTCCTAAATTCTTTCCTCTTCTTTGTCTTCCTCTCCTCGTCTCTCTTTGCTCCTTGTCTTCTTTACCTCTGCTGTGCCCTCTCCTCTTCCTGTTATTCCTTGTGGCTTTTTTCTTGTGGCCCTTTCCTTCTGGATCTTCTTTGGTGATGGAGTTGGCAGGAGCTAGGGACAGCTGATCAAAGCATACAAAAGAGATATGCAAATCAAATTAGAAGGGACTGGGAATTTGAAATCAATGTCTGTTTTAAAGCGACAAATGATAAATT
Organism: Musa acuminata AAA Group; assembly: GCF_036884655.1. Taxonomy (NCBI): domain Eukaryota; kingdom Viridiplantae; phylum Streptophyta; class Magnoliopsida; order Zingiberales; family Musaceae; genus Musa; species Musa acuminata. The sequence continues at coordinate 32,592,917 of NC_088350.1, read as the reverse complement.
TACTGCTAGATTTATTTGTCCTTTCACAATTTTGTAAACGATGGGATCGATGGCTTACCAATTAGCATTGTCCCCTGTACTCTCTGCTACACATGATTGTGTTTCTTATCTCCATGTTCTTAAGTATATGAAGGATCCATATCACTTTCTTGGAGCAGCCGATCTAGATCTTTGAAAGGAATGAGCTCGTCCTGATTTGCAAGTTTATGTATGTCCGTTGACAGCATCATTGAGGTCGGGATGTAGACATGAACGAGCATTATCTATATCTATTCCACTAACGTAAAATCAAATTTGATGATCATATTTATTAAATAGGGGGAGGATTGTAACTATCAAGTAAATTAAATTCGGAATAAATCAAATTGAAAATTTTATATTTATATTGCAATTAGGATATTTGTTTCCTATTTGAGTGGATTTAAATAAGAGGATTTTTTTAAAAAGAATTTGAATCCTAATCTAGATCTGAAATAGATAAATTTAATTATTTAAGTAATAGTTTCGAGATTCTCCCTAATGTAAAATTTACAATATCCTCTTATTTAAATTCACTGAAATAAGAAATAAATATCCTAATTGCAATAGAAATATAACCTATTCTATTTTTAATTTGATATAATCTGAATTTAATGTATCCAGTGGTTAAAGAACTAGTTCAACAAAAGCCAAAGGTGGGTTGATTATTTAGCATTTGCTTTCTTGAGCACTAGTATCTGGATATATAGAGCCTTGAGATGGAACTTTCTCTATGTTAAGGTGGAAATTGATGGTTGCTCAATCACTGTATACTATAACTTCATATTAACAAATAAATGTCATTGTCAATGTCTGCAAAGTCTACTATGCTGAATTATCTGAATCAAACAAACAATTTAAGGAAGAATCCGTCTTTACTATGTTTGTGGCCACATTGAGATTCTATCAGTTTACTGTGTGGTGCTAGTTTTTCATCTAATTAAGTATTCATGACTTGAGTACCCTTTAGCAATTCACCATGAATTTAGCTCATGTGTACTTATTATAGTACTATCTCATGTCAGTTAACACTTATGTAGAGCATGATCAAAATTTAAATATCATAATGTAGTTCTGTTTTGCTCTCACAAGGTACTAGGCTTGACTGCACTTAGCACTATTTGGGGCATAATTTGCTGCAGTAATCAACTTTAACCAAGACAAACTATATTTCATGTTGACCATTGACGTATTATAAGATTCATTTTTTCCTTTGCTTTGCTAGGTTTCATCGGTCAATATATATTACCTTCTCTCAAATGACACTGTTGATGACATAATCTGGTATGTCTGTGCCTTTAGTGTAAGTATTATCTCAATTCTTGGGTTACCCATGGTTTTTGCTAATGCCAGTCCTGTTCAGGGATGTTGTTCGAAGCAAATTGGAAACTTTGAGCCAGGTTCTGCTTAATCCTACCTCTTCATTTGTTGTGTTTCTGGAAATTTCACATACTCCATATAGATAATGATTTATATTTCTTATGATTGGATAAAGTTTCTGTTCATCCTGATTTGGTAATGAGCTGCCTAATTTATAAATTGAAGAGTATTTTCAAGTCTTCTGCATCAGGTGTCAATACACATTGAGTGAGAATATATTACAAAAAACTATCAGTTGCACCCTTCACTACATTGGATTCTAGTAAACATCTTTACTGCCTTGTTGCCACTTTTATGAATCAAAAGTCATGATTCTCATATTTTTCCTCCTGTAGTGGAAATTGTGTATGTAAGAGATAACTCTGATTCCTTTCAGCTTAGCACTTAAATTTGTGGTTTGTATTCAATAGAAATCTAATTGTTTCATTAGACACTTAATAACTTTACACCCTCCCTTTTTTCTACCATCCTGACTGTTTTATCTGAGAGAGTTTCTTTCAAATTGCTGCTTCAGGAAAGCATAGTTGCCTTTCATTTAACACACACAATTCTTCTTTTAATTACTGATGGTGCTTTTTTTTTTTTCGCTATCAGATGCTCGATGGTGAAGAAAATACATTAGAAGTGTCTTCCAGTCAAACAAGCAAAAGTCCTCAAAAGCAAGCAACTTTAGACTCCTTTATGAAATGCTGTGATGGCACTGGCGATGCTCAGCACATTGCAAAAACTCCCAAATTTTGAGACACATTTTGTTGTTGCTGTGAAACATTCAGTATATATATATAGAAATCAACTCTTAACATTGTAGCGTAGCAACAACTGGGAACTGTTACTCCGAGATACGTACCAAGTAGTTATTCTTTGACCTTCCTTGCATGAGTGCGATATTTTATTGGTTCCAAAAAGTATTTTCAATAGAAAATACAATGTCTTTGTTTTAATTTAGAACATTTCAACGGTGACAAGTCTTTTCGTTGATAATGCCTTGGAATCAAATTCAATATGTATATTTCGTAATCTTCCGGAGCCTTATTGTACAATGATTTTCCTGTTCAACGTCAACCTTCATTTGGACAAGTGAAATTTCTAGCCTAATTAGTAAACAATAGTAGTTTAAGGTTTGTAATTTTATTTTTATTACTGTCTTTTAAAGAAAGATTATTGCATAGTTTTTTAATAACTAAACATAAAAATATTCTAAAATATATATAATAATATTAAATTTTAGATATATTTTAGCTTTGGTGAAGTGTGGTGTATAACTTAGATAAAGACCAAGTATCATGCTGCTTGCATTGAGCATGGTTAGTTATTTTGATGATGTCGAATCAATTTTGTAGTCATCAGTACACATGTTTTTTCAAACTCATTTATGATCTGTAAAACACAAATGTCTGATATAGATGCAAACTTAAGACTTCTTGATCAGATCACATTCTCTACGAGCTATAAAATAGTATTGTAGTGGCTTTGAAATAAACGTGTTAGGATAGCCATAAATATCATGGCCATCCAACCGATGCAGATGGACGTCCGGTTCGCGGGTTTTACCGGTCCGACTAATCGGTCCGGTTCGAGTTTAATAACTACGATCCCTTTTCTCCGCGTCAGGAGACGGTAGGGCTTTTCTTCTCGGCACGTCGTCCCTTCCGTCCCTGTACGCCGTCGCCGCTCCCACAACCCAACCATCCGACCCTCGTTGAGGTCTCCTCCTCCTTTTCTTGTTGCCGGCACCGCCAACTCCGACGGACGTCATCGTCTTATTTCCTTCGCTCTTCTTTTGTGCTGTGGTCTTCTTGGGAGAGGCAGAGAGCAAGGAGCCGGAGGATGGCGCTGAGGCGGGCGCTGGGATGGTCGGATGGGGAACTGATGCGGTCGGACGCAAAGCCGTGCACCCGCCTGATGCGCCACACCGCAGGCATCTTCAGCGTCGGTGGGGCCCTTGCTTTCTGGGTCCTCTGTCGCCTCCACTATGGTACCATCTCTTTATATCCTCTTGTTCATCAACCTAGTGCATTTCCTAACCTAACTTGTCCGTTAAGTCAGCGGTGGGGGTAGTGCCGGTGGTTGTGAAAGGGAGAAGAGGGGAAGGGGGGAAGAGGGAGGGGTACGTGTGCCATTCGGTGGCTGTTGGGAAGGGAGGAAGAGGTTTCACAGGGCATGTCGATTGCTGGTAAAGGGAGAAAGGTGGCCACTGATCATTGACAGGGAGGAGAGTCGGCGGCGAGGGGCTGGGAAGCTAGGGTTTGTGCAGGGCAAGTAGGGGGTGGGTTTGGAGGAAGTTAAGTTATCTTGGTTGAATCGAATCAATAAATTTGGGTTCAACTCAATCTCAATCAGATTGATTTGGACTGGGCACCCCTAAGCAGCGCCCAATTGAATTCGCTTGCCCGAACAATTTAGAGGTGTTTGTGCCTTGCCTTGCCTTGCCTTTACCGGGACCCAGGTGTGAGTTCGCTTGCCCAACAATTGAGAGGCGCTCAGTCCTTGCATTGCTTCGCCTCGCCTGAGCATGAATTCGCATGTTTGAACAATTTAGAGGCACTCAGGCTTTATCTCGCCTGGGCACGCTTTTGGCCCTTGCCTCGCCTGGGCATGAATTTGTATGTTTGAACAATTTAGAGGCACTCGGGCGTTGTTATGCCTCACCTTTACTGGGTGTGAATTTGTCTAGTTAAACAAGTTAGAGGTGCTCGGGCCTCGTCTCACTTCACCTCACCTAGGTGTGAATTTGCTTGCTCGTACAATTTAGAGGTGCTTGGACCTTGCCTCGCCTTGCTCGAGTGTGAATTCGTCATTGCCCAGGTGTTAATTCACCCTTCCTTATAAAAAAAATTGTATGGTCCAGAAATATAATAAATAGAAGAATACAATCATATAAATGAATGTAAAATAATCTTTGGAAATAAGTAAATAAAATTTCATGTTGGTTTCGAGAGAAGGGGAGAGGAAATGAGGGTTAGGGTTTCCATTATATGATTGACAATCTTATGACTTTAGAGAACGTTATAATATATCATATGAAATTCAAAGAATTTCATTAGTATCCCACAAATGCGGAAATGTTAATGCTAACCTAAGATAGCATCAACATTTAAGCCTTTGTAATGCAGTATTCCGGCCAAATGCAATTTGAAAAAAAATTGTCAACAATTCATATTTAAAATTTAAAATGTGCATTGGACCATCAATCCACATATCAAATGTGTTCTCAAACACACCTTTAGATACGCTTGGACCTTGCCTCTGTCATCTCACTCGGTTGCCTATGCAAGCCCTCGAGGCTTCCCTGACTTATTTGCTCATATCACGTTAAAAATGCACCAAAACTTGTTTATAACATACTGTTATTAGATCCTTGTGTCTAAACTCTTACATTTACTAAAGCATGTTTCTTTTATTCCAATAGAAGGACAAGAGCTGAAGAAGGTTCTATATTTCATTTTTTTCTTCCTGAGATAGTACATATTATTATAAACCATTTTTTTCCTGTCAGAATTGGTTCTCACTTTCATCATCAAAATGTTTTGTCTAAATCGTTTTCAACATGAGAAATAATTACAGTAGTGCTGATGCAGGTCCGAGGATAACAAACCCACGGAGTCTACGCTGGGCTTCATGCGGAGCAATATCAGTAAGCTCCACTTCCGCTTTACTTGTCCGCCTTTTTAGTCCGGAATGTGAGCCTCAAAATATAGCTGCTTTTGACAAGCCCAAATGAGTATCTGCCATCTCTTCGATATCTGTACTGTTTATGTGCTTGAGGAACTTGTTATGGTTTTTTTTTAGGCCATTGTGGATGAGGTCAACAGTTACTCTTTAAACATGTCTTCTTGTCACAAGGCCATGCTATATTAACTTATTTACATTCTGATTGAATTCAGTCAATTCTGATTACAAACTTTTATTTTAAATATTTAAATAAATGCTTTATAATTTGCTGAACTCCTCTAGAGTTTTTCATGTTATCGTGTGAGCTTTGTCTGCAGATTTGATGTTCAAACTGCTAACAGGAAAATATTTTTGGGATGCAACCTGAGGCTCACATCAAGGGACTGACTTGAAATATATAACGAAAGAACTAAGAAAAAGACTGTGCATGTCACGTACTACCGTTCTTTGATAAGCAGTTGACTAATTTAATATTTAATTTATATTAAATTTTTTATAGTTAAGAAAGTAAAATATTTAATATTATTTATTCTAACGTCGTTGGTTTTATCGACGGAAGATATAATATGTGTAGGAATGATACGAAAATGATGGACAAAAAAATAAATTTAATATTTTAGTTATATATTTTTTGTTATATCATAATTAAAATTTCTTAGTTGATTGTTATGGTGGTAGCAAACAATGGCGTTGTCAAGGGTCACATGTGATTGTTGTGATGGTGGTCGATTAGAATGATACGATAATCAACTTTGTCGATATTAATTTGAATATCGACGATCGAGGAGGGTCGAGGGTTGTGACAGTGATGATAATTTAATGATAGTGTTGGTGGATCTTAAGGATGTCCTTGAAGACGGGTGGGGTGACATCTTGGAGGTGGAGTTTTAGGGATTTTTATGACTTCTTGCAGGGGGAGGAGGAAGAGGCGAAAGAGTGGCGACGATATGTGAGACAAAGGGAGAGGAAGAAGATAATAATGACGATGGTCACTCTGCTTCGTATTGCATATGCGTTGATATTGCTATGCATTTGCGTCAATGTGGGAGGTGAGGTAATGGGAGAGTAGGAAGAGGATGAGGCGATGGCGGTGCTATTGTAGATGCAAAGCAATGTTGACGTAGATGCAGGATGATGTAGCACGTCCATCATCCTTGTTCTCTTCCTCTTCTTCTTTTGTCTTATCTTCCGTCGTCACACTCTCTCTCTTTTCTTCTTTCTCCCCCTACAAGAAGTCGTAGAAGTCACTCAAGCTTGAGCTCTAGGACTCCATTTTGCCCATCTCCAAGGACATTCTTGAGATCCACACCATCAACCTGTCATCACTACCATGGTTGTTGCCTTTGCTTAGATCGTCGATATTCAGATTGACATCGATATGGTTGACCATCGCATCGTTTTCGTCGATCACTATCATAACTATCACTTGCAGCCCTTTATGGCGTCATCGTCTGCCACCATCATAACAGTGATGTTTTAATTTAGATATAATAAAAAAATATAGTTAAAATATTGAAATATTTTTTTGTTAATTGTTTTCGTACTATTTCTATGGCAGTATATTCCGTCGATGAAATCGACAACTTTAGAGTAAATTAAGTTAAATATTTTATTTTTATATTTATAAAATTTTTAATATATTTTTAAAAAAATTAAAATAAAAAAAATTAATTACTGATAATATGTAAGTACTGTGGTTCAGTACGTATATCTCTGTGTATCTCCTATTTTCTTCATCAGCTGTTATTAAATATCTCAACATCTTGCCTGATCTCACTACCATCGGTACCAACACGGACATTGCGAGCGAAGTGCTCGACAAAATGCCCGTCAGCCACTCAAACCGAAAGCTTTTGATCATCGGGAGCCGTGTTGTCCTACTCTTTCAATTAATTTTATTTTACTAACTTAGTAACAACCATATGACATCATAATTAATTTTCCTCTTTGTGGTATTATTATATTAGGTAAAATTATGTATATCCCTTCAAAAAGTTGTTGATTTTGATATTTATCTTTTTTTACTTTAATCTTAGCATCTATAGATATACCTTGAAGTACTTAGTTATGTGTATCATTATAGTTAATTCTTTTAGTTATTATAAGTGAATTATATGTTGAAACTCTAATTCGTATTAATACTCACGAAACTATTACGATGTAAAAAATATTAGGGTTATTCCAGGTATTATAGACATATATTTTTAATTCAAATAGTTTAATTTTTTATCATTGTTAGAGATGACCATCAACCTGAGTCTTTTGTATGACTATTAATGATAGTGGTATGCATATACAGAGTTCTTAGTACTTGAAGGACTAATGTTGTTTTTAAAGTTGTTAAGATTATATATAGAGTGATTTTATGAAAAATAAAAAAACATTTTTTTTCGTTTTTTAAGATATTATCCTTAATTTTTATAATCCCGAAAATATCCTTCACTTCCCGTCTCTTCCCTTCCAATCCCTGCGGTCGCCTCCGTTTCGTCGCGCCCGCCGCCTCCGCCCCTTCCTCTGCCTCCACCACGAGGCCTCTGACGCGCCGCCTCCATCGCGAGGCCTCCGCCCCATGGAGTAGAATTAGGGCGAAGGCGGCGGGCGCGAAGGGTGGGGAAAGGCGAAGGTGACGGGTACGACGGGCAGGGAAGGGGCGAAGGCGGCGAGGTGGAGGCGTCCTCTCCGCCCCACGGAGCAGAGAAAGGGCGGAGTCGCCGGGGGAGCGAAGGCGGCGAATAATTTCGGGATGGAAAAAACGAAAACAAGGGCACTACCGGAAAAGAAAAGTTAAGAAAGGGGAGCTTTTTCGTAAAAAACGCCCTTATGTCACAGTCCCGTGACCGCTCGTCTGCCCCTTAGCCGCTCAAACCCTAAGCGTGGCCCTTTTTTTTTGTTGATCAGATCTCCTCCTCGGCGCCATTCCCATGGGTACCCACCACCGCGACGACTGCGCCGAAAATGGTGGCGACGACAACGGCCATCTGGCGAAGCGGCCGCGGCCGGCATCTTCCCCCATCTCCGCTGCCGAGATCGCGGAGGAGTTCGCCCACCACGACCCCTCCGTCGCCCGCATCAACAACGGCAGCTTCGGCAGCTGTCCGGCATCGGTCCTAGCTGCCCAGCTCCGGTGGCAGCGGCTCTTCCTCCGCCAGCCCGACGAGTTCTACTTCCACCGCCTCCAGCCTGCACTTCTCCGCTCCCGCATCCTCGTCAAGGAGCTCATCAACGCCGCTGACCTCGACGAGGTATCCCTCGTCGACAACGCGACCACCGCCGCCGCCATCGTCCTCCAGCACGCCTCCTGGGCCTTCTCCGAGGGCGGCTTCCGCAAGGGCGACGCCGTCGTCATGCTCCACTACGCCTACGGCGCCGTCAAGAAGTCCATCCACGCCTACGTCGCCCGCGCCGGTGGCCACATCATCGAGGTGCCCCTCCCCTTCCCCGTCTCCTCCAACGAGGAGATCGTCCAGGAGTTCCGAAAGGCCCTGGAGCTCGGGAAGGCCAACGGCCGAAGAGTTCGCCTCGCCGTGATCGACCACGTCACGTCCATGCCCAGCGTCGTGATCCCCGTCAAGGAGCTCACGAGGATCTGCCGCGAGGAGGGCGTCGATCAGGTGTTCGTCGACGCTGCTCACGCCATTGGTAGTGTCGAGGTCGACGTGCAGGACATCGGGGCCGATTTCTACACGAGCAATCTCCACAAGTGGTTCTTTTGCCCCCCGTCCGTGGCGTTCCTATACACCAAGAAGTGTTCCGCCTCCTCCCGTTTGCACCACCCCGTGGTCTCCCATGAGTACGGCAATGGCCTCCCTTTGGAGAGCGCATGGATCGGCACCAGGGACTACAGTGCTCAGCTTGTGGTGCCCTCAGTGATGGATTTCATCGGTAGGTTTGAGGGTGGAATCGAAGGGATCAGGACGAGGAACCACGAGAAGGTGGTGGAGATGGGAAAGATGCTGGCTGATGCATGGGGGACGTTTCTTGGATCTCCCCCGGAGATGTGCTGCAGCATGATCATGGTTGGTTTGCCTGGATGTTTGGGGATTTTGAGAGAGAAGGATGCATTGAAACTAAGGAGCTTGCTAAGAAAAGAATTCAAGGTCGAAGTTCCAATTCACTATCAGCTGCCCAAGGATGGTGAGGTCGTCGAAAAGGATGGGAGCAGTACTGTCACTGGGTACGTAAGGATTTCTCATCAGGTGTACAATATGGAAGGTGACTACCATAAACTTAGAGATGCAGTCCACAAGCTGGTAAATGATGGATTTAACTGCACAATGTTTCCATCCTAATGAGAAGGTGCGGTGACTCCTTCTATCGCGTTAACTTCAAGTTAATTGATAATAAATTATGTGGCATGCATTGCACTTTAAAGATTTGGTCTATGATTGCCTAAAACCATGAGATATCTTCTAGCTTTGTTTGAATTATCTAATGTCAAAGGAAAATGCTTTGCATGTGAAACTTGATAGTTGTGACATAAGCCGGAATGCAATGACTAAATTGCCAAAATCCCTATAGATTGGCATTGAACTCAGGTTCAGTTGACGTAACTTATGTATCAAAAATAATAATCAAACCTTTTTTTTTGGACTATTTTTTTAGTTTGGTTTTTCTTTTGGAAGTTTCTGTGCAATCCATGAATATTTCCTAAGAAGTAAAAGAAAAAGAAGATGGGGAATAATGTGTGTGATTGGGGATCTTGTCGAAGGATGAATTTCAATGCTAATCAATAATGAAAAATGGAATATTATATATGCTAAATAAACTTGAAAGTAGATCTTCAGAATGAAAAGATGGGCCATTGATATCCTTTACTTGAGATTTTCGTAAATATATAATACTCTTTGTAGTTTTTGTCTTCTGCTTGGGAAATTTATTTAAAGGGAAGAGATTTTGTAACCAAGGCTAAAGTTGAATGAATGAAAATTCATCTTTTTTTACATTATGTATAAACAGTGTCGGGTCATTTTTCTTCCCTTGGTGTAAGTTTAAAGGATGAAAAAGGTGGAGGGTTGCGTTAGGTCACTAACAACCAACGTAAAATTATATTAGATTTCATGAACATGGATCTGAATTGATTTCGGTATAAAGCTAGGTTATCACTTGGAAGTGATGTGAGGCACCTTCACGAGATAGGTGTCCTAAATTGCAAACTATAGGCTAGGAGGTTGTCAGAAGCAGCCCATCACATCGGCACCCAGAAGTGTTACCAAGTAGGCAAGGGTTCTATCATTGTTATGAACCAATGAGAGTAAAGAAGTTAGTCCAAGAACAGAGGGTTAAGTGGGTAGGAAAAAATCTAGAGAGATTGATAGTACTAGATTTAAAATTTGGTGTACTAAAAAAAGTTAAATATAGAAATCGTATATGAATTGTTGTTGATAAGGATCTTAAGAACAATTTTGCAGATGTAAAAAGATTTGAAGATAGAATTATAGTTCTAAGATTTGTGAAAGGATAATATGTTTTGAATATCATTACTGCTTATGCCCCACATGTCAGATTGGATGATCATGGATAATGCTCTTGATTTACCTAAAGACAATGTTTTGAATACCGATCGGGTCAGTGCGTACCAATTGGTATTTGTTGGTTCATTCATGTTTTGGTATCAAAACTTGTAGATTGATATCTATAGATATCGATTTATTTGTATTATTTTATTCATAAAAAAAGCACTACTATGTTATAGTATTATGTTCCATTATGCCTAACAAAAGTTTGATGAATCAACACAGGTTGATGGTATTAGGCATTTACGGTAGAAAATAAAAGAAGAAAAAAATAATAGAAAAAATTATTAGGATTGGATGGTAAAATTTTAAAGACGATAATGGAAACACTTTTAATAATAAGATAAAAAGGGAGATGACTTAGAACGATAAGGATAATATTAAATATTATTTGGACTACGATGACCAATAAAATTATAAGCTTAACAAAAGGGATTCTTGATAAAACTAGAGGTAGAGGTGTAATTTTAAGAGAGAGTTGGTGGTAGTGTGAGGAAGTTTAAAAATGATTTTTACTAAAAGATTATGTTTTAAAGATTGATAAAATTATAAAAATGAGAAAAAAATTAAGAGATATAAAGAATCTAAAAAAGAGGCTAAAAAGGAGGTTAGTATGACAACATATAAAGCTTATGATATTTTTATAATAAATTAGTATTAAAGATGGTGAAAAAGATAAATATCGAATTACTAAAGCTAGGGAAAGAAAGTGTAAGGATTTAGGTAATATTAGATACATTAAAGATGAAAGTCAAATAATACTTATTAATGATAACAAGATTAAGGAAAGATGAAAAATTAGTTTTATAAATTATTTAATGAATATTCCACACATGACTTAGATTTAACGATAAACAATAGTGGTGGGTTTAATAATCATCGATTTATTTGTAAAATTAGTGGTAAAAGACGCATTAAAGAAGATGAAAATAGTTAAGATTGTGAAGATTGATGGTTTCCCTATTGAGGTTTGGAAAAGTTTAGTGACAAGGGAGCTGCTTGGTTAACTAGCTTATTTAACAAAATCATAAGAATCAGAATGATCTGTAATGAATGGAAAAAGAGTTTTGTAGTGTCAATTTACAAAAGTAAGGGTGACATACAAAATTGTTCAAATTATAGAGGAATTAAAATCATTAGCTATACTATGAAACTTTGGGAAAGATGTATTAAAAGTGTGATAAGACTTGAAACAAATATCTCTTAAAATCAATTTGGTTTTATGTCTGAAAGATTAACCATAGATGCTATTTATTTATTAAGACAATTAATGAAAAATTATAGGGAGAAAAAGAAAGATTTGTATATGGTTTTTTTTACCTTAGATAAGGCCTATGATAGGGTTTATAGAGATTTATTATGATGGGTTTTAGAAAAAAAAAGGTGTATCTACTGATTATATTGATGTTATTAAAAATATCTATAATAATGTAGCTACTAGTGTTAGAACTATATGGAGTGTGTCTAGTGAATTTCCTATTAACATAGGATTACGGGCTAATCACAGATTACCCTCTATAGTTAGCTACCTTTAGCATCCTATTCCCTACACTTTAAAAAGTTACATTGACATCCCTATAGTTACAAAAGTGAAATATCTAGGTCTATTTATCCCAACACCATCAATTTTACCAACAAAAACATGAAAATAAAGGGCAAAAAGATAATTTTAGCGCTCGAATTGGTGGTGGCGGACAATGATGTCACTAGGGGCTGCAGGTGATTGTTGTGGATGAGGAGAGCGATGACGAGAGGTGAGGGTTGCTTTGCATCTACGTCGATGCCGACGCAAATGCAGAGCGACATTGCTCAGCAATTGCGTCGACATCAACGCAGATGCAAAGTGGCCCTCACTTCTCGTCGTTGCTCTCCTTATCTACAACAGCCACCTGCGGCCCTCAATAGCATCGTTGTCTGCAACCATCGACTCTATCCGTCACCACAAATTGAAACATCAAGATTACGCTTTTGCCCTTTTGTGTTTTTGTTGGTAAAATCGACAGCGTTAGGATAAATAGACTTAGATGTTTCATTTTCGTAGCTATAGGGATGCCAATGTAAGTTTTGTTTTTAAAATGTAGGGACTGAAATGCTAAAGGTAACTAACTACATGGGGTAATTAGTCCTAGGATTACACCAAGGATTCGCATTAAGTCTGTATTTTTTTACATTGATAATGGATGAACTCATTAGTCACTTAAATGATAAACCTCCTTGGTGTATGTTATTTACTGATGATATTGTCTTAGTTGATGGGAGTCTAAGTGAAATTAATTATAATATTGAGCTATGAAGTCAAGCCTTAGAAACTTAATGTTTTAGATTAAGTAGGACTAAAATTGAATATATAAAATATAATTTTAGTGATTATAGAAATAGATAAGCGAATATACTTAAATTAGATGGATAATAAATCTCCTTAAGTAAAAGCTTTTGGTATCTTTGATCAATTATTTAACAAGATGGAGAGATCGATAAAGATATTATTCATAGAGTAAAAACAGGAGGGTTAAAATAGTGAAGGACGAGGAATCTTGTATGATTATCGGATACCTTTGAGATAAAAAAAAAAATTATAAGATAGTTGTGTAGACCAACAATGTTTTATGGATTTGAGCGTTGGACAGTTAAGAAAAAACATATACAAAAAGTTTGTGTTGCTGAGATGAGAATATTGAGATGGATGTGTAGAGGTAGTAAGAAAGATAAAAAAAGATATTTTTATTCGAAACCAATTAGGCATCGCTCTAATAGAGTATAAGATGAGAGAAAATTATTCAAGATAGTATGAGCATGTGTCGAGGAAGCCTTCGGATGTTACAATCAGAAGAGGTAAAATAATTAATGTTAGTGGTACAAGAAGAAGTAGAGAAAAATCTAAAAAGACTTTAATAGAAACTATAAATAAAGATTTAAATATTTTGAGCTTAACTAAGCATATTACTTTTTACATATCTCAATGGCGTCAAAAGATCCAAGTAATCAGCTCCAAATAATTGGGACTTACAGCTTGGTTGTTGTTCTAGCGTAAGCTTGAAGGATTTGGAATAAAATTGGAAATTGTGATCAAAGCTACGAGTCTCTTTCATTCTTTCTTTGGTTGATTCTTTCTTTGGTTGGTTGCAGATTTTTTTTACAATTATTGAAAACCATCCTTATGCATACCATAAGCTAATTTTTCATTTTTATTCACTCATTGAGATGTTAAAGATAATGAATCATTTATCCACCTTTAAGTTTCTTCCTTGACCTACCACTTGCTATAGCTGACATTCATTATTAATCTGAAATAGACCTAGTCCTCTATTCGGTGGTGAAGCATAGAGGTAGTATGTTATATGTTGCACCTTTCCATGATTAGCTCCTAAAGGACTTGATACCTTTGGTAACTTCCATACAAACTAATTGTTCATGTCTCACTGAAAAGATAGAGAAACGATGAAACTCTCCTGTGTAAGTGTGAGTGTAGGGTTTTGCAAACTTATTAGTGACTAATTGGTTAAGTTTTTGTAACCCGTGGGCTTCTGCAAGCAACCAAGTAATGGCTTTTGTGATAATTTCTCGCTTGTCCATGGGAAGGAAGGACTGTATATTAGTGATTGTTGTTTTGTCGCCAATTCTTATCCGTTTCTTCCCAAATCTCCCCGAGCGACAGTGGATTGTTGACAGTTAATATTACTTCCACCTTATTTATAACTTGTTACTTGAGAAACTTGTAGGGTGAATTTTATGATAGACACCTATTTTATTTTATTTTTTTTGTTGCTAGGGAGTCTATTTAGGTAACTTTGGTTGCTTGCAAATAAACTGTCTACAGGTCATTTTGGAACAAATAGCTTATTTGCAGATTTGCAAGTTAGTCACTTGCAACATGTGTACATGTAACTTGACCCATGCATGTTGCAGCAGGATTACAGTTTGTAGCGCACTCCCATGCTGGGTTGCAGCAAAGTAGAATTTGGATTCAGGTATCCTTTCGATCCTCCTTGTAAGTTTGGTTGCATAATTGTCACGTTCTATGTGTTAGTTGAAACTGCAAGTAGCGACTACACATGCAGACATCTAAATTCAACGTGCAGACACATGCGTAGTCAAATAAGTCAACGACAAGGTGCCCTATAGAAGGATTTAATGTGTCTATAGAGAAGCTTCTTTCAGAGAAAGTTCAAAGAGTTGATATGGTCCATTTGGTTCTTATAATTAATATCAATCAAATTAAACACTACTACTCCATCACAATGGCAAGAGTGTTCTAGAAAAGTCTCTTCTTTTAAATTATTTTTTTAAAAAATAAAATATATTTTTATTACATTAAATGATATATATATATATATATATCATGAATATGAGATATATTACTTTGAAACCATCTGGAAAACCAATACTGAAGTCACATATCCACAAAATGTTCAGAAGCTCTTTCATTCAACTGTTGAAATGCTAAAAAATCCATAGGTCTCTTCCTTTTCTTCAACATAATCATAGGATGGGATTGTGTTATTTCTATAAGCCTCTAGTGAGTCAGAGATAGAATTACAAAAGATCTGAAGTCGGTTTTGTTGCCATGTCTGTCTGAGTATTACAAGAGACGAACACGATCAAGAGCTGAGTCGTCAGCCAAACAGATTATGTTACCAAATACCCAACTCCTACAAGCTTAATAACCAGGAAAAAGAATGGAATAGTGATTCACCGTTCCCAAGAACGGACTTAGAAGAGTATCAATCAATCTGAGCAGTAGTAGTAGTAGTAGTAGTAGTAGTAATTGCTACATGCCAGTCAGAAGACTTAGGAAGAAGAGCCTAAGAGCAGCAGGAGCTCTTCTGGTTGACAGGTTGTCCACGTATTTGCACTGTTGGTGGTCTGGAACTGTTCATGGCTGGTTGGCTGGCCATCCTGCATCATCGTATATTCTCTTACTACTTAAGACAACCTACTCAAAAAAAATATGGAATATCGTTTCCGAAACTCGACATAAAGAGTTGTGATACCTGTCCTTGATGGAAGCAGTCATGGCCATGAATGCCTGCTCCACATTAGTAGCATTCTTAGCACTGGTTTCCATGAAAGGGATACCGATTTCATCAGCAAAAGCCTGTATGATAGGGGAAAAAAACATCAGCAATCCATGTATCTAACATTTGTCGGTCATCAGCAAAAGCTACGTGATAATAAATCACTTAGATACATTTAAAGGTACCTAATGTGTTGAGGGCTGCACTTTATATTTACTGGTCAAACCATAATCTCACATTTCTTGGTCGGTCATACTAAATATCGGTCTATTATATAACATAAGATCTTTCAGCAAACACACAAGTTCATATAAAGCCCAAACCTAGATTCTTTTTCATAGGCATGCTAGTGGCAACCACAGCTATTGAGAATGCCAGTGATCTTTGGTTCTAGAGTTCTGGAAACTGATGTCTGAGGACTTTACATGAGAAAGGCTAATGATAGTTCCAAATTACCTTGGCTGTCTCGTATGACACAACTTTGTTCGCGGTAAGATCGCACTTGTTCCCCACCAAAAGTTTATTCACGCTGTCGCTCGCATATCGATCAATCTCATTTAACCACTGCTTTACGTTGTTAAAACTCTCCTGATCTGTCACGTCATATACCACCTGCAACTCAAGGTGCAGATAATGAGCAGCCGCTTCAGTACACATGCAAATAACTAATAATTTATATTGATAATTAGATCAAGAAATGGGCTTTGAATTGACAAAATAGAACAGCATAAATCTTGGTTTAGATTCACAAAGCAAGGACTTCACACAATGATACAGTTGGTTTAAAGTCGAGAAAGCAATGACTAGGCTTACAATGATACCATGGGCACCACGGTAATAGCTGCTCGTGATTGTTCTGAAACGCTCTTGCCCGGCAGTATCCCACTGCAACCACAAGAAAAAATGTCTCAACAAGGAAAAACTTAGAAAATTGATACCTCAAAGCCTAATTACACTTAACATCTAGTTTATTGAGAGAGAACTGTCTCCAACGTTAACATTGGAAAATCTTGAATGACATGAAATCTGCTGCTAGAATTCTCAGATTATGACATGACTACAGAGAGTTGACATTATGAACCTCCATGAGAACATCGCATAAAGGAAAACATCTCCCCAGATGTAACAGACCATTCAACAGCAAAAATATATATGATGTTGTTTTAGTCATAGATACACAATCTAGAACATTAGAAAAATAATCTCATAGTCATAGATACACAATAAAAACATCATATTAATAAACTCACTATTTGAAGCTTAATGGTCTTCCCGTCTTGCTCAACAGTGCGAATTTTCTGGATAAGAAAAGAGATATCTTTGTAAGATGATTTAGTCGAAACATTACATTGTCTCGGTATAGAAGATAAAGCTCACTTACAAAGTCAACTCCAATAGTGCTAATGTAACTTTCCAGGTAAGAATCATCCTACAAAAGTAAATAAAAGAGGTCATGCCATAAATTCTGCAAATATGAAAGTCTTGTGCAGTCCAGATCTAGCACCTTTGCTTGTATTACACCTCAACACAAATATGCCAACTTTAATACTACAATGTTATAACATCTCCCGAAGGGCACCTCAAGTGTAGATGTTTGGTCCTAGTGTTTGATGCCAGAGTAATATTTTAAATAAAAGCTTTTTTGTTTAGAAACTACTCAACGAAGATATACTAAGTTAGCAGCCAGTAATCATAACATTAACAATGAAAAATAGTGGTGCTTCAATTTGTAAGCATATTATCAAGAAAAGAATATATGGAAAGATATACATCTACAAGGTTTTTATCCTACTTCAGATCAATCAGATCCGTATATCATTCAAGTTGGGAAGACTTGTTGCCATGAAATCAAAACTCCACAGAACTCCCACATACAACTAAAGATTTCATGGTTAATAAATGACAGAATAAAACAGATACTAAATGAGGTTTGGATCCTATGCTACATATAAAGAGCCATCTTTTGGCCAACATCTTCATGGATATCGCTTTGTAACCATGTTTTCAAATAAGAAGGCAACCACCTAATTACAATCGCAGAAAATGTGGTTCAAAAATCATGTAACTGAACTATGAGATCCAGATTTGTTAATGTTTCTAAAATACAAAGACATTATCAAGCAAAAGACATTTTGCTCCTTACTGCAAATCTTAGGAGGAGGCATGATTTTCCAACACCCGAATCTCCAATGAGCAAAAGTTTGAATAAATAGTCACTGCAAAGAAACATCCCTTCAAGTTAGTTCCATACCAAAAATCACCAAGAATCCCAGACCAATTTACACATTATGACCTATATTAACTAAATCGCATACAATTCATCTGCAATTAAAATTCTATTTTGCAAATCAACAACTACAAGTACTGTCCAGAAGGGAGCAAATGACCAAACAATTGCCAAAATGTCAAGGAAAAAACTTCACCAGGCCACCATGTCAAGGAAAGCAATATCAAGGAATTGTCAATAAGACAAATGCCTCAGCTGTCAAGTTCTTCACAAGGAATACAATTACTGCGACAGAAAGGGAATGCCCATCGATTTATACATAAAATCTCAAGAAATTCTACTGGATTTGTCTTTGTAAAGCGAAAACAGAGCAACTCCCTCAACCACCTGTCGCACAAAAGGGGCACCAAACGATCATTTTCCCATGGATGACCCAGATCCACTTTGCCACAACCATCAAATGGGTCCATTACTTGATTACGCTTATCAATATATAACTCGGGCACATGAAATCAACCAGCGCCAAGCATGGAGGAATAGACTATGATCTAGACCTATCAGAATCACCGGATCTCAAACCACACCACCAGATCCGACGAATACAGCCGGTCAACATCGCCGATCTAAAGTACGAATGCGAATTCGTGATCGACAACCATGCCGATAAAACCCGACCTACACAGCCGAGAGAGAATTTTCCGATCCATCAGAAACCCCGACACCTGACT
The DNA here is from genome assembly GCF_036884655.1 of Musa acuminata AAA Group. Lineage (NCBI taxonomy): Eukaryota > Viridiplantae > Streptophyta > Magnoliopsida > Zingiberales > Musaceae > Musa > Musa acuminata. Next base: position 32,574,364 of record NC_088350.1, on the reverse strand, counting down.
CCGCACGAATCAAACTCACAGACCCTAAGCGCCGGTTCCGTGACCGAATGGAGGATAAGTTTGAGATTCAAATGAAAGAAATTCAATTACCGGCATCAACGCAAATACTAGCCTCAAGGTCGGGGTACTTACTACTCCGGGTTCATGGCGAAGACTGGAGCCGGTGGCTGAGGTCGTCCAGGTGTGATTCACCGTGAGGCTTCGCGCGAGATCGGTGGAGGGTCTGAGATCGAAGATGACGGATCCCTGCTCCTCCCCTTTGGAATCGAGAGAGGAGAAGAAACGGGGGAAGGCCGAACTGCGAGGCGTGAGCACATAGGGGGCGTGATGAGGACAGCGCGAAGAAGGTGCGATGGACGGCTGAGATCGTCTTTGGTTCATCGTGTACCAATAAGCCGCGCCCACGTGGAGGAGCAGCAAGACCGGGCGCGTTTCGATCCTGGATCTTAGATCTGTACCGTCCATCGATCCTCTTCCTTCGATCCAGTCGTCCATCTGCTATAATGAATCTCATCGTCCTACATAGCTCTCAATTTCACACGTGGCTTTTAACTTCACGTGTCAATATTTATTATCAGGCTTATTTTCTCACGTCACACCCGAAGTTACTTCGTTCTAAGGTCAAAACCGGACAAATTGTTTGATCAGATCAGCTTGTAGCTGGCTAATTAAAAATTAGTATATGTAGTTAGATACTTTAGTATCTCAATTTTTAGTCCTAAAAAAATTATATTAAATCTCTTATGATTATGAAAGTAAAATATCAAATTTTATTTATCCAAACGTTATTGGTTTTATCGAAAAAAATTATAAAAATAATAGATAAAAATATAATTTTAATATTCTAATTATGTTTTGAGTGATGATGGAAGACAATACTAATGAGGGTCGTAAGTGACTATTATGGATGAGGAGGGATAGCAGTAACGAGATATAAGATAAAGAGAAATGAGAAAGACAACAATGCATATGTCAATATTTTACATTTGCATTGGTGATGAAACACTCTGCATCTGTGATGCTGATACAATTATTGAGCGGTATCGACGTAGACACAAAGCTACGCAAATGGTTGCTTGACATTTGTATTGATGCTTACGTAATTATCAAGTGATCATTTCGCTGTTCTATATCTGTATTATCGTCTTCATCATCCATCATCATCAAAAATATAATTGAAATATTAAAATTATTTTTTTATTTATTATTTTCAAGCTTGTGGATAAAATTGATGATAAATGAAATCAGATATTTTACTTTTATAATTATAAAATTTTTAATATAAATTTTGTTAATGTAAATAAGTCATGTAATTAACCCGATTATAACAATACGCTGTCAAAAATTGCCATTCCATTCGATGGGTAAGCAGAAGTCTATCAAGTAGAACCTATTCGATGCATTTACATGACTTCAAGTGGTTGGCCACTCGACTCTCTCCCTCTCTCACGCTCTCTCTGTCTCTCTATTATTCTTTTCTTGCGGCTCGCGCGCGGCATCAATTCCTCGTCTACGGTGATCTTTTCTTTTGCCATCTGCACTACCAATGGAGACCACGCACTGTCGTTAGAGAATCCCTCCTCCCTCAAGGTTGCTCAGGTCTTTACGGGTGTCGGCATCGGCGCTGGCCGACCCATATATGTAGGTGATTCCTCCTCTTCCATAACCCCCGTCTCCCACCGTCGCTGCACCTGTGTCGTTTTCGTGATGGATCTGAGAAGGTTCTTGGAAGCCAGGAACGGACAGCGTTCGATTCAATCTCGTAGGGTTTGATTTGTTGATCTTTTGTTGTCTGTGAACTTTCTTGGGAAAGTTTACGAACGTGTTGCGTGCATATGGATTGCATGATTTCCGAGTGTCAGATTGTTATGCAGCAGTGTGGGATTACTGGTTCTTAATTTTTACCGGTTGTTTCGTGGTTTTTTGTGAAATTCTACTTTGTTTCAGTGGAGGAAATGTTGTTCTTTGTATTGATATTGATAAGTTAGTTCAAGGATTTCATTAAGCTATATGTGTGTTTGCATGAATGTATGGTTGATGTAAGTAAGCATTTTCATTTCTCTCTATGGTATTGGTAATAAGTTTGAAAAAGCTAATCTACAGTGCTTTTTTTTTTTCTGAAAATGAGAGAAATTCTCAAGTATGGACAATGTGGTTTTGCATCTCTTCTTCTCTGTCTTTTACATATATTTTTCTTTTCAAAATTACTGCTACTATCAAAATTACAAGTCGGATAAACTATTGATTTGTTTTGCCTTGTGTAATATTTATATCACATCTGAATTCCTCTTTTATTTTGGTGCTTATTCGTATTCGTCATTCTTTTAAGTGTCAAATTTCTGACTTCTTTTGATCCTCCGGCTGAAACCTGTGGGATGTTAATTCGCAAATATGGTTAGCCTCATATATAGACAAATATGGAATGCAATACATGGACTTTTGACAGTTCAGTAGGGCTGCTTGTGTGGAATTAATTTGACAGAGTCTTATGCACACATGGGGCAGATGCTGAATTCATATGTAAAAGTCCATTATATATGTTCCTTGGAAGAAATGGCATACTAAATTGACCAAGGAATTCTTGTTTTTGTACTTTTGGTGTTCATGACTAGTTGCTGTTATGTCGATATTTATTGAAACAAACAGATAAACCTTTGCAATGCAGGTGTGATACCAGCAGTTCAGAAAGTCCTGACTGCTGCTAGAGGTGCAACTGATGCTTTTTCTGGAGTTGGGAGGCATGTCAACTGTTCTGTAAGAGCAGATTGTTATTGGAAACTGTTAAGATCTCTTGTATAAGGAACTCTATTCATTCTCGTTATCATTTGTTTTCTCAATTAGCTAAAGAAGTTGGGCTTTAAGAACATTGAAGTTGGTTTCAGATGCGGGGTTGGTTTAGGCCACGGTTTTGGTGTAGGTATGGATTTCTGAGCAATCAATAGCTTATGAGATGCTTTAAACCTTATTCTTATCTTTCTTCTATGACACGATGCAGTTTTTATCAAAGTTGCATATATAATAATATGATTTTTTTTTTTCAGACCTTAACCATATGCTTTTATCTCCGTTCAGGGTTTGCTTGTTTTTAACATATTTATTGTATTTTTCTGCTCTACTGACATCCACTTGAGATTTGATTGATGAACTTTTTTTTTTCCAGCTTCTTAAAAGACAAGGCTATTTCGATTGATCTCAATGGATAAACTTTTTTTGTGTTGAAGTATTTAATGAATTTGTGACTAAGTAATTTTTTTCATCCTTCTATGACCAAAATAGCATACTGGCTATTTTTTTCTCTTAAATCTTAGCTATGGTAATTGTCATATGTTCTTATGACGTTTGTTGTAAGGTGGATTTTCCTTGGATTTCACAAGACGGTTGCATGTAATTTTTTGCTCTTCCCAGTTTAGAATGATGAGACAAAGTTCTTTAGAGCCAATGGTTCGAAGTGCAACCACTATATGTTGACACTTTGAACAGAAGAAAAACCAGCTACACTTCCTATATTCATCATGATCTTCTCCATCCCAGGTCCTGGTCAGAGCAGCACCAAGGTGCTAAGTGGAACTCCTGTTGAAAATGCACAACTCTCAAGTGAGAATGTCGTGGATTTGAAATCTGGAAGTACTGGCAATAGCTATGGATATTCGATGAATGATGAAAGACCTGCTGAAGAAGCTAGGCATAGTCTTAATGCATCAAAAGAGACACCATTAGAGAAGTCAGTTGCAAGTCGTACTGAAAAAGTTATCAACAGTTTCTTGCAGGATCCACTTTTCAAGGATACTGAGGTCAAACTTGTTGAAGTGGTATATGACATATTTTAAATACTGCATTCAACCTAAACTACTAAGTTTGTAGTTGATTTATTGTTGATAACTCTACTTGCTTACTTCTATTCTCTAAATATATTTGAAATAGTAGAAAAATGACTTAAAGTATCACACATAATGTCATATTCTTGTTTGGTCCATCAATGAAGATCAAGAAGCAACTTTCTTTCTCTCTTTTTCACCTTCCATGCTTAGCTTGTCTTAAAATATTTCTAGCAGAATTACTCCAGCAAAAATTTTACAATTTATGCCTAGTGTTACATATCCATTTATCTCAACATAGAACAAGAAATAGTAAAAGACATTATATTGTTAATATCTGATAGTAAGAAAGATTATAATGCACATATATCATCTATATGTCTGTTGAATGCATCATGATAATCATCAAAATGAAACATTATCCAACAACTTAATGACAAATACCTCTTTAATTCTTATTGGCCATGGACTTCACTAATAAGAACTGGTTTTCTATTTGATAACTTGACCATCCATATTGGTTAACTAAAATGAAGATTGTGAAACAAATTCAAATGGGGGAGGCATTTAATTCTTTCATATATTAAATAGACAGATAAACTTTAAAAGGATTGACAAAATGTAGTATACTATCCCTCCCAAATACTTGGGTGAAAATCAGGAGTGACAGAACCTTTCTTTCTTGTCTGGTTTGTCCAATTATATTTAGATGCCAAGCGTGCTACACGTCATGACCTTGTTTCTTATATTTCTTTCTTCTAATGGTTAATCTCTCCAAATTTTCCTACTGCCCTTGAATTATTAGAATCTTTTTTTATGTTTTATTATTTTTTATCCAGAATTCTTATGAGTCTAATTTATTTTAGAAGTTTTATGACCTCTATGATACCATAAAGGAGAATAAGTTCAGACCAAATCAGTAAAGCGGATATGCCATTGCTTATATTGATGTTGGATATGGATTAGTTAGTTCCAATCAGATGCTTGGTTCTCTGTGTTCTCCAATTACCACCTCATCGTGCTATCAATTAGAAATTGGTCAGAATTTACAGAGTTTCAGAATGTATCTAACATTTCCTCTGTCACATCCACTTGGCCATTTTCTGGTTGATAAGTTGAATTACCTGTGGAAATAAATAAGATGATGCTATCCTGTAGTTCTTTTTTTTTTTTTTTTCTGATTTGTGTTGTTTTACAGGCTGGAAACTTGCTCACAGAGAACGATATACTTCAAATGGTAAGTCATTCTTTTTACATAATATCAGTCGCCTCAGAACCTGATATACGCAGCTGGTTGTTTGACACTTCATGTAATCACAAGGACTTTGCTTTACCTTTCTTTTAATGTTTGTTTTATTTATGTTTTACATTCGATTTCAACAATCTAATGGATATAACTTAGGTGAACATGTCTAATAAGGTAGCATTATTAGATAGTGTTATTCATTCTAATTAAATTCAAACGTTTAGCTTTTCAACAAGAACCTTGTTGGAAGGATGCCTGATAAGCATAATTAGATGTGTAATTCATTCTAATCGAATTAAAAGGTTTAGTTTTTCGAGAAGAAGTTTGCTGAAAGTATGCCTGATAAGGTAGCATGATTAATGTAGTATTCATTCTAATCGAACTCAAAGATTTAACTCTTCAAGGAGAACCTCGTTGAAAAGATACTTCTTTCCATTAATTTCACCAAGAAAAGCAAGTTTCTTTCAATACAAACATGTGGTTGTATTTGCAACTCAATCTGTGTATATTTATGTGATCAGCTGCTGAAGCATCAGCTAGCGATCGAAGAATTGATCGACGAGAATCTGAAGCTGCGACAAGTACTCGTAGAGGATTTTAAGGTTTCACCTTGCAGGCTTCAAACAAAGGATGTCAGTAGAACAGAAGTCTATTACCCATGTTCTGACTGTTTCAAATGCCGTAGAAGAAGAAGAAAGGCAGCAAGATAGCATTTAAATCTTAATATGCACCCCATGCCCACTCCAGCATCATTATCTCACCGGGTTTGGTAGCTCATATCTCACATATTATTACCATCAGCTAGGAAGATACAAAGGAATTGCCCAGATTCTTTATGTTTTGAGCTTCTTATTTAACTTTTGAAGCTTTGATAAGAGTGTTTTCTTCTGTCATAAAATTGTTTCTTGCAACCATATTTCAATTTTTTTTTCATTTAGGGTCATGAACAAATCAATTGGTCGAATTGGAAAAATCAGGAACCGGACTCTCTAACGGTCCAATTCACTAATTGAATCATTTTGAGCCCTTGAAATGATTGTAACATCTTTACTTTTTATTTGTTCTCAACGATATTTAATTTTTTAAAAATATATTTAAGTCTTTTTATTGTAAGAACAAAAGAACAAAATGTATTATATTCATTATTCTTTCATTGTCTCAATGTATTCGCTCCGTCTGTTATCTTCTTTCACTATATTATTTAAAAATTATTTTTTACAATATTATTGATATGATTTACATTTTTAACTTAATATATATGTATATATTTCACTTCTTTAAGAAAAAAAATTTAAATCTACAGCCTGATCAGTTAATCCATCGGTTGAATCAATGATTGGGTGACCCAAGGTTTACTCCGATCAATAGTCTTTTCCTTTGCCCTTTCTTCTCACCTTTGCATTGTTGTAATCGAGAGCAATCATAGTCAAGACAAATTTATGTAAGCATTGTGGCAAAGACCAATAAATTATGGTTGTAGTATATTGTAGCATGTAAGATTGAACTTTCTTATGGGAGAACTTTTTCTCACTAGTTTGGGATGTTGATGTGGTTCAGCTAATATATTTCTTATATTGTTTGTTTGTATATGGTCTATGCTACTGAAAATTTCCTGTAACATGAAGTTATTTTTCCCAGCATTCTTGATCAGTCATTTATATATGTTCCCACAGATGGTATATGCATCCAGTTGCCTCATATTTATACCTGCAAACTTTTGGAGATCTTAGAACTATTACTTGGGGAGTCCTTTACAGTGGAGCCAAGCCAACTGAGAAATGGAAGTGAAGCTTTCTTATGGTCCATGCAAGCTACCTAAGCTGCTTTTTTCTCAAACAGTAGTCGGCAGAGAGAGAGAGAGAGAGATTTGGGTTGCTCCAAAATGAAGCCTTATCCTCTCTGCATCAATTGTTTCCCCCATGCTGTAATTTCTTTTCCTTTTTGGTTGGTCTGGGATGCCATCCTCATCTCGCTGGTCCCACCACCCATCTTATTTGGATTCTCCTGTTGGAAATATTTTATAAAAAAATTAAAAATCCTTTAGGATTATTATATTAACCACCCTCGTTAAAAGGAGATGTGCATTGCACTATACATTTTTTATTTTTAGGGTATTTTTTAAGCTCTACAATTAGAGTTCTAAATAATCACCATTATTTTCAACAAAAAAAATTCCTCCTCTTTTTATTTTTTCTGATTATGGTCTTAATTTGTTTTAATTATTTGATCTGTTAAAAGAGATTAAGTCGATCAGGTTTCATCTTACCACAAAGTCTTTTACTTCTTTCTTAAGCTTTATACTTTTAATTTGCTATTTTAATTTTTTATTATCCCAACATTTCATATTCTTCATCCTCAAATTACTCTATTTCATTACAAATACAATTAACCGGTAGCATCGGATCCTCCGAAACCAATAATTAAATGCCCTCCAAGCATGTGTGTTCTCGCCAACTTATGTCGGAAATTAATTACTCCGGAAATATCAAGGTGGACATTTTGAGTCAGATGAGTCTGACGTAATAATCTTAGTAAAGCAAGTATAAAAATACAGCAGAAAAGCCTACAAAAATCAAATGAACGTCCATGATATACTTGATGGAATGATCATCAGCGGTTCTGATATATATTATTTTTGAGGTTCACTTTATAGCGGAGGTCCCCACGCCACGGGTCCTGTCAAAACCTTCTCTTTTACGTGGCGCGTGTTGCCGCCACACGTTCGAGAGAAGTGGTCGCACAGAATGACACCTAAAGACGGAACAAACTGAGGTCGATGTGCGGCCCATCGGGCCCCCCGATGAATCAGGTGGAACTGATAGAAGTCGCACGGCGGGACCCGCCACGTCCCCATTTAGCCGACACAAAATTGACTCGGAATCAAAGTAGTGTGTGTGTGTGGTGGCATCCGATTCGGCACTCATTTACTTTGGAGGCACCAGAAGAAGCCAACGGAGAAATAAAATCCTAAAGTATACTGTACTTTGGCTTCGCAAATGTCAGACGCCCATTTCCAATTCCACACGTTAATACATTCTTAATGGTTTATTTTCGCAGGCGGCTTGGAATTAAATAGGGGATTCGCCAACTCGAGCTGCGTGCGAGCGGGGAAGTCAGAGAAGGCGAGCGAGGGAGCGACGGCGGAAGGGAGAAACCACCACAAAGCTGCATCTTGAGAGAGGCAAAGAAGGCTGCAACTGCGAGAGAGCGAGAGGCCGCAAGGGTTGAAGGGGAAGAGAGCTCCGACGCTTTCCACTCTTCTCTCCTCTCCTGTTCTCGGCGGCGATCTCACAGGCGCTACGCCTCTTCTCTTCCTTTTGATTTCTCCTCGCCGGATGCGGTGTCCTTGCCGCGCTGGGGAATTTGAATCGCCGTCTTTAGAGCGGGTTTTTGCCCCTTTTTTGTTTCTTCCCACCTGCGCTTCCTTTTAATCGTGTTCGGCGTACTTGTGCTGGAGGAACCCTAGTTTTATGTTGCCGTGTGGTTCTCGAAAGAGCTTACGGGGAGAATTGAGGGCTGGGTGGAGGTTCGGGTTGAGATGAGGCGTTGTTTGGTGGGTTAGGGGAAGTGGCCGAGAGGGGAGATGGATGAGAATGGCGGGTCCTTTGTGGAGGTCAGAAGAATATCTCAGGGGCCGGATCGGGGAAGCGTCTACCATTCGACACCGGGTATGTGGCAAACCGCTTCTCTTACCTCCCTCTCTTTCTCTGTTCGGGAAAATATTGAAGTTGATGGTCTTGGGGTAGCCTGCTACCGGTGGGCGGACGCACTCAGCAAATAGTTTCCGAAGCATCTTTGTTGATGCTTGGACTTCTGAATACCGATGTATTTCTGAGTCTTTGATTGCAAGTTTAGGTTGCCCAATTTTCTCTGCTCATCTTTCGGAATTTGATCATCTTTTGGTATTGTTTATTCTTTTATATTGTCGGTAAAGTCTTGCATTAGCATAATCTATGGGTAACTGATTTTCCATGATCGATATGGATTTCATGAGAAGCTTCTTCCACCGCACATAGTTGTTCTGAATGCTTGTTTTTGTTATGCAGTTTTGCAGAAGATCGAGCAAAGGTAGAGACATTAATTTTGTTGAGTGATTTGAAAATTTATTAAAAAAAAGCATGAAAAGATGGAAGAAGCACCCACAGTAGATGAAGATTTAATAGAGGAGCGAGATAATGAACTTTGCTGAGTGCTTTAAATAGAAAAGAAGAGGAGAAAGTGTTGGGAACTTGCTGGGCTAGCTTCCCTGGTGATGGTATGAGGTCACCTCAGATGTGATAGAACCCATATTATGAGAATTTCATGTAAAAAAGAAAAGCATGGATCTAAATGGTATTAATTAATTGGTGAGTCAAATCCTATGATCAAGCACCAAATGGTGTTATTTTTTAGCCAATACAAAACAGAGGATTGGAGAATGGCTATTACAAATATGATGATATCCAGGTGAGATCAGTGAGTTTTTGCAAGCTCCTATGAAGAATTTTAATATTGGTCGATCTATTGCCAATTGTTGCATTATGTCATAAAATGCAAATATGCACTTGGCTACTGAGAAACCAACATCCTGCCACAAAAAATGATAAGTTTAGAAGCAAAAAGTCCAAGAGCAAGATGTTCTTTAACTTCTTTACATTATTTTTCAAAATCTAGGATCAGAGTCTTTATTTAAATCATATAATCAAACTTAGCTACAGGGTGGGCCTTGGTACAATGGTAAGTTGTTCCTTTGTGATCTAGGGTTCGAGCCACGAAAATAATCTCTCCATATTTAGAGGGAAGGCCCCCCTAGATCCTGCATTTGTGGAAGCCTCATGCACCGGGTGGTATAACCTTTTTAATCAAACTTAACTGAGTTCTGTTATGGCTTTTCTTTTGGTGTGTGTGTGTGTGGGGGGGGGGGGGGGGGGGGAGGGGATGGTTCGGACACACATTGTATGGATGGGAAAGATACAGCTGAATTCTGGAATTAAATATGGAGAGTTAGCCATATGAATAGGGTCTCAGATGTGCAATATGACCTTACTAGAAGAAGATCACTATCATGATTATTGCTCAAGCTGATAGTTATTCAGATCGTCATGCTTCTCTTCGACAATGAATATGAGACTTGGTCATGCCTTCACAGGGATTTACATAAACTCTCATCTTCCTAATTCACCAAGGTTCCTTCAAGTTGAAATTTGTTGGAGCCATGCAAATTGTTTCTATTCCCTAAATTTGCACTTCATTGCTTCTTGTAATCCTTCTATTAAAAATTGTAAAGAAAATTAGAAGTTTTTTTTTCACTTAAAATGATATTAGGTGCTGTTAAATTTTATAGTTAGTGCTGAGATGTTATGTAGGGTGAGCTAAGGCATTCTATAGAGTATAGTTATATCAATAAATATGTATATATGTTTCTTATACCTTTGCATTCATTAGCTTTTGTTATTTATAGAGGTTGTCACAGGATCAACAGCTTGGATTGGAAAAGGTTTTTCATGTGTTTGTGCCCAAGGAAGAGAAAGTGATGCTCGTGTATCTTTTGACCTAACACCTTCTCAGGTAACCTCCTACTAATATTGATTATTTGCACATTAACTTGTATGATATAAAAACATTCAATACAATACATTTTCTCCTTCAGTCAACTCTCTCTCTCTCTTCTCAATGAGGTAGATGTTGATTTTGTAAGAGCTACATTGCTTTGTCAATATCATATACGGAGAACCATGGATTTCGTTTTTGGCTTTCAAAAGTTGAAAAGCTGAATAAAAGTTGATGATTTAACATTCTTGCAGGAGGAATGCTTGCATAGGTTACAATACCGACTTGATGTTTCTTATGATAGTTCGAAGAAAGAGCACCAGGTAGTAAGCCTAAAACATGATTGTAACATATATGTTTTATTTCTAAATATCTACATTTGGTTTTTCTAGTTATCTAATTGATTCTTTTTTGTTGTCTGTTCTGTTGAACTTTTTCTGTCTGTAATGTGTATCAACATCAATATCTTCTTTTGTGACATGTGTGATTATGTTGGTTACTTGATATCTATATTTAAAGTGAAAAAGGGGTCAATATGTTAGTTGTGATCATGTCATCTCTTGTACTTGGGATACTTTAAGCAGGCTTTTAAGAGTGTAATATTTACATCTATCTTGTTGGTTGAACCCATATGTGTGTATATTCAACAGCATTTCTTCTTGGTTTGTCTGATCATTGAACTTTTGTTAGGAAGCCTTGAGGGGCCTCTGGTATGCTGCTTATCCTGGAATCGAACTCCGTGATTTAATCTCTGAACAATGGAAGGAAATGGGATGGCAAGGAAAAGATCCTTCAACAGATTTTAGGTGCTAATACTTTGCTTACCTTTTTCATAATAATATTTGCTAATTACTTTCACCTTTGGTTTAATTATAAGATCTGGAAACTATCTTTGCTCTTGTGTTGCAGGGGTGGTGGTTTCATATCATTAGAAAACCTATTATTCTTTGCCAGGAATTATCCTGTAAGTCAATTTTCTATTTTTCTGCTATCTACTAGTAAAGTTTAAGTGCAGAACAATTTTAATATGTCCTTGGTCTAAGACAAAAAAAAAGGATTTTGATTTTGCTGTGACTACTATTTTTCAACTGTAACAAGATGTTAAATGATATTGATGCTGCAGACTGGGATGTCCTATCACCATCACAGTTTGCATCATTCAGCTGGTCTTCTTGTTAGTAACCTGGTTGTCATTGTCTCCTTCAGCTGTAATCTGAAGTCCTACAGAATTTTCCATGCAGAAATCCTTCCAGGATCTCCTCAGGAAGCAGGATGGTGACCGAGCTCTATGGGAATACCCCTTTGCAGTAGCTGGTGTAAATATAACATTCATGCTCATACAAATGCTTGATCTTCAAGCTGGTTTGTACTTTACTCAATTATTTTATTGATTTTGTTAGCAAACTCTTTTGACTTGATTGGTATTGATGGCTTACCAAAGCAATCTATTAAACTATAGATATCTCAACTGTCTCCAACATATTTTAAAACTCCATTAACACCACTAACAAACTACTTTGATAATTGCAGCCAAACCAAGGTCAATCATTGGAGCTATTTTTCTGAAGCTACTCTCAGGTAAGTTTAAAAACTTAAAATCGTGGCTTCATTTTTATGAGTTCATTGTCGAGAAATTAATTTAGCAATGGTAGTGGTTATAGCATGCTTCATATCTTTGTTTTCCAAGAATTGGTTATTGTGTTTTAATGCAAGGATTGAAATTTCATACCTTACCGGTGTACCGAGTTTGCTCAGTATGATACGGTACGGTGTACCAAGCGATATGCCTAGAAAAATATAAAAATCAATTTTGGTATCGAGCGGTACTAAATATATAAAAAATATATATAATTAATATAAAATATATTTTTTAATTAAAAAAAGATATAAAATATATATCTTTTTATATAAAAAGATATAAAAATCAATATATAAAGATATAAAAAGATATAAAGAGGATACAGGGCGTGTTGAGCGGTAGCCTTGTGCTTCTTCTCCTTATCGTCTCGTCTGTGGCCTTCAACGTCAAGGAGGTGGGGAGAAGAAAGACGACATCGGAAGGTTCTCCGTGCGGTGGCAATAGACGAAGGAGATCATTCGAAGATAAAGAAGGTCGGGGTCTTCGCCGCCTTCCTTACGGTTGCCTCTTTCACTACTCTCACTGTCGACTCCCCTGATCTCCGCACCTCTAGCTCCTTCTCCAAAGAGATACGACTCTCCTCGCTGTTACCTCATAGATCGGGATCGTTGAGGGAGGGTGGCACTGAATCGGTATCAAGAAAGGGTGTGGAAGACAAATTCGCACCGAGGTTCGACGGGTTTAGGTTCATCGAGATGCTGGCGACGGCACATCGGTGATTCCAGGGTCCTCTTTCTCGATGCTTCTCCCTCTTCTTCGAACGTCCTCTTCTTCCATGCCTCGTCTCGTCGGCGTCGTCGCAGCCAGGCTGATACTGCCTGGTAGCGGGCGGTTTGCGTGCGGGTTTGCTGGCGGATTGGTATGTACTGCCCGTATCGGACGGTACGGAATGGTATTAAAACCCCTGTTTTAATGACTCTCAATATTTTGTTGAATCACTTTATGTGATGAATTGTTAACCATGTAACTTTGACCTATAGACAATCTTGTCTCTAGATGAAGTTGAAGTCCTGCTTATTTCTTCATTTAAATTTGAATGGTCTCTAGTAGTCTCCTGGCAATAGAAAACCTTCATAGTCAACATTTGATTAGGTTTCCTAAGGAGAGGTCTCAAGAACATGAATTGATAATTCATAGGTAAAATGTTTAGAATTCTTCTTATATCTTTCAATTTTGGGCCTTTTGGCTTACTACTTGTACGAAGATTATTTGTCTGATATCTGTAGAGGTTCTTGCAAAAAAGCAGTCGATTGATTGGCTTTACGTGAAATATTTATTTGTGGCTTAGGTTGCCATGTTCTGTGGCAAATCAGTATTAGGGAACACCACCAACACGCTCTTGTAGCTTAGGACAAGTGTTGGCACCATAGGAAGGTTGCTCCTTTGCAACCGTTGTAATCAGGGTCTTTCTTTATGTGTTGGTAAGGCTGTATTTATTGATCCTGATCTCCCTAACCAGATATTGGTTGGAGCCTTGTGCAATGGGGCTTCCTTTTCTTTAGCACTATGACTTGTCAGGTTGTCCTCAAATCAGAAATTTTTACTTAATTCCCACTAGACAACCCTGCCTTTTTTGGGTTAAATTAATAACACGAGTGATCCAGCTGGTGGATGAGTAGCTGCAAAGTTATCCTATGGCTGGTTCAAAGACAAAAGCCAAAACATTGATAAAAATCCTCATTATCTGCAAGGTCTTTGCATTAGATGTTTGCCTGTACATTGATGAAGATGTTGGGTTGTGAATATTTGGATTCAAGATGTGGGACTTAACCTTGAATGTTTGTCCTACTTGAATTCTGCGAGCTTTACACTTTTTTCCCACCAAAAAAGGAACTCTTTTGTACATTTTTTTTTTCTGTTGCTTTCATGTTCTCTATCCTAATTTCTTTGTGAAACTTCAGGCAATTAAAAATTATATATTTTGATTTGTTTCTTCGGCTGGCATCTTCATTCTCCTTTTTATTTCCTGTCCATCAAGTGTCTCAAGTCAAACTAACTTACTAACGCAAGCGTTACGCTTAAGAGGAGTGCTTTTATTTTGTTTCAGAGAATGACCGGGCGTTTGACTTATTGTACTGCATAACTTTCAAGTTGATGGATCAACAATGGCTTGCTATGCGTGCCTCGTACATGGACTTCAACGTATGTTATGTGCTACTTTAAATGATATTTACCCGTTTTGCCTTCTGATTACTTTTGTTATTAACTCGTGCTGGTCCATCCAGACGGTCATGAAATCAACACGCCATCAGCTGGAGCAAGAGCTAGTGCTAGAAGATGTCAGTCGAATCGAGGATTTGCCTTCTTATAGTCTTCTTCGTCGTTAACATCCTCAACCTCTTAATTGATATTTTGAGTCTGATGGGCAAGAAACTTCGATGCAGTTGTTTTCTGTGTGCTTTGACGTTCACTTCGTTTGGGTTTTTCCAAGTGCATTATAATTGTTCGTAGCTCGAGATCAAAACCAAGCTCTTTTCCTACATTTTCTTTTACTGGTAATAGTTTATCCGTTGGTGAGGATTTGTTGTGGCTTCGACCATGGAACCAAGAGAATGAGGGGAGGGCTGATGTTACACCTCAAGGAAAAGGGTGAAGTTATAGCTCCCTTAAGAGGTAAGTTTTGGACAAATATATGTATAATTAAAAGAAGTGGGGGGGGGATGCGTGTAAGGTTTGCTGAAGCCCATAAAGTCTGCTACGTTTGTCGCACGTCTCTCCTTTGTTTACCCTTTGTGTTATGAATTTAGTTTTCTTTTGGGATAAATAATTCGCACCACCGTTCTCCCAAAGAAATCAGATTATACTGTTATAGTTCGAGGATCACATATACAATTCCCTGAAGTGAGAGGATGAAGCTTTACTTAGTTTCAGGGAAGATGTTCTTAGATCCATCGGTGGTCTTTAATCCAATCTCATATCTGTGCCAAACATAGCCAGCTAATTTTTTGCACTACAAACAACAACCTAAGAAATGTCAGATATCAGCAATTTCAATGATTTGCATTTACTTGTAATCCTACGACTTAAACACAAAATTTGATGGTCACTTCCAATGGTGGAATCTCATATATATATATATATATATATATATATATATATATATATATATATATATATATATATATATATATATATATATATATATATATATACACACGCGTGGCCCAATCAAATACATGGAGGGCCAACGTGATTGATTTATTGGGAAAACATTTGAAATAAAAGTGTGGACACATTTAAAATGTGCATTTGGGTTCGCACATTTCAAATATCAATTAATTTTTAATAATTTTTTCTAAATCATATTTGAACCGGATATTACATTGAAAATATTCAAATGCTGATGTCATCTAAAGGTAGCATTAGCATTTAAACATTCGTGGGATGTTAATATAATTTTTAAATTTTAAAAGTATCACATGACTTTATCTAAAATTTTAAAATTATTAAAATGATTTAGTGATAAATTAATATGATTTATATTTTCTATAATGTAAAATTTTTATTTATTTTTAAAAATTATTTTTTATTTGTGTATAAAGATATTTTAATTTATTATATATTTTGGCCATACAAATTGTTTATAAGATTACATTACATTCATTTATTTTATTTATTCACTTTACTAATTTAAATAAATATATATATATATATTTTTAAATAAATATTAAAAATATTAGAAGGATAAATTTGTCATAAAATATTTAATAGACTATTAAAATATAATTTTACCAAACAATAGTTACATAAATGTGTAGCACATTTAAGTTTATGTATAGCATATTGATAGGGATGAATTCTATGTTGACACCTGCCCACCCTATCGCTACATTAGCATCTCTAGTACGTCTTTCTCATGTTGACTTCCTTGCATTTATATATTTCATATTGATTCAAAAGGAGCATCAATTCTTTTAGGATTCTTACTTTTCTATAAATGATGAATGGGTATATTTTTTATGATATATTTTTTATTTCATAAAATCATTTATACAGAGGAGAAGAAATGATGCATGCTCCATTTTGCCCATTGATGGATTCCGCAACACTAATTTGATTTGCTCCATTTTGCCCAATCATATAGACAACCTTCACGTAAGAATTAAGAGATACCTATCACATATATAAACTACATTACATATCCTTCAAAATCTAACAACCTCTATATATATATATATATCATTGTCAATCTTCATGGATTACTTATTTTTTGAATGTTAATTGAAAGTCTAACTAAACATTACTATCCTTTGAAAACTCATTATGATTACATGATGACTTTGATCTTCACCATTTGGTCTAAGATCACTACAGCAAGTTCAACAGACAATTGCATGAGTGCAAGGTAAGTATGGAACTTTGTTGTAGTCCCCTCAACAGACACCATGGTAGAAATGTCAAACAATGTTGTACCAGTGTGTGTGTGGCCATGTTGCCTCACTTGTGGTGGAGTCACCCAAGTGAATGGCCAATATTTTCTTAACTATTTTGTCTTGATATGGACTGCCCCACCTGATGCCTTCACCAAATCAACTTGCAATGAATCCATCACATTACACAAAATGTGAGAGAAACAAGAAGATGGAGAGGAACTTCTCTAGTCATTCATTCTATGGGCAGTGACAAGAATGGTTCAGTAGGATAAGAATAAGTAAAAATAGTTGAGCTAAAGTTCTATATAAATTGTGATATTATGTACTACACATTTTCTTCTAAAACAATGGTGATTTGACAATTGTCCTGTGTTCTGATTTGCTTTTCTCCCTGAATTTCTACTCAAATTTTCTTATCCTAGAAAACAAGGGAAGTTTATGCTTTAAACAAAAGAAAAATTCTATTTTGAGCTTTATTAAAATTTTCTTTCTGGTCCTTCCATTATTTGGCAGACAACCCATCATTCTCAAGTTGCAACAAAACCACCAAGTTACATACAAAGTTAGAGACAGAAGAAGATGGAGAGAAACTTCTTCTAGTAAGGATTTTGCAGTGACAAGAATGCTCAAAAGGATGAAAACAAGAAATATGAGCTAAGCATAAAATAGTAGTGATTTTACATAAGCATAAAAGAATTATCATCACTCTTTCCCTGATTTTTTTAATCAAAATTTTCATCCTATAAAACAAGGGAAGTTTATTCTTTTTTTAAAAAATGTATATTTTAACCTTTTCTTCAATTTTACTTTAGCAGACATAAAAGCCTTCATGGCATATAATGATTCTATTATTTGACATAAAACCCATCACCCTCGAGTTGCAACAACTCCAAATTGCATAGGTGAGAGAAACAAGAAGATGGATTGGAACTTCTTTTATTTACTTATTTATTTATTTTGGTGCAAAGACAAGAATGCCCAAGAGGAGAAAAACAAGGGAAAAAAGTATGAGCTAAATTTCTATGAAAAAGATCTATGGAACCATCATCACTCTCTCCCTAATTTCCCTCTCAAATTTCTTACCCCATAAAACAAGGGAAATTTATTCTTTGATAAAATCTATATTGAGTTTTCCTTCGATTTTGCTTTAGCACATAAATGCCTTCACGTCATATGTTCCATCCATCACTCTCAAGTTGCAATAACTCCACCAAATTACACAAGAAGTGTGAGAAACAAGGAAGATGGAGACAAACTTGTGTGTCATTGGTTGGCAGTGATAAGAATGCTCAAGCAGAAAAACAAGTTAAAAACAATCAGCTTAAGTTCTAAAATAGTAGTAAATTCAGATCAACAAATAAAATTATCTTCCTGTATCCTAATCACTGTCTCTCAATTTTTCTTATCCTATAAAACAAGGAAGTTCATGCATTTCTCTTTCTAAAAGAAAATATTCTATGTTGACATTTTCTTCAGTTTTGCTTTGGCATGCATGGAGGCCTTCATGCCATATAATTCAACCCACCACTAATTTGAGGCAGCTCTCACAGAATAGTGCTTTCCATTCAGGAACACTTCCTTACCTTCTTTTTCTTTTGTGGTCCAGTCAAGAGCTTTGGGGAGGAATCATGCAGTCCATATCACAAAACATTGTGTTGTTAGGACCAATCATAATTTCCTGATGAATACTTCATAGGTAAGGAACTCCATCAAGTCTCTAGAGAGTTAGACAAGTAAATGCTAGTTGAACCTTTCAAGCTATCAGGGTTTATCTGCTCATGGTCAAGCCTAGTGACTTTGGGACCCTCAGATGCAAGAGAAGAAATGGTAGACTATTCTACTCTACAACAATTAAAGAGTTCAAACAAACATCATGCTACTTTTTACCTTAGATGTTTATCTTGATTATTAGTATTATTAAAAAGATAATAATTGTCTAATTTTTGAAGGAAAAAAGTAGAACTTTGATTCCCTTTCCATTTATGAATCCAACATAAAAATTCTAAAAACATCCCTAAAGAACAGCTGAATAGAACATAAAAGACTATATCTCTATCCATACACATCCATCATGAAGTAAAAGCTGAGATAACTTCTCTTCTGTTCTATTTGCCTCAGAAGTTAGAAGATGTCATCCTCATTAATTGCAGTATGGATCAAGAATTGTCACCATTAACGGAAGATGTCAACTCTTTAATCGAGTTTAAGATGACTGTAAATTAAAAATAAAAATACCAAAATGGTTTGGTGAAACTAATAAGTACTTCACTTGTTAACATTCATAATTAAGACCAAAAAATGCAACCCAAGTCAAATATCCATACCATTCTTCTACAAAAATGTAATAGAAAATTATGGTCACATGTCATGATGTCAACATATATATCCATAGCCTTTATAATAATAATAATAATAATATATAATCTATCACAACCTTTTGCTCATTGTGTCAACAACCAGTTGGTGAAGAGGCTTAGCATAAGAAAAAGTTGGAGGGTGGATGACAAAGTGATGGGTAAACTCAAGGAGAAGCTTCCATTTTTTACATATGTTTACTTGGGAGTTGGAATATCCTGTTTATTGTGATCTTTATTCTTTGCAGATAAGTCTGGGATATTTGGCAATTACTGATAGGAATCTGATACCAATTAGAATTGCAGTTGAGAAGATGTGACTTACTATAAACAAAATAATTCTCCATCTTTTGTAAACAAAAGATTTGGGAAGAAGCATGACAAAGGGTTTTTCCTCTTCCCCTTCTCTGGGAAAGGCAAGACCTTGGAATCCTCTTATTTTATTACTTGAAATCAGATGCTTGGAGGTGATAAATGCTGTCTTGATTAGTTTTTAATGTTAATAACCAAATACATCAAATGCCATCATTCTGAGATCAGCCCATGCTAGATATAATTGACAAACAATAATCATACACATCCATATAATTATAATATATCTAATAGTTTAAGGAACATATTTATTGCAAGTTGGGTTTTGGATTCAATTGCTGGTCATTGCATTTGTAGATTTGATGCTATTGTTGAATTGCCATTTCCCAATCAATTCCAACATGAATATTTTTCTCTAACACATTTCTTAATGAATCCCACTCAAATATCTTCTTGTTTTATGTTTGGCTGCTCCTTTTTAAAATTTCTAGGTTCTTTGTATTTTTCCTTTATATATATTCCAAATATTTCTTCTTTCTCAAATTTAGATACACCAGGATGGAAACCTCAATAATGTTCCAAAACATTTGATTTCTTTCATGAGCAAGTAAATTTTGGATGGAACATCTATCTAACTTGCATCATTTGCTTGTTTGAGATGGGATGGTGATTAAATTATTTGCATACTTATACCATATTTTTCCAGCAATTATTTGCTCAATAAAGATATCAATAATGCACTGACTTGTGCATTGCATGTTATATTTAGATAAAATAACATTCTAATACTCTTCAATCATTCTTGTGGTTGACCCAACATGAGCTTGTCTGAAACCCAAGTTTGACTAAGCCTATTGGGAGACTTCTTTACTACAATTATATTTCAAAAACTTAAATCAAGATGATTTGAGTTCAAGCTTAAACCAAGTTAAAAGGCCTCAACTCAGCTCTAAACTATTGCTTCTTACTCCAATAGCTTACAATTATGTGCTTGATCAAAAGGTTTAGATTCAAGAAGCATCATCTCCTTTTCCTCTTGAGATCTTGACCACAACATTCCCACCAAATTGGTTTTGGTTAGGGAGGGAGGGGTGGCTTTTAGGATCCTCTCTCCCTGAGAAAAAGTCCATGGTCAAATCAAATAGCAAATTAGTAAACCCTTCTCCCCAAAATACACCACAGAGGATAACTCACTCTCTCTTTTCATAATAATAATAATAATAATAATAATAATAATAATAATAATAATAATAAACATGATGTACATGACACTATAAGCAACCTAATGCAGACAAATTTTGGTGTGGTTAAAAGTCATATGCTCAACACCCACAGAAGCCAATCCACCATAGTAGACAAATAGAAAGAGCAAAGGCAAGGAAGAAAAGGAGGGCCTCCTCTCCTCTTCCTTCCTATTCACAGGGCATCATAGCATGGTGAGGTTAGCATTTGAGTTGGTCATTTACTTGACACCCATAGAAACCAATCCACAGTGGACGTGTAGAAAAAGCAAGGCGAGGAAGAAAAGGAGGTCTCCCTCTTCCTTCCTATTCACCTCCACTCCTTTCTTTTTTCCCCCACCATTTAACTCTCTGCAGCAATGGACTCCTCCTTCCCATTGGATTGTACAGATTCCAACCTACAAGCCCATCTCACCCTGTAAATTTCTTTCTCTTGGTCCCTCTCCGGTCTTCCATTCTCTCTCTTTCTCTCTTCACATCTTTCCTCTTTCTCCCCTCGCCCCCCACCCCTCTTCCTTTCCTTCCTTTCCTTTTCCCTCTCTGGTCTTCTTGGACTGGATAGAAGAATTGGTGTAGCTTTATGTTGGTGCTTATCGAAAGGAGGGCTGTGCTTGCTGTGACTTTGTTCCGAGTCTTTGAGGACTCGATGATATTTGTTTGAAGGGGCGCAAGAAGATGTCACGGAACTCTTTCTAATTTTAGCACCAAATTCTCACATAAAAAACAGTTCTTTCCTTTTTTTTTTCTTGATTTTTCTAGCTCTCTATTTTGCGCTTGATCCCCACTGGGATCGAAAGGAGGGGAGGAGAGGAGAGGAAAGGGGTGGTACATATGGGAAAGCAAGGACCTTGCCGCCATTGTGGAGTTACAAGTGAGCACTTGTTCATGTTTATGACCCGTTCTGGATCTCTGTCTTGCTTCTCTGATTAGTTTCTGCCACTCGTCTGCTTCTTTTAGGTTCTTTTTCGACGGTTTAATTTCCTCGGGTTAACAAGTCGTTCTGGGACACATTAATTTTCTTCTTCCCGTTAATTTTCTAACGAGGGCATCATTCTGTGATGCAAAGGCTTAATGTAATCGTTCTGGAATCGATTGGTTATTGGCTACTTCTTTCTGGTTCGTTCTGCGTATACCTCTTGCTCTGTGCTTTTGCTCAGTTAGGTGGGTAAAGGACCGACTTCATCCTGCGTGATATCACCAAATGAATTCGGTCGAAGACTGTGTTTCATCTTAATTAAGATTCGCCTCTGGTTTTATCGTTAGTGAGCCACAATTGAGGCTTGCATATCTTTGTAGTATGTGATCCAAATTGCTTATTAAGAGCATCCCGATAATTCTGGCAAAAAAAAAAAAGGGACTTTAAGCAGTTGCTATGTCAGAAATTTTTGAGAAATTGCAGTGAACTTCAGAAGGAATCATGAATTTGCGAAGGATATGTGTTTCCTTCTCCCTGTTTTTGTAGCCAGCAAGAGAACATGGATCCACTTGTTTAGAATGGTTTCCCTTGGTGTTTTACCTGCCTCTAGTTCAGGAACTGGTGGAGAAGGTTTAATTTACAATGATATAATTTGTCCATTGGATTTGATAGGATGAGATTATTTACCTTTTCCATTGGCAGCATAGGTTTCATAACAAAGTGATTACTCATTGATCATCAGTGGGAGATCTATTAGCAAGCTTTTTGGACTTAGTGTTTTCTAGTAGGCCTTTTGTTGATGGACATTTAAACTTCGGGTGTATTGCAAAATAAAATTGGAGTTTTATGTTTTTAGTTATACAGAACTTTGATAGAATGTAATTATAAGGAGAAAAACTTACATGTAGATCTTACAGGAGAGTTGGTGAATTTCTAGTTTTGTATTCTCGCTCCATACTCTTCCTCAAATAGGATCTCATGTAGTACTACTGTCTTCTTGGAAAACCAATTTTTCAGCCTCAATGCTCATTACTTAAAAGTTATGGCGAATGGCTATTCTGTCGTTGGCAATGTTCTATGATGCTCAAAACTAAGCTATCCTTCTATTGATGAATCCCTGAAAATCTCATGTGCAATTTACAAGCATTCACTTGTTTCAAGTAGCAAATGGTATTTGTTGTTCCATTCTCTTTTATTCTATAATATTTTTTCCTTTGGAGCACCCATTGCCAGGATGACTTTTTAGAATTTGAAACCCAAAATTAGGGATTTCCATTGGCATTATCCATAAGGCTGTTTGTTTCGTTTGTTTGTCAATAAGACTTTGCTAATCACATTGTATATAGATTATGCAAGATATATATTGATTTACAAATTTCTTTTGTTCTCTACTTATTGTATAAACATTATCCAAAGAGATAGTCAATCAAACTTCAGAGTCAGATTTTAGTTACAATTCAAATAACATGGCGTTGGATAGAAATTACATACTAGGCCAAGGAAATAGTTACTTGAGAGGGTCTCACAAGCATTTGGTTTTTTGAAGTACAGATTGCAATCTAATTCTTGGTTTCCTATTTCAGTTACTCTTGAACTCACATTTGCCTTTTCATGGGAATGGGGCTTTTTTTTACTTGATAACATAATTCTGTTGTCATCTTTATTTTCATTCATAAGCTTACCAATTTTGTTTGAAAGGAAGAAGACTTGTTTTAGTTGATAATCTACATTTGTGTGCCACTGTTCTATTGACAGATGTGATCTATAAGAATTTTGTTTCTAAGGAATCATATGGTTGCTGAATCTTCTGTTGAATAGGTACCCCTCTCTGGCGGAATGGACCACCTGAAAAGCCAGTTTTATGCAACGCATGTGGTTCCAGGTGGAGAACAAAGGGTTCATTGACAAACTACGTACCACTGCATGCTCGTGAATTTTTTAATTCAGATGAGTTAAAAGTTTCAAAAATCAAAAGTATATCCTCTAAATCCAAAGAGCAGAAGTTGCAAAAGAACAAACAAAGTAAAAGTACACTGGAAAATGAATGTGAAATTCAGTATTATGACCAGAACTTCCTTAAGATTGTTGAAGGAGATGTGAGCAATCGATCCAGTTCTGAGTCTGCTATATCTGGTTCAGAAAGCTGTGTACATTTTGGGACCACTGATGCAAGTGATATAACAGGTTATTATCCTTTCCATTTAATTGTAAACCTCAGAAAAAACCTTAGACAATACCTTACTATTTGAATGATTGATTGCATTGGTTTTATTTTTCATGTTTTATCATTCTTGAGTGGAAATGCAGAATTTGTACTTACTCGAAGAATGATACTATCCTATTGACCTCGAGACAGTCTATTCAGAAACAGGATTTTAGTTTTCACTTTTTTACTTCTCTGGGAACAAATTCTAAATTTACCTAGTCCAACTTGAGGTGCATCAGCAATCATTGAAGTCATATGCAGAAAGGATTTTGCTGACCCGAATACTAATTTTCTGACTATTCACTCTTATAACACAAATTTGACATATATCTTAGCCAATAATCCATCTGATGTATGTGTCACTAATGTCATATTTGCTCTGTACTTTGTGTATTTCAGTTGCTGCCATTTTCCATCATTTTCCAGATAATTTGACTTTGGAATTTCTCTTTGGATGAGGCATGTGGTAAATGAAAGAGCTTCTTTTTTCAATCAGATGCTTACCCCTGCATATCTGTTTTGATTCCAAGTCTTTCTTTCATTTACAATTCTGGAAAAGTAAATTAGATACACAGTTTTTTTCTTTCCTTAGAAATGAATATTTAGCCACTCCACAGAAAGATATTATATGAAAAGAAATATAACTAGCATTGAATGAAAATGAGTAGAGATACTTCTGATTTTGGAATCAGTATAGATTTATAAAGTGCATGTACTTCCCCTTGTGCATTTGTGGTGCCAGATTCAAGTTATTCAGCATCTCGGCCTTTTGGAAATATATGAACACATTTACAATTCTTTTCCTCAAAAGATATTGGAACATGCATTTCTTTCTTCTACCCAAAATTCAAATGTTAAGCCCATTGTGCATTTGAAGATGAACTTCGATGTTCTAGAACAAGTAGTTTGATTTATGAATTGAAGAAACTATATATGAATTTTTTTCCTAATTGGACTATGATTGATAATCGCTATCATAACAATAGCTATGAATATATTGTTCATTTGCTGACAAGCAATCAGAAAGTGGTAGAACAATCTGTAGCTAATCAATTAATATGCTTCAGGAATTAGCTATGATGCTAATCATGTTTTCTTTTACCAGTGAATATTTTCGGACGAGAACTAGTTATCACTAGTATATTAATGGAGAGGCTGAGATCCTCTTGGCTCCACCTCTTCTGAATATCATTGTCATTTTTCCTATGTGTCCTCATGCAATCAGACACTCTGCATTTAGAGATAACTGAGGTTGTCACATGTAATTTATTCTGGTGTCAGTGTTCTAAGGGAAGACCTATTATAAATAACCCGACAAAACACTACGATAAATTCACAGCATCCGAGTATTGTGTATCCCTATTCAAAATTTTTAATGAATTTCCATATTTTTTTCTTATTAGCAAATAGCAATTCTCAAAGATGTATACTAGGTTCATATAATAGCTGGCTTTTCTTCTTCTTAGTTTGAAGTTTCTTATTTTCGGGAAAAACAAAATAATCCGAGTTTCAAGCCTCAGACTTCACAAGTATGCCTCCGTTGCAGTCTTACGATACTTTGTTTGCTTTATTAAATATGGCATTCATATTCTTTTTGTTAGTATGTGATAGATAAATGTGACTGAAATGTGTACTTTTTTTCTTTCTCATTCATACAAATTTGTACCCTTTTTGTACTTCTTATACTATAGTATGTGCTGATCTATATGAGGGTGAACTTAATGATCAACAATACTGTGTCAGTTCCAGCTATGGGCATCCATCTTTTGAAGCTTCTTATTGTAGTTACATTAGGCTCTAACTTGTCACCAATATATATTTATTTTCATCTAATAGTTTTTCTTTTTGCTTCTCAGGTTCAGTTCAGTCCAATGTAGAGCATTCATTAGTGCCATCTAAGAAGAGGACATTTACAACTCGCCCAAAACCTTCTGTTGAAAAGCTCACGAAGGATCTGTATTCTATATTGCATGAAGAGCAGTCTTCTAACCTGTCCAGAACCTCAGATGATGATTTGCTTTATGAAAGTGGAACTCCACTTGGTTCTTTTGAGATTGGGTATGGAGGTGTACTCATTAGACATCCAAATTCAAAATCAGTTGAGGAGGAATCAGAAGCCAGCTCATTTCCAGTATATAAATCATGCATTACCAATGAAGATTTCTCAGGTTCAGCATCCTTATCTGTAAATACTAAAAGCAAAAAAAGAAATCTGAATTCTGGTACTGACCCAACGAAGTCTACAGCACCAGTAACCCAGGAAAATCCAAAAAGGTAATTTCCTGCATACATTTTTGAAAAAGAAGTGTATATGCTCATATCTGAATGATGCTCTTCAGGCATAGACTCATTGAAACCAGAAGATTATTCTTTACAAAGCCCACCTTTTGGTAGCAAAATTAGTTTGATTGAAATTTTGAAGTCCCATATTTTGTCTGTCCTTTGCAGGGATTTAATATTGAACGAAAAGTTAAATAACCTGCAAAATTGGAATTCTTGCCTGAGTTATGCTGATTTAAATGTAAGACTATAGTTCACTATGTCTTTTAGTGGCTATATAAGTGCATTACACTATGCTATGTGTTTGTGATGTAGTCTGCAAAACTGAGATTTGATTTGACAATATCACCTTGGTAGGTTTTCATTAACTTTGAGGTCTTCATGAAATATCTGACATATGAAGAACAACAACGATTGATGAAATATTTACCATCTACAGATGCTGCCAACCCCCCTGAAAGGTTTGTTGCATTTCAGTAATTTTGTTTAGTAATATAAAGTTGCTATCCAGTCCTCACACTATCTTCTTGCTGATTTGGCAGCCTCAAAAGCATGTTCACAAGTCCTCAGTTCTTGGACACATTATCTTGCTTTCAGCAACTGTTCCAAGAAGGAGTTCTTGATCTCTCATTTTCAGGAGCAAATGCTGAAGAGTGTAGGACTGTGGAAAGGCTTGCATTACTAAATAGCACAAACCTTCAATGGTCAGAGTTCTACCAAGACATAAAGGTAAAAAGAATGGTCCATACAAGCTATGCCTTTGGAGTAAAATCAAGCTGTTTGAGTCGTAAGTTCTGATTGATATCTCATTTGCTGTAGGGTTCATCCTCAAACAAGAAAAGAGGAAATGGAAAGCTAAATAGACAACTCCTTCCTGGTAATTCCATTTTGGCTTCTCACAAAAGGATTTGTGAGAGGCAAAATCAGAACTATCCAGCTCTGAGTCTTCAATATTTCCACTGATTAGATAAAAGCATGTTGAAATGGGGATATTAATTTTCTTATGCATTTTCATTCTTCTGTTAACCATGGTCAATTCTAACCATCAGTATCTTTTCTTTCTAATTTCTTGGAATTCGTCACCCCTGATGTACATCATGGGTGTTATACAAACAAATATTTAAATTATCTAAAATGTGGTTTTAATTCACGAAAACGATAGTTACTACTGTTGGGCCTATTCATTGTCGCTCTAGTCTTGACAAATTATTACTTTATTTGCTAAGATATCCTAAGTTATGTATGAAGTTAAACGAAATAATTATACTTAGTACTTCTAGAACTTGTTCCACATTCTTACAGTATAATATTTTGAGGGGAATCTGGAACACTTAACTATGATAGGCACATACTCGTAATCGTGTTGTCAAATTTCTGATGGCATTTTCTTGTTATTATCAAGTTTAGGCATCGAGGACGCAAATATCTTCCTGGAAAAAATATTGTTTTGTACTTTGGTTGTCATAACTTGGTCTGGAAGACCTACTGACCGATGACTTAAGTTGTATGAGCCTAAAGCCATATGGCCTAAAATGTTTAAGTTCAAATCATGTTCTGCATGGAATTGGATATAATGGACCTCAAACCACATGACCCAAAAATACCTGTGGTATTAGTACCAGACATTTCTAGGACTATATCATAACACCTGCCGCTTCCAATATGGGTCTATTTAAGATATCATATTTGGCACTTCAAAAGAGGAATATTCCACCTTGATTGGAAATTACAAAAACTGACTGTCTAAAGTTTTCCAGATGTAAATATTGAGTACTTTGTATAGGTAGTTGAAAATTCAATAAGGAACTTGTCCCTCCTAACATAATTGGTGGTTGTGCTGTGGATTTCAGAGCAGAAGAGCAGCATGAGAAGCCCTAAAAGAGTATGCAGGTCTGGGGGCATGAATCCTCCTTCAGGATGTTCAAATCAGCTAGAATCTAGTGTTGTTTCCAAAGTAACTGATGACACAGAAGACTTTGTAGACCATGAAGCGGCTTGCATCTATTCAAGAAAGATTTTTGCTACTGCTGCTGATAGGAGCTACTCGCTAGCCCCAAAACAGTTCATCGCTGACAGCTCAGACGATGACTTGCTCCTGGATATGCCCTCCAGTGCGTCGTTTCCTGAAGCAGAACTCCTGTACCATCCTTGGAGACAAATTATAAACCAAAATGATTCCCCAGCTGAGAGTGGACTTGAAGCTTCTTACCACCCATCTTCAAGTTTCTGCGGTAAATAATTAAGCACCGATAACAGATTAGTATATCCGAATCGCTCATTTCCCTTTGATGCAAGGGACTAATGCTTGAATGATGGGTGTCAAAGTCTTGCTCCTTTTATTTTCCTATAAAACATTTCAGTCTACTTTTATTTTTTTTTCAAGTATGCTGAAAACTGACATTTAGCTTTGAACTGGCTGGGTCTGGTTTGTTTCTTGTATAGCCTTGCAAGAAAGTTGTAATATAACTGAGTGAAATAGGTGTCTGTATAAAGAGTAAAAGGATGGAGTTGCAGAGTTTATATGTATTGCCATTGAAAAAGGAGTGCTCATCACCATACACTGAGCTTTGATTACTTTGTTCATCTTGTTGTTCTCTTCCCAACTTTTGCCAGTCTTGTGCTACTATCTAAGCCTATAATGTTTGTTCAAGCATTCGACATTGATTGTTGTTGTATATAGCTTTAAACTTCGGACATGGAGGCTCATAAGGTTTAGAATTCTTATTTGTAATTCAACCAGATGACTATTGATTTCATGAATAATTTCACTCTTATTCTATTTGATAGATAGAGTATCTGTGAATCGCATTCTTTAGTTTTCGGATTTGATTAGCTATCTAAATTGAACTCAAAATTGAATATATATATGTGTATCTTTAATCTAATTAATAGATATTTAGCCAATGGTAAGGATATATATATATATATATATATATATATATATATATATATATATATATACATCGAAATTCTTGTATTCTGTGTATAGTGATCGAAAAAATCTCAATCTTAATTGCTCGAAAATAAAGAAAAAACTGGGCTGTGTTGACCGTCAGAAGAAGAAAGCAGGGCTGGGTTGACCCAGACATGCTTGAGGTCAAAGATCGCCCGCTAAATGAGCCCTTCAACCCACCAAAGGTCGCCTTTGAAGTTTCTGCACGTGCGAGTTCTTTTCGTTGGTTCATCTGTGGGACCCCTAGTTAAGTATTTAATTGATTATTGACGCCCCGACTCCCGTTACGAGCTCCGCCGCCTCCCATTACTTGGGGAAGGAGGGGAGAAATGAATGAGTACACGAGAGAAGGGACGCAGAGTACGCGTGGTTGCTTTTTTCGTCCCTCCGGCCACAGCCTTCCCCAAACCAGCCACGAACCAGAGTCCAATGGCGACCTACGGCGGCGTGCTGCGGCGCTCCGCCGCGGTCGTCGAGCGCGCCCGCGACAGCGCCCGCCGCACCCGCAAGGCTCTCGCCCGCTTCGTCCGTCCCCAGGCCTTCGCGGCGCCGCCCGACGCCGAGGCCGCTGCCGTCCGCGCCGTCCGGAACCTCCGATCCTTCCGCCTGCACTACGCTCTCCTCCTCTGGGTCCTCCTACTCGCCTCCCTCTTCCCCCGCCGCCGCCCCACCATGCTCTTCTTCATGGCCGCTTCCAAGGCCGCTTTTTTCTACGGCGTCCTCCTCAAGGCCTTCCCCAACTCCGCCCTCCTCCGCCAGGTCCTGGACCGCAGGCTGGCGGCCGCGCTCGTGCTGGCCGTGGTCGGCGTCGAGCTGGTTATGACGCGAGCCGTGCCGCAGTTCCTGCTCGCCATGGCAATCGGGCTGCCGGTCGTGCTCCTCCACGCTGTGTTCCGCGTGCGTGACGATCTGACGGCCAGCAGCGAGGAGGCGGCGGCGGCGGCTGCCAACGGTGGCGAACTTGGACCGATGTTGGAGGAGAAGCAAGATCTTGAATTGGGATCCGAGTAAGAGAGCCATAAATTTGTCCTGTTACTTTCTTATTTTTCTTCCTTTTTTTTAGATTCTTTTCTTATCTCTCTGCTTCTACTTCTCAAATTATCATTTCTTTACATATTACCAGATAAAAACTTGTTATATTATACTGACAAAAAAATTACAATCTTGATAAGCAAATTCTAGATGTTGAAATTGAAGAACATGTAGTGGCAAAACATTTGTTGTGATCTAAGAGAGGAAGAAAGACTATGCTGGCCAATGCTTTGGTATTGACAATGATTGTAGCTTGCATTACATGTCCAGCTATCATTAGCTTATTCTTAATTGTTAGCAGGATTAGTTGTGGAGCATGAGTTTGCCACAGCAAAAAACTTGTGTCTGATCTGCTAATGTGTCTGGTGGTATTGAGAATAATAATCTGATGCTGGCAGAATAGTTAGCCAAAAAACATAGAACACTATGACACAGTGCTATGGGTATCTGATCACATATCATGATTTCAAGACCAGTTCTTTGAGTGGCATATAATTGCATCAAATTCACCAAGAAATATTGATGTTTGTTCTGGTCTTTCAAAAGGAAAAGCATCACCTGACACATGTTTGATGAGTCAATAAAACAGGAAGAACAGTTCCTGAACAAGTAACTTCTATGAGAAATGCTTAAAGGACAAGTTCCTTTGAGCATGCTATCAGCTGCACTTTTAATTAATATAGCTACATGAAAATCCATAAAAACAAGTAACTTCTGCGAGATAAACATAAGCTATATCTGTAAATCATTCCATGCTGACTGAACTCAACCTCACAACAAAACACTCATTTAAATATGCTTCAGGACACCAGGAAGCACTGCAGTACCTCAAAATAGATTTACCAGCTAGAAAAGCAATTTATTGGAAAGAGAGCCATTTATCTGTAAGGCATAAACCACTAGAAGAAGAAGAAGATTATATGGGGATAACCACAGAGCTGAATTCCAGGTAAGGAAAATTATTAGCTACAGTGGTATTTGTAAGCAAAACATGTCAAACAATCAATGTAGGTTTTTGTTATGAAAAAGTTTGGTGATATATGAATGTCTCTATCCTGCTTCTCCTTGCACAGATCATTTGAATTAGACATATAGTTCAATCTTCATCTGTGAATCACTTGATATGATGTGAGAAATTAATTGGATGGGGATATTTAGGTTGCTCCTGTCCTCAGATGGTTTAAAGATACCAACTTGATGGAAAAATAGTTATGATTATTTTATTGTCTGAATATTGGCAAGTGTGTTCAGGTTATATGGATAACATGAGAATATTAACATGAAAATATATTATTTTGAGTTTTTCTCCAAATAGATGATGATGAAATTGATCAAATGAGATCCGAAATATCAGCCTTCCTAAACTGAGAATGAAGTTGGAAATTATTGTCATAATTATTGTTTTTTAACTTCGTAAAGACGCTTTGTTTATGCTTTTTGCTAAGACAATTTTTCTCAATAAAAGAAAATAAAGATAGTAGCCGCCTTCTCCAGAATTCATCTATTTTATTTTTATTTTTATTTTTATCAAGGGGTTTAGATACCTACTCTTGTAAAGTTGAGGAAATGAGTGCTTACACTAAGTAAGAACATGTCCTCATATTCATCCAGAAAACTCAGGTTAACTTGTAACTGTGGTTTGAGTTAAAACTATATATATTAAAATCTAAAATACTCATAATATTTTTCATCATAATGAGATCTTAAATGATATTAATCATAGTTAAAATTTCAACAAAACAGAAAATGATGATTAGGTGATGAAGATTAATTGCAACTTGCAAGGATACGTACACTACACAAGTTTTTAGGATTATATATATATATATATATATATATATATATATATATATATATATATATATATATATATATATATATATATATATGTGTGTGTGTGAAAATTTGATAACGTTGAGGGCCGGAAACTGACACAAAACTCCACCTTTCTGGAAACAACGATGGGCTCTGTGGAGCCCAGCACGATCCACTTCTATGGTCTCTCGATCGTGCACGTGCGAGTTCTTGTCCGACACGTGTGATTTGGTCGACTAATACAAACTCAAAAAGATCTACCCGCCGTTCATTCTTCTGCTGCCGACTAAAAACCCTTCTCCTCTCGTCGCCTCAAACCCTTTGCTTTTCGTTCTTTATTCACGTCGTGGACGGTGCCGTGAACGGCACCTCTGCCGACGTCGAGCCTGAGGCCGAGGCACCCTCCTACCCCGCCGACGCGGAGCCCAAGCCCGAGAGGAACGCCGCCTCCGTCGAGTAGGATCCGACCGATCAGGAACTGGCTGTGAAGGCGGAGGACGAGGATCTATCCACCGAGGCGATCCCGCCGGCGAACGGCAGTGGTGCAGAGGTCAAGGAGTGGCCGGGGTGGCCTGGGTACAACGTGTTCGGACTCATCGTGTCCTTGCTGAAGGCGAAGAGCATCATCGGCCGAAAAGGGAGGAGCTTATCAAGAAGCTCTGCGAGGAGACAAGGACTTGCGTATGAATCTTTGATGGGCCCATCGGCGTCCATCGCATGTGAGTTTTCCTTGTTTTAAGGTTTCTTCGGCGACGTCTATTTTATTTTGTTCGATATCTTACTTCATTGTTTAATCGCTGAAATATTTTGAAGCCGATATTTTGCTCAGCAAGTTACTGAACTTATGTTATGGAAATACAAGAAACAAAAAAAAGAACAAAAGGGGCTTTTATTTGTAGTTTCTGTGGAGGTGAGTGTCTTAGGTCATAAAGTTACCAGCCCAAAAGGTTCAGAGCATGATTGAATTTGCCTACTTGGGAATTTACTATAATGATGTTTGACTTATGAACTCTCAATTGAAGATTTTTTTTTTATAATTTTGATAGTCCAGTGCATTGCATCATGGTAAGATATTTGCTAATATTTATTTGTTTACTCCTCTTGGATAAAGACGCAGAGGAAGTATGCTCAATGTGTTCTCTCCTGAATTACTTTTATTTGGTAATTAAAATGTAGTAGTGCTGTAATGGTATATAACCCTCGGAGGTACACGAGATGAGAACTTTGAAGTTTATATGTTGCATTGTTATTTTCTCACTCACTTTTTCTCTATATATATCTATATGGCATTACAGCCAATCCAAAGAATTCAAATTTGAATTATTATGATGGAATGGAATAAAATTGCAAGCAAATTTCCAGAATGTCAGTATCTGCTTTAATGATCATAAAATGTAGGGCTGTGTAGGCATGCGAAGTTTAGGTTGCTAAGAATTTACATGTTGTCTTAGACAGACAGTTTGAAAAAATGGGAGGTGTTTTACATTGTGCTAATCTGTTGAATTTGCATACTTCTCATCATTATGTTGTTAAAAGATCATGGAGCTTCCTTTCAGTGTCTCAATATAAGACTGTTCGACAGTCTTATATTGTTATCCTTCTGATAACAATATAAGAGAATTAAATACAGTGTCCTTCCATGGAAAATGATACAGGTGAAAACCTTTAGGACATTATCCTTCTATCCTGTCGTCTGTGTTCGACAGGCTATAAAAGTATTAAATACAGTGTCTCAATATAAAACTGAAATTGCTCAAGTAGTGATCGGTAGGTTCTAATGTTAGTCTTATGAAGCCTAGATAAATATATCTTCTTTAAGTATCTCATTCTTTCTGGTTCATGCTAAGCTGGATTACTTATGTTTTAGGGTGCGGTTCTCGAGATTTAAGAAGTAGGTGAAATTAATTGGATACAAGCTCTTTTATTGCCAAAAAGCAAAAGCCTATTGGCAATCTGATTCAGCTGATGAATTGCTCTTGGTAACCAAATGCTCAGTGAAGTTCCTCTATGCACCTTGCCTTCCTGTTCTCTACTCCGGGTTTATCCCACAGGACAGGCATATGTGATGGTTCCATTGTAGCTTGCAGTCTTACAGTATCTGGAGATTCAAAGAAGTCTTTTGGAACTTTCAGATGTAAACTGGTCGAATTGACTTGTAGTCCAATTATTGCCATGTTATTTCTGCTTGCTGCTGACCTGCAAAATGTTGCTCACTTGAGGATCGCCAGCTAAGGCAGTGGTTTTCTTTGGGAAGTATGGACTGCCATAATAGAATTGTTAACTGAGATCAGAAATATTGAATCTCTAGCAGTTCATCAACTGTACCATCCAGGTTTATTGGAAGTCAGAATTTTCACAAAATGCACAGAGCTTGATCTCATACGGGAGAATTGACTGTCATCCAGGTGCTGTGGAATGGAAATGCATCAGTTGTGTTTGTACAGCACAAAAGAGTGTAATGTCTTACAATTTTCAGTCTGTTGAACAAATGTTGTTGGGAGCAAAGTTAAAGTTGGAAGCACAATGCCTGCATAAATGGTTTTCTGTTGGCTATTGGGATCTTGTCTTTGTCAAAATCTAGAAAAAGAAGAAATATTATGATTTCAATTACACATCATGATTGTAATGACCTACCTCATGGTTTTGGTTGACAAGGTTGCAAACTTGGTAATGAGACAATTCATTTAAATAGTGAACATTCCTGCCTCAAGCAGAATCCAGTATGCGTAGGCCAGGTAGCATTTGATGTCCCATTATTTGACGTCCAAGCATCAAGCACAGCTGCGAGACTTGTAAGCTTGGCCTTCACACTGACACAACAGTTTGAGTGCACTGTGATCACTTGACCAAAATCCTTGCTGTTTTGACAGAATCCAGTGAAGCATGTGGTGTCTAGGTACCTCACTTTCAACCCCAGCCACCTGAAAACACCTGCCCTCTTCATCCTCAGCAGCACCTCTTGATCATTCATGCATGTGAAGTTGTGTTTTGATGCATTCCAATCATCAAACAGTGCTGTAGTTTTGTTGTTTGGGGTCACAAAGTAGAAGCCAGTGTTGAAGAAGTTGGAATCATCAAATGTCTGCCATTGTAGAAGTTACTACTCATCTGCAGGTCCTCTCCTTCCTGGTTTAACTTGGTGAACGGATTCCTTAACCAAATAACATTCATATCCTGATAGCAGAGATGAAAATAATTAGATATGCTGCAGAGATGTTTCTGCATTTTTTTGAAATAAACATGCTTTGTCTTTATTAAGTCATTTGCATTCAGCCATTGCTCAGCAAGTTTAGTAGAATAATTTTAGATCTTGGTGATACATTGACACAAAAAAGACACTTTAGTAGATGCTTTCTTTTATATATGATTAAGACGAGCAGAACATCACAAGGCATATAGGCACAGCATCTGATGCTTTTAATAGATGATCTTTTGGATTAGTTTGAACACTTAATTCGATGTAAACACACACTATACCAAACAATTCTAGATGTCAAACTTATTTGTTGCTATTTATATTTTGTGGGAGTTAACCATCTGATGTAATATCACACTGAGAAAATGGAATGCTTCAATCATTTCAGGGATGACTTGTGAGGCATATTCTTGCTTACTTGGAAGATGAAGCTGTATCCGCACTTGAGGATGTCGCCAAGGAAGAGTGTTCTTCTCCACATCATTTCAATGAAGTCATCAGACATGTAAAACACCTCCTCAGAGAAATCAACACCTTCCATCACCAGCTTGTAGCAGTTGAGTCCCAGAGCGCAGCACTGGTTGAAGGATGTTTGATCGACTACAACGAAGAGGAGGTGTTTGATCAAGAATTATGTGCATTCCCCTTCTCGAAAACTTTGCAGGAAGAGGTTGAGCATGCCATTTTGCTCCATATACGCCTTGTTCAGTATTGCGATGATCGTAGTCTTGTTCGTCACGGAAACTCTCACCAGAGCTGCTTCTAGTTTGTCTTTTGGTATGTTTCTTGTCTGCCCATGTACAATACACAAGCTAGTTGATGAGCTCTTCACATACTTGGCAGGACGAAAATTTCTCGAAAAATTAAAATAGCTTTTTACTTCTGTTTGTACTCAGTATTGCTAACTTGATGAATGAGTTCTCATGTTGAACTTACAGTATTTATGTTGCGCTGCAGGTGAATCAGGTGAAAAAAAGCTGTTGATCCCTCAGGCATCCACAAGCAGGTGTAAATGACTCCCAAAACAAGAAAAGAGCTGATGACGAGTGCCATGGCACAGCCGGACATATTATTGGAGAGTCTGATGATGTAGAATGTGTCAAGGAGACACCTGCAGATCCGCTTGAAGTGGTGTAGAATATGGCTTCTCGCAAGAGATAATGAGAGTAGCTATCGAAATCTGATTCTACACAACTGTTCTTTCTTTATATGAAGTTCAGGCTGTAACCAAGCATGGAAGCTTGATCCCGACACAACATGGATTGAAGGAATCCAACTCTTAGATTTGCTTTGGTCAACAACACGTATGTGAAGCATGTAGGAGACTCTTCACCTTCGCTTTGTAGAATAGTCTCTCTGACCAACAATGCAAATACTGGGTATTTTATTTGGAATGCTGTGGGCGATGCAACTCATCAGATGATGCCATTCTCACCGTCGAACCAATCAAGGATCCGATTTGTGCAGTTCTTTCATGGAGATTGTGACTGAAATAAGCACAGGTGAGTTCTTGAATAATCCTTCTAAAGTATAGTGGTGTCCAAGGTTCATCATCCATTCTGTGCAGAACATGGTCAACTTGAGCATTATGATCTAATGAGATATGCTACTGTTTGCATGAACTACTAGATTCAGGATCCTTCAAAGCCACGCGCGTGGTTATTATTCCGACGCCTTGATGTAGTGCTCAATTAATCGATATTGGTGTTTGGTGGACACGTCGGGGTTATATCTTCCTGCTTTCATATTTCCCACACAACATAGGAAGGCTTGCATGGAGGAGAAACTGCAGCTTGCTCGACGGTGCACGCAGGAGCACACCTTCACTGCGCCGCCCTCCATTATTCTACACCAGAATAAATTCAAATTTAAACTAAGGTATACTAAGAATTCAATTCAAAGGTGACTTTTTTGTCCCTGCAAATGATATCAGGTAATGTTATATGGTTTACTATGCATTCTTAGATCAGGTTAGGTTGGACGAGGATGACGTCGAACTCAAGTTGAGCTTAGATTGGCTTTTAGGTTGATCAGAACCCATTCAGAGTCGTGTTGGCTAATAAAAGTGGACGGTTGGTATGTGCCTCGACGACAACGCGTCGACGATTGCGATGGCCCTGATGAGGACATGTGTCGGTGGGTCGCGATGGAGAGTCCGCGGGTTGGTCGACGGCTGTGATTTGTGTTTGACATCGAATGGTCCAACGAGTGAATCATCCCGCAGGAGATCCCATAACTGAAGCAACTTCCCATCGTGACCGTCTACACCACCAACAACACTCCATCGTGACCGTTGAACTTACTTCGTCCTCTTGGTTAAGGGATCCAATCCAAAGCGAAACAACTTCTCGAAGAAGGGATCGCATGTTCCTCCCCCTTTCTTTCTCCTTTCGTCTTCCGCTGAGCCAAAGAAGCACGCGCCTCCACGCGACACCGTAACCGCCGCGTCCCCGCCGCGACGATGTCTTTGATGCTCGTCGATTGCTCCGGCTGCCGGACGCCGCTCCAGCTTCCGCCGGGGGCCAAGTCCATCCGCTGCGCCCTCTGCCAGGCCGTCACCTACATCCCCGACCCCCGCGGCGCCCCCGCCCCGGCGGCCTCCCAGGGCTACCGCCCCCCTGCAGCCCCGTCGCCCGGCGCCGGTACGCCGTGGGGTCCTCCGCCGACGCCGCACGGGAGGAAGAGGGCCGTGATCTGCGGGATCTCGTACCGTTACTCCCGGCACGAGCTCAAAGGTTGCATCAACGACGCCAAGTGTATGCGCTACCTCCTCATCAACCGCTTCGACTTCCCAGAGTCCTCGATCATCATGCTCACCGGTGCGCCACCTTTACCCTCCTCCTCGGTTCGATCTTTCCTTTCTTGGAATCCAGCTTTCTGGTGCTTGATAGCGTAGTCTTGAAATTGTTGTCCAGTTTGGATCGGCAAGTCAGGATTGAATAGCATCGTTTGTTAATTGCCTCGGTCGTCAAAATAGCATTGATCTTGAAAGACGTGGCCCTGCAGATAATCTACGGCTTCGTCCACAAAAGACTTTCAATGGTCTCCGGATGCCTTTTTCTTTCTAATAATATTTCTCCGCACAATCTCATAACTACTATGGTGATAATTGTCTCGAGGAATGAGCCAAGGTTCCTCTACTTCCTTAGGAAGAGTTGATATGTTGTTCAACCAGGTGAATACTCCATAAGATAGTTTTTGCTCTCAAATTGCTTAACAAGAAGGGAGAAAATGCAACACACTCTTGTGTACAATATTTACTAACACCAAAAGTGTCAAAAGAAAACAAGGAAATGTGTGATCGTCTGTAGTTATTAATCAAATAGTCCACGAAGCCTCTCTCTTATGATTTCATCTATTGTTACTTTTATCTTAGTCAGGTTCCCAGGTATTATTAAGAAAATTTCTATTTCACACGTAGATGCTGGCCTCCACTGTTTGACTCCCTAGTGGAGCATTCTTCTTTTGCGTTGTCAGTGTATGACAAGCACAGACCTTAGTGTCACATTAAGCTTGCTCCTCTGAAATATATATGACTTGGTATATACATTCTTAAGGTTGTAATGTGTTGTTGCATCCTACAAAATGTTTGTCTACTTTGCATTTGCTGAATAAATGATGGTTTCTTGATAATATGGTTGTTCCGCTCCTATATGTGTGGGATCTCTCCTCCTTCAAGCCTAATATAAATTGTATGTTTCATGAGTTTGTTGAAACTGCATATATCATTTCACACATCATTCAATTTTGTGGCATTAAATCATCTTTCCCATATATCTGCTCTCTTAAATAAAGCAGTTCTAAGATAGATAATTAATTCGCAGAAGAAGAGACTGATCCATATAAGTTCCCGACAAAGCATAATATAAGGATGGCCCTATATTGGCTTGTACAAGGCTGTCAACCAGGAGACTCATTGGTATTCCATTATTCTGGCCATGGTTCGCAACAAAGGAGCTATCACTCAGATGAGGTTGATGGCTACGATGAAACCTTGTGTCCTCTGGACTTTGAATCACAAGGAATGATTGTAGATGATGAAATCAATGCAACAATTGTGAGACCGCTTCCTCATGGAGTAAAGCTTCATGCAATAATAGATGCTTGCCACAGTGGTACTGTACTGGATTTACCTTTCCTCTGTAGGATGAATAGGTATTGACCTATTTCAGATTGTTCTTTCTTTTCTCTATTCCTTCATAATATTGTCTAACTTTTCTGTTGTTTTTACTTTTTATGACATGTTCAATGATATGTGATAATCGTTGCTTGTTAAATTTGCATTGAGTCTCTCCCTTTTGGCAATCTGACATTAATCTTATAAAATATTCTTTTGCAAGAATTCAATGGACAAGTTTAGCAGCCATCATATTTTTTAAACTTATAGTAGGTTGGGTTGCACATGAGCTTTGGAATATCATTGTTGTTGTTTTCAGTAAATTCAATGGCCTTTAGAATTCCTTATGTACTCAAGCTAGTTAGGAAAAAAATTAAGTCCAAAGGTTCACTATTGTCGAAGTTGGTTGTCCTGGTGTCCCTATCAATATACATGGGTTATTAGCTAGAGTAGGCCCATACCTGTGATGCATCACTAGCCCAACATAGTCTTTGGTAAGTTTAGATGCATCTAGCTCACACTATCAAGTTTGTTCACCACACTATTTCCTGCATTAATAAGATAAAACCATCTAGTTTCCAGTGAAATGCAGTGTCCGAAGAACTCATCTGAATGGTGATAATCACTCTTTCTTGGATGAAATATTATGCTAATATTGTTGAAACACATAATCAGGAGTTTTTTAGTTTTGCAAAAAAAAAGAAAGGATCTATAATAAGTTTCTCAAGTCCATGATCAGAAGTTTAAATTTTAGTAATTACGATGTATTAATTTTGTCTAATTGTTCACAAAAGTACTGAATTCCATTTGCATGAAAGTTCTACCTTTAAGAATTTCATGTACTTTAATTTCTAAACATATATATATATATATATGTAAGTATATATGTATATATATGTATGTATGTATATATGTCCTGTGGATGTGCTTTGTGTGTTTAAGATGGCATGAGCTCGGCAATGAACCTGTTCAGGATGAATTCCATCCCCTTGAAACACATAGCATCATGTTCAGCATATCCAGGAAACATGTGACATATACTGTTAAATGTAATTTTTGTGCAGAAAATGGGATGATCCAGTTAGCTGTAGTGGTTAATTCTACAAATTAGCTTCTGTCAAGTCAGATTAGGAGAACAACAGTCAGAAGCTTTTGTGAGCAAAATTACACTTGCTTTTTGACTAGCCATTGTCTTACCACATTGGTAATCCTTATGTCAGACTGATGGTATCCTGTTTGTGGATTTGTAGCTTTTTACTCCTGATTCTGTCTCACCATGAAAAAGATTAGTCTAAAAGAACAATAAGGAATAAGTTTGCAGTTGACTAGCTGATGTTTTTCACATTTGTTACTTTGCCATGCCAAGTACTGACGTCAGATAGTGTTTGTGTGGCACTCTCTTCATTTTGGATGAAGAACCAATATCATTTGCCTATCTCTTGAACAATTAAAATTAGTAGAATATATTTTATTATTTTGCTATAGTTAATTGATATCATATTTATCAATGTAGGAGCGGACAATATATATGGGAAGATCATCGCCCTCGATCTGGTGTTTGGAAAGGTACAAGTGGTGGTGAAGCCATTTCCTTCAGTGGTTGCGATGATGACCAAACCTCTGCTGATACCTCGGTAACCTCTCTTCTTTTGGCAACTAATCCAACTTAGGCAGAGGATGAGTTTCCTCAAAAAAAGTATTCGATCCATTGTAAAAATGGTTTCAATTACCAGCCAAAAGTTATGACATATGGACTTTTGTCTTTCAACAATGAAGTAGAATTTAACATGAAAGCTACAAAAAGGTACTAAAAGCCCTCAGAAACATTGGAGCTCAAAAAGTAAAAACATCATAGTGTTCTGGAAAATTACCTGTTGCAAAGATAAAATGTATTAGGTGTCAGAGAAGTTCTCCATCGATAGCAGCAGCTACTAGAATTACTTGCAGGAACATGGGAAGGATAAAAGCTTTTTAAAAATGTTTAACAAACTAACAAGTCTTGTCTCATCTCAGCTCATGTTTGAATTTCAAATAGAGATGGCAACTTTGTGGTAATTAACTCCTTTTAGTTCCGTATTGTACAAATTTATTGAACTGCACTCTTAGTTTGTTCACAAAGCTCCATCATATATTTGCTATTGCTTACTGGTCTTAAGAACCATTATGAGTTAAAAATTTGACCACTCTTGAGGTCTCCAACAAGCTAATGAAACTTGTGAAGCCAGATCTTTGTACTACTTGATCAATCCATGCAACAGCTAAAGCTTCTGTTTCTTTGTGTAGGCTCTATCAAGAATCACCTCCACGGGTGCAATGACCTTCTGCTTTATCCAAGCCATCGAGCGTGGTCATGGGGCTACCTACGGAAGCATACTGAACTCGATGCGAACAACCATCAGGAGCACCGGTGATGCCATGGGTGGAGGTCCTGTAACATCACTCCTCACCATGCTGTTGACAGGAGGCAGTTTAAGTGGTGGGCTGCGACAGGTAATCTGGAATCCTCTCTCTCTCTCTCTCTCCCTCTCTCCACCTGACCCATGCATCGTCTCATATGTTGGGTCATTATATGACCGAATGAGGTTAATGCTCCCACAGCACTTGGGTTGCATGGTTGACATATAACCTTTTAAAAAGTTAGCCCAGACAGAAAAAGGCTGATTTCCATGTCTTTACCCCGTGCATTGTTTCTTTTATGTTATCCCTGGGAGTGTCCCTTCTGGGAGTCTTGATCTGTGGCATAGTTTGAGTTTGAGTGGATCTGCAACAACAAATATCATCATTTATTATGGATATATTATTGCAGGAACCACAACTGACTGCGTGGGAACAATTCGATGTGTACTCGAAGCCCTTCTCTCTATGATGTGCCAGCTGCTGATTCTCCAACGCTTAACAGTACAGTACCCGAATATTTACACGATGTAAAATTGTGTGATTCACAATTCCTAGTAGGACTTATCTTTTTTCGTTTCTTTTGTTGTAAGAAAGAACTTACATTCACAATTTTTAGACTACTGTTTTCATTTCTTTAATTGCATTGAGAGCTTTTTGTACTTCCGTCTGTGTCCTAAGAATTACAACTCGGCTACTGCACGTGAAACGACGCTTTCCTCTTTCTCCAAAAAATATGCGAGAACGCTCGACGGTTTTAGCTTCTGTTCGGCCGTTGGCTTGCTCGATTTTGTCAGCGTAGCACAGAGGGTTAACTATCAACAAATTATATTAATATTATTACAACTATAAAAGTATATTATTATAACTATAAAAACGAAATATCTAAGTTTATTTATTTTTAATTTTATTAATGAAAATATAAAAATATAAAATATAAATATAATTTTAATATTTCAATTGATGACAACATCGTTAAGGATCATGGATGATTATTATGGATGAGAAGGGCGACTGGCAAGAGGTGAGGGTCACTCTATATCTATGTTGGTATCGACGTAAATATCAAGCGATGAAAAGACCACTGATGCAAATACCAAGCAGCATTACTCTGCATCTGCATCGATGTTTACGTAGTTGTCGAGTGATACTACTCGACATCTATATCAATGGTCCTTTCATTGTTCAGTATTTGCATTGACACTAACGCAAATGTAAAGTAGCCCTCACCTTTCATCGTTGTTCTTTCCATTCATAAAACCCACCTGCAGCCCCCAACTGTCACGGACTTAGCTGGTTTTGCCTAAATCGTGCGGCACCCTTGCGTGTTCGTCCGCAAAGGTCAGCCTCCCCGAAGTCTCCCATGTCCCTTAGGACCCACGAAAGAGAGAGAACGAGTTAGAGGAAACGCCTCAATCGGGATCCACAAGCAAACATCTCCGAAAAACACTTCATAGACAATGCAAATTACAAACAGACTTTACAAGCTCTGAATAGTTGCACAACAAAGGGTAAAATGGTCCATTATAGACCGAAAATCTCTCACACGTGTCCACATAACACAACCTTTATATTACAAGCTTAAAGAGGCCACCAACCCAACTAAAATGAGACTATTAAGCCTTTGGCCGGCCCTCTACATGCTGTACAAGGCATGAACATGCCAAAAGACACGGACATACATAAGCATTACATCAAACATCTTGTTTAGAAGTTTGTCCGTGACATTCTCCCCCACTTATTCCTTCGACGTCCTCGTTGAAGCCTTTGTCGCCATTGCAACTCCTCGCCTTTGCTGAGTCTTCAATCTTCTACTCCAGCTACAATGCGCCTCTTGGCTCCTAGCTGCTCTCCGCTGCTATTTTTGAGTAGTCGAACCTTTGATCCGCCATGCTGCTTCAACTCACCAATGACTCTGACTCTGGTGTGGGGTTGGCTGAGTTGTGTTGATCCTTGT
Source organism: Musa acuminata AAA Group (assembly GCF_036884655.1). NCBI lineage: Eukaryota > Viridiplantae > Streptophyta > Magnoliopsida > Zingiberales > Musaceae > Musa > Musa acuminata. The sequence goes on along the minus strand of NC_088350.1, from coordinate 32,530,989 downwards.
TGATTCCTGCGGATCCCCCAGATGAAGGAAAAGACCATCCTTATTGTGCCAGTCTCTCAAATTCCTCATGCTGCTTGAACTGGGTGGATGCTTGTTGGAGCTTTAACGAGCATCGTCTCGCAAACTTCTAAAGTTTTTGGTCCTTTCTCCACAAAATTTGCTCATTGACTCTTCTTTCACTTAGTTGTCACATCCAAGTAGGTTCGCATCACTTCCGCTTTCGATTGCCATTTCGTTGGGAAATGAAGTAGACAATCTACTCTCAGTAGCACTGATCACCGTTGGTGAGGATTTGACAACTATTGTCTTCCATTATCTTCGAAGGGTCTTTGAACTTGTGCAGAGCTCCTCTGCTAGATAGATAAGAGAATTGGGGTACTCGATTTCGCCCATTCTCTTAAGAGTTGAGAAGGCAAAGGTTACTTGACTTCGTCCGCCTCCTCGAGGTTGTACTCCATGCATCGAGCTGGTTACTGGCCTTCGTCTGCTCTTTGCTCACACTTCTGAAGCACTTGAAGTGTTTGCACTCCTTGCGTTGAGTTAGCTACTGTGATTCACCTTCTCAATGCCATTAAACTTCTGGAATACAGGAAGTTTTCACCCCAACTTGGAGTAGTTCTCTCATAGGTTTGGTCGCTTCTGGGATTGTACCGTCTTCTCCATCAACCCTGCCGCCTACTCCACTGAGTAGCAAAGGTACAGCACCGCGTACTGCCTGCTTCGTTCCTTGGTTATGCACTCTTACATGACCCGAAGTCCTTCACTTTCGGCTATCTTGATGAGAAGCACATTGACACCGGTCTTACGAAGTTCCTCGGCCTCTGCCCTTCAGCCTTGTCTAAGTACTTAGAGATTGCCTCTGCATGCTCCACCTCCTCGGCCCCTTTCACGACCAAGCGCTCTCCCTCCATGAGAGCAAGGGATCAATGACTTTCACGGAAGTCCCGCCTCTGCGGTACCATGGCGCTGCCATGCCCATGGCACTACTATCCGTCGTCTCGCATCTGTATCCCTTTTCTTTATGATCAATAGATATGCCTCTGTGGCCCTCCTCCGAGTTCACCTCTATTCTAACTGATGCTTGATTTTGGGTAGCTAAGTCCCTCTGGACTCGTCGTTGCTTCCTCGCCCCTTTCGACCCTCTGCTTCAACACCTCTGTGTTCTCCAAGCAGTCCGTTTGGTCGATGGAAAGACAGACTGCAACTCCCATGCATGGCCTCTGCTATCACGTTGTAGAGTTTGCACCGATTCTGTTCTCCTTAGCTTCCTTGGTAACAACGTTCGCTTACTCGGCCTTGTCCTCTGACTTGCCGGGCTCCCTTAAGCGAATATGAGCTCTGGAGCAGTCCAACTCTCCAACTGCTTTGATCATACCTCTGCATGATCAAGTCCCTCCCATGGAACTCACTGATACTTGCATTCGAACTTTTCCCTTGGTGGAACACAGCCCCCATATGCTGATGACCAAGGTTTTCATCCGATGCAAAATTCGATGCACGCACGGAAGACCCGCCTCTGCGGTACCATGGCCTTCACTCCTTGAATCCATAGCCCTTCTTGGCGTCGTGTTGTTCACCGAAGTGGAGCTTCCAGTAGCTCCCGATCATACCTCTATATGATCTAGTCCCTCACGGGCTTCAATCGTGTGTATCACATTGCCACGAACTGTTCCACCACGATCCGCTGCACCATGTCGCCTCCTGGTGACATCTCCATTGCATTCTGATCCTTGTGGAATAAACTCGAATTGTGAACCCTCCATGTGTGGCCTCTGCCAATACATCGTAGGGTCTCCATTGCACACCTAGATAAAGCACCGCTCTAGGACAGTCCGTCGCCTAGTAGCTCCCGAAGTCCACCGACTTCACTATAATTTGTACACCATTGTCTGGATACTGGGCCTCTGCCCCTACCAGCACAATCTCCGCTGCGCACTGCTTCCTTCATGGCAACTTGAATGGCGACACTGTGGCATATTCTTCAAGAGTACCCGCCTCTCCGTCCTCTTGCCCCGTGCTAAGGCCTTTTGAACCCAACTTCGCCTCCGTAAATTGAGTCGCCTTAGTTCCTCCATCAAATGTTCCTCCGAGATAAGGTGCATGTGCCCAGAAGCTCCCTTCATCTTTGTCTGGATCCTGGGCCTCTGCCCCTACCAGCACAATCTCCGCTGCGCACTGCTTCCTTCATGGCAATTTGAATGGTGACACTGTGACATATTCTTCAAGAGTACCCGCCTCTCCGTCCTCTTGCCCCGTGCTAAGGCCTTCTGAACCCAACTTCGCCTCCGTAAATTGAGTCGCCTTAGTTCCTCCATCAAATGTTCCTTCGAGATAAGGTGCATGTGCCCAGAAGCTCCCTTCATCTTTGGCACCATGCAAGATGAGTCCTCTCTGATAGAATGAATGACCCATGGAACAACATGATCCTACTCTTGCCTCTGCAAGAGTTCATGTCCTTGACCTCTGTCTAAGGAAAGCACTGTGCCTCTGCTCCATGTTCCAACTTCTATGATGGCTCCCTTCATGCGGCTTGGGTACTTCACCAAGTTACACCCAAGTTGCTCCGCTCCTCGTTTTTGCATTGAGTCGATGGTGGCCCTCGCGCCTACCATTCCACGGGTCAGCCCTCCCTTAAGTCCGATCTCCATATCGACTCCAAGTGTGCCTTCATTTGAGTTGCTTTGGGTCGCTCCCCCACTTGATCTCGCAATGCATCCACCAATGCATTCTCCCGAGCGAGATCATGCGACGACTCCTCGCCGCTTGCTCGGTCCATTGAGCTTCGTGGAGTTGTTGTTTGTTGAGGTACTCCTCCTCAGCATGTGCGGTCCGTCGCACGTGATTCTCCCTCTGGAGAGCCGGGACTTATCTCTCCTGGATAACTGTCCCATTGGAGCAACATCTCTTTTCGTTTCGGAGACCACCATCCCCTTGGACTACTCTGATCTGCTGACCAAACTGTGCATTGTTCTGCCACCTGCAAACGCACTTACTAGATTGCGACTCCACGTTAATATAGCCCCTGCTGTACCACTCAAGGCCTAGCAACATGCTGAACTCATTGCGCACTTCAGCCTCCTACGGACGTATCCTTCACATGCCGAAGAGAAAGTTTCAATGCTCCATGGCGCCGAGTTTCGGTCGCCTTGGGATGGCCGCGAACATTCCATCGTCCGCATACAAGCCCACGTATGAGTACTGAATTCTTCGAGTTAGTAATTCCTCGCACATCTGTGAGCTTTACACAACTCTTTCGGCCGCTGAGTAACTCATTCCACCTTGCATGGTCTCATCCTTTCTCAAGCGCCTCGCTTGCCTTGAGCACCATCAAGTATAGTTGTCAACGTTGAGCCGCAACTCAAACTCAGCCATCCCAACCTTTGTGCGCTCCAAATTCTTCCAAGCTTGCCTGTTCTCGTGGTGCCTCTTGCGCGAAGGGTTGGCCATTCCTCTGAATGCCAATGTCAGATGCCCACTCCTCCGAGCGACTCCTTTTCCCTACATCTCCATGCTCGTTTTCCCCTAAACGGTCGCGCGTGTGCTGACTGCCCTCAACACAACCCCGCTAGGTCCCCCACGTTTGCATGCTAAGTGTTTCTATGAGTGCTTGTCCCGCTCTGATACCATCTGTCATGGACTTAGCTTGTTTTGCCTAAGTCGTGCGGCACCCTTGTGTGTCTGTCCGCAAAGGTCAGCCTCCCCGAAGTCTCCCATGTCTCTTAGGACCCACGAAAGAGAGAGAACGAGTTAAAGGAAACACCTCAATCGGGATCCACAAGCAAACATCTCCGAAAAACACTTCATAGACAATACAAATTACAAACAGACTTTACAAGCTCTGAATAGTTGCACAACAAAGGGTAAAATGGTCCATTATAGACCAAAAATCTCTCACATGTGTCCACATGACACAACCTTTATATTACAAGCCTAAAGAGGCCACCAACCCAACTAAAATAGGATTATTAAGCCTTCGGCCACCCCTCTACATGCTGTACAAAGCATGAACATGCCAAAAGACACGGACATACATAAGCATTACATCAAACATCTTGTTTAGAAGTTTGTCCGTGATACAACGGTACTATCATTTCCCGCCATCGACATTATCTACCATCATCAAATAAAATATTAAAATTATTTTTTATTTTTTATTTATGTTTCAGTTGATAAATATTTTATCTAAATGTTTTATTTTTATAACCATAGAAATACTAACATTCTAACCGGAGAGAGAGAGAGAGAGAGTCGTAAGTAAGGTTGGAGAACAATGCATCAAATCAAACACATAAACCACGATGACTTGGGCTAATATTTCGGCCCTCGTCATTGTTAGCCATACCAAGTTGCAAGAAAGAACGATTGTTGTAAATAAAATAAATGAATATGAATTAATCAATGTTCACAAGTCGGTCTCTCTTCCGGGTCAAACTACCCTTTATCTACCACAGGTCAAAAAGGCTTGGGCTTTACCTCCATCATTCCCTTCTGCTAATGCCCACTAATTAGGAAGTCGTTCATCACGTATCACAACCCCAATGGCACCGACGGCACGCATGCATAAATAAAGACCAATTGTACCATGTTTTCCTGGATGAAAAGCCCTAGTGAACCTAAATACCCATGTGTTGCCCTGCACATAGCATCCTTCTAACTCTGAAGAAATGCATCCAACTTATTGGATTTGATCTGCTGCGGAGGCCGGAAATCTTCTAGCTGTAGATTGGAGCTACCCAGAATGTCATTCAAAACGGAGTCCCCTCCTTTTGACTTTACGGTCTCGAGGATGCTACCAAGAACCTCTGCTGCAAGTCCAACCTCTCTCGCACGGCCTGGTTCCTCGCCTCCTTCAAGTATCAGTCTCCCTAAATCTCTCAAAGGCACCACTTTTTCCATAACAATTATGGCAAATAGACGACCAAGAAACTCTGCTGCTCTTGGGGCGTCATTTACAGCGTCCTCCAACAAAGAAACAACGGATTCAAACCTGACAACAACCAAGTGGTGATCAGTGAAAATGTTATCGATAATAAGACGATGTACCTAAGTTGGTTTCTCTAGACCATTCGTACCCTTGGAGTAGCTGTGCTCGACTAAGCAAGCAATCTCTGGAATTGCAGAGGTTGATTATAAGCTTCGCCAGAAGATCCCTTTCCATGTCTTTTCTCTCAAAGGAGTCGCTGACCCATAATGATATCATGGTAGGATAAAAACTTGGAGCATTTAATTCCTTGATGCACAATACAACCTCGTTCTCATCCTTGGCGCTGAAGAAAAAGGTAGGTTTTACATTATTTCCAGTCAAAGACCAAAGAACTTCTGATATAAAAAATAACAGCAACAGTATCTAATGCAATAAAGCAATGACTATGTAGATTAATGGCAGATGAAAGCTAGATGAGAGAAGAGAAAAATGACATGTGAAAAACTTTAATCCAAAGTTGCTCCTTGGTCATCTGAGCTAAATTGGTAGTTCTTACTACCAAGCAACTAAACTCACAAATTGAGATATAAGAGCATCCTTGTCTTGTTTTGACTTTGTTTATTAGAAGAGCAAGAATTGAGAGAACTCTATGCACGAAGCTTTCACCAATACGGGGTTTAAAGAGGGTCGATGTACACAGCATAACCATTACATATAGGGATATTGTTTTTAATTACTCAAACCGTAGTCACCAGATTGTAAAGGAACAACCATATTGTTGTAAGTTTGAATAATAGTCCTCCTCAAACTGGAAAGAAATAGGTAAAAGGTAATATTTCTCTTAAAGGATGTTCAAAATTTTCATTGATCTTCAGTTTGAAAGACAATCCAACCCTTCAACCATTTCATGTTAATACTGAGATGAACAAAGCACAAAGAGGTTAGAGATTCATACAGTGAAAAGATTAATACATGTTCACAACAATAAGCTAAACTATAAATAATAAGATAAACCAAAAGACTAATATGAAAAATATCATCAATAAGGCCGAAGATAATTTGTGTACTCCCATCATGCAAACCCAAACGACAGGAAAGCCTAGTCAATATGAAAAACAGAGACTAGTCCCAATTATCACAACCAAAACTTGCACAGTATACAAAACACATGATAGGGAACAATACCTGTAGTACTCTTTAATTGCTGAAATTGATTTTTCTTGCAGAACTTCTGGAAATGTTCCTGTTTCAGAAACTGCAGTTAGGGTGCTACCTAAAGTGTCATTAGTTCGCCCAGCAGGTAGGGCAGATGTGGCAGATCTCTCAAAAGCAGGACCTAAAACCTTAAAGTCTCTGCTGCTGTAGTTATTACCATGATCTTGATGACTTAGTTGATTGTATGTTGCTCCAGAAATCCTATCAGCCATACCATTAGTACCATTGGGACCCGGTGTCATTCTATGAAGATCCCCAACAACCGGAGAACTTTCAGCAGCTGATACATTAGATGTTGATGAATGTCCTCTGATAGACATTCCCCTGGCCAGGCCACCCTGAGGACCAAGAGTAATAGAATCATCATTAGTACCCCTATGTGGAAGGGGAAGTGACATAGTCCTCGATTCAGACTGATGTCTCTCCTCCAACCGCACATCTTGAGCTCCATGGCCACGAACATGAGATGGCAATCCACGGGGCCCACCAACCTGATGGGAACTTGAAGAGGTCGATGAAGATGACCCACGGTGGCTATAATCAACTGCATGACTACGTCTCGGAATATTATTGATGACAGGGCCACGAGCCAATCTACTTGATTGAGCTTGCCTTTCTTGAGCAGCATCCCTGTGAACCTCCTCAATCTTCTTTGGCCCCTCAACTTTCCTTCTTTGCTGCCATTTGTTTTTCCTAAGATCAATTGCATCTTTCAACATAAATCTAACACGTAATGACAGCTTCTGATTTGTTGATAACTTAGTTATCATGTCAAAATATGCATCCATATGTTCCTTTGCCTTTGCATGGTCTATCATCTCGCCAATTGTACTCATCAATTTGCACAGTGCTTCAACATCCTCTTCATCAGGATTCTGACAATTTCCCAGCAACTTCTTGATGCACTCATGCATAATTCTCTCAGTTAACATCTTCTTTTTGTATAATTCCCCGATCAACCGAATATTACCTAACATGCGCCTACGGGCCTGGAGCCTTTTCTCTTCCCTCTCCTCTTCAGACTGTTTGACGTCACCTTCCTCTTCGACCTGGTTTGCTTCAGCTTGTTCTCTCTCCCCTCTTTCAAATTCCTCTTGACATTTGTTCAGGAGCAGTCTTTTGAAAGTTATTTTTTCATTGTTTTCACTGAAATCCGGTAGTGCACCAGCAAGATGAAGACAGAAATTAGCATACATTTCACAAAAGGTTGGCTCCGTCAAGGCTTTGTCAAAGATCTGCGAGATGACACCAGTAAGAGTGACAGCATTGTCGATGTTAACTTCCTTAACCTGGTCAAAGAGCTTGTCAAAATTTTGAGGAGTCAATTTGTTAAGGATGCCTTTTAGTTGTCTTTGTTTTGCCTCTTCCTTATCAGAAACTTTGTGAATTTCATACTTCTTCTCGGCTTTGTGCATTGCATGTAAGGGTATTTGAGGAGAGGCTATTAAGCCTCTTGCCTGCTGCCACCTGTCTGCACCAGCATTACCATGTGGCATGCTTCCTTGAGATTGCACTAGTCCTGATGGAATCCCTCCTCCAAACTGATTGGGCGTTTTCCCACGATGATTTCTCAAAACACCATGACTGGCACCTTGCCCAGGACGAAGACTTACATTTGCAGCTACACGCCCAGAGACAGGGCCAGTGCCAAAAGAGACAGGTGAGCTGGTCCATTTTTCATCATCCAAAGTGCCACCTGTACGACGGTCTATCCGAGAAGCACCCGATGACCGATCTATGATCCTCCCAGGACTTGAGGATGGTGATTTTCCAACTGAAATGCTCATCAACACGTCTGCTATATCGGAAGCAATCTCAAAACCCACAGGAATCTCAGTAAATTGCTGAGAGAGGGTCATTAGAAAATCCCTTGAGTATTTCTTTCGATTAGTAGCTTCAAAACCATTATCATCACATTGCTTCCTTGCTCCCACAGCTAGATGCCCATGCACTGATGTTTTCAGTTTTGGTGATGATATGTCAGCAGCAACTTCCCAGTCATCCAATTCAGCTTTATTCTGTCCATCTTCCTTACTTCGAGAATTTAGATGTGCAACCTTTGTGTCGGCCGTTGAACCATCTATACTTTCTGACCTACTGAAATCTTCATGCTTTTCCTCTGGGCACTTGTACGCATTATAAAGGTCAGAACTCCCTGCAGCATCTGCTTTAGAAAGCATTTCCTTTCTCTTCTTCTTTTTTCCAGCAGTAACCTTAGGTTTCAAGGTCTCCAGTAAAGGCTTCTCCTTCTGCCCCAAGCTTGTTGCAGATGCCAATTTATCATCAGGTAAATCCAAAGCTTTCGATTCTGGCTTCTGTACCACCTCAGAAAGAGATGTATCATGGACAGCGGCTGTCTCCAAAAGTGCCACACCAGAATCAGTTAAACCAACATCCTCGCTGTATTTCATTTCACATTTGGTTGAAGAAGTATCAAGTTTATCATTCACATCACTGGCAGATGAAAGATTCTTATCAAATGCAGTTTCAGAATCATTTAAGTGCAAAGATGTATCTATAGGCCTTTTTAGTTTATCTAGCGTCATACTTTCCTGCACTTCACGACCGACATCATCATTGGAGCCACTAAGAAGTTTGATGTCCACTTCGTCATACTTGCTAGATTTCACTTCCCAACTTTTTCCTATTCCATCATTTTGTTTTAACATCATAACTTCATCTGTGATCTCAAAAGACTTTGCTAAGGCAGAAGATGGACATGCTTTAGAAATAGTGAAATCTTTTGATGGATCATTTGATGCTTCAGATTTCCCAAGTTCCTCTCTCCTATAATCCAAAATCGTGTTAACCACACTCAAGTTGGCACCCAAACTTTCAGAGTCAGTTCCATCCACCATAAGGCCCAAAGAAGTTGTAGCCTCAGCACGGACATAATCCTTGATAGAAACATCATCAGATGCTGCACCAAATGAGCCAACATAACCAAGTGCAGAATCGTGATGTGCTTCCCTCTCAGATATTGATCCAAATGAGTCAGATGCAGTAGGCATTATCTTACCTTCAACTGGTTCTGATGCTACTACTTCGGGAGAAATACTGTCTTCAGCTTGAGGAGAAGTCCTTATTGGACTAGGCAGATCAAATGCTGAATGAGTCTGAATATTCTCAGTTTTAGTGGATACTTCCTGAGTTCCCACAGAGCTAACCTTAGTAGCTTTTGAGGGAGACAGTCTTGCTCCTTCAGGAGAAGCTGCATCTAGCTGCAAGATTTCAGATATCTGCATGTCAATTAAGAAGCCAAGAGAAAGGAAGAAAACTAAGCTCACATACCTGATGCTGCTGTTGGCAGTTTCTAACATCCTTTTTACTTGGCTTCCTTTGGTTATCTTTCAAAGAATCAGATATTCGGGCAGGTTCTCTTTTCCTGCAATCATTTCCAGTGAGCACTAATCCAGAATCACCAGCTGCTGTTTCAGAAGCTGATGAAGCTTCAGATAGTGATATCAGTGTTGAGAGAAGAGGAACAGCAGCAGTAGAACTTGAATCTGTGACAGGCAGCTGAACATTATTTAAGGATCCTGAACTTGATTTAGGCTGCTGTGAAGGTCCATCTGGACTGTATTCTGTGTGTCTTTGATTAGGAACAGTATCATCCGCAGAAATCTTTGCTGATTCAGGTGCTTCTGCCATGCTAGAAGGCATGCTAATTACTACAGGAGGCCTCGACAAAGACAGCCCAACTTTCTCACCTTGTAAACTAACAGGTGGCTTCATGGTTACCTGGCCTGTAGTGGGCAAGGAGGAGGAAACTGGAAACACCTCAAACTTAGTCCCTCCAGAAATACTATGCCGAGGTAATGAAAATGCAGGTTTGCCACCAGGAACACTGTTCACCATAGAAGAGCTCGTGAAGGTCAAGTGTTGCCCAGATTGACTAACTGGATAATTATATCTGGGAGCCTGTGAGCTTGTAGGCATCTGCCCCCTTACCGGAGGAACAGTATTGGGGAAAATAAGTTGAGACTGGCTATAAGTAGTCTGCTGTATAGGGGAGTAGTAATTCATCTGATGAGAGGGAGTGTATGTTGGAATAGATTGAGACTGAGGAATTACACTAGAAAGTGGCCTCTGCACGGTGGCCGCACCTTCCTTAACAGAATCTTTTTTTCTTTCAAACCTCAATTCTTCATGAGTCTCTGGATGTGTTATCTTCACTGCAGTCCTATGTGGGCCACCGAATTTACCAGACTGCTGTTGGGGGAATTGTGGAGCAATGGGAGTTCCCAAGTTACCTAACTGTGGGGAAAATTGATGACCAATTGGAGGGGCAAACCGTAAACTTTGCCCCTGGTGCATCACTGCCTGTTGTTGCACAAGATGAGGTCGGATATTAGGAACATAATTCTGCTGTACAACTCGGGTGTTATTCCCCACAGGTAACGTCATTGGCATTTGCAGTGAATTGGCTGCAAGACTTGGTGATTGCATCTGTGGGTTGGGTCCAATAAATTGAGGAGGAAGTTGTGCTTGCTGAGGTCGAAATGGCATGGGCATAGGCACAGACATTCGAGGAATGGGACGAACAGATGATTTTGGTTGTGGTACAACTGGAGCAGAAGGGATTGGGGCATGAACATTCCTCTTTACCTCAGGTAAAGAATGGGACTCCCCACTGCTAGATTGATGAGCACCACTGACATCCTTTCTGTTCTGTTGCTGCTGCTGCTGCTGCTGTTTTGGGGCAGGAGGTGTAGGCAACGCAGGGACAGCCCTGAATGACTCAGTGCAAGCCTGAAAAGTTAAAGGAATTAAAACATCGGTAAGATAATCAAACTCAACACGACTAAGTGTCTCTAATGAAGCTAAAGTGTAATAAATGCAAGTCAACTGTCAATTAGATGGGGAAAAAAGATATGGCAATGAAGTGCATTAAGGGGAGACTGATCCAGTTACACTCAGCTACATGCTAGATAATTTTATGAACAAAAATGATCAAACTGGAAAAATATATGCAGCAGTGTCAAAATATTCACAAACCTGTTCATGTTTCTGCTCATCCAGATTTGGCGGGGATGAGCTGGTCCTAGCAGGAATCTTCAATAATCCATGGGCAATGATCAAGTATGAGTGAGGAAATCACAAGCAACACAAGAATACAACTTGAGGTAGCCAAAAATCATGTTACCTGCAATCCGTTCATCATGCCAGGATTTATTGAGCCAAACTGAAGAGTAAAAGCGCTGGATGTTTCCCCTGAAGAGAGCATCACGAAATGAGAATAGCATAAAGAAGCCAGCCTTTCTGAAGTTCCTATACGGAACAAACTTAGAGGAAAATAAACACACAATTAATCAAAAGGAACAATGCTGAACCTTTAGATGGTACCGATGGTGCAGCAGAATTTGAAGCTCCAGCAGCAGATTGAGAAGATGGTGCCTTAGGAATGGCTCGGGATGCATTTGTAGGGGTTGGCATATCGACTGGCTTTGCCCTCCCTGAGGCTTGTGCATCTGAAAATCCTATCAGAAGCCAACATCAAATTCACTCTATAATTCCAGTAAAGACAAGGTAAAATATTTATCAGTAAATCATCACTATTACACACGAACCCTAAAAGCTAACTCGAACAGTTTCCAGATCCCGGATGCTACTGCTAGGCCTAGGAATAAATCTTTAGAAACAATAAACTTGAGTTTAAATTGAACAGAATACCATCAGAGGGCGCCGATGAGGGGTCAGCACCATTCTGAACAGCCCGATGGGCGGTGGCAGTGGGAACCACTCGCTTCAGAACTCGCACTCACAGGATTTACCCTAGATTGACTGTCTTGCCCATTACTAGATTTTTTGAAACTACAAAGACCGACATCAAAAGGAATCCCTCACAAACCCTAATCCTTTTTTTTTTAATTACTCGACCCAAAACAATAGAAAACACGATTCCGTCGGGGAACAGACGGTATCAATCACAAAGACGGATAAAATCAGGCACCTTCGGCTCGTGGACAATTATGGGGAGATTAACGAGGGAGGAACAACAGGAAGAGGAGCGGCGGAACCGCCGCCCGTGTCTACGAATCCCCTTTGCTGGCCCGAGCTACCCGATGGACGAGTTTTCTAAGTTGGCCATCGGTCCTCTCAGCCCTAGATTGATTTACGGAGATAAATCCCGACCGCACTTCTTCCTCCAAATCTAAACAAGAACCGCGGCCGGAACAAAAGACGAGATGTCAAAAACCCAACGAATAAAAGACGAGCGATCGATCTAAAAGAACATTCAAATCGCACAGGTTCCGCCCTTCCTACGAACTGCGCGAGCATTCCGATCAAGAAAGGAGAAACAACTAACCCCACTTCCTCCGGAGCGAAGAAAAAACCTGAACAGAGGTGATTGGGGGGATAGTGCAAGGGATCCAATCGCCAACCTGAGAGCTTGGGAGCGAAAATGCCGTGCGATTCAGGGGAGATTAGGGCTTCGAGGGACGCGAACGAAGCGGGAATCGGCAACAGCACAGCACACGACAGAGGAGTTTTTCAAAGGTGGGATTCTTGTAGTGAGGGATCGCAATCCTGTTACTTATATATACCCGCCGTGGGTGGCGTCTGCGCTATGACGTCTCCAACGGAGTTAGGGGTGACGCTTTAGGCTGTTGGGCCTCAAAGCCCGGCCCAATGGACCATAGTATGTTTCCTAAACGAATAGGTTTTCCTACAATGATACACAATACATCCTCTAAACGGAAGAATGATGCATGCCATGTATGGATCGTTTCACCGATCCGCTGCTGCTTTCCGAGTGACAAATGGAAGAAAGGGGGAACCAAGTAGTTCGATGAGGCTGAGAGCCAATTAAATCTCCACAGCATTTATTATCTAGCGGTGCCGTCGTAGGGTATGTTTCTACTCCTAGTCTTATCCACTCATATCCAGCCAAAAGTTCTGCATGATTCTTCTAATAATAATAATAATAATAATAATAATAATAATAATAAACTGAAGGCATCCATCCAAGTCTACTGGAACTGAGACAAATCATGTAGTTTTCTAACTGTGATCGGATTTGGTATTGACGAGGCATGAGTCAGACGACCACGAGAAAGTTCTACTTGTGAGAGTATACTAGGATGGCATTGACTGGGAATGAGTGGGCCTAATTGTTTGTCTTCTGGTGAAAGGTCACATCCAACATGGAAGCAAAAAGGGGTAAGCGTGATACATATTTTTTTTATGCATTTCTAATATGGTTTTCTAGAATTAGAAAAAGACATATAAGATGTTCCTTAATATGTTATGCATCTAATTTTGACAAAAAAATATATATATATTTGAAGTATCTTAGATGACTTAACCTTTATGTGTGATATATATGTTTAGAATCAAATTTTCATATGAAACATCTAACCCAACCAACATATTTTATTTACACTTAATACATCTACTTAAGATAAAAGAATATTAAAAAATCTAATATGATTAAAATATGTGTACTATAAGAAAAAGAGTGTTTCATATGACTAATGCATTCATTTGCATGTGATACATCCGCCTAAGACAAAAAAAACCCCGAGGGCCCAACACATGCATCACGTTTGTACATAATATATTCATCCAAAATAAAAAATATTTGAAATACCTAATAAGACCAATGCATCCCTTTTGCATATGTTATGTCCTCCTAAAATAAGAAACTATCTGAAACACTCATCCCGATCAACACATCTCTCGTGTCCAATGTATCCGCCCAAGAAAAAAAAAAACAATGAATGTTCACTAATTAACCAATTTTAAAAACAAGTAATAGCAATTAAAACCTAAAACAAAGATTATGTTATATATTAAATTTCTTACAAAGTAGCATTTCTAAGCATATCTTTGTTCTTAAGATATTAAATAAATATTAAATTTCTTACAAGCTTTTGAATTTCTTACAAAGTAGCCTTTCTAAGCATATCTTTGTTCTTAAGATATTAAATTTCTTACAAGCTTTTGACATCCTCCTCAATGAACAAACGAATACCACAGTAAGTGTGGTTTTCTTAATCACATCCCTAGTATTATCTTTTGCATGAATAGACTAAAACAAACCATCTTCTGCTTTCGATTTATGATTTTTTATCATACTCCTAAGAAGAATTTACATCTGTTTGATGCAACAACACAGTAAATGGGTCAAGTTAGGTCAATTTCAATAGATCAATTTTGTCATGTCAAATTAATGAGAAAAAATGACCATATCAAATAGTATTATTACTTTATGTATCATATCAAAGCTCTTTGATAACTATATCGTGACACTATTAGATTAAACTACAATGTAAAAAACTTTAATGATAAGATTAAAATTTGATGTCAGGATAGATCTCGTACCTTTAGATATCATTATCGATACTTTCAGTATGGTCAAAAAACTAGTAGACCTCTAGAAAAGTTAGACTCCTCTCTTCCTATTATAGGAAAGATGTACTCCTCCGATATGATCACTATTATCGATAAACTAGCGATCTATCAAAAAAGATAAGAGAAAAAAATTTTAATGTGATTATTCGAACTTTATGAGGTCCTATTATTATATAGACTAAAATAGAGGATCTAAAGAAAAATAATTAAGAAAGTTTCTCCCATTAAGATTATCTTTCTAAATTTCCTAAGATATAAACTTTCTTTCAATTGGTTATTAATTTCAATTAGAATTAAATTAAACTTCTTAATATATCTTATCCAAATTTAATGGAGGTACAAAATTTAGCATTCTCCCACTTAGCTCATTAATTTATTTTAAAAATAATTTTACCTAATTAGATTTTTAAAATTTTAAAAAGTATTTTATTAGTGCATGAATTTAGAAAATAAATTAATAAATCTAATAAATAAAATAATACTATATTAAGTTTGACTACTATGTGAGTTATAGTGATTATATATTATACTTCATTTGATATAGCATAATATTGTTATTTTTTCCTAAAAAAATTGATAATGATTCATATAATCTAATTATTCTATTAAGATAATCTTATTATTATATTCAATAATAAGATAAATATTTATAAATATAAATAAGATAATAAAAATAAATAACTTTAATTACATAAGTAAAAAAATTTTACTTAAATATGTATCATCATATCTTTTATGGAATGCTCACAAGCCTTCTTTAAGAATTTACACTTTAAACATATTAAATTATATATAAGCCCTTAATACATACATTAATAATTGTTAAAATAGTACTTATGTTCTCAATTAATATTTATTATTTTTAAATTTTTTATAACCATTATATCTTAACATACTTAGAATTACTAAAGTATTTATCATTTTTAAATAAAGAAAGTGTCATCACAAAATATCTTTTTGTTATCGAGCAATTGAGTTAACAACATAAGGCGTAAGATATAATTTTATAGTCACAAAATTTGATTAGTCATCTCAAAGTATATTATAAATTTAACTTTCATTATCGATGCAATACGAGATTGTTTTACATATTTTTTAAAAAATACTCCTCAAGTTAATAAAAATATGGATATCATCTATGAGATCCAATAATTCATGGGCTTATTCGATATCCAATAAGATAGGGGCTCCGATAGATATTTCATATCTGAATCTCTACTCGACACAACGCCTACCATATGTGTACTACCCTCTAGGCCCAATATCTAAGCTGGCTATAAGTCATACTTATCAGAACTCCTTTTGGCTCAGTGAATTATTATCTCCACAATAATTCACTCGACTCATCGGCCACGGACGTACTATGCCACTACGCCGTAGTCCCGAGATGATACAATTGAATCCAATCCTTTTGACTTATCTATCCTTAGTTATCATATACCTATAGTCCCTCGTCCATCTAATATCCCAAAGACCGTATACTAGGCATGTTGCTATCAGGCTCATATTGTTTCTCCTTGAATTTCGCTCTAATCGGATTCTCCCAAGAACTCTTTTTCTCTCAATCCAAATAATCTTAACAAAGGATTTATCTGACCAAAAACACACAGGATATTCCTCTCGTGATACCGAGAGTGGATGATCCTCTATCGATACTCAATAGCCCTTATAAGGTCGGCTACCACTCTGAATGACCGGTTGTATTAAATCTGAAACTTTTAAACCTATAAGTCTGATATCAAATAGTGAAGTACTCACATAAGACATCCTTTATGTCTCAAGTCTAAGAACCAAATAGACCACTAGGATAACGAAATCGCTATCTAATAATGAGATATCACCGACTATCCAACATTCCATGAGCAGATCAATCAATGAACTCATTCTCCAATGAGTATCTACACTGTAGTCATAGTGTCTCCACATGAGCAACTATGAGACCAGCTACCTCCATTATATGGATGGGTATATAGCACACTAGTCTATCCAATTATCTTGATGTCCCTATCGAGTAACCTATGACTAGGATTATTTATGGTCAATGTTTGAAGGTGAATCAGTCTCATTATCGTGATCTATTCATAATCCAATTCCTATTACATAGATCTATAGACATCATAATATATATACAATAAAAAATATAAAGTGAAAAAATGTCATAATAATAATAAACAAAAAGACTACGTATTATGTCACATATGTCATCACTCATGTGATTAGTTTGCAAGACACCTATGACTAGCAATGGAGATGTCACCAGAAGGCAACATGGTGCAGCAAATCATGGTGGAACAGTCAGAGACAATGTGACACACACGAGAGAAGTCTCGCAAAGGACTTGATCATACGAATGTATGATCAAGAGCAATTACAAGCTCCACTTTGGTGAACAATACGACAACAAGAAGTACTATAGATTCAATAAGTGAATGTCATGATGCTAGAGAGGTATATCTTTCATGCATGTATTGAATGAAAGCCTTAATCAATAGCATATGAGGAGTTATGTACCATCGAGAGGGATTCCATATACAAGTATTAATGAGTCCTATAGAGGAAACTTGATTATATAGAGGTATGATTGGAGTCGTTAGAGAGTTGGACTACTTTAGAAATCATATTCGCTTAAAAGAGTCTAATAAATTAGTTAACAAGGCCGAGTGAGTAAACTTTGCTACCAAAGACAAAAAGGAGAATAAAATCAATGTGAGCTTCGCAACATGATGGTGGAGATCATGCATGAGAGTTATAATTTACCTTTCTATTTACTAAGGGAAACTACTCAAAGACCATAAAAATGTAAAAGCAGGTGATCGAAAGGGTGAGGAAGTGATGATGATTCTAGAGTGACCTAACTACCCAAAATAAAACGTCAGTTAGGATGGAGGTAGACCCAAAGGATTGTCATAGTGTCATAAATGTGAACCTACCGATCACGAAGAAATGGATGCAGATATGAGACGATGGATAGTAAAGCTATGGGCATAGCAATGCCATAGTACCATAAAGGTAAGACTTCCATAGAGTCATCGATCCCTTGCTCTTATAAAGGAAGAGTGCATTATCATGAAAGAGACTAAGGAGATAAAGAATGCAAAAGGAAACTCTGAGTACTAAGATAAGGCCAAAGGGTAGAAGCCAAAGAACTTCATAAGATCGATGTTGATGAGTTTCTCATTAAGATAGTCAAATGTGGGAGATTTCGGGAACTTCATAAGATTGATGTTGATGAGTTTCTCATTAACTCCAACATGCATTCAACTAGTTCAAGTGACATGAGATGCTTAAGAGATTGACGCACAATAAAGATTGTATTTTACTTCATTTGAGGGATCTGCATGAACCAATAAAGATTAAAATAATTTAATTAACTCCACACCAAAGTCAGAATCATTAGTGAGTTGAAGCAGTATTGATAGATCAAAGTTTAACTACTCAACAGTTGGGAGCCAAGAGGTGCATTACAATTGATATAGAAGATTAAAGATTCAGCAAAGACAAGGAGATATAGCATCCATAAAGGCTTCTACGAGAATGTTAAAGGAATAAGTGGGGAGAATGTCATAAACAAAGCTATAAACAAAGTGCTCGATATAATAATCATATATGTCCATGTCTTTCAATTTTGTTCATGCTTTGGACAACATATAGAGAGCTTGTAGTAGGTTTAACAATCTTATTTTGGTTAGGTTTTATGGTCACTATAGCTTTGTAAACATAAGTTATGTGAAGTCCTCATGGCAAAACTACCTACAAATAGGTCATTCGATAATCATTTTAGGGGTTTTTTAACTCTGTAGATCGGTGTAGAATATAAGCCAACACAGCATCCAAAAGCTACTTAAGTGACACATAGCTAGATGAGCCCTTGGGGTAGTGTTTATGATTATTTTATTATCTTGTTCCGCAATAGTATCATGTGGGCATTTATGGAAATTTTATTACGGTGGACTGCCTTAGACCTTTTATCATATGATCATGTAGAGCTTGTAAAGTTTATATTTATAGTTTGTATTGTCTATCAAGTGTTCGTTGAAATATCTATTTATGGTATCCCGAGTTAAACAATTTTTCTAACCCGTCTTCTCTTTTGTAGGTCCTTAAGGGACCATAAGATATTTTGGGGAGACTAGCCATTTACAGATGAACACATAAATGTTAGGACTGAAATCGATACTAGGGGGGTGAATTAGTGCTTTTATAAAATTTATGTCTATTCGAAAACTTTATTCAATAAAGTTGTATCAGAAAAAAGTTTAACTTAAAAACGTACAAAAGCGTAATGAGTATAGTGAGAGTAAGAAATCAGTTTGGAATGTAAATGAAAAGCATAAAGTAAAATTCAGATTTTATAGTGGTTCGATCGTCCTGACCTACGTCTACTCATGATTCTTCTTCACCTGAGGTCACTGACTTTTACTATCGATCTTATTTCCAATGGGTGAAGATCAACTACACTTATAACTCTTTCTTTTTTTCATAGGCTCAAGGGAGAACCTTTATGCCTCTCTCTTTATCAGAATTTACTACTCCCTTAGAAATCTTCTAACTCTAGGAAGAAGAGACTCACTAACTTTAGAGAGATTACAATACTCTAGAAGCATATTTTTCCCCTTTTCTACTCAATTTCGTGATCATCCAAGCATAAATAACTAGGGTATTTATAGACCTCAAATGACTTTAAAAATAGAGCTAAAAAAGATATCATCCCGAGTTTCTTAGGTCCTAGTAGTACCACCACTTGTGTTGAGCAGTACTATCATCTGCAGTACTAACACTGGGTAATACAACTACCCAAACTAGCAATACCATCACCTGACACAGTCTGGGAGACTGTGGGCGGTACTATCACCTGATAGCCTGGAAAAGTGTGCTCTTAACTTTTCTAACTCATAAGTGGTTCCATCTAACCTTAGGTCACTGAATGAATGTTCCACTTAGCCCAACATAGTCCCAACTCAGGTTTAATGGCCCCGAATTGAGTTAGCATGGTTACACAAAAAAACTAACTCAATTATAACCTAACTACGACCAATTAAGACACAACCTATTACAAGACTAGAATTCTATATTGTCTAGTATATCATTGGTTCATCCGACGCCTCGTCCAATCTTTTGGCGCATCGTCCTCTCCTTCAGTGTATTGCCCAATCGACATATTGACTTCCCGTAACTTTCGATCTCCTTGGTGTAATGTATGATCCTTTGACCCGATGCCCGAACTCATGGTACGAATTCCTTCTACTAGCATGTCGATCGATCATTTGACTCGATGTTTAATCTCCTAACATTTTCCACTCCGGCCTAATATCCAATTCTTCCTACTTTAATCAATTTACCTTTTCTGATCGAAGTTAGTCCTATGTTACTCAAAACATAGATTAGATCGTAAACTCATCAATTGATTTCATCATTAAAATCCGAGATTCAATAGTAAAAGTGCCTCGTAACTTAGGTAAAACTAGTTAAATCCATAACAATTCAACATCGGAGTGTTGATGGCGTGGTATAGTGGTGTTAGTCCATTGGAATGTTGATGGCATGATGCCGAATTGTCTACCGAATTATCTACATTCACATATTACGTATATTGTGTTATGACTTAGTTGAATTTGACATAGAGGATTTATTATCTCCTAATTTAGTTAAATTTTACTAAAAAGTATTTGTCTCGTGATGTGATGAAGCATCCATATTGTCTTTTGATGATGTTGAACCATGATGTGTTTATTGTCTTCTAACATAATCGAATATGGCCATAAAACATTGATTATATCCTAACACGATCAAATTTGGCTATAAGCATATATTATTTGTTAACGCAGTCGAAACCCTACAATAAAGCATCTATTATTTGCTATGAAGCATGATTCAATAATGAAACATCCTTTATCTCTAACACAATGAACCTGTGACATGGTTGAATCATCCACTTGGAATGACGTTATATCCTCCCACACCCTTCGTTTGTTAAGGTATAATAGAGATAATCTAACATATAGATAATCAAATGTAATATTATCATCAATTTGACACTAATTCAGACGCTTTATCAACCAACTATCTTGCCAAATTAATATGACACACGACCATGTTAACTATAACACTTGATTGTTCGATCAATTTTCATGTTTGAGTAATACTCGATGGTTTCATTTAATTATCTCATAAATTATAGATTTTTTTACCAAAAGTCATTATAAAAACCTAAGATACATCGCTTGGTTGACGATTTACTTTGATGAGAACTTTTTGAATCGTCTGAATGCACATTACTGAGTACAGCCCCGGAAACAATCTTGCATGAAACTTGATTACTTTCCGACGCCGGCTCCGAATCCTCCGTACATCGTATAATCGAAAACTATCATAATAATAATATTAAATCTGTTGGTGAACTATGTCGTAGCTGAGGTGTCAACACGGTTTGGTCCAGTCCCGAATGTGTCCACGCGAATGCTCGGATCGTGTCGACATCGGGTTGGATTGGGTCCAAGCATCGTCTCCCAAGTGTGATTCTCTCTCGACGAGTTGATGTTGCTTCGTTATCAGTTCCTACACAAAGATCGAGGTCGGGATGGGGATTTCTCGACTCGACTCTTCCGAAGTTCAAGTCAATATTAAGTGAAGTTAGGGGGAGTTGAGTATTCCCACCCATCCCGATCAAGGAATGTTAGCTTTTATTCTTACGAGGATGAGTTGATTGTATAGAGTTAATTAACTACGGTTGGTTTCTTAGACAGTCAGCTTAAGCTTCGGTGCGAACGTCAACTGACCTGCACAAATCGACACCACACGACACTTCATCGAGTTTTCCGGGATGATTGTACCGTGATAATATCATTCGTACGGAGAGAATGACGAGTGGCTACCCGTCACGTGTGTTACGAGTCACATCAAACTTAAAATTCCACGTAGATGATATCAAAATGTGTCGTATTAAAACCCTTTCGTCTTCTCCAGTTTTATCTAAAGAATACGTTATCAGTGCTTAGCAGTTTTGTTCACCAAACAATTTCCATACTTGCATTTTGCTTGCCCACTTGAAATTGTGGCCATGATTCATCTCTTTTTTGGCTTTTGTTCTTTTATGCTTCGTTGAATCCTTCCCCTAACGCGACCGCAAGCGTCATCCTGTGGCTATGATTCGCCACTTGTCAGTATTGTGTTCGTGTAACGATACTTGCATCGAGTCCGTTCCGCTAACGCTACCCCAACGTCAGAAATTTTCCCCAAAGCTATCCGATAAGCGGTAGCCGTCTGTTAGTAATGGCATCCGCTTCCTTCTCTTTCGTCGCGCCGCCGCTCGCATCGGCCAACTCTCTCCTCCACGGCCGCGCTACCCTCGCGTTCCCATCTTCCTCCCATAGCGCTTCATGGAGTTCGAGAACGCGCCGCGGCCACCTTCGCCTTCTCGCCCAGGGTGCCGACCTCCTCGGCGACTTCGGCGCCCGCGACCCTTTCCCGGAGGAGATCGAGAGCAACTTCTGCGAGAAGGTCCTCGGCAACACCGACACGATGCACCGCATCTTAATCCCCAACATATCCGCGCTCTCCCTCGCCCAGATGAGCTGCGAGCCCATCTCTTCCTCTCAGCCTCCAATCTCGACTGAAGACGCCGAGAAGCTCCTCAAGAAGGTAACTCGAGAATTCTCTCTCCGAGAAATTCCAATCTTGAAGTACAAAGGTTTCATCTTCAAGAAAATTTTTTCCCTTGGCTCTCTCCGCGTGGAAGAGCCATGGGGCAAAGCAATCCAAACCTTGAATTTGTCTTTGAATACCAAGGAACTTTCTCTTGTTCTGAGTCAATTTTATCGTGATTCTATGATTTTTTTTCCCTCTCTAAATTGGCAATTTAAGAATCGAGAGCTGATTTCTTTGGACTCAGCTTTTAAGGTCAATTATTCCATCACACCGTGTCATGACACATCACTTGAGAAATCTTGATTGTTTCACTTAACCCTACCTAAAGTTAGTTGTTTTACGTTTCTCCGGATGCTTCAGATTTTATCTGGATTAACCAGGTGGTTGGCTGGAGGCTAGTGGATGGTGATGGAGGGAAAAGAATCCAGTGCCTATGGAAGGTGAGAGATTATGGATGTGGAGTGCAGCTTATCACTAGGATTTATGGCGTTGCAGAAGCTGCAGGGCATTTCCCTAATCTTCATTTGGAACAACCCAATCAAGTTAGAGCGGAACTCTGGACAAATTCAATAGGTGGGTATACAAAATTCTCTTTTGTGCATTTCGGTGTCCTATTTCCTTGTTAGTTGGTTTCTTGCGTGTTCCACTGGAAAAGGTGATTGAATCTGATTCTTGGCTGATAAATTGGCATTACGCATGCAGCACTTTGAAGTATTAGGATATATTTGTAGGCCGCACTAGTGATCATCTAGAATTTTTTATACTGTCCTCTGGTAGTTTAGCAACATTTGTAGTGTTGGCTAGTCTATCTAATTAACACAGCACACTTTATATAGACTGCCACTTTGTCATCGTTCTTTTTTGTTTTGTTAGCAACAACTTGAGATGCACTTGGAAATTGTGGGTATGTTTACGTTGATCATTTTATTTAATATAATTTTCTCCAAGTAATTTATTGGATGGCTACTAGATGTCAATCATCAAATTTGAATTTGATGCCTGTTGCAGTATATGCTGCATACGACATAAAGTTTTCAATTTTTTATATTTTTGGATAGTGTTTGCCGTTGTTAATTTTACATAATTTACTGCTATCATCAAAATTGGCAACTTCAATCTTGATCCTTGGTAAATATTGGCCTTCATAGTCTGAATAATGATGAATTGGTAGGTGTAATCCAAGTTCATTAGTTGGTTACTTGGTTATTTATATGAAATAGGCAAAGTTGTTTCTTTTGCCCTATATGTTCGATTTTCAGGCATCATGAACTGTGTTTTTTGGTTAAGTTTGGTTTTACTACCTATATGTCATATTGGGCAGGAAGTTTGTTTTGAAAATACAATACAATTGCATTTTGGAAGTGTGCACATATGATGATTGGGACAACTCTTACTAAATTGCCAATGAAAATAATTCTATTTGCATATTCCTTTAGTTATCTGGATTCTGCATGCATGCATTTATTTTTATTCTGCACACTTCAATAAAACCAATTGAAGGAAAAGTAAAACCATCGAAATAGATTATGTAGTCGTTCTCCTTTAGATTGATATCCTCTTCTCTGGCCTCCCCTTCTTCCTTCAGCATTGTTGAGACGTTCGTCAGGGCTGCTACTGCACAATGCAGGCATGAATGGTGATAGGGCTTAACTGCTGTTTAAGAGGACCAACAATGCTCTCACGAACTCTATTGCGTTATTTTTAGATTATCCTACACAGCTATTTGATTGTCATGTTCATTGCCGATGTTAGATAAAAAGATAATATAATTCCCGAAGAAAGCAATTATTTTCTTTAACTCCTCAAGTCAAACTTTATTGACTCTATATTGCTTGCAGGTGGTTTGAGTATGAATGACTTTATTGTAGCAGCTAGAATAGATCAGATCAAGACACTAGATCTTCTTCCAAAGAAGAGGATATGGGCATAATCATGGAATATGTCATCATATTCTGAGGGGTATTTGACAATTACATTTTTCCTACAACAGCAACCAATGATGGAAGATGTGTCAATTCTTATTATTGTTCAAGATGCTGCTCTGTTTCTGATGAGATTCTTGAGTTCAAGCTTCAGCATCTTTCATGATACCGCTTCTAATGTAAATGACGGTTAACTGTTGCATGATAATTTTTATTTTGTGAAATTTGATATGGTTGAATCATGAGCAGAATCACAGGTTACTGGTTGTTGATGCTACCTTATTCTCAGAAAACAGAACAAGGAAATATTAATATTGTAAAGTGCATTGTCCACCATCTCTGCCTAGAAAATGAAATTCTTTTTTTTTTCTCAACTTTTTTGGTATCTCCACTGAAGAATTATGCATTAACTTATTCTGATCACTGGCTAGCATGTTGTTTAAAACATATTGATTAGTATTCTTATGGCGAATTAATTCTTGGATGACTAAAGGAACTTTCTCTTTAGTGTCTCTCTTTGGTTTCTGCATGGTACTGCTATGGTCTAACTCTTACATTATTCAACTTTGCAACTCATTGTAAGCAGCAAGTATAATGTTGAATAATTTTGGCACTTGGAATAGCTACATAGACAGATGAATACTTGTTGGAATTCTAGCTTGTTAAGGTCATTTGCAGAATGATCTAGTCATCTTCTAAGGTTTTATTCAATCATTAGCGGTGATAAGATTCTCTGTTGTTAGGCCAATTAGTCCATAGTAATTTTTGTTGTGAACATGATTTGAACAAATTGTTAGCCACAACCTTCTTGAAGTTTGTCCAACATTTTCATAGATCATATAGGAGGTATGTGAGTGCAACTTTCCGTGGCTTTGTAATATTTTCAATGATGTAACTTGAATTGTACTTGATCAAATTGAAGTAATCAACATCAGCAGAACAAAGCTATCTAATTTGTGTATACAAGGATAGATTAAAAATTATGACTTAGGAAAGAAGGAAGAGAGCAAATTTTCATATTGTTTGGTGGGGCACAGGAGGACCTGTCAAAGATGAGTTGTTGTCCAAAGATGTTTAAAATGCATTATTCATAGTATTGGTGATGGAAATTTGTCCAGAAGCTTAATTTGTTTATTACTGAACAAGCTTGCTAATGACATTGCAAACATATTACCAGTTTAGTTATGAAGTCATATTTGAGAATCTAATTGGACAGCAAGAAATGGTTATAAGAATATTCCACCTCAATCTAATATGTTCCTTGGTCACT
This sequence comes from Musa acuminata AAA Group, assembly GCF_036884655.1. NCBI lineage: Eukaryota > Viridiplantae > Streptophyta > Magnoliopsida > Zingiberales > Musaceae > Musa > Musa acuminata. Next base: position 32,505,656 of record NC_088350.1, on the reverse strand, counting down.
CAAGTTACTCAAAATAGTAGTTGAACCATCTATAGGAAAGGTATGGAATCTATGTTTGCAAGTCATGGCCAACTCCATAGGAGAACTGACCTGTTGATAGGTCTAAACAATTGACACAAAATATTCAATATTAAATTAATGATCATAGACTCATTTAGCCTCATCAATCAATTCGATTCTCATCTAATCGAAACATAGTATAGAATTAAACCTACTATGGTGTCATAGGTAGACTTTCCTACTTGGCCTTCTATCTAATATTAGATCAATTCAAACACCATTTTTCATGATCCGACCTATATTGAATCACTAATCCAAAATGTTTAACCTACTAGCCTGTAAATCAACCTGATTCTTCTCCCATATTCAAAGTAGTATTAAACTAGGACTTTACAACACAAAAAAATCCACACAAGTTTCTATATTTTCATTGTTAATTTTCAAGTGCTCTTCTAGTCACTTATGCTATGCATGAACAATTTTGGTTAGGTATGTGTTGCATGCTTTTGAAGCTGTCACAGAAGTGCTTTGACCCCTTGTGATGGTTACATGAAGTAGCAGTCTTTTTCTTGCTTCTTGCCTAAGTTATATCCATGATTGTTCCTCTCTTAATACAAGGCTACTCTTTAATTTTCCTAATTGACTCAGTCCTGATGACAGGTGAAGGTTAACTGTTAGCTGCTTAAAACTTGTCTCCATTATTAGGTTTTTTGATGAGGCAGATGTTTCAGTTGAAAACTTCAGCCTTTTGGATAAACTTGTTCTGATGCATCCTTTTACTCAAGATGTTTGATGTCTTCATCAGCCTGCCCCATTACAAGTTGTGCTTATTGGATGTTTGGCATCCTTGAATGGACAGAGAAACTGTGGGCCATTTCTCATACCCTTTTCTAATGTCTCAAATTTTTTGAGTAGTTTTAGCTCATTGTTTTCTGAGTCCTTGAGAAATGTTGAGCTTAATTTGCTGATGATGACTTGTGATGATCTCAACAAAGTAGTTGTGCATCTTCCTAATCTCAGCTGCAGGACTTACCTGCTACCTGGAAAACAAATAGGGATTCCTGGAACTTGATTGACTGGGAAATTGATTGAGCTGATGTATCGCCATCTATCTGAATACCTGTCAGCATTTGACTTGAACTTGGGTGACATCATTCAGATGTAGAAAATTATTGTTATTCTTTGACACACTTTCACAACCACCTGCTGTTATTGTTGTCATCATCTATCATTAACACAAATCCTGCCATTCTAAAACCTTAAGCTTTTGGGGTTATTTGTCATCTAATAGAAAACTTTTATCATAATATATGTTTCTATAATGTAAATATATGATTTTATTTTCTTAAGAGTCTATGCCTTTGGGATTATGAATCACTCCCTTTTTTCTTCCATTATGTATCATTTGAGTTTTAGAGAACATTGGTGATTTCATTGGAATCACTCTCGAAAGTGGAGGATACTATCACCACCATTTTTTTTTTGCCTCAAGTAGCATCAATGGTCCAATGATCCTAATCCTAAGAATTGTAGTGATAGTGCTGAAAAGGAAAAGAAATATTTGTAACAGTACTTGTTAGAGCAATCCATGCTGTAGTAAGCACAAAAGTCGTCTTATCATGTACTATTTGTGCCTTTAACGACCGACATCACATGAGAAGGTCCCCCTTGCGAAGCAAGCCGAGGGAGGACAAGAATTGAATGATATGTGCCGAACGGGCTTCTTTCCCTCTTGCTTGATTCAATGCAAACCACGCCATGTGCGTTCCCCGTCTTTCAAGCTATGGATTGCACCTTCGAGTTCGACCATTAATGCGATGGCCGATGGTCAGACCTCAGCACGATTACTCCCATCAGATTCTTATTAGTGGATCGAAGGGAGGAGAGATGTGCTCCATGGCATGCTTACATCTTAAAATCGAGAGATTTCGAGTCAAACTAGCAGATCAATGAACCTGTTAAATCATGGGATCTTAGTTTAGGATTTGCGAGACTAGTTAGATGACAAGTATTTGCCGTAGCATGACACTTTTGACTGGGTTCTTATATGCTACGTTTGTTCTTTGTGATCTCCATCTGCTACAAATCGAGTTGATGCTCACTTCTTCCCCAAGTTAAGAACAGTGTCAGAGTTCTCATAGTTTTAGCCTCCTCGATCTCCACGATGGACGGGCATCATAATCACATATGGGATCTTATCGGGAGACGATTGAGACGTAAGAATTGGAAGAATGGGAGATTGAGACGTCGGACTTGGAAGATTAGAAGATCGAGACTTGAGGATCGATAGGTGGCAGTCTTGGATAGAGATCGGAAGACGTCTAGTATTAAAAGTCGTGCCATGTTCTCCATGATCCTGATCTGACGGTCGCGGAAGACTCCACGACGGCCTTTAATTATATTACGACGACCAAAAAATGACATTTGCAGCGACACACCTGAAATTTTTACAGAAATGACATCAAAAAAATATTTACTGTCATCAATAAAAAAAAATTGTTCATATCCAAAAATAAATTAACCGAAAAAGAGAAATCCCATCGGATATATTAAAAATATGTAGGAACCTTTTTTTTTGTTATTTATATTATATTTTTAATTTTCGGAGTTTGGACGGTGGGTGATGCAGTAAACGGTGGCGGACGGCGGTGAAGGGACTCGTGGGCTCACGAGAGAACCACGTGGATGCTTCCGGTTCTGATGCTGCGGCATACGGGGCACGACTCGGCGGTGCCGTCGCAGGCGTCGCAGAGGCAGAGGTGGCGGCACGGGACGAGCACCACCGAGGCTGGACGACGCCGGCACGTGCGGCACGCGTGCTCGGGCTCGGCATGGCCCGGGTTTACGTTGGCCGACTCGGCGTCCTCGGCTGGAAGGGGGTCTCCGCACCCGCCCGGATTCCCCTGGGGCGCCGTCGCCGCAGTGGCCGCGGCGTGTTGGAGTTGGGCGTGGAGTGAGGCGGCCGTCACCTGGTCCGCCATGGCCTTGGCTTGCCACGCCATCGACTCGGTTCGGAGGCGGGCGAGGCGGTCCTCGAGCTCGGAGCTCCGCAGCGCCTCCCGCTCCACCTCTGCCTCCTTCTCCCGCAACCTCCGGGCAGCCGACTTCTCCGCCGCGCCCAACAAAGCCCCGTAGTGCTTCTGCCGCTTCTCTGCCAACGTCCGCTGCAGTTGCTCTCCCTTCCTCACAAGAAAACCAAGGCTTGTGAGCCAAAGGAAAACCAGGGACTGTGAGAACAAGGAGGCCGAGAAGGAAGGGAAGGGAGCGTATACCTGGGCGTGGAGGAACTGTTCGATTTCTTCCTTCTGTTGATTGATCTGTGCGGCGAGATCTTCGAAGAGAAGGGAGGAGAAGAGAGACGAGGAAGCAGGAGAAGATGAACATAGAAGCGGATTGGACTGGTTCTGGCTCTGATGCTGGTTTTGGTCTCCGAAAGCGAGACGGAGGCCGGTGGAGACGAGGGGACGGGGGAGTGTTCGGAGCTCGGCGAGGCTCACAAGCGTCGGTGGCGGGAGGGGTGCAGAGACGGGGAGTGGCTGCAGGGAGAAGAGGTTGACGGGCTGGCTCTGCTGCGGCATCGAAGCCATTGGAACGCTCGTGACCTCCCTGCCCCGCTTCCTCGGATTCCCATTCGCTGAACACGGAACACATCCAATCTCAAAAACCTATACAACAATCGCAGAGCAACAACGATCGAGATAATAACAGAAACGGAAGCCACCTCGGGTGGCTCACCTCCATTGGCGAAGAACACCAGGGACTGATCAAGGAAAAGGGGTTCCATTTCCTTCGCCTCCAGCTCGCTTCTGCATCGACCCGCCGGTCATAAATCACCAAAACCATCCATCAAAAACCCAACTTGGCAAAGAAACCAAAAGTCAGACGGCCAAAAGAATCATCAAAATCCGAGCTTGACGCAGAGATACCCACCCATTTAGTAGCAGAACGTTGGAACGGTATTGGGCTTGAACTACCATTGCAGTACCGGACGATAAAGAAGATATATGCGGAAGGAAGCGAGCAAAGAAGGCGGATTCGCAGAGCAGAGGAGGGGAGAATAAAGCAGAAAGAAGGGGTATGATTAGGGCAACGGAAGGAAGGAAGGAAGGCAAGCAGGCAGGCAGGTTCTCGGCCTCTCCTCTTCTTCGCTTCACTGCGCTCCGTTGTTTCGCACCCACCCACGCTTTTAGGCGACAGCAAAAGAAGAAAGCGAGAGAGACGCGCTCGTAGCGAACAAATCAAAGGAAGACGGACTTCGTCCTTTTTATGCTCTCCCTCCCACGCCTTACGCGTACGCACTTCAACTTTCTTTTCTTTCTTTCTGTGTTTTTGGGGGTGTGGGGGATTAATTAACATTAAATCATCCCGTAATCGGAGATTTAATTGATTAAGCTGTGATTCGATTCCAAATCTTAAAGGATAATGAGGCAAGTAATGGAAACGAAGGGTGATTTTTCAGATTCATCCTTTGAAACTTTAGAAATAGCGTATTTGTCCTTCCAACGTTTAATAGATAGAATGGACTTCTTGCGTATACATCCTTCGAATATTTAAATCCTCAGTGTACATCACTTTCTTTAGCATCCATCCATCCATCCATCCATCCATCCCATAAATTCGTATCGATCATTACTAATCATAGTTACAGGTGGATTCGAAATTAAATTATTTTTTAAAATTTATAAGATATTTATTTTATTTGAGTATTTGATTCCTTATAGTATAAATTTAAATTTATAAAGGCTACTTAAAAATATCAATTTATGAATTATGGATATTATTTTTGATGTCATCAAAACGACGAAGATTGGTTATAATGATGTATCTCTAAACTTTTGAATTTTATCAGGATATAGAATTTATATATTGTTTTGTTTGGATGATTAATTATAGATTTTCTTAATTAATTCTAACTTTTTAAAAAATTTCAAAGATAATATATACCATAGTTATCAAAATCAAATCAAATATTAAGTCGATCGACTATTAATGTTTTGAAGGTATTGGCTAGCTTAGCTGATGATAAAAAATTAAATGCGACTCTCAACTTTGTCTCTTTCACCTTATCGAAAAAAAATTCAAAGCTTCGATTTATTAGAACATTAATTAGATAGATAGATCAATTAATCGAAAAAAAAAATATATGAATAATATTAAAAAATAATTCTAGAATATAGTGGATGAGAGCCTATGCTATTAAAAAAATCAATAAATAAAGAGTTGAGAATATTTGTTTTAGGTTCAAAAATTACTTGGTCGATAGAAGATGTGTATTAGTTTGAGAGTGACGCCTAATCGAAAACAATGACGTTCATCTCTATTCGTGCCAAAGAAGACGAGCAATTCAAAGTGCAATTTGCGGCCACATATGCCAATCAACGCGTGCTTTTGAATTGTCATTGTCTGTATTAGTTTTCACACTAAATGATCAACCGAGTGAGTCGTCATGCATACATACAAAACAATATTTTTGATCTGCCTTTTTCGGTTTAATTTTTTTGAATTATTTTTGTGTGTCTTATTTTTCACACCATGAATTGATTGAAGAATTGTCGAATGCTCAAAACAATATTTTAATGCGGTCCTGCTTGATGATCTTGATATGCTTCAATTATCCTATCAAGAAAACCAATCAAATCTTTGTTTCTTTTTTATTCTTAAAAAAAATTAAATCTCATCTTCGTCGTTTATCCTTTGTAAAAATAAAATATAATCAGTTTAGTAATATGTTTTTTTTACCATATTATGAATATTTTCCTTTCTTTTCTCAAATCATGAATATGTTTAGTAATATGTTCATGTTAATGGGTTTTGTCCATATCAAGATTATATACACAATCTTATCTTTAAAATACATGTACATATATTATGGTTTAAATCTTAATTATCAAGATTGTAAAAAGGCAACACACATAATAGCCGAAGGTATATTACTTGGACTGACTAAAGGAATAAAATTCACATTTTAGTTAACCTCTTAACATAAAAGAAGGAAGAACTCACTATCTTCACCTACTGTTGTAAGTGCAGCTCACATATAATGGAATTCTTGCACTAAGTCAAGCATATACAAGAAAAGATATTATATGGGCCCAACTCTTACGAGCTTCACACGTGCTGTAGAGGACTCCTCGCCACCACCACCACCGCCTTCCTCTTTCTCCACAGTCATCTTACGATCTTCTCCATTCTCATGTCTATCTGCACAATTCGGGGACTCATCTGCACCCGACCGACCGTCATCACATAGCAAAGCAAAGGGAGAGAAGTTGGTGGCAAGAAATTAAAAGCTGTGTTGGTGGGAAGCGAGGAGGTAAAGATCAAATCGATGGCTGTCAGGGTTGGGATTTTTGGAGCCCACCACATCGGTAGAAAATAAAATATTATCTGCATCCACAGAGTCTCCATCTTTCATGTTCAGCTGTTGCAAATTACGTGGGGAAGCAGCCCACAACTTTGAGTCACTGTTGGTGTCAGCTTCTCAGAAATGGACCATTCAACTCTGTGTTTGCCCTGTGGTGGTTCTCTACTGTGACACTCTCTCTTCCTTCCTTTGTTTAACCACCAACTCGATCATCCAACCAATGCTTATATTTATGTATTCACATGCCCCACTCTTCCATCCATCACAACAAATCTTATATGAGATGGGAGAACAGAAGATATGAATTATGCAGCATGAACATATAAGAAAAGAGGTGGGTGTCATATACACAGCACTTTTCTTGGCCTTATTATGATGCCACGAGGATTCGGAGCTGCAAAAATACATGTACCATAAAGGTTGGTGATCGATCATGTGTGGCCACAAGCATTAAAATCCTCTACGGCACCACATCCATTTGTTGTGGACAAACCAACTACTAAATTGTAGGATGCACGTATTGATCAAGTAAAAAACTTGTCGTGTTCTTATCGAGTCCATTTGCATCTTCTCATGTATCTAATCTTTAGTAGAGAGGTGTCCATTTCCATATACTTGATTCCAAGAACACTGGGAAGAGGCTCATGTTCACTGGTGGTGAAGCTGAAGAGAAATTTGAGGCTTCCATATCAACTGTTTCACCTTGTGCAACATGAATGAAAAGCACTTCACAGGCAAGACTGCTTGATTCAGCGATTCACAGAGAGAGTAAATTGGAGACAAAGGAACACAGCTTTTATCACATCCATTCAACAACCTTCTGGACTCTGCAACCAGTAAAATTGAATGCCATACGCAACTTGAAAAAAGAGCACCCATATCATGTGATACTGTGATTGTACTTCATTGCAGCATCTGTGTTGTTGTAGGAGGAGGAAAACAATTGCCTTGTCGCTCTTTTCACCAATATTTCTCTTCAGTTGGATGCCCTTACTAAATGCTTTTGACATTCCAACAGTTAAAAGGTAACTCCAAGGATCCTTTTTCTTTTCTCATCTTTTTTTCTCTTTCTCTAGTTATCATCTAAGTTCTGATAAAGGATGCTGCCGAGTGCAGAAGTCTCATGTGACAACTTTAACCACAGACTTGCTTTACTGCCACGAGAGAAGGTGGAGAAACAGGATCAACTTCCACTGCACAACATACAATGAAGACCAAAACACTGGTCAGTGGTTAGACTGAAATAAACACCAAAGAAATAGAAGAAACCTTATCTTGGGTTTTATTTTGAGGAGAAAATTTACTAAGATGTCAGGAAGTCATGTCTTAGCAAAGTAGTACAAACACAAAAGCAGTAGTCATATCCATGCTCCCAAACCAGCAAAGTATTTTGCTGCCAGAAGGGGGGTACCAATCCGCCTTTCCTTTGCCTCCACGCTGCCTCGACTTTGGCTGGCTTCTCCCCCTCTTAATGCTATCATGCTCTCCTCACCCACCTATAGACTGCACACATCCCTGTTCCCTCTGACATCTCCTCCTCTCTCGAGCCACCATTAATGTAACCTTTCTGAGTGAGAAGAAGAGCATCCGCTCTCTTCCTTCCGTTGCTTCTTCTTGGATGGCAACCGGAAACTTTACTTTTCCACCAACTTTCTAACAGTAATTAATGTAGCAAGGTCTTTATCCATGGATTAAGTCGGGGAGAGCACATGAGATCGATCGATCTCTCTCTCTTTCTGTCGACAGTGTAGAGGACACCAAACCAAATATTATTTATCACTGAAACTGTGGAATATCTTGAAAGTGATACCTGCACAGTGAAATGAGGTGGGGCTTCACTTCACCGGCATCTATTGGGAAAAAACTTTCTTCCCAATAGATTTATCTCAGAGAACATTTATAATGGCATGGTCAGTGTGTTGGCCACAGTAACTCTTGGTTAGAGTTGTGGACCAACCTCTGGATGCTGCCATAGACAAACCTAGAGAGCATTCATTATATTGAAGCTGGAGAGCTGGAATCATGGGGAAGGAATGAAGAAAAAGACAAGTTGATGCCTTGATTGCTAGGTGACAATCTTGCTATTATAATATCTTTTGATGTATCCTCAGGGAAATCAGGACTGATTTAATTCTACTCTGGCAAACCAGGCTGAAGGCACAAAAAGAAAAAAGTTAATTAAAGACCATAAGAAAAAAAAATTAAGTGAAATTTAAGGATTAACTTGAGCTAAGAAAAAGCTTGTTTAGTCCAAGATCTTAGATCTGGCTATCTTCTAATAAATTTTGGGATTTCAACCATATGTTGTCTCCTCATCTAATCAAAAGTTGGGCAGCTAACTTATGATCAGCTGTGTCTGAAAACTGAAAAATTCAGATATTGGTCTCATATCCTTTCTTCTAAAGCTATAAATTCACTTAGTAAATAAAAATGTTAATCTATCACTGTCATCCACATTTAATAATATGTAGGAGTTGGTCAATCTGCACATTCATCAACTTTAGTAAAATCACTTCCACATCACAGCAAAATTAGGTTAAGCTAATTCAATACGATTTCGTTGGTCACCTGTCATCAAGCAAAATATCCAAAGTGAAATTGGCTTGCTCTTGTGATGTTTGATCTAATTCTTCCTAATTGCATGTTCTTGTCATGGGATATGTTCATCTCTATCTTCTTATCTATCCCACTAAGTCCCTTTTTTGGCCATTGTTGACCAAAAAAAGGGCCTTATTATTACATCTTTGAAGCCATAATGAAACTCAAAATGCCATGACTATTGGGCTTGGAATGTAGCAAGAGACAAGCATCCCATACCCCATTCTTCTAACCTTCCATTCCGTGACATATAACTAAATCAAAAAGATCATTTGGTGGAACATTGCTAGGCTTAAAAGGCTCTTAGACCAGATTTTGACTGAAAAGGATTCAATCCACACACGACAGATGCCACAGTAACAGCAAATGCAATTAGTGATTAATTGGCTAAGGTTTTTGACAAGAGAAGGTGGACATCTATCATTTCAGTGCAGCCTCTTTTATCTTGTATGAATGCTTATAACTCATGATGATCAGACTGAATAATCATTTAAATATTAGATGCACAAAAATCATATTAACAAGCAAGCTTAACAATTCATAACTGTGTTTTGTCTAGATAGCTATCATTTCAGTGCAGCCTCTTTATGGTCTTGTTTGAATGCCAAAACCTATTTGAATATATGTGAACGATGATACATTGAATGATCATTTACATATTAGATGCATCAAATTCATATTAAGAAGCAGAGCTTAGCGCCTGTCCAAATAATGTTGATAAGGTATAGGGAGGCATGGCAGGCATAGTATGATTCTTCACATGTAAATCTGAAACACTCCAAAAAGAGAAGAGTTAGGTATAAATGGTAGAAGAGAACATATCAAGAATCCCAGAAAAATGAAGAAATGCATCAGCAGTCTAAATGGCTGTATGGTTACTTTGGAAGAGTCAGAAAGTTAGGACGCTATTTTCCATCATAATTTGCTCGTCTAAAAACTACTGTGTTCCTCATTCAGTGCACCACCAACTAGTTAGGGATGACACCACTTTGAATGGAAGGTAGGTAGCTTTGGATTTTGATGTGCAAGCAACCAGGAACTGAAATGAAAGGAAAAGGAGCATCCTCGAGAGATGAAGGCACAAAGAAAACCATCATAAGTTTATTGCTAAAGTTGACAATCTGCAAAGTTGGAACACCTTTATTTCCATGGTTGCTTGAATTTTTATGTACTCTGGAGTTGGAATACAGATGGTCACCTTCTGCAATTCCTATTTCACCTATTCCATTATAATATGTAATCATACACATGGAAAATGACACTGGATACTAATTCTTACTGGATAGCCTTTTATACCCTCAGAATAATTAATCAAAAACCTAACATGGCCTGACAATGTTCCTTAGTTTGGCTCTCCTTGACTTCAAAAAGCTTCTCTAACATGGCTTCTCAACCACCTAAGAATCTGAAATCTAAACTTGGAAGCCTTACATCACACTGCTGTACCTAGGACCATTAAATGACAGAACGTGAACATGATTAGCCTCAGAAGTCAGACCACCAACCATCCTTTGAAACTTGTCCAATCAATCATTCATTTCGTGCTAATTTGTAGTGCATAATCTATGGATAAACTTGCAAAAGAAACTGATGTCATCATGACAGATAGCTTAGATACCATGATATGCTAAGCACAGCAATAAGAGCCAGTGGCCAGAATGCAATGGCCTTAATATACTCTTGATGCCACATTGGCATAGGTGTGGCATGGCAGTCCTCTTGTATGATCAAAATCATCACGTAGTATCATCACATTAACTGCTGGATTAGGAAGAACTGCACAACTCCTGTTGTATGACAATATAACTTAAGGCTATACCAACAAGATGCAGTTTCTGCAGCCACTTGGCTGATCAAAGTGCATAGCTCCACAAACACAGTTACTAATAGTAGGATTAGAAGCCCAAAATCATAGTGTCAAGTTTTTGTTAATCGGGTAGGGTACTTGTTGCCATATTAAGGTGATCAAGTAATTAATTTGCTAACGACATGGCAAAAGATTCAGTAATTTTACAAACATACTGTAAAAATAACAGGAACTAACCCATACCTGCAACAGCTGGAAAAGCATACCCACGGATGTACTTATAATCTAATATTTTTTGAATCAGCATTGTAAGAATTCCAAGAACAGATGCCCGATGGACGTGCAACAATACTGTAGAATTGCATCCAACAATAGTATGCATGCCTCCTTGGCTGCAATATCCATGGCCTTTGCTACTTCATCCCTTTAAAAAAAAGAAAAAAAACTGCACCAATCAAACTCAGCCTACCTATGAAGATCAACGCCTCCAGTAACAGCATTAGATTTCCAATATATTGTACAGTGATTGAGTCCATGATATGCCATTGTGGGACCCAAGGATCCCACAACAATGACAATCAGATATTGCAAAATGTGAAACGGATGCTAATGGTACAAGGAATTCTCAGACCTGGGGAGTTTACAGGTAGGTTTTCTATTCTTCGTCATCAACCTTCTCATGACATTGGAATTACATATGCACGATCATAAAGATCTAGTGATTGATACATGGAACAGCTAAAATAAAGAACAATGGGCATCATCCTTGGTACACTAAATTTCAATCACTTCCTAATGAACTTCTTGTAAGCAGTCAGCGACATTCAAACCAACTAGCTAAGAAATTAAGGCATGTCCACAATAAAACTAGAGTCATAGCCGAGGTGATACACTTGAGTCATAAGTCTGCAATTTGGCTGAGAGATGAGAACTGTGCTTTAATGTTCCCAAGAGTATCTTCATCAACGTAGACAGTTGCAGACATCTTAGATAGAGAATGAAAAGACAAAGTTACCACACTTTCTGATTCTTGCTTGGTCATTAACTGATTTTCACTTCTCAAATTACTAGATGCATCTGCAACAATATCCATCTGGTCTGACAGCTGAGATTTCATGTCTAAGCAAGATCTGAGATCTTCATCACTTTCTGCTCTACTCAACTTATTAATTAAGTGAGTCATTGCTGCACTTCTTTCATGGCGCCATTTCATGGTCTTTTTCGACCTTTGACACTCTTCATGATCATCTAGGTCATCAACATATGTTGAACTATCAACATGAATAAATTTTGCATCACGCAACTTGCTCAATTTCTGATCAATAAGGTCCCATATCCTCTCTCGCAAAACAGCAACTCTTTCAGAATCAGCTTTAAGCTTCATTTTAATCTCAGATACCAAATTTTCAGAAGAACTAGGACCAAATCTGGTCTGGTGACCGGGTTCAGTTCCTTCCATGATTGAGAGTGTTTCTTCCAGCAAATCGACATTTTCCATGTACCTATCAAGTGCCTCATTTTCAGCTTCAATATTTTGTTCAAAATGCTCTCTTAACTTCATAAACCTCCACTGGTTTATATCTGTTGCATCCTGAGACATTGCCAAGATCCTGAAGTCGTCAGCAAAAGTAACTGGAGCTTACCAGCAATTTTGAACAAATGACTACAAACAAGGACTATAGTCACTATACCTTCCTGGTAAGAGGTCTCTTTGTCCGTAAAATATTGGCAAATTTATTAGAAAGCTGCCTGAGTGAATTAAGTCTCCAAGAAGCCCTGAACCATTAAATGGTTAGACAATACTAACAAACAGCCATGTTAATAAATATTTTTTCTACGTCCTGGATTTGCACAACTTACCCAGTTGTAGACACATCATTTGATGGTTGTTCCACTGATATGGAACTAGAAACTGGTGGTTTGTCTGGTAAAATACCATTCTGTTTCAGAACTGTTGTATTTGCCCTCGAAGCAAGATTGACAAAAGTGAATATTAGTAAGAATATCATTAGTTCAACCCAGTAAGGTAACTTTATTGAAACATCATAACAGTGCATAATTGTTCCATTTATTGAAATATCATAACAGCGCATAATTGTTCCATGTGGTCAGTGAGAGAAATTGTTTCATGGTGATCTCAAAGAAACAACAGTGATGCAGCTAAATAGTTAAAGAGGTTCAATTTTGTGCTTCATTACTGATTTCTGCATTAATTTATCAGCGTACCATGAATATGACATGGATTTTCAGCTTTGGCACAACAACTCTTACATGATTGGAAGGGGCACCTACAAAAGCAATGTCAAGCCTCAACAAAAGTCCATGGAACAAAAAACCATATGGACACCATTATACTACAAAAAAAAAAAAAAAAAATTCAAATTCCCAATAGCTTGATGCAATGAAAATTATTAGCTTAACAAATAACAAGAATTTAATGCACCTTCTAAAAGGACAAGTTTAATTTGCTTGATTACTTTATCCATTGGTTGCTTCCTAATGCAAAGATGTTGTGCCCCTTCTTCTAGATTTGAGTTCAGGGATGCGTCAGAGTTTTACTGTAAGGTCACAAGAGATATGATGACAACCAAAAGTTCAGGAGAAACAATAGAACAAGAAGAACAAGAAGAGAAGACGAGAAAAACAGAAAGGAGAAAAGGAAGGAGTTGAAGAAAATATAGATTTAGAGAAGAAGAATAGAGAAAGAGAAGGCCGACCAGGTCTGATCCCAGGCTAGGTGTCCATCTCCAACAAGTGGTATTCAATGAACCCAATAATTCGAGTACTCAATACAAATCCAACTCAATATCAGGGGTACAAATACTGAAAACTGGAACCATGAAGTTATTGCACAGTATATGGATTCTCAATCCATACCTAATAAAGAAATACAAATATCCAACACTCAACCTGATACCCAATGAGAATATGATGGCTTTTGGATTAGGATCCATGCTTATATTTTCCAATTCCTTGATAGACTTGGACTCTTACTCAAACTGTATCTTGTCCTTAATGGTTTGAGTCCATTGAAACATATGACTTAGATTATATGAAAGATGACCCAAAGATTTGTCAGACTCCAGATTAGCATCAACCCGATGCCTAGGCTTAGGTCAAAGAAAAAGAATGAAAAAGGAGGTAATTCAAAGCATGAGGCTCCCACTAATGCTGAAATAAGGTAGACTCGATGTACGCAAACTTTCCCCTACAAGCAAAGACTGGTCATAAAGGAATAATCTTACTGAAATGCCAAAGCATGCACTCTCAATGCCTGAAATTTGGTCAAGCTTTAAAAAAGATCTGCATGATACCCTAGTATTGGACCCTAAAGGAAACGACATATGTTCTGAAGTAAGCATGTCAGTTTATTAGATTATACAGAAAGTGGCTACATATCAGTTATCATGTCCAGCAATTACATCCTGATGAAAGAAAGTGACCAATTGACCAACTCTACCAAAAAGAAATGCAACATTTGGGAATCATAAGGATTACAACCTTTCCCCATACAAAAGCAAATCTCTGATCTAATCATTGTTATTCCTCATTTTGTTTCACATGTCCTTCATCTGAAATATCTTCCTAATTTTTTTATTACTGACTTCAAATTATGCATGAATACATCTCTTCATTATCATACTAAGAATAATATGTTACTACCTTAACACATTTTGTAACTCAAAAAACTAAAGGGGCAAGCACATCAACCTAGAACGAGCAACATTGCCACACTTGATACACTTTGGTTTGTTGAGTCCTCGGAGGCTTGGCTTTGGCATTTCATAGGAACCAGGCTGTTGAGGTGTTGTGTTGCCATTTATGGCTGTGATGGCGATGATAGAGTCACCAATGTTGCTAATAGAGACAGGAGATGAAGAAGCCATGTGACTGATCTCTTCCAAAAGGCAGAGCTCCGAAATGAAACTGCACAGAATACAAAAAGATGAGAACAAGAACCAAATCAACACATGTTATGAAACACTATTCACATAGACCGCATACACATGCTAAGAAAGAATGACAGGACAGAAAAGACAGATATGCATCATGGCAACACTCGAGTTAAGAATTAGCTGAAACCATTTGCTTGGATTGCAGTAAGCCCCAAATTCCACCATAGCGTCACTCATGTGCCAGAAAGATTTACAAAGCTACCCTGCCTTACTACACTTAAACCTTAGTTAGATGAGAAGAAAAAGAAAGGTCTGTTTGAGTGAGGAAGAACAATGCTATAGTTATTTCCGTAGGGCACAAACCAACATCGCGTTTAGATCAATCATTCGACTCATACCAACGGGCTAGCCATGGAGATTCTCACTATCTAGACGAGTGCCCTGAAGGATTAGCCAGTTCTGTTGAAACAGAAGGGACCCGGTCCTAGGTTCAACAAAGAAAAAACTGAGGGACCAACAAATCCATTATGCAGTGCGAATATCCAATTCGATCCACCGGCCGCCTGGTGACATAACTTCCACACCCAAGCACTAAACGGGCGAAAGAACAAGAGAAGCGAGAGCGAGACAGACGCACCTGTAGAGAAATGGAGCTTGGTTGTGCTACTACGATCCTGGGGTCCTCATCATCAGGAAGAAACCCTAACCCTAACAAAGAATAGGAGTGGTTTGGATTTTGGAAGGAGCGGTCCACCGTCACCAGAAGGGATGGCCGGTGGGGGCGAGAGTCGCTTTTAAAAGAATAATGGCGGATGCGGTGATTACGAATCAGGCCTTTCTATGACCTGTCCCAAGTGTGACGCGTGGGGCTCGTATCAAGATTGAGTCCGGACAAACCGACTTGGATCCAAGCGGGACTTGACGAACGCCGTCGATCGATTGGGTTATTGCAATTCCATTACATTGACAAAGTATGAATAATTTCATCGAGGCGTTTGGACTTTTAATAATGAAAACGTTAAGCACCAAATCAAATTTAACTGCCCCGTTTATTCAGATTTAATGCGAAGCATTCCACAGCGGCGGCAGGATAGTGAAGATAACAGTCCAGAATTTCTCATCCGTCAATCTCCTCGGTATTCAAATGCCTAAATCGTAAAAAGAAATAATCATCAACAATTCTACAAAACATTTCTTTCGGAGACCAACAAAAATTTCCTACTACATGGTGGAGACTGCAACTGAGTATAATTTTACATCTTGTAGTAAATGAGGTTGTTCATCAAGTTTGAGGGCCGAACAGCAACAGGATTTGCTTCCCAAATATGAAGGCAATGCAACCACCATAGATGACCAACCAGTGAACCATGACAGACCAGTAAATAACGCTAGATTAAATTTTAAGCTTTGACCAGCTTCCTAAGCATCCTGTCATGCTTCAGCATGGAGCTCACACTCTCGACAACCAAGACAGTCTGCAAAAGTGCAAGCGATCATGTTATGTCAAGAAAATATCGGACATAATCCATGACATATCTAACAGTTTGACATCTTCTGGTGAAAGTTGTCAAAACAATATCAGCACTGTATGCCATCTACTCTACATCTTTTAGTTACAGCTTAAAGGACCAAACACCATTTAGTAAAATCAGATGATTGAGATGAAGAGATTTGCTAAGCAGCAACATCGTCATACCTGCAAGCATGCATAAGCAAGACCAGTGGCAAAGTAGAAATTAGCATTTCCAGTACCCTGTTAAGATTTCAATGACCATCAGCGATATAACGAAATAGAAAGAACTTGTACGGTGAACAATAAGAGAAAGAGAGAGACAGAGACCCTCCAAATCCACAGGTTGTGCATAACAGGGCTGAGAAGAGAGACCCCAATGTATCCACAAAACAGAAAGAAAGAGAAATGCATATCTGCATGCAAACTTAACTGTCATTACATGTCAAGTTTCAAGTCAGGACTAAGGAGATGCTGAATACGAACATTACCTGCTAACTCATTGCAAAAAAGTGCTAAAAGACCCAAGTAAAGAGCTGAGTCACCCACCTCCATAGATGAACAAGGTGAAAAAGTAAAGTCAATATTCAAATGAATGAAATATGATAACAAACAAACATGAAATTACTCCTAAATTTCAGCTTGAACATTTGAGTAATATGAAGAAGAAGAAAAAATGCGAATAAAAAAAATTGAGGAATTAGATACAAAAATACATTGTGTCTTTTCACATAATAAAAACTCACTAACACCAATTGTTAGAAAAATGAACTTTTCCCCCTTCCACCAGTATTTATGCCTCCCTCAATATCCAAGATTTTCTAAACCAGGGCAAGAACAAGACCTCAGGACTCTCTATACTGCATTTGTTTTCTAATATATATACTTGCACGAAATCATGTCCAGGATTTAGCCAATTTGAGCAAGCTGAAGAATGTTAGATAAAGTTGCTCAGAGGTATTGAACCACTATTCCTAGATTTAGAACTATGCCCAAGCTAATCCTTAGTAGCAAGGTTCATCTTACCAGTCCATATCAGTGTATCGATTGACTATCGGTATGATATGTATCGTGACATACTGAAGTACCATATGTCGGTATGGTAGAGCATACCACCATTACGGTAAAATTACCAAAAAGTAGCTTCAAAATTTTCTAAAAATTAGAAGAAAAATAATTAGATTAGGATTTAAGTTGAAAATAAATATAAATTTAGTATATTTTAGCAAAAATAATCTAAATTAGAATAGAATAGTAATAACATATATTTTTTTTGGGCTCTGAGGAGTAACTTTGTGGTACGGTCCAGATCATTCTTTCGTTATTGAATTATCTACAAAGAAATGATTTAAATTATTAGATTATTTTTTAAACAACTTAAACCTTAAGATTCAAATAAATCAAGTAATCAATCGATAGATATACCTGGTTTTACCACAAAAAAGAATGACGGAACTCCACGGGCGATGGATTAGGGTCCTCAACCCTATGTATCTGGATATCAATTTGATATGTTTGTCGAACCTAATCCCGAAATTGATCTCATTACATAGTATACTGATACACTATCTGTCATTGATGCATCAATGTGGTGATAGTCGTAGTCTGATCGTCTTGAACCACGTGTCCAAGGCAACTCTTGAGGTAAGGACAATTGTGACATGTATTGGTACGGAGCATGGAGAATGTCAACTTTTACTTTCGCAACTAATATGCTATTCTATATCATAAGATCGATCAGCGTACTATTTCTCAGAGAAGAATGACCAACTATCACCGTATTGTTAATGGTCGTAAGATTCTCCATAATACGATGAGCTTCGCTCTGTGTCTACATCGTGTGGGCTATGTCGTATCTGCTTAAAATCATCCACTATCTTTCCCTTCCCCTTCTATGTATAAACTTGACTAATACTTCGTCGAGCGTCATAATCTAAAATCTTGGGTGGCATATGTAAAATATTGCTCCTCGATTTATGCACTACCCTCAAATTATGTAGACAAGACCATCAACTCCCCAACGTCGCTGCTATCATCAGTCGAGGCACTACTATCCGTGTCGTTGCCATATCTTTGGATCGAGCAAGTTGTTGAATGCGATTAAGGTGTCATGTTGCCCGACTCAATTATTTCCAACAATGCGGCTAATGCTATAGCCTTCCCCTTTGCCTTTGCCTTTGCATGTTGGGCGGACGACTGTGACGGTTGAGTGTCCTAAGTTTCTTAAGCAGTTTGACTTGATGTTGTTCGGCTCCTTCCATCACATTGATCGACAGGGATCTTCCTCCTACGAGGGATACACTTCTTCTTCTATTGTCGTGGTGATAAAACGTAAAGGACATGGAGGATCTCCCGCCTTATTAAGCAAAGGATATGATGAAGATATGAGAATGAGAGAGATATGTGAGTGAAAAAGAGTTAAAAAGAATTAAAAAGATTAAGAGAGTTAAATGAGTTAAAAGAGGGGAGAGGAGAGGATTTAAAATCTCTTTCCTATGGTTCAAATCAGGGTCTGCCGTACCGAACCGTACCGCCCGGTACGGGTGGTACGTACCGGTCCGACAGATTGTCGGTACGCGAACCGCCTGTTACCGGTTCGAGTGCACTGTAGCAGTGCTACAGTACTCGGCACACCTGGGTGTACCGCTCGGTATACCGTACCGGTACCGAGCCCAAGTCGAAATACCGGTACGGTACGGTATTGCGAACCTTAGTTCAAATGGTTAAATTGACTGTATGAAACAACGCAATCTCAACCCTTGATCAGTAATGGTCGAATTTCAATCGTTACAAACCAAATACAAACCTCATATCACTCGATACGAGGTCATGTAATGTGTATCGCCCGATATAGGACGATCCGTGTACCAATCCAAAATGGGTTGAACCCTTTCCTATGGTTCAAATGGTCAAATTGACTATTTGAAATAGGGAATCTCAGCCCTTGACTTGCAACAGTTGGATTTAGACTGTTACTGACTAATACAAACCACGTATCACTTGATACGGTCATGTAATGTGTACTACCCCATATAGGGTGCTCCATTTACCGATCCCTTGTTAGACCGGTATGTATCGCCCGTACCGGGTGGTACACCATAATATGGTGAACCTTGCTTGGTAGTCTCATAAACATGAGTTAGTAACAACAAACTCATTAAATCTCACATAAGATTGCCTTTTCAACAATTTGATCATGTATATGTATAGCATGTGAAGGCTTCTTCAGACAAGCAAGGCTGTTAATACTGCATCAATCCAAACAATTCAGTGCTGAGAGCCAAAGCCATTAGAGGAAAAACAATCAAAGTGGAACAGAGGTTTACAAATCATTTTGAAGCTATGTTAACTATGCTGATGGTGAGTCTAACACCACCATTAGACTTCTAGTTAATGGAAGCAATTATAATCACCACAATTGAGTCCTCGTAAATCAGCTACATCTGTTAACACGCAGAACAGCCGGCTAAATATTGTACACTCCAAATAAATGCAACATTAATCATAAATGTATTACATAATTTTTTTTATTGCCATACTTATGCTATACTATTGATTACCTTTTCGAAAATTCATATAAATATGGTGCATCAGTAGCCAGTATGCAACCAATTTTCAAAATGAAGAATAACTTACCGAGGGATAAGACTTTAGCATTGAAGAGATCGCAATATACACAAACGCAAGGAAGCACGACCGATGTTTCAAACGTATTGCCAATGGCAAAATCATGAAGAGTATATTGACATGAAAAACTATCAGGAAGAAGTTCCTGAAAAAGTCAAAGACTTCTGCAAAGAAATACCTGCATTCATTTACTACACACATGAGCAAACATGTAATACAAACAAAGTAGGATACACATAATAAAATCTTTAATAAGCTTACCATAAAACACCTATATTTGGTGAAAGATCTTCAACGGTAAGAATAAATCCATACGTTCTGTCAAAAAGAAAAAGAAAAAGAAAAAGAAAATTAAGATCTGAAGAGTGAAGACAACCATATATCAGCTATCTTTTAACAATTTATGCTAAGAGACCATCTACGTGGTAACTAGATTTCAAACCAGATTTATTAATCTCTAAAAATACAGCAGATACGATGGGACTGTCAAAGAAGTGTAAAATTACTTTATTGTTCATTTTCCACCATCTGAATTGGTAGTTTTATTTCAAGAAATTAGGTACATCCCACTAAGGTGATTGACGTAAACATCTGTGATCATTGATCACTTATAAGCTTTAACTTCAAGAGCAGCAAAAAGTCCATCAACGAAGGATAGGCGAAGTGCCCAACAGCATCAGCAAGTTTCTAAGGTGGTTGCAGCACCTCAATGGATGAGATAAGCTTCAAATATATTAGAAAGTAGAATATGGAACATCAAAATTAACTAGACAGCTTTTGTTTTACCTGCATTTATTTTCTCTAAGAAAACATTTATTACTTTATAATGTGATTTGGAGTAAGAAAGGAACACCAAATTAGCCAGTTGGTTTTTTCTTTTTCAAGGACACAGCATTGATTACTTTATACACATGGAATGTCACCAACACTGGTGGTATATCTACTTGTACCTTCACCATCCAATAATTAAAAACAAAAATTGCCTTATACACGAACACAAAACCACCCAAATGCATTTTATTTGGTTTTCAGGCTTATCAAACCTCAATAACAAGAACTTGGTGTGATAGCATTGCCCATTGGGATGAACAGCTCACCTTTGACTTACATATTGTCAGACAGAAGTTTCTGATTAAGGCTCAAATACTAATGAAAAGTCAATGGAGATGCATTTTGGTAATAAAATACTAATTATAAATTCATTATCGAATTTGGAGAGCAGAATTATTGAGAAAAAATATCGCAATGTTACATAGTCCAAGCCAAGGTAATAAGTTGTATGTCAGGAAAAAATGAAATGAGAACTGCCTAATGGATTGTGTATCTTACTTCCTGAACATTTCTGACAGGCCCCCAACATCTTTGAGTGACATACTACTCAAAAATAAGACATAGCACAACCATATGAATACCCACAATACAAAGTGAAGAACTTGAACCCATGAGAAAGTATGAATTGTATTATCTGTCAGCTTTGATGCTCCAGATTTGTCAGGACTCTGATTTAGAGCACCACTACTACTTGCATCAGAAGTTTTATGTAGGAACAACTTTGAAGGAGGAGCATCCAGACCATATCCTAATAAAAGAATGACCTGAAATAAAGTTAACCAAGGAAAGAAAAGGTGAGATGATTATTTTATTGAGGAAGAAATAGACTGCAGCATAAAACTACTATGTGAACAAAAAACGAATACCGGCACAATCAGGATGATTGGATAAAGAGATAAGTGTGTTGCAAAAACCCATCCAAAGGCTGCCAATGGTGCTATTCCTGTGAAGGGCAGAGTTCTCTAATTTCCAGCAATAAGACTATGGAAATGTTTTTAATTAACCAAACAAGAGCATGATATAACAGCCAAAAGATCAGCAGTTTCAGAGCCCTACGACATTTTCCCATCCATGAGAAATATAACAATGTTTTAGGCAAGCATAAAAGCGAATCACAAAATTTGCATGTGCATATTGAAACAAGAAATATATCAATATTGATCAAGCAGTCACTTAAACTACACCAATAAAAAGAATAGGTAGCATAATCCTAATGAAACTACTCAACCAAAATTGGCATTATAATAATCAAGAAAACACAAGGATAATGCCTTTTTGTACCAAAATGATAGCAAGAGGCAGCAGCTGAAAATTTGAGTTGTCAATTTTATTATAACCATGTTGACAAATAAAGGATCCTATATATATTATATATACTTACAAATGCAAATATTCAGGATGCTTGAAGTCCACTTGACTAGATAGGAAATCTAGTGGTGACACTAGATTAGTCAGAATATATTTATAAACAACTACTAGTTGATAGTTCAGGTATGAAGAAAGAGATGATGAGCTTCTAAATACCAAAATAACAAAAGGAGTAATCTAGGTGTGTCAAACAAAAAATAAACAGAGAGACAAACATAAGTTGAGCAAAAAAGTACCCACAACCAGGAAAGATCTACAACCACACGGAGTAGGACTGCTGATATGTATAGAACCATGTATAAGTAGTTCAGGGTACACATAGGGCAAAATGTAGAGTACAGATAAAATATAACCAATAGTCTATCCCTTCGAATAAACCAACAATGATAGAATTCTTGTGGAATATCATAATTCAAATTTAGGCTTAAATGAATTTAGCATCTGTTTCATATATATTATTAAAAGGTATAAAACCTTGTGCAAGCTACTAAATATGCTGTATATAAAAATATGAATATACAACTAATAAGTTGCTCAATGGATGATTGGCATGCTCTGATTATAAAAGAAACAGTCACCAAATTGAAGTTTATCTCAGGATGTCAGATCTCAAGACCACAATTATTAGGGCATAAAACAGGAATTACGTGAACAAGCTCCATAGATTGCCATGACAACCATTAAATTATCAATTGGCGATGTAGACGATCCCATGCAAGTGACTATCGTTAGTGGATTCCAAAGATATACAAGAGAAGCAAAATCTCCAGGGTTCACAGTTCCTGAAAGTATTAGATAAACAAAATTAGCAAAACTTAGCATTAGCTACTTATTGTGAACATTATAAAAGCTAGAATATATAAAAGCTATAAAATAAGAAATTGGGTTTCCAAGAACATTATAATAACTAGAATATATATTTTGTCTACCATCTGGCATCCAATGGGAGGTATGTATGATTTGAATGAAAAAGTCACTGCTAGATGAAGGCCTAAATATGTGTAGAGCAAACATGCAAGGTAGCAGAATCTAATTTGAGCAGAGTATTCTCTTCATCTCATAGTGTTTGCCCAGTAAAATGAACCTTTTGAATGACAACTCCCCTATTTCCTTTATTCTGTCAATTTGTTTTTTGTGATGTAATTACTTAATTTATACATAAGGCTCATAAATCTTTCTTCTCGTTAACAATTTTCATGCTGCAAGTTCTGAATAAAATTTTACTTGTCCAAGGAAAAGGGAGTATTATAACTACCACTAGTCTATACAAGCACACTACTCACAAGAAGGATCATGGAGGATAAATTGACAACAATTATAAATCAGGACAGTGAACAAACTACTCTTGCAGCAACATGACGTTTTAAATGCACCTGAAGCTTCTACCAGCTTCGAGAGGTTCAGAACCTGAAAGCTCTTGTGGCGTGACAACAGAAGCTTCTGACCAGTTGCACGGATAAGTATGGCAGTAATAAAATCTACAACCACAAACATCAAACTGTTTTTGCATTGATAAGCATTAAATATCATACTTAACAATCCAAAAACCACCACAAATAGAGGCTAAATGGAGAAGGCTTCTTAGAGATGTCAAAAAAACAACAGTATAGCAGTTTTCAGTTAGATCAGAAGATAAGGAATTATCTGCATGGATCAAACAGTTGAAGAAAATCTATGCTTCAGATCTTATATAGTAATATTTACATCACAGTTGATGCGACACCTATTTGATTATAAAAAGATAAAGCACATTGCATCTTGATTTTCTAAACCATTCACATGCACAACTTCATGAAGCAATGTTGTTTAATGGCTCCCTGGGTTCATCAAAGTAAAGGTCAGCAAACTCATTATGCTATTGGGTCATACCAGTCTGTGATGAGAAAAAAGAAATAGCCAACGCAATTAGTCATGGCAATATGCCACGATAGAAAAGGAAGCAGACTTACAAAAGCACAACACATGAGATTTCATCAAGTTTTGCAGGTATCTATATGGACATATACATAATAATATGAAGTTAATTTAGTTAATGCCCCAGACAAATTATTACTGGACCAAAATTTATAAAATAAATGAAATGTCACCTGCAATAAAAGTGAGGGGGTCGTCCTTCAACTCTGCAAAAGTGAATTCCAGAAGAAGAATGTTAAAGAAGACTAAATGTCTAGATGTAAATGGTATATCTAAACAAATCATGAGTAAGCCCCATTATTCCTCCAACAAGGAAGAAATGAAACCTACATATCTTCAATCATGTCTGGATGTAAATTGCTTTTTGTATGCTTTCATTTTCTTGTGTAAGTGGGAACATATAAGTTCTAGCTTATTTTGTTTTTAAAAAAGTGAAAAACATTAGTGTTTGGACAATAAAGTTCCATAGGAAAGCTTAACAGCACAGAAGCCACTTATCAAAGCAGAATCTGTACCTTCTAATAGTCAACTGCCCAAGAAATGATAATAGCAGAGGGGAACCATGGTACATTGAACCTGAAAGAAACAAAGTTGCCAGAATAAGAGAAATGACAAATAGAGAATATGGACCACATTCTTCCTCATGCCATTAAACCCATGAAGCCTATTCTGTAAAGGGCACTTAAACAGAACGTATAACATACTCAGGTAATGACTTAAGTTCAAAATAACAAGCTATGGTGTGACAGCAATTGATTCTAGCACTAAGAGTTTATGACCCCTAAGCGGAGAGACAGAAAAACTGGAGAATCTAGCACACAGCAAGCAGCAAGCTCCAGGTTCCAGCAGAAATCAAATAGCTAATTAAGGCGCAAGAAAGATTCAAACAATTAAGCAATTTTTAAGCATTCCTTTTGTGGAGTATTTGAAATATAGGAAATTAACACGTAGATCTTCATCGTAAATACATTCCCATAAAGAATATAATGGCTTATTACAGCATTTCATGTGGAATATAACTAATAATGATTTACCAGCACATAATAAAATAGATAATTAGATTTATTAATCTCCTGTGCTGACTAAAATACAGAAAAACATCTGAATAGGTTAGCACGATGTTTGCAACATAAGATTATTGATTATAAAATGTCCAAATTAGTGACACTATTAAGGGAGCATCATGAAACACCAGCAACCAGTTAATTCCTGATCATCTTTGGATTACATAGACACTATTCAAGTGGTCATCTATTCTAACATCCGTTGCCCTAGGAGTGACAGAAATCCAGTAAAACTAACCTTTTCTTGGAGGAAAATAGAAAACAGTATTAAAAAACTGTCCTAGAAAATTTCTGTCAGATGTAACACATTAATATAGGTGTCAACAGGCCTGTCCCTTTGCTTAACATTTGCCAAATGGGATTTTCTCTTCATGTCCTGTGCATATGATAAGAATGGATAGGGCTCAAGCCTACAAGATTATGATTTGTACTCATAAAACCATACAAACCTAGCTGAATATGATGATATACTTCTGATGTTAATAATCATTATCATTCCCTACATTAACAAAGTCTAGAATGTAAATCATTGTCTTTATCATTAGCAAACAATTTCTGTCAAATAGAAGACTAGCGCAAAAATTTGCTTACTCATGATCCTCATCTTTGTTGTTCCAATAGTCTTATCCATTTTCATAAAAGAAAAAAATCATAACGGTGGCTTTCTGTCTCAGATATGCTCATGACTATGAGTCTTGATGTTGAAGATTGATTAGGCATTAAAAAGTTCAGAGCGGTAAAATCAAGTCCTTCATAAATAAAGAAAAGCATACAAATGCACATTCCAACATTCAGTTTGATTAATCTAAAATATTCCCTAAGGAGCTATCACATGATATTATTTAGCACCTGATGAGATTTTTGTTTTTTTTTTTTGGTGAACACTATCAAGCGTTCACTCATCCATGAATTGTAAATGCTTCTACCAAGGTTTTCCACTTACATTATCTGCAAAATCCACCAAAGGCAACCTAGGATGACTATTACTGAGTAGTTTGGAACTGATAGGTTCGCCTCTAGTGCTGTTATCAATATATGCTCTGATCATTCCGCTTCTTCTGCTATAACTCATCGAGTGTACTATGGACAATTAATATGTAAAATTCAGAAACATCAAATTTGATGCGATCCACGTAAAATTTGTTTGCAAACCGTCGAAAGTGACGATGGCACACAATAGAAAGCTCTTATCACCAAAAAACACCAAAATCAACCAATGCTAACTTAAGATTTTAACTTCTTGGAACCAAAAAACCCTAGGAAGGCACCGGAACCTGAGTAGGGCGACATGGACGCCTGCTTGAGCCAGTAACCTTCCGCCACTGTGAGAAAGAAACGAAAATAAGAGAATGTACGCGATGATAGACGAAAGAAAGAAACAGAAGAAAGAGAGGAAGGGAGATTGGGCTTCATACGGCGGCGGAGGCTGGTGAGAGGGGTGGCGACCTCAGGGCGAGAGCCGAGGTGGAGATCCTTGGGGAAACATAAGAGGAGAAGGAGGCGGAAGACAATCGCCGCCGCCGCTAGGGTCCAATATCCCCGGATCCCCGCCATAGCTGCTCCTCTGCTCGCGATCGTGGCGAGAGAAACAACAGTAGCGGTCGCCGAGCCGACCCGAACACATACCCATACTGTAAAGCTAACACCTCGGTCCTACCTACTTGGGCTGAGCCGTTGAACTCACAACTCCAACCCGGTCCGACCGATTAAATGGGATCGAATCAGACCGACCATGGTGGTGGTGGTCCATTAACCATAGACCGTGTCATGTGCTTCTCACGGGGGCGAAGAACTATCCGGAATAGCCGGGAGAAATCCCAATATATCGGCGATCATAGAACGGTTATATAACAGTGTGTCTCGTGAGTTCTCGCAACATCTGTCTTCGTCGGAGACATTTCCCTGCCCGATGGCGTCCTCCCTCCTATCCGCCGCCAAGACTCTCCTTTCCCCCTCTCAGCCTCGAACTCCTCCTCCTCCTCCTCGCGCTGGCCATTCTTTTCCACTTTGGAGCCTCCATGCCTCGCGGAGGAGCGCGGTCAGAGTCTCCTCCTTGAAATGGGAACCATCCAAGGTCTGGTGCAATGTCTCTTTGCAGTTCCACTAATTCGATACACTTCATCTTCCCGCACCTATTTTCTGGTCGTATTGGATGCAGGTGGCTCCGCAAGCCGATAGGGTCCTCATTCGCCTCGAGGAGCTGCCCGAGGTTGTTATAATCCTACGTTTGTTGTTGTTGCTAATATTTTCTCTGTGATTTAAGGATGCAATTGAGATAACTTATGGGACAAAAAAACGAGGGTTAATGCTGTAGTTTGTGTTTTTCCGATCCCTCTAGTCTATGTAAGTTTTGGTTCATTCTACCGGTCAATTGCACCATCCCCTCTACCCGAATTGCTTTAAATCTGATAGGTAGCTATCGGTCTTCAGATGGGGTTGGTGATAATTTGGCACGTGAGACCTAGACACACAGTATTGTCAGCCCGAGTGGGTTTCTTGGGATCAGCTTTTTTTTTTTTCGTAAATGTGATTGACTGCTTAGATAATTTAAAATCCATTTACTCCGTGCCTTTGTTGATAGAAATTGAGAAACAATTTTGTTTGTGTTCTTAAAACTGTTCAGGGGCCAAACCATCAAATAAATTGTTTTAGTTGCATAGCAGTTCCCTATTTGAATGTTTCAGCACTTCCATCTTATTGTTTGTCATACTTTGTGATGGGTAATGAAACAGTTTGGGAGATGAAATAACTATTCCTGCTTATGGTGAAATTACCAACTACAATGTTCACTAATCTTTGAGGTGGGATTTGTATATCATAATATATTTTTATTTGAAAAGTAGCAGGAACATAAGTTGCAAAAACTAGTGAGCAAATATGTTTCTGAAAAGAAAAACTTTAGCTACCCGGTTCTTTATTCTTACTGAAAATATCTTTGGAGCAGAAATCTGCTGGTGGAGTTCTACTTCCAAAATCAGCTGTTAAATTTGAGCGCTATATAATGGGCGAGGTAATGGTCAAGTGATGCTGCCATGTCATTTCTGCTAACTGTCAGTCCTTTAATTGTTGCTCTACCTCTTGGAACAGGTACTGTCAGTTGGTTCTGATGTTGCCGAGGTGGAAGCAGGAAAGAAGGTACCATCTCTGAGGTTCATTCCATATAAGATTTTGGACAATGCTTTAACTCATTGGATTACAGGTTTATTTTTATTGCAGTACTAGAAAATATATTTCCCTTTATCACGAAGGTCATTTTAGTTTATGGTGTCTGTCATTCTTGTAACACTTCAGTTTAGTCTCACAATGAAAGTGGGTAAAGATTTAGATTAACTTGTAAGGGTGGGTGTATTAACTTGAGCTTAAACATTTTGTGCTAGTGATTTTAACGGATGAGTTATTGATCAGACTGGGTCGCAATGGTCTTATACACACTTCTTATGGCTAAGCCTTCTACATAAAATCATTGTGTTTTCTTTGTCAATTTATTGTGGCTATTATAAACTACTTGTTAACTGGACTTCTTTTTCAAAAAGGAAAATTTTCTTCATTGAACAAGAATAGAAACTGCCCTGAAGATCAGAGCATGCGATCTTTATGGGAAACCAAGATTGGAAATTAGAAAGTTAAGAAGCTTTAAAGAAAACCATGGGGTATGAGGGCAAAAAATTAATCTCGATATCCAGTGGGTCATGAATTCATGGGCAGCTCGCAAAGTTGTTTTCTAAATGTGGTTCATTATTTGTAAATCTGGTTCCCTTGTAGTAGTGTTTGGTAGATGAACTAGTCTACAAAGTGGGGATGATCACTAATTTCCTTTCTTTATATGATCTTGCACTGTGTTTATGGTATGAAAATAACATATAAATTTACCTATCATTGGTGCATCTCATGACGACTCATCTGAATACCTTTACTTTTAAATAGCATACCTTATCCATCTAACAGGCAGATATAGTGCAAATTATTCACCTAATTTTATATTTCTTGGGTCACTAGATAGGAAGCATCCACATTTGTGATTGTAAGTCAACTATCAAAATGTTGATCGGCATCTCAAATTATACCTGAATCAAAATGCACAAGACACTGGTAGCAGTTTACAGATATAATTGATTAATAGGACTGATTTTGTAAGATGATTTCGTGTTCTGGAACTAAAGTATCTAGAGTAACTTATTGCAGTAGTGACAACCGGGTATCAGGTACATGTCTTCTGTGTATCTATCAAGTCACTGAGCTGCACCTAACCTTGTTGGAGTTAATGTAGTACGCTTGCATGTGCAAGATCTCTTTTGCTTTAGAAAAGTTTGTCCTCATTTAAGAAAGTTAAAGTAGTGCTATTGGATACTTTTTATCACATAATATGGCATCATAGGTTTTTCATTTGTTTTCCTTCCTGGAGATTTGTATGGTCGTATGGTGACAATAAAGTTGAGTCTTTATCCTTTTGGTTGGGCTTTCCTGACAATGCTTGGCACTCCTTTATTTTGCAGGTTCTTTTTTCAGATATTAATGCTTATGAGGTATGTGGGATTGCCACAAATAAAGTCATTCAGCAATTGCATATATTGTCGTCTTATTTCCGGATATGCATGGATAGCAAACATGGATTTGTGTTACATGTGAACCATGAACTGATAGGCACATGACTAACATGTCTGTTATTTTTATTGTTGCATAAATGGGCTGAATATTTTTCGCAGCATGGATAGTTTGCACAGCATAGTTTACTTGAATTGTAATTTCTCCTGGTAAGTTGGTGTGCAGGTGGACTTGGGGACAGAAGCTAAGCACTGTTTCTGTAAAGCTGGTGATCTGCTAGCTGTTGTTGAGTAGGAGTAGCAAATGAATCCTAGGTGGTCTTTTCTGATGCAAGTCATTTTTTCTTGGCCACTCCGTCAACAGGAACTGATTATGTAGTATGCTCATTTAAAATGTAATTTTTGATTTATAACTAAGTATTGGTTAAATGAGTTCAGTCATTTGTCGATTGTTCTGGTTTATGATAAACATATGACTGAAAGTGAATGGCTGGAGGTCTATAAGCTGCTGAGGATTATTACGTCTTGGAGATTGATCGTGCACTGAGGGATCAAATGTTTTGTCAGTCCTTGAGCCTTCATTTGGTGCTAAAAATCAAGGTTTAAATAAATGCCTAGCAGTAAGTATGATAGTTGGCATGTTAACTGTTCCAACTCTTTGGTCTTTGATTCTCCCGGCACGATGATGTCTACGGAAGAGCCTTAACGGCATCGTTGCTAATGGTGCAAAATGTAGCACTGGTTGTTCTGCAGTTATATCAGTGTCGTGGTTATGATACTATTGGGTGAATTACCGAGAAAGTCATATTTTTTTAAAGTCTTTCTCGGGTGTTCTCCCTTTTTTTTTTTTTTTTGTTCTTTACCGTTTGCAATATCTGCCTCTGATTAAAAAAAAAAAATCGATTACTGAGTATTTTCGATTGGTGTCTTGGTGGATATGGCAAAGACATTCATGCATAGCCTATTAAAAAATAAGTCTATTAAAAAATAATTTAATTTTTAAATTTTTTTAAAAAATAATTTTAATTGAGTTTTGAGCTTATTTGTCGTATTTTAAATAGAGTGATCGATATACTTTAAATAGAATGTTTGATATAATGTTTATATATATATAATTTTATTCATACTTTATAAAGAATTTGTAATAAACTTGATAGCTCTATTTTGATTAGTTTGTAAACACAGATTATGTATAGTTATGATAAAATTATTCAAAAATATATAGTCATTTGATGGTTTTTGAGTTTAGAGTGGTGTAGAGTTTCAGTTAGTATCAGGAGATACTTAGGTAGCACATGGCTAGAGCTAATTTGTTATCTTGTTTCATAGTAATATTATGTAGACATTTGTGGGGGGCTTTTGATATTGATATATTACCTTGGAACTTTCATTGCATGATTATTTAGAGTTTGTAATGTCTATATTTATAATTTATATTATCTATTTATAATTTAATTTATATTATCTATTAAGTACTTACTTAAATGATTGCTTGTAAGATCGTGAGTTAAATGATTTCTCTAATTCATCTTCTCTTTTGTAGATCTTTAAAGGATCATAATAATTTTCAAAGAGGTTGATCATTTTCAAATGAACATTCAAGGGTATTATACAAATTAGACAAAATCAACATAGATGATATTAGAGTAGGATAAGTACACTTAAAAATACTTTGGCATATAAACGAGAGGGATTTAGTCAGACTATGCTGAGGACAACCAACACATATAATCTCTTAAAAGGAGCATACAAATATAGACAAACAAGAGGACAACCAACACATATAATCGTTTGAGAAAAAGGAGCATACAAATATAGACAAATAAATCTCTTAAAAGAGCAAGCATTTGATATTGATATTTAAAGGAATAACTAATCCTTTATGCGAGAGACATCACAAGGACAAATGAGCATGGAAGAACATGTAGTATATAAGATTGGAATAACTTAGTTATAACTACGGCTTGACGTTGGAAACTAAACTTAATGGCACTCAAGGTAAGCAAAGCGCTTAGTAAAATATGAGATCGTGAAAGAATGGATATGTTGCTGGGCAATCAAAATAGTTATGCAAAGCTAATAAAGATGTGAAGAATTGTTAACTCAAAAAATTTGGTATCTATACAAGGGTTTGTATGCAAACAATGGATTATCCATGATCATCCCAAGACAATCAAAACTCGATACCAGAAAGCATTGAAACTTTCTCTTTAGTATAGAAATGATACATATATATATATATATATATATATATATATATATATGAGGTTGAATTATGTAATAAGTTTAGTATATTGCTAGGATTATATTGACGAAGAGTCAACTATTTAGGATGATGACGAAACAATACATATATATTTAGTAAGGTGGGATAGTTATATGAATATATATATTATTTTAATTATATATATATATATATATAAAAGAATTGAACTAAGTGTATGACTTTGACATTCCAACACACTAAATTGATCTTGTACATAATTTTTAATATATTTAAAATTTTATAAAATAAACTAATAAAAAATAAAAATATTTCATCAAAAAATTAATATATAAAAATTATTAATTTATAGATTTATTTAGATATATTTATTTGATTATGATTATATTTGAATATATTTAGTTGTATTTGAATATTGTCATGACATATAAATTTCACAAATATTATTGTCATTGTTTGTAAAATTTAATATTATTAATCAATTTTGATAATAATTTTTAAAAAAATATAATAAATTAATTAAAAAATATATTAAAAAAACTCATGAATTTTCTGACGGGCTCCTCATCCTGCCACTGCCACGTCCAAATGGGAATGAAAAACGTTGACATAATCATGATAAATATATTATATACGATGTCGTTTGAAAAATATGCAAAAGTATAATACTCCGGTACTATTTTATGTAATCAAGAAATATCGAAGAGACTGTTCCTTGACTAGTAGATATCGCAAATATATGATTAAGAGTCACGCATATAGGGGTGGATCCATCACACATTCAGAATGGCCGCATGTGGGCCGGCGCGTTCGTAACGGTTAATTATGCGGATATTCCCGTCGTGGTTACGGCGAATTTGAAAACTTTTGAAAAGAGAGACCACAGGTGGACTCGGGTGGGGGAGACGAACGCCGTTACCCGGACCCACGGCCACGTACTGTCCCGCGATCTCCCTAAACTGCCCCTTCCACAACGTTCCGGCAATGGACGCGTTAGGGGCGTAGTGGGGAGAACTGTTTAATAACTCAGTGGACAGCGAAAGCGAACCACCGGCCATAGCAGCAGCAACTACGTCAGTCCCTCTCTCTCTCTCTCTTCGGCTTGTCGGGTTCGAATTCTAGGGCGACAGTTGGGGTTCCGGAGATGACGACGATGGAGAGTTTGATCGGCCTAGTGAATCGCATCCAGAGGGCGTGCACGGTGCTCGGCGACCATGGCGGCGCCGACGGGGCCCTGCCGACGCTCTGGGAGGCGCTCCCCTCCGTCGCCGTCGTCGGTGGACAGGTACTCGTCTACGATCTCGCTGCAACCGTGTCGTTTGCAGCTCGATGTTTTTAATCAGTTTCTTTGATGCGTCTTTTGGCGAACAGAGCTCGGGGAAATCATCGGTCTTGGAGAGCATCGTTGGGCGTGATTTCCTGCCTCGTGGATCTGGTTAGGGTTCCGACATATTGATTGATTTCGGTTCCTTTGAATGGTCCGATCGTGTATTTGAACTTTCAGTGGCTGATTCAGTGGTCGTTGAATTAATTGGGGTTTTCCCTTTTCTTGTACACTATTTTAAGGAATCGTCACGAGGAGACCCTTGGTGCTGCAGCTTCACAAGACGGAGGAAGGGCAGCCAGAATATGCGGAGTTCCTTCACTTGCCAAAGAGGAAATTTACTGATTTCGGTATGTTAAATCCTTACGCCCTGGTTATTCGTATAGCTCTGTCGGTTGCCCATGAACTATAAAAATGGTTTGCATAACTTCTTGGAGGGAGTTCACTGTGGTACACTAGTTGTTTACTTTTTCAGTTAGTATAGAGTGTTTGGAGCTTATATAAAGCATGTTGAACTCTCTCTATGGCACTTTCATGTATCTAATGAGCCAGAAGTGGAATCTATACCTGTAGTTTCTGAACCAAGCGTTTCTTTGTCTTAGATTTGCTGAAGCTTAAGTTAAAGACTCTGGTTCCATAATAGAAGCAAATATAAGTTATAAGTTATGAAGTTATGTAAGTTATAAGCAAATATAATTTATCAAGAAGTCAAGCAATTAATAACATATCTTTTAATTGTAAGTGTGTATTGTTCACACTATTTATGCCCCAGTGTAATTTGAGATTAGGTTTGATCTTCATTCATTTCGATCATGTTGAATTGCGACAAACAGTGATTACCCCAATTTTACCATAGGAAGTAGTAACTTAGTTGTAGGACACTTAAAGGTAGGATACTATCCTCTGGGTAACTTAAAGGTAGGACACCATCCCAATTTGGCTATCTGTACGTTTGCCTCATGTATCTTGCTTGCTAAGTTGGGTCCGTGTGGCAATGAATGTATTTAATGAACTTGCTGTGTATTGTGTAAGCCATAGCTTCTTGATTGGATTATCATCTGTGTGATTTTATACTTTCTTTAATCGATTTTAATGTTTTAGAAGAAATATTTGTGAAGTGTTAATTGGTACGACAAGTTCAAAAGCCTAAGATAATATGCCCAAAGATATTTTACTATCCTTGATTTTCATGTGTCTGATAAATTCATCGTAGCTACTGTGTGAACACCAGGAATTTATTTGCAAGGTTCATATTTCTTGTAGGGCTTATGTTATTAATCGATTATGCTTTTAACTGTTGTGTTTTTTTCTCTTCTGTAGCTCTTGTGCGCAAGGAAATCCAAGATGAAACTGACAGACTAACAGGGAAAACAAAACAAATTTCTCCTGTTCCGATTCATCTAAGCATTTACTCTCCATTCGGTGAAGACTTCTTTTGTTGTTTCTATTTTCAGTTTCTAATTTCATTTTTTATCAATGACTTATGCCTACCATTTTAGCAGTTTTAATGAGTTTGTTTTACGAACTAACACATGATCTCCTTCATAAAAATATTGTTGAACTTTCTCAGACACTCTTTTTCCTATATAAATTTATCTCATTCTTATTGGTAATTTTAGGTAACAATTGTTGTATATTAATTGCCATGCATTTTTCTTTGTATTGAAATGTGTCACTTCCAAGAAATAGGGAAATGAATTTGGAAGAAAGGTTGGCCACTTTGTGATAGATTCTGGGCCTCTTCAGGAGTGCACCAGTTAATAAACATGCTGAAGTGTGGATTACAGGTGCAGTTTCTCTAAAGAAAAGGAACATAAGTGGTTGCCAGAGAGTCTCTAGCAAGGGACCTTAAATAGGAATCTTAGAGCTGGTAGTTGAGTATTTGTGGACAATGGAATGGATACGAGGGCCTGAGTTAATATGTATAGAAGGCCACCTGTTGTGCCACATTGATTGGCTGATCTGGGAAGTGGTCACCATGGCTGCATCTTGCAAGGGAGGGTATTTTCAAGTTGCAGTGTTGGTTCTTGTTGAGTATGTAAGGCTTTCCATGATCTCTCAGAGACCCTGATGATAGCAGGAGGTTTTTGGTGAGTGACCTGCTCATGTGCATTACAGGTGCAAGGCGCAGAGGTGACAACTGGGCTATCTGAGGCCGCAAACCAGTCAACTGCTTGCCCTTTGGGTAGTTGGTCTTGAGCTGGGACTGATCACCATGCTGGATGGCTCGTCAGCTTGTCTCCCTAAAATATGCTATGTTGGACTAGTTGCTTTGCACTGGTTGTTTTTGTGAATCTTGTGTTGGTAATATCTGGGAATTATAATTAAAATTTACTGCATTTATGAGCAGTTGAGGCCTGAGGGTATGGGTGTAAACTGAGGGTAACTATCTTAGGTGGTTTTGACATGTCCAAAGAACATTATAAATGCACAAAATAAACTTGTGATTGTGATTGTGATAATATTATCCTTCAAATTTAACTAGTAATATTATCTTTAATTGTGATTGTGGTGGTGGTGGTAATAGAATTTTTTTCATTTCTGTTGCAAATATTGACAGAAATTCTGTAACCTGACCAATAACTCACTTAGATAATTTGAACCTGAATTTCACTTCACTGAGCCTGGTTGATGATCATATTGTGTTATTGCAAGTTTCTGACATATTTTTTAATTTATGCCTTAATTCTCTAAGTTATTCTGTATGATTGAAAATCTATCCACCATGTTTTATGATGGAAAGTCCATCAACCATGTTATTCTTCTGCATCTTTGCATGGTCATTGCTGATATTTTAATATAGAAGTTTCAGGGTCAATATTTTACCTTGTAAATGATACTTACTACTTTGGTTAATTACTGCAGTTGTGAACCTAACACTTATTGATCTACCGGGTCTTACAAAGGTTGCTGTAGGTATATGCCGTTTGGGCTTTTAAGCATCAGTTCCTATTGTATTTTCTGAAGTAACAGGGTTCACTTTCTTTATTATCTTACATAGAACAATTCTGTCTTTTGCAGAGGGGCAGCCTGATAGTATTGTGCAAGACATTGAAAATATGGTTCGGACATATGTTGAGAAGGTATCCTATGCCATGCAGTTATTATTGTTTTTTGATTTGCTTCTCAGGACACCTTTGGTTTTAAGATTGGAATGATGAGTGTTCAGATTAAAGACTAGAAATGCGGCTCGGGGTCAAATCAGATTTGACTGGGTTGGTCAAATTGAATTGTTGGATCAGTTGGTTGGGATTGGCTAATTCTCAGCTTTTTGCTTATTTGCAGCCAATTCCTGATTTCTTTTAAATTTTGGGATGGTGGCCTTATTGTTGGGCTAGGCAGATCCTTAAAATAATACTCTTTTTTTTTTGTCTATTTAGTAATATGATTTTTTTCTTAACATATTTTTTTGACCTAATTATTCACAATGCACTTTTTATTTGACTTAAAAGAATACTCTTTTTTTGGCCAATATGATGTTTCTTAGCAGATATTTTTTCCTTTTCAAGACGTGTCTAAAATTAACTAATAGCTGAATAACACAGCGCCCATCTTTCTGGGCTTACATCTCTGTTCAATTCTCTCTTTTGGCTGGTTCTTTAACAGGACAGGTACATATTGTATATGTGCCTTTGCTTGTGCTTTCTTTTCTCCCTTTGCGTTTGAAGTAATGGCTTGACTGTTACTTTGATCATTTGCTTGTTTAGGACTTGCCATTCTTCTCTTGTTTGATGATATTTTCTTTTTTCTGTTAGATTTTGTGTCGTTGCTCCTCAGGCAATTTCAGCAATTTCCACTTGTCATAAGTTGTATATCAGTCACCTCAATATGTGGCTAACCTTATTTATCTTCATTGTTAGCTGATAATTCATGAACAATCTTAATCAAGTACTGTTGTGAAAAGATAGAGGCTAAAATAATTTATACAAAATTCTAAATCTTTTATCATGTTTTCATTGTGAGTCATAGCTTTCTTGATTGCCTGGTTTGGTTTTGATTTCCCCTCTATATACAAAGTGCTGACATAATTTGTTCTCATCACCACGTGTCATCTTGCAGCCAAACTGCATAATATTGGCCATTTCTCCTGCCAATCAAGATATTGCAACATCTGATGCCATCAAACTTGCTAGAGAAGTTGACCCGACAGGTACATTGCTACATAATTAGCAGTTGTAGAAACAGTACAATATATGATTATGATGCTAATATTGTACAGTTATGTTGTTTAACTTGTTTTTACAATTGGCAATGATGATTGCACAATAAATAATTGTTGTATGCTAGATTATTATTTGATAATTTTGTTGACCTCTTTTCATAATGAAATTATTAAAATTGATCAGGGGAAAGAACATTTGGAGTATTGACAAAGTTGGATCTAATGGATAAGGGAACAAATGCGCTTGATGTTGGTCAACTTTCTTAATGTGCTACTTTTTAAAAATACATCCGGTATATATTCACCTAACTTTGTTTGTTGTGTTATGTTTTGTTTCAAAGGTTCTTGAAGGAAGATCTTATAAGCTTCAGCATCCTTGGGTTGGAATTGTTAACCGTTCACAAGCAGATATTAATAAGAATGTTGACATGATTGTTGCCAGGCGAAAGGAAAGGGAGTACTTTGCAAATAGTCCGGATTACTCACATTTAGCTAGTAAAATGGGTTCAGAATATCTTGCTAAACTTCTCTCACGAGTATATAATATTTTGTCTCCTTTAGAATTTATGAAAATTCCTTTATATGAAAGCTTAATAATCTGTTTTTAATGGTTGAATTTTGTTTCAGCATCTGGAATCTGTAATCAGGGCACGTATTCCAAGTATTTCATCTTTGATAACTAAAACCATTGATGAACTGGAATCTGAGATGGATCATCTTGGTAGACCCATTGCTTTGGATGCAGGGGTTGGTATACATTACTGTGACTAATTTTAGGTTTTGTCTATCGTAGTTAAAGAAGGTTGTTGGTAAATTACCTACATTTTTTACTTTTTCCAGGCACAATTGTACACTATACTGGAGCTTTGTCGTGCATTTGACAAGATATTCAAGGAGCATCTGGAGGGAGGGTAAAAGCCTTATTTTCATTGCTCTTTTTTAATGGTTGCCATCCTATTTATGGATATTTGACCTACCAATTTATTGCTAGCATTTGAGTGGACGGTAGGATTTGGTCAACAATTTGTCAACACGATATAAGTAGTTGTGAAAATTATATTTAAAGCTAATTTTTTTTCTGTTTGTAGGTGTCAAATTATTTACCAATATCCAAATAATAAAAGGTTATTTTGGCTCATTGTTTTGGATGGTGACATTTGACTTTCACAGGAGTAGTCCAGTCTTTTTTCTTTTGTAATGATTGTTTATATACTGAGACACTGGTTTGTTTGATTGCTTTAGTGGTTAACTGCAATCTGGGTTAACTGAATTACAATTTCATGGTCAACTACAATCTCATCTGAATAACTTCATCGGAAACCTCCACTGGCCGAAGTCAATGAAGCTGCCCTATCTGGTACGATTAGAAAGACAGATGATAGGGATGATGAGAAACTTTTGTTAATTTAGGGTTCCATCAGATAGGAATAATATGAGAAGAGCTGGTGAGAAGCCAGAAATCTGATCTGTTTTGGCATAAGACGCAATCAACTATTTTATTGTGTTGTACTGTTATTTAAGTATCTGCTATCAAAATAAACTTGTGAGGAAAGACAAGTGTTGGATAATTTTGATCAGAAAGATCTAAAAGTACATTTATCAAAGTCTCAGGCGCATTACATTTGGCATTAGCGAATCCCCTATATTCTACACACATTCTATATACCAATCGTAGATAAGGTTAATTCGACAAAAGAATTTATTCAGACATATAATTCCAGTTTTCTGCACTAACTTGTTAATTATATTGTAATACTGCCTTCCCTAGATTGAATTTAAGCTTGATATTTGCCCTCTTATAGCAACAATATCTTTTAATATGTAAGTTTTCTTGCAACATTTAATGGTTATAATTGTTATGTCATGCTTTTGACATAACAATTATAACCATTAAATAATTGGGATTTACGATTTTATTGTTATTGTTGTAATTGTTATGTCATGCTTTTGGCTCTTGGATTTGTGAAAATCAAGAAACCAATTACCATATCTTGACTGGCAAAATGCTGCTATTGTATGCTTAGAGATACTTCATGGACTGTGGGCTTCATTTGACTTAATGGTTGCTGTACTATACATGTGATCTGGAATGACATTGTGAGACTCCACTTTGCCAAAAAAATAAGAAGTACAAGACAAAAGAAAAATCTCTCATTCAGTCTGCTTCATGGGAAGCTTGTGCATATTGACCAGATCAGTGTGCATGAGTAGCCTCATAGGGTTGTTATATGTTTATTATTTCTGTTAATACGCTGTTTGGTCTTGTATTTGCATCTTGACACTGAACATAAGTTCATTTTAACAGGCGTCCTGGTGGTGATCGAATTTATGGTGTCTTCGATAATCAACTCCCTGCTGCTTTGAAGAAACTGCCATTTGACCGGCATCTTTCGCTGCAAAACGTGAAGAAAGTGGTCTCAGAAGCTGATGGTTATCAGCCCCATTTGATTGCTCCTGAGCAAGGTTATCGTCGCTTAATCGAGAGTTCTTTGAACTATTTTAGAGGCCCAGCTGAAGCATCAGTGGATGCTGTAAGGCATCATTCATATATTTTTATTTTACACTCAGCTTTGAATTGTTCGCTTTTAGTTGCACTTACCGGGTATGATTGCAGGTGCATTTTGTTCTTAAAGAGTTGGTGAGGAAGTCGATTGGAGAGACCCAGGTTAGTGCTTTATAATTTTTCATGATCTGGACTACTAAATACAAAATATCAAAGCACATATTAATCTTTTTGTTGTAGGAGTTGAAAAGATTCCCCACTCTCCAAGCAGAACTAGCAGCTGCTTCTTATCAATCCCTGGAAAAATTCCGTGAAGATAGCCGCAAGACAGTTATACGTTTGGTTGATATGGAGGCATCATATCTGACAGTAGATTTCTTCCGCAAGCTCCCTCAGGAAGTGGAGAAAGCTGGGAATGCTGCCACCCCCACCATTGATAGATATACTGATGGGCACTTCAGGAGGATAGCTTCAAATGTTTCCTCCTATATATCAATGGTGTCAGAAACACTCAAGAACTCGATCCCCAAGGCAGCAGTCTATTGTCAAGTTAGAGAAGCCAAGCGCTCTTTGCTCAATCACTTTTATACGCAAGTGGGAAAGAAAGAGGTCCTTTACGCTGGCCACATCTATGTTGAACCCTTCATGTCTTATCCATTTTGTGAGCTAAGAATCCCTTGATTGTTTGCACTCATCTTCAAATATATTTCTCTCAATGCAGGGAAAGCAGCTTTCTCAGCTGTTGGATGAAGATCCTGCATTAATGGAGCGCAGGCTGCAATGTGCTAAGAGACTCGAGTTGTATAAAAATGCAAGAGATGAAATTGATGCAGTATCATGGGCCAGATAAGACTCAGTACCATATGTTGGCTTGAAGATCGTACCTAGGAGTTCAGTATTATATGTGGCTTTTCATCATGTACCTCATCTCCCATGATGCAATTTTTTGCATTGTTTTCTTGTCGAGCAATGTTGTTGATGGTATGCATCGTTTGCAGAACTCCTTGCTGTATTGAAACTGTCTTACTGAAATTATGTACTTATGTGTTCATCTCTCTCTTTTTCTCTATATCTGTTTTCTTCCTATTCTTTGGATGATTTCATCTGCTTTGTGTACTTAGGCAGTTATGTACGGATCATGGAATGCTGTGTACTCGATCGCTCACTTGCGATTGCAAATGGCACTGAAAATGGATAAATATGTTAGTATTTTTAGAAGAAAAGTGGTCAAGTATTATTATTTCTATTCGGAGAATTTTATGTTTTGAAGAATACATCTGAGTTTTTATTTTATCGGGTAAAAGTTGGACCTGATCAATGGGGCCGTATTGCTGGGACGTCGTTGTTTTTCGGTGTTAACTTAGACCACTTTGGCTCTCTATTGGAGGACTCAAAAGATTTATGGGCGTCGAGTTATCTTTTTCACCAATTATGCTGTTACTTCCTGACTGATTTTGGATCCTCATGTTTTCATACTGCAAATTTTATTTCTTTTATATATATATATATATATATATAGGGAATGTTGTTTCTTTTCTGCACGGAGGTTGTACTGCATCTAAAATCATGTTATATTATTTTATTCCATTTTTGTAGCGCTTGATAGATCTGTCACATTATTCAAACCGACAATTGCGATAATTTCGGTGCCTTCGAAAATCATATGTACTTAAAATATTGTTGCAAGAATTGAGCCTTTTTTGGTCTTTTTGGAAAATATTTATATTTTAGATATTCCTCAGTTGGTATTCTTATTTTATTATTTTTTTAAATAATAACTTCACTTATTACCGTGTTTTGACCATCACCACAAAAATACTATAAAGCCTATTTAAAAATACTGACATTATCTAAATTATTAAATTAACTATAAGTCTAAAGATATAATATTATAATGATCTACGAGTAATGACAACAAAAGTAAAATAATATGATATCATTTGTAGTATTTTTTAAATTATTAATATACTAGTAAAATATTATAAATATTATTAAAAATACTATAAATGAGCTAAGTGAAAACACTATAATATTTGAAAACGGATAAAAAACAAGCAAAAAAAATTGATGGGATGACTTTTAAAGAATATTTTGGGTTTTTTAATTAAATATATTATTTGAAAAAAAAAAAGAGTGTATCTTTTAGGAAATACCCAAGGGTATTTTCTTGGATTTTTTTTCCTTTCTCATCTCTTCGTTTATAATATGTCGAAAGAGGAATTTTTCCATTGACTTGGGTTGGAAACCAAAACTGAGAAGATCACTATCTAAATATTTGGGAAAATTTTTGAAATAGTCTTTATTTTTTAAAAATTTTCATAAAGTACCGCTACTTTGAATTTTTTTAAACCAATATTTTTTTTCAAAATAAACATTTTGCTCGTATTGATGATCATATAGTTAATCACCTTTAGTCATCTCTATACTTTAAAAAGTTACATTGATATTTCACTTACTAAAGTGAAATATCTAAGTTCATTTATTCGAACGATATTAGTTTTATTAATAAAAATATAAAAATAAAGGATAAAAATATAATTTAATATTCTGATGATGACGAACGACGACACCGACGTAGTCACCTCCTCTCTTCGTTGCAGACTAGCACATTGCCTCCTCTCTCCCTCATGCTCACCTTTCTTGTTGTTGATGCTGTTGATATCAGCTAGAGCCCTTACAACTGCCTCCACCCCGTCCACCTCCCTAAAGGTGAGCACTAGAGGAAGAGGAAGCGGATGGGATGAAGGCGAGCGTGAAGGAGAAAGGAGGTAGACGAGGCAGAGATAATAGCGAGGGAGAAAAGGCGAAGGGCGATGGCTTTGTCGATATCAATGCTAGCGAAACCATCATTCGCCATCATCGAAATAATAAATTTAGCCTTTTATCCTTTATTTTTATATTTTCATTAATAAAACTAATATCATTATGATAAATGAATCTAGATGTTTCACTTTCGTAATTATAGGGATGCCAATATAACTTTTTAAAGTATAAGAACCGAGATGCTAAAAGTAACTAATTATAAGGGGTAATATGTAATTAGCCTACCATCACCCTTCACTCGTCACCAGGTGGTGCCTTCGTCTTGAATAGCCGCTCATGGCCCTCGTGCGAGGGGCCCTTCACTCATAGACCTACCACCTTCACTCATCATCAATCAAAAGGAAAGAAGGAAAG
Source organism: Musa acuminata AAA Group (assembly GCF_036884655.1). Taxonomy (NCBI): domain Eukaryota; kingdom Viridiplantae; phylum Streptophyta; class Magnoliopsida; order Zingiberales; family Musaceae; genus Musa; species Musa acuminata. The sequence goes on along the minus strand of NC_088350.1, from coordinate 32,462,746 downwards.
GGATGTGCCATCGATCATGGGTGAGGAAGGAAAGAGGTATACCACAGGGAGCAATAGAGGGAGAGAGAGAGAGAGAGAGAGAGAGAGGGGGGGGGGGTGGTTTTGTGAGCAAAGATTCGGCCTTTGACTTCGTCACCTCATGTGAGGATCACGGGCGAGGCGTGCAATGGTTGGACTGATAGGGTCAAGGGCGATGAGTCCGAGAAATATGGTGTAAAATGATCTTTTCACATGGGGCATTGTTTCATAATTTTTTAAAGTAGAGGTGCTCTATGATAAATTTTAAAAAATATAATATTTTTTAGAATTTACTCTAAATATTTTTAATATTTTTGTATCTTCAAATATAGATGAGCTAATAAAAAAATATTTTCTTCCATTAGAAAGTGTTAGACATAGTAACACCAAATCACTCTCATAAAAAATATGATTTTTTTTAAAGGTATAATCGGTAAAAATTTTGTAGGTCTTAGAACTAAAATTAGTCTTCTCCGTTTATTCTTATTATAAAAAAAATATATCATTTGTGATAAGAAGAATATTCATACAAAAGTATTAAAAAAAAAACTCTAACCACTCTCTCACCGTATTAGTAAAATCTAAATAAAAAATATTTTCTATTACCCAAAACACATTCTCCTAATAACGAGTGGCTAAGGGAAGCACCTTACAAAAGATAGAGCTGGATGTGATAATCGAGGTGGTAACTCTCTATCTCTTTACGTTTGTCTTCGAGGCTTCGTGCGTAGATTGGATCTATTCCAAATCGAGCTGGTCAGCATCAACTCAACTATCAATGTTCACTCCAAATCTTCTTAACAAAAACATTATATATATCCTTTGCAACTTCCGATTCCACCACCAGCTTAGGAACATTGAGATTCTTCTGCTAGTCGATACTCAATAACACGGGAATTAAGCATCGGTATAAGTTTGCAAGCCGCCATGACATTATAGAGAAACCAAAGGAAGGAGAGCAATGCCTACATCCTGAGATTGATTCCAAAGGAAAGGCCACTACATTCATCCTTTTGAGTGACCAAAAATTTCAAGGACTACCAGTGCATCCTCAACATCAGCTGCCAGCATAGCAAATGGAAATCCTCTTGATACACTGCCAGTTTCTCTGCTTGCAGTCAACTACATGAACATCACAGACCTCTCCAATTCCCTGCCATCTATATTCTTGACACCAGCTTTTGGCTGCTAATTTATTGTCTCCAGAGGCCAAGGATGTTGCCAAATCTGACCGCAACATAGACCCCACGACATGGTAGAGCTTCACTTTCAGGAGAGGGAAGCTTATCTCCACCTCTTGTTCTTGACCGAGCACAGTCTCTGCCTACACTGTCATGCCGTCAGATTTGACGATGAGAGCCCAACCACGACCTAAGTGCACACAACATGCCCAAACTTGTGGCCTCTAATGGACATGGGAACTTTGCGTGTATGATTGTAGATAGGCTTCAAGGAAGCTCCTCTCGACCCTGAGGTGGATGATTGGGAGAACTAGGAGTCTGTCCAATCTTCTACAGGAAAAGTCTCTCCATACTCATCGTCTCAGTTCAGCCATCACTCTTTTCTTGTTTCACATCTTTCCACAATGTTGTGCTTGAAGGAACAATTAGTTTATAAGTTAAATTTTATTTTATTTTATTATATTTCAGTTATTATCTTTTTTCTTCTTCTTTCTATCTCTTTATCATAAAAAATACAATGCCTTTTTTCTTTTGCGCTTATATTTCTGATCATTAGTTTCCTTGAGAAAAAGAGATTATAATGAATAGGTGTTGGCAAAAGATGAACCCATTGCTAATGGAGCTCGTGAGTCCATCGACGAGCCGACGACGATCTCTCGTGAAGTGGCCGTCAAGTGGCAATTGGATGGGCCCATTGGACCCACCACCCCCTTGTTGTTCACGTGGCACACCACTCACCATGAACTCATCCTAGTCTCCTCTATCTACACATATATCATCGATTGTCAATCGATCATCTTACCAACCTTTGATACGTTCTCAAAATTATTACACGGTCAGCAATTATCTTAGAATTATATGTGCCATGAAACGCCGAAGCCGACATTGTAGCAACTATTCATGGATGATGTCAACGGGGCTTAACCTTTCAAGAGAACATTTAAGATACGATTGAATCCAACTCATATATCCCAAATATTGTTCCCAATTCTTTAACTCATGTATCACACACACAGATTTTGATTCCACCATTCAAGGATGGTTACTCTGAGTTCGTTCTACGAGTCCTCAGAATCTATGATTCATCCAACACAGTCGAGGGTGAGTGTGTCAGCAACTACTTTTGGCTTCTTGTCTCGAAAGTTTTTTGACTGTGAGTAAGTGCGTCAAACCATATAGAACAGAAATCTAAAGAAGACGGATTTCCTGTCTCGTCTCCTCTTACGACAGCTCCCGTCTTTTTACTGTGCTACTCCGTCAGGTATAAAGAGATCGGTCGAGTCTGTAGGATTGGTTCTCGGAGTGTACTCTATATATCATCATGTACTGAGTCTTCTTTCTCCTGTACAACTGCAGCGGCTTTGATCTGTTACAGGATGAGCCCGACCTGTGATCCCCTGTGATTCTATCTTGCTCTCGGCTCCCATATCTGGCACGAGTAATCTTGCATTTTGTTGGTCACTTCGTTCTTTGACGGACTGGGAATTGGTTTTCTCCCCCAAAAGGGCCTTGTGACGAGACCCTGATTGGAGGAGTATTAGTGGTGTTCCTATGTAGTTGTATATGGAGTCTTCCACAAATTGAGGGGATTTTTGTTGTCAGGCTCAAGACAAGCACTTAATCCTTGCTGCAACAGTAGTCGAATTGCTCTTGCACAGTTGTTTCATCTTTTTCTTTCTTTACAATTCGTCCTTCCGGTGTTTGCGTTTGGTTTGGAGAATCTCGATCCTTGAACTCTGTAGAGAGGTTTAAGCATCTGTTCCTTGTGGCCTTGAGCAATTACTGAGCTGTGCCTATTTTCCTGTTATGGATTCGAGAGCAGTGGTAGCATCTCAGTCATGTGGAGGATGGTCGTGTTGCGTGCTAGCTTTTCGAAGATTTGGGGGTTGAGGAATGATGTGAAGCCAGCCATGGGCGGCTCTGCTGATGGTTTTGTTGTGTGGAAGGATTTCCCCAGGGGTCTCAAGATTCTCCTCCTCGACAAAGATGCGCCATCCGCTGTCGAAACGAAGTCGAAACTCGAAGAAATGGACTACATTGGTACTTCTCAGAGCTTATTTTAGTATCTCAGGCTGCTATTTCTCTTCTCATCTGTCATCTTACATGTAATCCAGAATTGCATTATGCTTGAGTGATTGATTGATTTCTGCATAGGTGGATTATTACAGCATACTAAGCATTTTTCGGTTCTTTGTAGTTTCTTTGTATCATAATGAGGAAGATGCACTGGAAGCAATTTCAAAGGAGGCTGAGAACTTTCATGTTGCTATTGTGGAGGTGATAACTTTGACTATTCTCACCGCAAATTTTACTACAGAAGATAATTAGGTTTCACAAAAGCCAACTTTTGCAGGTGACAACTAGTGATAACTGTGGGAGTTTCAGGTTTCTTGAGATGGCTAAAGACATTCCTACCATTGGTTAGTAAAGCCGCAAACTCTTCTACTTGCTGCTTCTACAATTACTATTTGCCAGTACACCAGAGTTGAGTATGCACTTGGTTTTACACTTTTCTGGAAACAACAAAGACCTGTTCTCTCCTAAACATATAATTGATTTCTGCTTTTTTATATGCACTCCTGTGTTTACTTTTCAATGATTATCTGAAATTAGGTTCTGATCACATTACATCCGAGTGAAATTGGTTAAAGTCCATGTCGGATTAATTAACTTGAAATAAGTTGTTTGTTCCGATAAGTCGAAACTCTAAGATAGGAGCAGTGCATTTCTACATTGACAATGAGGATTTTGATGATGTCTTATCTGTTGCAGTTATTTCAGATGTACACTGCCTAAGCACCATGATGAAATGCATAGCGGTGAGTTCAACAAATTTCATGGATTGTATAACCATGAACTAATTTGTTTCATCCCTCACATACTATAGCATGCATATATGTCACTATTTATTTTCTATGTTTATATTCTTACATTCAACATGGTAAAAAATTTTCTTCTTCATCTTTCTCATGACATCTATGCCATATTGTGCAGCTTGGTGCAGCAGAGTTTCTTCAGAAGCCAGTGTCTGAAGACAAGCTCAGGAACATATGGCAACATGTGGTTCAAAAGGTGCCCTTGGATCTCATGAAGTACCTATAATTAACAGCACTGTTTTAGAGAATAACAAGTTAATTTGTCTAGAACAGGCCTTCAATGCAGGGGGCAATGAATTATCCAAATCACTGAAGCCTATTAAGGACACCGTGGTTTCCATGCTCGAAAAACAGTCAGAAACAGATGAGCACAAAATTAAAGAAGAAGAATCAGAAAAAGATGACAAATATGGTTGTGAGAAAACAATGGCAAATGACAGGTTCTCAGCACCATCAACTCCACAACTGGAACAAGGAGGAAGGTTTCCGACAAATGGAGAGTTTCAGGAAATAACACACTGCTCAATTGCTAAAGAATTGCCACAACCAGGGAAGCACAGTAGCTCTGTGTCAAAATCTGTCGGTAGTACATGTGATAATTCAGTTAGCATTGCTAACAATAAGGATGTCTTGCCTTCTAAAGCTGAAGCTGAAGCTGAAGAAGAGGTGAATTCGGTCGATGGTTCTAAAACTGATGAGCGCAGTGCTGTTAAAGAAGGTTTTCTACCTTCTCATTTTCATAGCGTGGATGATCTACAAAAAAATAGATTGTCCTATTCAGATGGTGCCAGAAACAACAGAAAGAAAATGAAGGTATTACTTTATAAATTCTTGCAGCAATGTCATCAAACATCAAATGGCTGCACATTTTTTGAGTTCAGGTTTGAGTGCCTTGTTTCTGAGTTTCATATTTTTTTCATGGCAGTGGACATGATTGTAGTGTTTAAATTTCTCGGTATTGCAGGTAGACTGGACTCCGGAACTTCATAGGCAGTTTGTGCAGGTAGTAGAACAGCTGGGAATAGATCAGGCAATTCCCTCCAAGATTGTCGAACTGATGAAGGTGGAGGGTCTAACAAGACATAATGTTGCTAGCCACTTGCAGGTTCATACAAAACATTCACTTTTGGGGAGAGTAGGTTATACCTTCAAATGAATTTCCACATTTTCGATGTTGGCTAGTTAAAAATATGACTGGAGTATTCCTGGTGCACAGATGATTGCATGAATTTTAGGATTAGTCATACTCTCATCGATAATTGCGAAGAACTTATGATGTGATTGCACCTTACGGAAACTAGGTTAAGCATGAATCAGTCGTTAATTCGCTGATGCTTAGAGCAAGTGGATCTGCAACCTTGAGGATCTAAATGAATGATATATCATAGCAAATTTTGCAGACCATAATGATTAAGCAGACCAGTCAAGTGTGAAAGAAACATTTTAAAAAATCATCTAGCAAATGTACGCATCTTAGCCTTATTGCAATCACTGTGATTGCATTGCTACCTCAAGCAATTAAAAGACGATCTTAAATTTTATATGGCAGAACTCTTCTCTTCCTGCTCTTCATGCATTAGTAACCAGTTCTGCACTGACAACAATATGTCTTGCAGAAGTATCGGATGCATAGAAGACATGTTTTGCCAAAAGATGAAGATAGGAGATGGCAAGCAGATAAAGATCCTACTCAAAGGGGTTACATACCAAGACCAATTTTGGCCTACCCTCCATATCATCCCAATTGTGGTGCTCCGACAAATCAGATCTATCCCTTTTGGGTTCATCCAAATTACCACACCCATGGTGTCGGTCAAGCTGGTTATACAAGATGGCATCCACCTCCTCAAAGTTGGCCCTGGAAGACCTATCCTGTGGTAACAGTTCTCTTCTAACTAATATACTAATGATGTTACTATGATATGTTCTAGTCCTTTCTGACCAAAAAAAATAGATGAAAATATTGTGAACAGCTGAGTGTGTTGAAATAAATGATTGACATACATGCCTTTAAATTTGTTGACTAGGCTAATATCATATGTCTCTTTTACATGCATTTACTAATATACTGCATAGCAATGAGAAATGCTGCCTATTGCCTTGTTTCAGGTTCATGCTGATGCGTGGGGCTGTCCTGTTCTTGTCACCCAATATGGCCAGTATCCGATGTCTTCACCAGTGAGTCAGTCACTTTGATTAGATTACCTTACATGTAATTGTGAGTTTAAATTGTACCTGAATTGTGTTAGATTGCACAGCCGCAGAGATCCCTGATGTATAGTGATTTTGATACGAGGGGAGACAGCAATGAGATGTTTCAAGAATCCTACGGTCTGCATCAGGTAAAAGCACGACACCATTAACCTCTTAAACTATGTTTTACTTTTGCCCACCTCTGCATTTATCAAGTACTGTATATTGGCTCAAGAAGATGAAAACATCAATGAATAATCAAGTAGAACTATGTCGTAATTAGAAATAAGCAAAGCCATCTTCTTTAATTTAGCTTATATTTTACTTGGAATTTCGATACTGCACGCATAGTTTGAATGAGCAATACCTGATCTGATACTTGGATGAGTGAGTGAATGTTCAAGCATTAGAATTATTATGCATGGATATCTCTCATTAGGATGAACAACTTGCTGAGAACAAAAGAGCACATTTAGCAGGTCCTGTCTATTCTGTCTTGATTAGGTTATCTCTAGTCAAGATCATGGAATTTGTTGATCACTAAGCAAGACAAACACATGCAATATTTTTCTTTTGATGAACAAGTTCATGCAGCCTATTTGCATTGATCTGTCAAACACATTAAAGTACAATGTACATTGCATTCCTCCACACACATGTTAATACTAGTTGTCCTGTGCTACGAAGCACTACAGATGTGTCTTCTCTTCTCTTCTCTGCATCTTGTGATTCGAATGGCAGGTGGAAGAGGCGATCGATCGTGCCATAAAAGATGTGATGAGCAAGCCATGGCTCCCCCTTCCCCTCGGCCTCAAATCACCATCCGCCGAGGTGGTGCTCACGGAGCTCCACCGGAAGGGCATCTGTACCGTCCCTCGCTCCACCCCCTCTACTGATCCCCACTCCTGTGGCTGACTCCGCCGCCGGAGCTGGTGGGCTCGGCCTAATCGGTGGCTACGGGGCTTAATTCATCATCTCATGAGAGCATAATGGGGATTGTGGCTGTGAATACAAGTCTGCTGTTGTTAAACCAAGACATTGGGTCCTCATAGAACTTCTCTTTTGCGTGACTGTGCTTTATCCTTTTGGCCTCTCCCTTCAAGAATCATTGACCTAATTCGATTTTAATTTTGGATCGATTTATTTTTATTTGGACCAAAACATCATCACCCCTATCAATTTATATGATTGGTAAAGCTAATCAGAAACACTACACAGAATCTGAGGATAAAAGAATTTGATCAAATAGATCCACTTTCTGTTTTATTTTTCTTCGTACAAATTGCTAACTCTTTGGGTATAATTGATGGATAAATAAAAAAGGCCTACCACTAAGAAAAATAAAGACTACGCTTATCTTCCATCGGTCGTCTCCGCCGCCTCATTTATGCACTCCATATCGTGCCTCGGCGAATCGGACGGCGCGTCGATGACAGCTTTCGTCGCCGCCCTCCCGGTGCCCCCGGGAGATTCCGTCGCCTCGTCGAGCGTCTTCCTCCCACACTATGAAAACGGCTCCTCGCGGCTGGCCGTCTCCAAGCCTTCCTGGATCGTCCGAACGGAGGTAAATCGCCAGGGCGACACCTTTCCTTTTTCCTAAACCATTCGTGCCTTTATTCTGTGGTGTTCTCGTCGAGATTTGCTTTTAGTGCGTAAAAGGAGAATCTTTACGGATCTAAAACGAGGTGACACCTCTAGGGTTCTGGTTTTTACAGTGATGTGAGTTGTAGACCTTCAAATTTTATGCCCCAGCAGTGGTCTTCGATCAGGAGGATTGTGTAAGGACACTTTCTTGGTTTGATTTCTATTCTCTCGTGTGGTTTACATGGTTATGGCCTCATTAGTCCTCTGTCTAAAGATACTCATTTATGTGTTGGGCGTGTTGTGCCTTGAATGATTATACAAGCCATTACGATGTTTAGGTTTGTGGCATAATAGAACTGCTGAATCCTGATGTTCATAAAATTCGATAGCAATTAGAGAATCTCTGATGTAAATCTGGACCTTTTTGAGTTGAATTAGAACACCTCATATATGTGATGATTACTAGGGCAAAAATTTAACGATAAGATTTTGGATTGCTATCGTTATTATTTCTATCCCTTCACAACTGAACAAATCACAAAACCTGCAAATTAGTTTAACAATGATATGATTCTGGGTAAGTTTCGTTAGTTCTGTTGATTGGAGCTTACCACATTGATTTGAAAAATCAACAAATTTTCACTCTTTTTTGCTGGGATTGTTTGTGATGTCCCTATGTATATGCTGTCCATTTTTATCAGATTTCTATCATTTTTTACCGATGTTTGTAGATGCATAACAATGTTTGTATAGTATGAACTTTTACCCCACTTAGGAGATATGGATTAACAGCACAAACGATAACAAAATAGCTCGCTGTTAACGCCATACTACTTATAACAGATTATCACTTATAAAATAACTGTTTGATGAGTAAATTGTTCATCACAAATTTTCTTGACAAATGACACTTTGACCCACATTAAACCTTTTTCAGAGTATAGATCCCCCTTCTCAACAAGTTAAATACCACTCATTAGAAGTTATGTAACCATGTTACTTTAAAATTTTATAACAATTATTCGGATTAGATAAAGATAGAAAAACATGGATTTGTTTACGGTAAAACCAAGTGAAAAAAAAAAAGATAATCAATAAAAGATGAACAATACACAGAACTTAATATATGAGCTTTTTTGGGATTTTCACAAAATTTGTAGGCTTCAAATTTTTTAACGTCTACATACAGTATAATAGAAAAAAGAGTAAAAAGTAAAAACAATGCCTTTCTTAGATTTTTGGCATTGATTATAAACTTAGAATCCTAAACTCTTTGCTTATTTTACCACATCCAATTGTGCTGGCCTTTCATTTTAGAAGAAAACTGAACAATTTTCTGCAATTTATTCGGACCTGTTACTGGAATCTTACGTATATTTTCAAGGGATCACCAACAGATTGTTAAGTTCTGAACATGATCAGTCTTTAACCATGAGTTCCTTGCATCCTGTTTGTTTCAAATAGTTCTGATCTGAATGATGCTCTATGTCAAAGAAAAGCATGCAAAATCATCCTCCAATGCTTTGACTCTATTCAAATTTTATTGTCTTTCATGAGGAAAATAAATGTATTATTTGCTTATCCTCCATTCCACTAGTCAGGTTAGTTATCCACTAGTCTCAGATCCAATTTTTAATCAACATATAATATCATGTAAGCATGTTGATATGATTGGGAGGAGTATTAAGATCATGTCAAACTGTTTACATGTATGTTTATCTGGTCTAATTCATTCCTGATTTAGATAAAATTGTTGTTCAAGGTGTATAAAGAACAAACAAGACCACAACTAGACGCATAAGGAAGTCTAATGAAGACATTTGTGACCTTTATCTTTATAAGAATTTGACATGAAGGATTTTTGTATTTTTTTTTTGCAAAAGGGGAATTAAAAAGCTTCACTATGAAGTCGAAGGGACATGAAGGAACGATAGACGTTAAACATGTATTTGTTAATGTTACACTTTATGCCAGTTATTGATTACATGAAACTGTGCATTAAATATGTTAGTTGTCTTACTTGAAACTTGTCTTATTATAACTAGTGTTGCTTATATCAATAGAAACACTTTTTTTTCAGTTATATCAATCGGAAAAATTGGCTAATTTGATAGACCATGACTAACGACCCATGGGGATGGCAATGGGTGGGGTACTCTTGAACTTTCATTGTGCTCTCTAATCAACTACCTACTCTCTCACTTGAACCTATTCCATTTGGATTCAGGCACCCACTTTCCTACCTGACCCATCCCAAACCTGATAACGAGTAGTCAAACTCGATTAAAGCTGGTTAGAAAGGTGTGGGCATCCTGGAGAAACCTGACCTGCTTAAACCAAGAAGGTTAAGCTGGTGGGTGCCTAAAAACGAGCAAGGGGTGCCTGTAAAACCTCACCTTTTGTTGGCAATATACCTATCCAGTCAAGTGCTTATCAACTAATATATTGACAAACAAAGACCAATCTGTAGCATAATCCAACAAGTAAAACAAATCATATGCTTTGGGTTAAGCGAGAATAGAGGATAGGGTTAAAGCATTGGAAAGATTGTGTTGAGTAATATGAGGTGAAAAATCTACTAAACCCCCATTTGGATTCAGGTAGTGGGTACTCAATGATTAAAACCCATACTCATCAAAAACCTGGATTAATATTTACTTTGCTATCCGAACCTACCCATACCCATTTAAGGGTATCCAAACGCAGTTTAAGTGAGGTCGCACAGAAGCAGGTACCTGGAAAAATCTGATCTGCTTCCATCTTTAGTGACTTGTGAGTATCTCTTGCAAGAATCACTATATTTTAGCATGGGGGCATAAGTGGGTACTTTTTCTTTTATTGCATGAGTCTGTGCCTTGCTGGTCAACATGCCTCTATGCCAGTTGACACTAGTAAAAAAATTACTGTTATATATCAGCAACTTTGGGATGGTCTAATTTGGAAAATGTGGATCTCTTTGGCATGATCCTTTCCGATGTGCTGACATGTGGTGATTGGCACAACAATCTTGGTTTCTTTTGAAGAGTTTTTTCCTGGGTTTCCTATGACATTATTTTATTTGTTAGTTTTTGTGATGTCAACCTGAAGAAGAATGGGGTTCCAAATTTGGTTACACATAATGTGTTTAAAGCAACTCTTGTAGTTGTTATCTCTGCGTTAGATGTGGCAGATACTCACCATAAAGTATTTGGTTTCTATCAAATAATGCATCTAGTTGTCTACCCTTCAAAAGAAGACTTTTTTCTCTCTCTTCTGTTCATGTTATTGTGTTTGTGGTAGATGGCTCAATATGGAGTGAGTCTGACATCTTAGTTTGGAAAGCATGAGTTATGGTATTTGAAGGATCGCAACGATAGGATAGTAGTATCCATTGACATATTCAAGCCTTGAAATAGATTTGAGATCTATATTGGAGAAATGAACAGGCAGTGAAGTTAGATTTAGACCCAAATTCTGGATAACTTTTGTCTTCTTGCAACAAATTTTTTAAGATACCAAGTCCTATGCTTATATAACAAGTTTTCTGTTTTACCTTCTTGCAGTCAAATGTTAGGAGAGAGAAAATGAAGAGACCAGATCCGCCATGTGTGGTCTGTGATGGTAGTGGGAGAATTGATTGCCAGTATTGTCGAGGAAGAGGTCTCTCAAATATTTCGTCCATGCTATACTTGCACAAGTAGAACAGATTTCGACCTCTCTTTTTCGTTCATTTCTCATGCTATGACTTGATTTATGCAGGCAGGACGAACTGCCTGGATCTGATCATGCTCCCTAAAGGAGAATGGCCTAAATGGTGAGTCACCTAGTTAATACGTTTGTTCGTACACGGTTTGCTTCAGGCATGTTACATCTGATGAGCTGGTGCCGGAAAACCATTGACCTGCCACAGGTGCAAGGTCTGTGGTGGAAGCGGACTTGGGCACTGTAACCGCTGCCTCGGAACCGGAGAATACCGAGATGTAATGGGATTTCATTTTATGAAGAATAATAGGGATTCAACATGATTAAGCAACCGAATCAGGTACAAACATACGTGCTAAGTAGACAATCCTTCAAGTTTGTGGCAATGTTGTCATTCGATATAATTGTTTGGCTATATCCGAAGAGGAAGTGGCCATAATCCTTCAATAGATGGTCAATGATGTGTCGCAGGGAAAGCAGATGCGAGTAGTGCAAATACATCCCGGTGACAATTTCTCGAGGTTGGGCAGAAGAATAGCATCACTGGTTATCCGATATGAATGCTTCGAGTGAACCTCTGCTTTGTACTCGTTGAGCCTAACGAAAAAGTTTGTGGCGCAGGTGAGCTTAAACACATTCGTTGATGGTTATATTTTGGTCAACATATGACATCATAAAAATAAAAATAACAAACACGTTAAAACAATTAATTTGTTTTTTTCAGAATATAGCGTCAACTTATTGTATTCTAAAATAGTTCACCAAAATTATACTGTAATAAAGTCATAATCATAGTGTAATATCTGAACATTCAAGCCAAGACAACTGAAAAGTCGGATATCGACCATAAAATTTCACACGCAAACTCGAAACACATTGACATCCAGTTTTGTGCACTCAGAACTGCTGGTACATAAACGTATCTATGATTATTGAAATGCTAGAACTTGCAAATCTAGTGAAAGCACGCGCAACAATGCAGATCGGAAGAACACTTGAAAGTATTATGTAGGGCTGGTTGTTGGATAGATGTGGAGGGAAAGAGGAAGAAATGCACGAAATATGGCGTCAGGAAAGACGAAGAAAGATAAAAGTGCACTGGCGATGACCTCCAGCATGAATTTGTTCAACTGCTTTTCCTTTTCTCCCTCGCCATATATCTGCAGGAAAGTGTTGATTAAGAAGGCCAGCAACAGATACATCATCGCCGTGCTATATGTGAAGCTGGCTAAGATAAATTTGATTGGAATGGAACGGCGGAACTCCTGCTCATTGTACGATGCATGGACGAGGGACAGCAACAATAACACAGATAATGCCCCGGATGACAACCCGATCACGTACGCTTGTGACAAGTCCTTGAACAAGGGTGAATCTCTAGTTTTTGGATCATCCGTGCGGAAGAAGGAGGAGCTCATGACGAAGACCACAGCTGCCAGAGCGCCTATACATGACTTTGCAAGCCCTACTAGTTGTTGCTTGCAGCTGTTGCGCGTCTGTTTGTGGCTCGAAGTAAAGAGCTCTCGCGCTGTCTTTCCTTTCGTATTTCGACTATGCACTAGTTCTTTAGGAATAATTGATTCCACCATCTGCATGCGTATAAATGCTACATGAATGAATCAACTTGATCAATATGCAACTTTATGATGATTACTATTCGTTTCACGAATTGTGCTGCTACCATCACATGGTTATCATTGCTATCTTGGAATAAATTTTATACATGTATATAAATCTTCGTATCTGCCAATGCAATAAGTAGTGTGTTTGGTTTTTTATCCTCAAGATAGCACCATAAGAATCGCATCGGAATTAATTAAAGAGTTGCATTGTGTGGAGCAGAAAGAAAACAAAGGAAGGAAGAAATATTACTGGAACTATATAAGAGTCTTATTGATTTAGGAGATTTTAAGAAAAGAGTTTAATTATCTAGGTTTAGGATTGAGATGAATCCTAATTTATTCTCATGAGAGAGAGAGAGAGAGAGAGAGGTTTATTTCACAAATAAAATAGTTTTATTATTTTATTTTTCTTCAAGTCATTCCATCAGTATTTGGATTCCTATCTACTCATTTTGGATCCTGGTTCTCGCTAAGATACAAGGACCAAAGAGAGAAGAGCAAAAGTAGTATTTGTTGGTTATTTTGTATAATGCATGAAGAACCCACAACCGACACCCAATGCATGTCAAATAATTGAACGGATGAATACTTTTGAGAAGCATGTCAAAGAATTGGAGGAGGAGGAGGAGGAGGAGGATGAGGGGGGCAAAAAAGGTTTAGCAACTTTACCTCAAACCATAGTAAATCGTAAAACAGTTGCATTGCATCCGGTTCGTCTTGCTCTTCCTTTGCTACATCAGGGCTTCCATCCGAAGCAAGATGCAGGATGGTGTTCCCGGTTTCAGAGTCGATTCTGGAAAATAACCAGGATGGTAAAATGGTTCTCATGTTCCTTATTATCTTGACAATCTCCTTGCGACGATACTTGACTGCGACTTGGAGAACATTTCTGCCCTTGGCGTCCAGGTAGGTTGCTGACTGTGGGCACACCTGCAGGATCTTGCCCACGAACTCGTGAAGACCTATCTCTGCAGCTTTGATCAAGGGTGTCGTCTCAGACTTTCGTGACACTGGTTCAGACTCCGGTGATACTGGTGTTTCATGTGGGGGACATGCAGAGTGTACGATCCCTCCCAAACGATTTTCTTCGTTATAATAATTAGGGCGAACACCAACGGGTTGATGTATTAGCCCAAATAGGTCAAAGTTGATTGGTTGGGCACAGCACTCGATGAGTTCCAAAGCTGCTCGATGTCGTCTCTTTTGCTCCTTCAAACGTTTCATGGGAGGGTAAACTGTGAGAATTAAGTCTGAGAGAGAGGTCAGAACCAACCCATGTTCTCATTAATTACCAGCTATCATCCTAATTATCTCTAGCTAGCTGTAAAGTCTTATCACAAATTTTTTAAGTTGCTTAAACTATTAAAAAAAACGTTTTACAATTATGCGGGTGGCATACAAAATTCATTATTTATTATTATTATTAGCAACACACGTGCATAGGTACACACGCGTACGTGTCTAGCACATATATAAGACCATCTAGGAAAAATTATCTTCGGAGCACCGCAAATAATCTACAATATTAGGCCATTTATGTTAAATAAGTTGGATGATTTTTCTTTTAAAAATTAATTTTTAAATTTTTCGTAGGAGGTATCCTCACTTAGATATTTTTCAAAAGATAGCCTTATTTGCTATAAACCTTAAAATATCTTTTGATAAGATAATTAGAGTGTAGGTTACAACATATGGACCGGACCGGTTTATAGAGTGAATCGATTTTCCTGCTTCAATTCAATCCCTAATGAAAAAGATTTAATATCAATTATCGTGTTTGTCAATGATCTTATTAGCTTTGAATAAGGTGAATAGACTTATGGTGTCAGTTAAAATCAAATATTTATTCTAGGGAAAAATCTATGTCAAATATATTAATATTTTTATCTTAAAAAAATATTAATATATTTACAAAAAAAATTAATCAAGTAATTAGATCGATTTATCCTATGGATCAATCCATTAATATAGATATCGCTCCAATTATCTTGTCAGCAGATGTTTTAGGTATTATGACAAATAGAGGATGTCCTTTAGAAAATATGGGAAAAAGCAAAAGATCCTGTTTTTTTCAAAAATTCACCAATATAAATTTGTTTAGGAAATTAATAATGTGCTATAAAACTTGTTCTGTAAATTTTTTTTGGGAAGGTTCGTATAGATATCATCATCCATGCATGCACTCTTTGAGAACAATAACAACTTACACAGCTTTAGAAGGTGGAAAAGGCCCCATCTGGCTGCATGGACAAAAAAAATATAAATCACACTATAATATGATGACAACACACTTTCACCTTAAGATGGATGTAAAAAATTGTAGGTAGAGAAGTGAGCACCTAAGATGCAAATCAATTCCAATAGGTCCAAGAGAGTGTCATAGTGAGGTGGGAATCTTGAACGAATTCCTCTCGACCTCTCCAAGGATTCGTAGTCACGTCGTGCATCCTGTTTTGTGGCTTCGGCTCGCTTTAGATTACAGTTTAAGAAACATTCATGCAGATGGGACAAACATATATATATATATATATATATATATATATATATATATATATATATATATATATATATATATATATATATATATATGTATATGTATATACATTCATAATTATGGAATTAATCTGTCATGTAAATTAAAAATGATTCATATATAGGGAAGCACACACATACCGAGACAATATCGTTAGAGCTTCTCGCTTCCTCTTCTGCATCTTTTTCGTCTGTCTTGCCACAGCCCTCTTCCGATGGAACCACTGAAGTGAAAACTATTATGAGCATTCAATTTGCTGTCTTTTTTATTTGATGTTGAGAGTTACATAAACATCAATATTGATGGATATTTTGGATGGGAATTCGTTCCATCCAAATGATTGGGAGCAGATCTGAGCACTTTGTTAATAACCTTTTTGGGGAAAATAAAATTAGAGTTTGGGAACACTTACTGACATATAGGATGGATTCGAAGAAGCCAAGGAGAGTTTGGCTTCGGAATAACCCGGGAATGGTCAACATTAGATCCAACGAGGTTACACCATGCTGATCGACGTTTGTGATCTGACCTGGATAATACCTTGCAATCTGCAATGCGAGCTCTGCACGCACCGAGAAAATATATTTAAAATTCATTGGAGACAAAATCAGGGATAATATATATTAGATAAAGCGACAGGATGGAGGGGTGGTGATTAATGACAACTTGCCCGGCGCATTGCCCATGATGGCACAGTGCAGCATGGTGGCGCCGTCCTCCCTCCGGGCATCCGGTGAGCTGCCATTCTCGACCAGCAGCTTGAACGTGTCCTGCAGCCCGTACAGGGCCGCCTTATGTAGCGGTATCTCCATTTTCGCGTTCCGCACATGAACGAGATCTGGCACCCTGCGGATCAGCTCCGAGGCCACTTCTTGGTCGTCCATGGCGGCAGCTACGTGAAGCGCCGTGTCGCCGTCGTAGTTGGAAGCCGTGAGCATGGTATCTGATACTTTGTTGATGAGGCGGACGGCGAGCTTGGGCTTCTTGCAGGCGATGACGAAGCTGAGCAGGGAATCATTCATGAGGTTCACGCGGTTATCCCGCCCTACCAATTGCAGGAGTTCGTCCACGTCCACGTTCGCACGGTGGATGAGCGAGTTCAGCCCACGGAAGCGTGCCACGTCCAGGGCATGCGGTGGCTCCTCTGATCCACCGCCACCTGCGCGATGTGCATCAGCAGCAAGCGTCTGCGGTTGGATGCCGGAAGGAGCCGCCATATCCTTAACACGCCAAAGGGAGCCGCTCCTTTCGCTACGTTCTCACCGACCACTAAATATATATGGTGCAGTTGCTATATGGTGCGCACAACTCGTTCGTACGCCTTCGCCTCCAGATTTCTACTGCGAAACTAAAGCAACCTGAATGCCTGCCTTAACAAGCAGACTAGCTGATCCTTTTGGCTCTCATCCATCGTCGAACACCTCCTTCCCCCTTGGTTTTTGTAGGTCATGCTCATCGCAAGTCTTCGGAGTTGAGAACCCATTGGTTGGTCTCCGTCTACATCTCAGTCACAAAAGATTCGACAACAAATTAATCGTATGTTACAGAGGCCAACCTACTAATGAATAATTCACATACGTTAAAGCTACACAGCAGCCTTAACTTGTGGGTCAACGATTCTTGCTCTACAGGAAACAATAATCCGGAAGCTTGCACCCAAACCTCTACTTGTGGGTCTCCACCGATCATTCAACCTGCACCTTACAGAAAAGGTTTTGTAGATCATACTCATCGCAAGTCTTTGGAGTTGACGACCCTTTGGTTGGTCTCGTACGCACCCGGGATTGTGGCAACATCTCTTTATTGAATCTTTTACTCCCAACGTTATCAGCAGGCTGCAAAAGGCCATCATTTGTAGCTCCAAATCACGTTATCTTTGAGTGGGTGTCGTTTGCTTTAGTGACGAGCTAAAAGATATTTATTATTCGAATCTGCGTTGGCATGATTTAATTACATCAACAATTACCGGAAACTGACATGACATCCCAAGTAAACTAATCATCTCCATCGGTCAACCAATAAATATAAATATAATTAATAGTTTCTTCCAACATATCACTTTCAGTCTCACGTCATATGGCGAAAAGATATAGCTTGGTGAAACGGAGACGGGGACGGGGTACCAAACACTTGTTTAACTATCATATAGCTTGACATTGACATGAAAACGAACCAAAAGAAAACGAGTAAATAACAAAGAATCGGTTGCAGTCTCAATTATAGTATTAACGAAGAACTTCTTTTCTCAAGCTAATAGGGATTTTACTAGAGTTGACATGACAGGAGGTCGTCGGAGAGGAGCTTTTTTTTTTTTGTAATACCTCATGTTTAATAGGATTCTTTATATATAAATAAAAAAAAAGCTGAAGTGATTTTTTATAAAAATTTTAATAATACCTTTGAACCAGACTATTTTGAACCTGACTGATTAGCGGGTTGAGTCGATCTGGATTAGATCGATTTGGGTCGAATCCCTTCGGATCGGGTCGGGGGTCAAGCCAGATCCCTTACATTGGAGTTATACTCGAATTTACTAAGATATATTAATTTTTATATAAACTTATTATAAAATAAAAAAAAACTAGTAAATTTATTTTGTTAGAATCAAATTATTGTAGAATTCTCAAAGTTTTGATGATTAATTATCCTAAATATATCTAAAAGTAAAAAATATTAATATTAAAATAAATTTAGGTAATCGAACTTAATTTATTTCAATTTCAAGTATAACTAAGTCAATATAGGAAATAAAAAATAAGAGATGTAGAATTTTATGATTAGTTTTATGATGAATTTAGGATAAATTTATAAAAAAAATTTAATATTCAACACATTCTTTGAATGATAGTGTAATAATATATTTTGAATAATTTAGAATATTTTTTTTTTATAAAAATTAATATATTGTTGTATAAAATATATTAATTTTATATAAAAAGTAATTGGGAAAGGGCGAACATCAATTAGACAGTTATAGAGAAAGGAATCAAAGGAGCCGAGCACAAGTTGGCTTCGGAGGAGGATGGTAACCATTAGCTGCAACAGCGTGAATCGGATGTCCATAACCTTTCGCACCTCATAAATAAGCTTCTTCCTTTTCTTTTCATTTTTCTCGCTGTATTATTCTCGTGGCAGGTCTTTGGAATAGACGAGCATTGTTTGTCTTCTTCAGTCGGACCATATCTATCTTTTCTAAAATCTTTCTTATTTGACTCCATAGATAATGCGAAGGAGGGTTTTCTTTCCTTTCTACAAAGGTGATTTTTTTTTGTTGATATTTTTTTAATTCAAAATTGATGTCATTAACTTCCTGAATGATTGGCTTCTATAAGCCAATCATTTCGTTTGCCTGTGCAAACTTTGGTGGGCCAAAACTTTACGATATAGACTATGTGATTTGTCACAGAAGATTCAATAAAACTCGAGCCTATGTTCTAGCCGACCTCTGGGAAAACGAAAGGACGTCCATACATCTCACTGCAATTTGCATGCGATAGGGGAAATCTGTCACTCGACATGTGACAGTATACATGACAATAGAGGGTGAGATACGATCAACAGTTATGTCATATTGACTTCGTCAAAAACAATAGAGAGGGCCATCACCATTATCGGTGATCAGATCTGTTGTCTACCGTGGCGCCTATATCATCATCTAATTTAAGATATAAGGAAAGACCACATTAAAGCTGCAATCAAATAGCGTCCATATATGACAGAGCCTTTGTTGCTGCTTGTACACACAAGATATTTAACTGTCCAATGATTTCTACCAGCACATACCGATAGAACAGGTGGCATACCGCAATAGGTAGGACCCACGCACATCATGAAGCTGCAGATTCCAAAGATGTGGCGATCATGCTTGTTGACTCAACGCCAAAGACGAACAAGGAAAGATATACCGAAATCGGCGCCACGAAAGAACAACACCAGGAAACAGATGACGGGGAAGACGGTGAGCTCCAATACGAATGGAATCAAGTCCTTCGACTTCGTCTTCTGCCAGCCATATAATTGTAGGTAGATGTTGCAGGTGAACGCCACCAGAAAAGACAGCATCGCCAACCCAAACGACGAGCAGGCACATCTCTGGTGTTGTTCTTATCCCTCGCCATGTCACCGTACAAGGAGCAGCAGTTCCGTCGTATCATCCCAACCAAATACTTCTTTGCCGGGGAAGGAGAAGCTCGACGCGAACACTATTGCAGCGACCAGCCCTGAACACGTCCTGCACGTTTCCATTAGTTGACGTTTGCAACTCCTGAGCATCACTTGGTGACTCTCAGTAAACATCTCTTCTGCGGTCTTCGTTTGCGCGTTCCGACTGTGCACTAATTCCTTAGGAACCATATCTCTCACCGTCTGCATTCAAATGTCAGAAAACGATCAAATTTAGCACGCAACTCTGAGAATATATAGATTTTATTTGTATATTTGTTGGTTATTTTGTATTATGCGCGAAGAACCCACATCCGACACCGAATGCATGTCAAAGAATTGAATGGATAATACTTTTGAGAAGCATTTCAAAGAATTGGAGGAGGGGGACAAAAAAGTTTAGAGACTTTACCTCAAACCACACTAAATCGTAATGCAGTTGCATTGCATCCGGTTCGTCTTGCGCTTCCTTTGCTACATCAGGGCTTCCACGTGAAGCAAGATGCAGGATGGTTTTTCCGGTTTTGGGGTCGATTTTGGAAAATAACCACGATGGTAAAATGGTTCTCATGTCCCTTATGATCTTGACAATCTCCTCGCGACGATACTTGACTGCGACTTGGAGAACATTATCTTGTCAACAGATGTTTTAGGTATTATGACAAATAGAGGATGCCCTTTGGGAAATATGGGAAAAGCAAAAGATCCTTTTTTTTTCTCAAAAATTCTCCAATATAAATTTGTTTAGGAAATTAATAATGTGCTATAAAACTTGTTATGTAAAAAAACTTTGGGAAGGTTGGTATAGATATCATCATCCATGCATGCACTCTTTTAGAACAATAACAACTTACACAACTTTAGAAGGTGGAGAAGGCTCCATCTGGCTGCATGGACAAAAAAACATAAATCACACTATAATATGATGACAACACACTTTCACTTTAAGATGGATGTAAAAAATTGTAGGTAGAGAAGCGAGCACTTCAGATGCATATCAATTCCAATAGGTCCAAGAGAGTGTCATAGTGAGGTGGGAATCTTGAACGAATTCCTCTCGGCTTCTCCAGGGATTCGGAGTCACGTCGTGCATCCTGTTTTGTGGCTTCGGCTCGCTTTAGATTACAGTTTAAGAAACATTCATGTTAGATGGGACAAATATATATATATATATATACATTCATGATTATGGAATTAATGTGTCACGTAAAACCAAAATGGTTCATATATAGGGAAGCACACACATACTGAGACAAATGTCGTTAGAGCTTCTGCATCTTTATCGTTTGTCTTGCCACAGCCCTCTTCCAATGGAACCACTGAAGTGAAAACTATTATGAGCATTCAATTTGCTATCTTTTTTATTTGATGTTGAGAGTTACATAAACATCAATATTGATGGATATTTTGGATGGGAATTCGTTCCATCCAAATGATTTATGTTCAGTAGGGTGAACAGGTTTAGTGGCATGCAGTTTGGGAGCAGATCTGAGCATTTTGTTAATAGCCTTTTTGGGGAAAATAAATTTAGAGTTTGAGAACACTTACTGTCATATACGAAGGATTCGAAGAAGCCAAGGAGAGTTTGGCTTCGGAATAACCCGTGAATGGTCAACATTAGATCCAACGAGGTTACAGCATGCTGATCGATGGTTGTGATCTGACCTGGATAATACCTTGCAATCTGCAATGCGAGCCCTGCATGCACCGATATAATATATTTAAAATTCATTGGAGACAAAATCAGAGATAATATATATTAGATAAAGCGACAGGATGGAGGGGTGGTGATTAATGACAACTTGCCCGGCGCATTGCCCATGATGGCACAGTGCAGCATGGTGGCGCCGTCCTCCCTCCGGGCTTCCGGTGAGCTTTCGTTGGCCACCAGCAGCCAGAACATGTCCTGCTGCCCGTACAGGGCCGCCTTATGTAGCGGTATCTCCTGCTTCCGGTTCCGCACATGAACGAGATCTGGAACCCTGCGGATCAGCTCCGAGGCCACTTCTTTGTCGTCCATGGCGGCAGATACGTGAAGCGCCGTGTCGCCGTCGTAGTTGGAGGCCGTGAGCATGGCATCTGATACTTCGTTAATGAGGCGGAAGGCGAGCTTGGGCTTCTTGTAGGCGATGACGAAGCTGAGGAGGGGGTCGAGCATGAGGTTCACGTGGTTATCCTGCTCCACTAGTCGCAGGAGTTCGTTCACGTCCACGTTCTCACGGTGGATGAGCGAGTTCAGGCTGCGGAAGCGTGCCACGTCCAGGACATGCGGTGGCTCCTCTGGTCCACCATCACCTGGGCCATCTGCAGGCTGCGTCGTCGTAGGGTTCAGCGGGTGGAAGCCTGCCAAGTCCGGGACATGCGGTGGCTCCTCTGGTCCACCGTCACCTGCGCCATCTGTAGGCTGCAACGTCCAGGGATTTTTCTCTATTTGTCTCCATGATCCGGCGCCTACATCATCAACAGGCATCAGCGTTTGGATGCTGGAAGGAGCCGCCATATCCAAAACACGCCGAAGGGAGCCGCTCCTTTCGCTGCGTTCTCACCGACCACTAAATATATAATGGCTACGGGGAGGAGGAGACGAGGTGATGAAGTTGGTCCTCATCGACCGACAGACGCCACCTTCCTCATTCCCAGTTGGTCGAGTAGCTTTGTTTCTCGTCGGGGGATAACTTCAGATTCTCTACTCGAGCTGGCTAAAGATTACTTAGATCGGAATGGTTGGTAATTAAAGTGCAAAAAGGCGATTCTCCCCCTCCTCAGTGCTTCGAGTGAACCTCTGCTTTGTACACATTGAGCCTAACGAAAAAGTTGGTGGCGCAGGTGAGCTTAAACATAGGACATCATAAAAAAAAAAAAAAAAACAAACAAGTTAAAACATATTAAATAAATTAAATTGCTTTTTTTTTTTTTCAAAATATAACTTCTACGTGTTGTATTCTAAATAGTTCACCAAAAGTATACTGTAATAAAGTCATAAGCATAGTGTAGTATCTGAATATTCAAGCCAAGACAACTGAAAAGTCGGATATAATTTCACACGCAAACTCGAAACACATTGACATCCAGTTTTGTGCACTCAGAACTGCTGGTACTTAAACGTATCTATGATTATTGAATTGCTAGAACTTGCAAATCTAGCGAACGCGCGCACCAATACAGATCGGAAGAACACTTGAAATTATCATATCAGGCTGGCTGTTTGATAGATGTGGAGGGATGGTGCATGCTTACAGACACTTTAACTCTAAATATAAGGACGAAATATTCCAAAAACGGCGTCAGGAAAGAAGATGAGGCAAGCGAGAAGTGGACAGGCGATGATCTCCAGCATGAATGTGATCGCCTGCTTTTCCTTAACTCCCTCCACGCCATATATCTGCACGAAAGTGTTGAATGTGAAGGCCAGCAACAGAGTCCCCAACGCCATGTTATATGTGAGGCCGGCTAAGTAGAATTTGGTTGGGATGGCACTGCGGAACTCCTGCTCCTTGTACGATGATTTGACGAGGGACAAGAAAAAGAACAGAGATGTAGCCGCTAATGACAACCCGATCACATATGTGTATGACAAGGCCTTGAACATGGGTGAATCGCTAGTTTTTGGATCGTCCGTGTGGGAGAAGGAGGAACTCAAGGCGAAGACCACAGCTGCCACAGCGCTTGTACTTGTGTTTGCAATCCGTACTAGTTGTTTCTTGCAGCTCTTGCGCGTCTGTTTGTGGCTCGAAGTAAAGAGCTCTTGCGCTGTCTTTCCTTGCGTATTTCGACTAAACACTAGTTCTTTAGGAATACTTGATTCCAGCATCTGCATGCGTATAAATGCTACATGAATGAATCAACTTGATCAATATGCAACTCTATAATGATTACTATTCGTTTCACGAATTGTGATGCTACCATCACATGGTTATCATTGCTATCTTGGAATAAATTTTTATGCATATATATACATCTTCGTATCTGCCAATGCAATAAGTAGTGTGTTTGGTTTTTTATCCTCAAGAGAGCACCATAAGAATGACATCTTAATTAATTAAAGAGTTGCATTGTGTGGACCAGAAAGGAAACAAAGGAAGAAATATTATTGGAACTATATAAGAGTCTTATTGATTTAGGCGATGTTAAGAAAAGAGTTTAATTATCTAGGTTTAGGATTGAGATAAGTCCTAATTTATTCTCATAAGCGAGTGAGAGAGAGAGAGAGGTTTATTTCACTAATAAAATAGTTTTATTATTTATTTGTCAAGTCATTCCATTAGTATTTGGATTCCTATCTACTCATTTTGGATCCAGTTTCTCGCTAAGATAGGACCAAAGAGAGAAGGGCAAAACTAGTATTTGTTGGTTATTTTGTATAATGCATGAAGAACCTACAACCGACACCCAATGCATGTCAAATAATTGAACGGATAATACTTTTTTTGAGAAACATGTCAAAGAATTGGAGGAGGAGGGGGGCAAAAAAGTTTAGCAACTTTACCTCAAACCATACTAAATCGTAATGCAGTTGCATTGCATCCGGTTCATCTTGCTCTTCCTTTGCTACATCACAGGTTCCATCTGTAGCAAGATGCAGGATGGTGTTTCTGGTTTTAGAGTCGATGCTGGACAACAACCAGGATGGTAAAATGGGGTTGTCTCCCTGAGCCATCCTACGAATAGTTTCTACAGTCTCTCGGTTCCCAGATTCTATCGCCACTTGGAGAACATTTCTGCCCTTCGTGTCCAGGTAGGTTGCTGACTGTGGGCACACTTGCAGGATCTTGCCGACGAAATCATTAAGGCCCATTTGTGCACCTAAGAACAAGGGTGGTTCGTTCCATCTGTCTTCCGAGCTCGGTGACAGTGCCTTTTTTTGGGCATCACCTTCTTCTCCAGTCTCCGGTGGAGAGTCTTGTGGACCTAGTATACTCTGTTGGGAGGGATCTTTTCCACGCACAAAGAAATCAAAGTATCCTTCTTTGGCCAAGTATTCGATAAGGTGCATTGTTTCTGTATGGTTCTTCTTCTTCCCCTCCAGACGTTGGACTCTCGGGGACACTGCACCCGTGCATGCATTTCAATTATCATTAATCATGTAACGTAAAAACCTAACATAAATTATTTTTAATTTTTATAAGCGATTCATCATTTGCTAAGAAAAGTATAGGTGTGTAAGAACTGTTAACTCACATTGCCTTATAATGTTATAAACAAATCGCAGAATCCAGCCAGCTGCAGGACAAAATGCATGCATAAACCAATGCTATCCTACATTTAATAACCATAAAATGATAGATTAAGAACCTTTCACTTTACGATTGAACGAGTACCTGGGATGCTGATCAACTCCAACAGGTCAAAGAGAGTGCTGTACTTTGATGGGAATTTTGAGCGAAAAGCCCTCAGCGAGTGGTCACCGTCATCGTCTTGTGCTACTCCAATGCTCTTGAGATTACATGTGCATGCCACAGAGAGAACCGAATCAGAGAGCTAAACGTAAACGATGTACTCATGATTCGAAGCAATGTCATGTAAAAAGTCATTCATGCATAAGCCACATACAGATCTGTCGAGTGCCACCTCTTCATCCCTTTTGTTCATTTTACTCGAGTCCTCTTCCAAAGGAATCCCTGAAATGTAAAACCAAAGAGCTCTACGAATATACTTATGCACATTTTAATTGATTTTTAAGCCTCATCGTAGATGAGAATTATTGCTGTATGTAGAGAAAAAGGAGAAGAGGAGGGTAGCACTCACATTCGTAGACGAAGGAGTCGAGGGCCCCAAGAACTACTTGGCTTCGGAATGCCTCAGGAATAGTCACCAACAGCTGCAGCGGAGTGAGGGCGTGCTCATTCCGGGATTCGATCTGAATTGGATAAGTCTTTGCAATCTCCAAGGCGAGTACTGCAGGCGTACCGAGATGCTAATTGAAGTTGAACCGTGTACAAGGGAAAGAGGATGTAGCGATAGTTACCTGGCGCATTGCCCATGATGGCACAGTGAAGCATGGTGGCGCCGTCCTCCCTCCGGGCTTCCGGTGAGCTGTTCTTTTCCACCAGCAGCCAGAACATGTCCTTCTGCCCGTACAGGGCCGCCTTATGTAGCGGTATCTCCTGCTTCCCGTTCCGCACACGAACGAGAACTGGCACCCTGCGGATCAGCTCCGAGGCCACTTCTTTGTCGTCCATGGCTGCAGCCACGTGAAGCGCCGTGTCGCCGTTGTAGTTGTAGGCCTCGAGAATGTCATTTGATGATATTTTGCCGATTAGGCGGACGGCGAGCTTGGGCTTCTTGCAGGCGATGACGACGCTGAGCAGCGGGTCATTCATGAGGTTCACGCGGTTATCCCGCCCCACAAGATTCAGAAGTTCGTCCTCGTCCACATTCTCACGGTGGATGAGCGAGTTCAGTCGGTGGAAGAGTGCCACGTCCAGGAAATGCGGTGGCTCCTCTGGTCCACCATTACCTGCGCCATCTGCAGGCTGCGTCGTCGTAGGGTTCAGCAGGTGGAAGCCTGCCAAGTCCGGGACATGCGGTGGCTCCTCTGATCCACCATCACCTGCGCCATCTGCAGGCAGCCACATCATAGGGAGAGACGGCAGTTTCTCTACAAAACACGCCGAAGGGAGCCGCTCCTTTCGCTGCGTTCTCACCGACCACTAAATATATAATGGCTACGGGGAGGAGGAGACGAGGTGATGAAGTTGGTCCCCATAGACCGACAGACGCCACCTTCCTCATTCCCAGTTGGTCGAGTAGCTTTGCTTCTCGTTGGGGGATAACTTCAGATTCTCTACTCGAGCTGGCTAAAGATTACTTAGATCGGAATGGTTGGTAATTAAAGTGCAAAAAGGCGATTCTCCCCCTCCTCACGTCTGGTTCTTTCGTTCTCTATACAAAAGCAAAAGTAGGCAACACGACGACTTTTTGCTTAATTAAGCTGAAGGCTTTAAATAAAAAAAAAAGGAAGACTCCACGCACTCAATGCCTTCGTGAAGACTTTCTAAAGCTTTGTTAGAAGGAGTCAACCGTATCCACATCGAATCATATTCGAAGATTATTTTTGATATCCCGTACGATGTTTCTCAATTCTTTTTTAGGATCGTTAGACAATCAAACTACAGTAAATCAAGTTAGAATCTTGTGTGTTTCTTGGGAAGGGGAGTGGCCCTCCAATCTCTCCTTCTTATCACCTCCGATCCAATGGGTGACTTTTATACCCATGCATTACTCAATAAATAAATTTATTTATTTTTTAAAAATAATTCTTCTATTTAGGATGATATCTTCCTACTTTTTTGTTTATTTCTTAAATTTTAACTTCAAGTAGCGAACATCTCTACCCAGCAAAAGTTACATTTATTATATGCATCTGTGGGGGTGGGTGAAAAAAAATCCAATTAACAATTTATCAAAATAATTCGTAACATTGATTAAAGTTACCAAATATATGGAGTTTATATAATCTTCATATATATATTACACTAATTATATTTAAAATAAATTATTCTTTTTAAGAAACTTCTTCAAGAATCATTAGTCAATTTAGTTTATCTTTTTATAAATATTTTATTTATGAATCTCTTTTTGATACAATACAATGAAATAAGATTTTATCTCATAGTCATCTTTATAGATATTTAATCTATTTTTTCCCTTAATAAAATAGTATTGTGTCTCAGAGTAATCTCGCGTATGGTTTCTACGATCGATGACCACTTGGAGAACGCTTCTACCATCGACGTCTAAGCAGGTTGCATCCTGTGGAGATACCTTTAAGATCGTCCTGACGTACTCGGGAAAGCCTATTTGGGCGCCCAAGATCCAGGGCGGTTCGTCCCATCGTCTGGCAGACTGTTCGTCCCATCGTCTGGCAGACTCAGCTGAGAGTGCCCCCATAGCGTCCTGCGTACGCTTACGCAGCTCCTCCGCTGTGATTTTGTCATCGTTGCACGATGCAAATTCGAAAAGCTTTTCCGCAAACGTAATGACCAGCTGATCTCGTCGCTCTCCTCTTTCTCGGTGTCGTTCACCACCGGCTTCTGGTGGGCGTTCAATACCTGCTAAAACTTGCCGATGTCATCAGTCGTATGTGTGTGGCCGCCGCCTGTATTGGTTCCCCGGGCGAAGAAATCCACGTATTCTTCTTTGTGGACTAAATAAGTTGCAGAGCGTCTCTGTGGGTTCTCTTTATCTCCTCCAGACGTCGGATTCTTGGGGAAACTGCATAATGCATTTCAGCCACAATAACATCAGAAGACCCCAACAAATCAATGCTTTACAGTAATCAAGCAATTCTCAAATACACTAATGTATAAGTCACTCACGTTGCATTAAAATGTTGAAAAGAAACAGTTGAATCCATCTGGCTGCATAGGTAAAACCATAAATCAGTGTATTCCAATTAACGTAAACGAAATTTAAGAGAGAAATTTAATGCAGCCAGCCCATGAGATGAAGACAAGTAACGTCATCTAAAGATCCATCTCCTCTGTTGATGGTATGTATATCTTCACCACCAACTACTACTGCGATTGGTAGCAGCATGAAGAAACTGCAAGCGCTCCTACTGCAACTGCTGCTACTGCTCCTCGGGAGCATGGCGGTTTGGTCCTCACCGTCGGAAGCCCCGGAGATCCCTGGAACCCTAAGCTTGTACCCGTGCGTCGGAGAAGCACGGTGGCTGTGTCTTGGGCATGGGTGGATGGTGCCGTCGCCGGTGTCTCACGACCCGGAGGTCGAAACATGCTTGTCCTCCCTACGCTACGTTGGCGGATGCGCTCGTTCCGTCTTCCGTTCCAAGTCCACGGGCACAATTAACCTGAGTCCACGGTGCTGCGGAGCTGTGCAAAGGATGGGCGAGCCCTGCTTTGCCAAAGTCTTCGGCGGCGATTACTTTGGTGATTCTTTTGCCCCGAAGATCAAGGAGTTCTGCGCCTTGCAAGCGTCTGCTGCAACTAGGCATTGAAGACACGCCTCCTTTGAGCAGGAAAAAAGTGCAAGGTAGTGGAATGTTAAGGAGAATTAAAGATTGAATCTTTTTAATTAGTGTTTCTTGTCATGACTCGTTGAACTTTTTGTCAGTCTGTCCAAAGAACATTTGGCCTCAAGGATCTCTGAGAATGTTCGGAGAAACTTCCCTCTTCTCCAGGTTGATTTGAAAGGTCTAATTATTGGTAAATGGCCAGTTTTCTGTCGTCATCGATTCTGAACTTAAAGAAGTCGTATGTTGTTCGACTAAATTGATCATTAGCTTCCTTGGTCATTCTGACATAATAATCACTCACGACGGTAGCGACACGAAGAGGCGTGTCGTCATTGTAATTAGGGATGTCGAGCTTGTTCTCCAGTAACACCGGAATGATATGGATCGCTAGCCCAGGTCGATCTTCCTACAGGCGTTGTCAATATGGAGCAATTTCATTCATGAGGTTGACTGGGCGGCCGCCATGCTCGCTCGTGGCCACATCCAGGAGCTACTTTTTCCTCTGGTCATGAATAATAGAGGACAACCAGCGCAAGCATTTGACGTTCACGACATGCCGTGATTCATCCACCTCGCAACGATCCCATGGTATTGTAATGTGTCGGTGGGATGATATAGTTCCAAGACGTACGTCTTCACCTTAATTCAGATCGTCTTTGTTAGCATAAAATCTTTAATATATTATATTAAATATAAAAATAATCTTGTATGTCAAAATCAAATATAATTAGATCTAATTTTATGATAATCGTTATGAATATGTAAAAGAAATGAGATCCTTCTCCTCTCTTCCGAGAACTCCCATCAAGATTACCTAAGAAATTCTCCTTTAAATGTATTTCTTTTCTATTAGCTAATATATGTCATCAAATCAAATTAGTTATCTTATATATATCTTATCCAATTAGAAAAAACCATAAAATCTAACATTCTGGCTCATTAATTGATAAGATATAAAAGATATTCAAAATCAAAATAAATAAAATAAAATTTATTTAAAAATAATTTTACCTAATTAGATTCTAAAGAATTTTGAAAAACATTTTATATATTACCATGAATTTTAAAATAAGTCAATAAGTTCAATAAACACAATAATACTATATTAAGTCCAACTATCAATACGAGTCATAGCGGTTGTATATCATTAGTATCATACTCCCTTCCATGTACCACATTATTATTAGTTTTTCTTAAGATAGTCCATAATAACTTTTATAATTTGTCTTATCAAGACAATCCCATTATTACATTCAATTATAATATGCATAAATATAAATATAAATAGGATAGCAGAAGCAAATAACTTTAATTAAGTAAGAAAAATATCCATAATAGCATCCACCTAAATATGCATCGCCATATCTTTTATGACTTGCTCACAAGCTTTTACCAATAGATAAACAATCATCATAATGGTGTTTAGGTTGTCAATTGATACTTGTTATTTTTGGACTCTTTCTCTAACCATCAAGTATTTTATCTCGATATGCTTGGAACCACTAGTACTTGTCATTCTTAGAGAAGAAAACCGTTGCGGTATTATCACAAAATATCTTCAGCGGCCAGACAATTGAATCGACCACACTAAATCTTGAGATGAAATTTCACAATCATAAAGCTTAATTTGTATCCTCGCCACAAATTCAGCTTCCATTATTGATGATGCAATAAGTGATTAATTTATACTTTTTCAAGAAATTATCCCACTAGCTAATATGAATACAAATCCTAAAGTGAATTTCCTACTATCAAAATAATTTGCAAAATCAGCATATGAATATCCTATCATTTCAAGCTGATCTGATCTCCTGTATGTGAGCATATAATCTTTCGTCCCCTGTAGATATCTCATTATTTTTTTTGTAACTTTTCGATGTTCCATTCTTGTGTTGCTTTGGTATCTTCCCAGTATTATAATTATAAAACTAATATTTGATCTTGTACAGGTTTGAGCATATAATAGACTTCCAACTGCGCACTCATAAGGAATATTCTTCATTTGATTAATTTCTAAGTCATTTTTTGGGTACTGGTTTTGATTGAATTTTTCACCTCTAATAATATGTATATCATTGGCTAAGCAAAGCTACATATTAAATCTCTCTAAGATACGATTAATATATCCTTTTTAAGACAATCCTAATATATCTCAATGTTAATAACATATGCTGGCCCATTCATATCAACCATCTTAAAGTTCTTGTTGAGAAATATCTTAGTTTCGTATAATAAGCTAAGATTGGCAAATAAAATATCATCAACATATAAGACTAAACTTTTTCCCACTTACCTTCAGATATAAATTTTGATCAATAGTGTTTTCCTTAAATTTAAAAAAAATAATGGTATTATAAATCTTTATATATTATAAAGCTTATTTAAGATCATAAATGAATTTCTTAAGTTTACAAGCACAACTTTCTTTTCTCTTTTCTATGAATCCTTAATGTTGTTCCATATAGATTTTCTTATCTGGATCCCTATTCAAAAATGTTATTTTCATATCCATTGAATGTAACTCAAGATCATAATAAGCTATTAATGTCATGACAATTCTTAATAAATCCTTTCTAGAAACTAAAGAAAAAGTCTTATTATAGTCGATGCATTCTTTTTGAAAAAAAAACCTTTGACCATGAATTTGACTTTGTATCATTCCATATTACCCATTAAGTTATGTTTTATTTTAAAGACTAATTTACAAAAGAACTCTTTTATAATTATTGGGTAATTCAATGAGTTCGCATACACCATTCTGAACCATTGATTTTAACTCTTCTTTTATTATATCATATTATTTTTCAGAATTATTATCTTTTATGGCTTGTGAAAATGATAAGATATCTCTTTTTATTTCTATATCATAATCTAATTCTTTTATATATACTACATAATCATCAGAAATGACATGTTTCCTTTTTCTTTGAGTTCTTCTCAAAGTTGTCAATTATAATTATTCTACAAGATACCACAACAATATTATGTGAGAGTTCTTCAATATTATTTTATTATTCACCCTCGTCAATGCTCTCATTAATTTAAGGAACAATAATTTCTTGAATAGGAGATGATACGAGAGAGTTAACATGAATCTCCTCAATATCAAAATTGATCATTCGAGATTTTTTACTTCCATTGATTTCGTCATTTTTCTAAAAATTTTATATTACCAAATTCTATTATTCTGATCAGGGCAATAAAATCTATATCCCTTGGATTTTTCTAGATAATAAATAAAATATCATGAAATAATTCTTGAATCTAATTTCTTTTCATGTGGATTGAATTTTTTTATTTCTTTAGGACATCCTTAAATGTCTCAAACTGAGTTTCGTACTAGTCCATAACTTAAATGAAGTTGATGAAATTAACTTATTAGGAACCATATTCAAAATATATGTAGTTGTCCTAAGAGCTTCACCCCACATTAACTCAAGTACAAAGGAAAAACTCATCATGCTCATAACCATATCCGTAAGAGTACGATTTGTCTTTCAACAATATCGTTCTGTTGTGGCACACTTGGTAATATATATTGAGTACAAATACCCCATTATTCTAGGAATCTAATAAAATGACTAATATTTTAACTAAATCAATTATATTTATCATAAAATTCATTACCTCTATCAGATCTCATAATTTTAACTTTTCTATCTAATTGTTTCTTGACTTCATTTATATATTGAAGTATCAACGACTTGAGATTTAGATAAACATAGTTATATGTGGACAGGATATCTATAAACGTGATAAAATACCTTTCTCCATTAAAACAAGAATACGAAGTGGTCCGTAGATATCAGTATGAATAATCTCAAGGAGTTCTTTACTTCTTGTGGCATTTTTCTTTATATGTTTAGTTTGTTTTCCCTTAATACAATCTATACAAACATCAAAATCAGTGAAGTGTAAATGTTTCAAAATATTATCAATCACTAATCTTTCAATTCTAGAGATATGTCGAAATCGTCTATGCCACAATATAGAAGATCTTTCATTATTAAAACTATATTTCAATCCAACACTTGATTGTATAGTCAATAATGTCTTTACAAACTCAAGATCCAAATTAATTTTATACAAACCATCACACAGAATTCCAGAATAAACTTTTATTAAATCATAAAATATATTTAATTTATCATTAAAAAAAATAATATTATAACTCATCAATTGAAACTAAATTTTTAGAAATAATAGGAATATGTGTCAACAATACATGTGAACATAGATAATAAGTCTCCACTAATATTATTTAAGATGATTTTTCATAATGATAAATCTATGATGATCTTTTAATTTTTAAATTAAAAAATTTTCTGTATATTATTGATATGATATAAGTTAAAGTATGAGAATCAATCCAATAATATTTAATTTAAAATATACAAAAGGACGAGATAATGTCTCCCATGACTAAGAAGGAGATCAGATGGCGCATTTGGCCCCCTGCCGTCCATCGACTGACAAACGTACGTGCACAGCTTTGCTTCAAGTTGGGGGATAGTCTCAAGCCGGCTGAAGCTTTAAATTCAGAACAAATCCGACCAACCATTATTAAAGCGAGAAATAGGTTTAATTTGGTCATGCGGGAACGGACTCAAAATTGAGTCGGACTTGGGTTAAATCAAACGGACCAGTTCCTCACTGAACCGGTCCAAGTCGCGTGAGTGCTTCTGCCCGCCGCTGGATTCCTCACCGTGTGGGCCCATCGCGCGCCAGCGCTTCCAGCGCACACCGCCGCGCTGCCGCGTGCCCTTGCCAACCGCCTGCTCGCGACAAAGCCAGCGTCGCCCCTCCGCAACCCTCCTCGCCTTCGATGCCGCTGGCCTTACCACGCCCGCCGGACCCCGCGATCACACCGCTCACCGCGGTCCTCGTCGATCTGAGATTAGTATAGTCCCATTTAGAAAAACCGTAGGACTGCAGTTGCCAGTTGCATGCGACGCAAAATGAAAACAGAATTCTTCTCGTTGCTCTGCTTCCTGTTTGTTTTGGCATTTGAGTTTCTTTCCTTTTATTTCTTAACAAGTGGTATTAGAACAAAAATTATCTGAATCAGAGTCATGAATTTTTTTTTTCTTGCTTGTTAATGATATGAACAGAAGCGCATATGCTACGAATTTTTATGATTGCAAACAAGAGCACAAGATATTGAGCATACTCAAATTCACATCGAAAAAGTCAAAATACGTCCAATTCATAGGAGCCTCGTAATAAATACGAGTACAATTATGGAATTACAGAATTTAATGCCACACCCACACGCATAAGTTCAACTGGCACAGTCCACGAAGCCGATGAAGTATGCCCGACATTAATGCTTACTTAATCAACTCCGAACACGACCGAAAAAAGATGGACCAAAATTGGCACCGCGGTAGAGGAGCACAATAAAGCAGACAGTGGGGAAGACGGCCAGCTCCAGTACAAGTTGAAGGATGTCCTTCGCCTGTGTTGTCTGCCCGCCATATATCTGTAGGAAGATGTTGCAAGTGAAGGCCACCAACAAAGCCATCAGCGCCAGCCCAAACGAGAAGCAAGCGAAGAAGTACTTGGTGGGGATGGCACGGCGGAACTGCTGCTCCTTGTAAGGCGAGATGATGAGGGACAAGAACAACACCAGAGACGTGGCGGCGCACGACAACCCGATCACGTACGCATGCGTGAACACCTTAAAGGGTAGCCTGTTGAAGTACACAGGGTTGCCGGTTCCGGAATCCTTCTCGCCCGGTATGGAGAAGCTGGACGCGAAGACCACCGCCGCTACGAGGCCTGAACATGTCTTGCCCATCTCCATTAGCTGACTCTTGCAGTTCTTGAACATCTCTTTGTGACTCTCGGTAAATATCTCCCGTGCTGTCTTCTCGTCCGTGTTTCGACTGTACACGAGCTCCCTAGGCACCATCTCTTTCACCATCTGCATGCATACGATTAATTAATGATCACTTGGAATTCTACAATGACAAATATTTCTCTTATGAGACATATGATCGAACACTGGGAGTATGTGACCTCAAACCATCGTATCTCGTCTTGCATTTCGACTGCATCGTCTCCGGTATCACCGACCTTCTCAGAAGCAAAATGCAGGATGGTGTTTCTGGTTTTAGAGTCGATGCTGGACAACAACCAGGATGGTAAAATGGGGTTGTCTCCCTGGGTCATCCTACGGATAGTTTCTACAGTCTCTCGGTTCCCAGATTCTATCGCCACTCGAAGAACATTTCTGCCCTTCGTGTCCAGGTAGGTTGCTGACTGTGGGCACACTTGCAGGATCTTGCCGACGAAATCATGAAGGCCCATTTGTGCGCCTAAGATCAAGGGTGGTTCGTTCCATCTCTCTTCTGAGCTAGGTGACAGTGCCTTTAACACTTTCTCCACACTCTGAGCTGCCTCTTTGATTGCAGTTGAGACAGGTGTTTCCGGTTCCTCCGACACTAAATTGCAGAGCTTATCTGTCATCCTCTTAATGAGCTCTTTCACTGCAGTTGTGGGTGCCGTGTCCCTCTTTTGGGCATCACCTTCTTGTCCTGTCTCCGGTGGAGAGTCTATTGGACCAAGTATACTACCTTGGGTGGGATCTTTACCACGCACAAAGAAATCGAAGTATCCTGCTTGGGCTAAGTATTCGATGAGGTGCATAGTTTCTGTATGGTTCTTCTTCTTCCTCTCCAAACGTTGGACTCTCGGGGACACTGCACCCATGCATTTCAGTTAGCATTAATCATGTACCGTAAAAACCTACCATAAATTATTTTAAATTTTTGTAAGACATACATCATTTACTAAGAAAACTATAGGTGTAAGAACTGTTAACTCACATTGCCATATAATGTTATAAGCAAATCGCTGAATCCAGCCAGCTGCAGGACAAAATGCATGCATAAATCAATGTTATCCTACCTTTAATAACCATAACATGATAGGTTAAGGGCCTTTCACTTTACGATGGATATTATTGGCAAGTAGAGAAGCTAGAACGAGTACCTGGGATGCTGGTCAACTCCAACAGGTCAAAGAGAGTGCTGTAGTTTGATGGGAATTTTGAGCGAAAAGTCTTAGGCGAGTGGTCACCGTCATCGTCTTGTGCTACTCCAATGCGCTTGAGATTACATGTGCATGCCACAGAGAGAACCGAATCAGAGAGCTAAACGTAAAAGATGTAATCATAATTTGAAGCTTTGTCATTCATGCATGAGTCACATACAGATCTGTTGGGTGCCACCTCTTCATCGCTTTCCTTCATTTTGCTCGAGTCCTCTTCCAAAGGGATCCCTAAGATGTAAAACCAAAGAGCTCTACGAATATTCTTATATACATTTTAATTGATTTTTTAGCCTCATCGTAGATGAGAATTATTGCTGTATGTACAGAAAAAGGATTAGAGGAGGGTAGCACTCACATTCGTAGATGAAGGAGTCGAGGGCCCCAAGAACTACTTGGCTTCGGAATGCCTCTGGAATGGTCACCAACAGCTGCAGCGGAGTGAGGGCGTGCTCATTCCGGGATTCGATCTGAGATGGATAATACTGTGCAATCTGCAAGGCAAGTACTGCAGGCGTACCAATATGTTAATTGAAGTTGAACCGTGTACAAGGGAAAGAGGATGTAGCGATAGTTACCCGGCGCATTGCCCATGATGGCACAGTGCAGCATGGTGGCGCCGTCCTCCCTCCGGGCTTCCGGTGAGCTGCTCTTTTCCACCAGCAGCCAGAACATGTCCTGCAGCCCGTACATTGCCGCCTTATGTAGCGGTATCTCCTGCTTCACGTTCCGCACATGAACGAGATTTGGCACCCTGCGGATCAGCTCCAAGGCCACTTTTTTGTCGTCCATGGCTGCAGCTACGTGAAGCGCCGTGTCGCCGTTGAAGTTTCCGGCCTTGAGAATGTCATTTGATGATATTTTGTCGATTAGGCGGCAGGCGAGCTTGGGCTTCTTGCAGGCAATGACGACGCTGAGCAAGGGGTCGTTCATGAGGTTCACGTGGTTATCCTGCTCCACTAGACGCAGAAGTTCGTTCACGTCCACGTTCTCACTGTGGATGAGCGAGTTCAGTCGGTGGAAGCGTGCCACGTCCAGGACATGCGGTGGCTCCTCTGATCCACCACCACCGGCGCCATCTGCAGGCTGCGACGTCCCAGGCTTTGGTCCACCATCACCTGCGCCATCTGCAGGCTGCGACGTCGGAGGGTTCTGCGGGTGGAAGCCTGCCAAGTCCGGGGCATGCGGTGGCTCCTCTGATCCACCACCACCGGCGCCATCTGCAGGCTGCGTCGTCGTTGGGTTCTGCGGGTGGAAGCCTGCCAAGTCCGGGGCATGCGGTGGCTCCTCTGAGCCACCACCACCGGCGCCATCTGCAGGCTGCGTCGTCGTAGGGTTCTGCGGGTGGAAGCCTGCCAAGTCCGGGGCATGCGGTGGCTCCTCTGGTCCACCATCACCTGCGCCATCTGCAGGGTGCGACGTCCCAGCGACAGACGGCTGTTTCTCTATTTGTCCCCCTGATCCGGCGCCTGCATCAGCAGCAGCCGTCGGCAGGTCGATGCTGGAAGAAGCCGCCATATCCGTCCTTTTGCTTCGTTCTCACCGACCACTAAATATATATAATGGCTACGTGGAGGAGGAGATGAGGTGGAGTTGGACCCCATCGACCGACAGACGCCACCTTCCTCGTTTCCAGTTGATTGAGTAGCTTTGCTTCTCATCGGGGGATAGCTTGAGATTCTCTAACTCGAGCTGGGCATTGATTACTTAGATCAGAATGATTGGTAACAATTCCAAGGGAGTTAAAGTGCAAAAAGGCGAATCTCCCCCTCGCGTCTCGTCTGGCTCTTTCGATCTCTATGCAAAAGCAAAAGTAGGCAACAATGACGGCTTTTGCTAAAGTAAGCAACACAGGCTTTAAATAAATTTAAACAAAAGGGGAAAACTCCACACACTTCACTTTGTCTTGCACTCAAGTCTTACTCGAGCTTACATGGAAAAAAAAACAGGTGTCCCAATTGAATCTACGAAGCCTGCCGTGATCTCTGTCACCGAGACAGTTGCACTTATTATTATTATTATTATTATTATTATTTTTATTTAATAAACATATATATATATATATGCTGATTACATATATCAGCAAGAAGAGACATTGTATTCTGATTCATCACAAGTGATCTGTGTTCTTTTCTTTTTCTTTCACATTGAAAGAGGAAAAGTGGGTAAAATTACATGACGGCTACAGTAATGTACTCTTCTGATTCATGCTTGTCTAGGCGTAAAAATACTCTTCCAATGCTCAAGCTGCTTTAGTCCTTTCTCCCACGCCTTCTCGTTATTATAGCGAACAGCATCATCCATCGGAATCAACGTGATGTGCCATAAAAGAAAGCATCTCTTGCACTTGAGCCTATACTTCCTTCTTCTTTTGCCTTTAGCAAACAGAACTTGTGATGAAGTGTATGTAACTCCCAGTCTATTTGTTTATACTTAAGACTCCATCTTTAAGGCGAAATCGAAACTTGTTCTTGTTTAGAGCTAACGCTCGATGAGGATTTATGTGACCTACGGAAGCAAGACGAGTAACAACATCCTATGCCATTATATATACATATATTCCACCAACCTTGGATCCTAAAGCACGTGTCTTCTCCGTCAACTACAAGTATCATCATGAGGAAGCTGCAAGGGCTGCTGCTTGTGCTCCTCGTCAACGTGGCTGCTTGGGGGGCCGAAGCCGTGATCTCTCGCATCGTAGATCGGAAACTATGCGTGGGAGAAGCGCAGTGGCCGTGTTATCGGCTTCCGCGGTTGGCGCCGCGCCCGGTGCTGCACGCCCCGATGATCGAGACATGCTTGATCTCCCTCCGTCCCGTCGACGGATGCATTCGTTCCATCTTCCGGTCGCAGTCCACAGGCGAAATGAACCTGAGTCCGCAGTGCTGCCGAGCGGTGAAATCGATGGGGGATCCCTGCTTTAATGGCGTCTTTAAAAGCCCTTACTTCGGTGACTCTTTTGCTCCGATGGTGAAAGGGCTCTGTGCTTTGAGAAACGAATGAAACCGTGTATGTGTGTGAGGAGAAACACAAATAAAAGCAACTGCATTTGGTTGGCAAGTGCATATTAATCAATTCCCACTCACGAATCCGTAAGATGTAAAAGAAAAGTAATGAATTCTATGATGAGCATGGATATAGATTTCTTTTGATTTCATCTTCATACCTTATAATACTCACATCTTGTTAAGGGCTAACTTATAGTTTTAATATGGGTAATGGGGTGCAACTATCATAATCTAATGTTTTAAATCAAAATAATTACTCAGAATACTCTCTTGGAAAAGGGAGAACTTTGGCCTAATTTTATGTATGATGTAATCTTTCTTCTAATGCAATGAGCCATTCCCTTCTTCTATGATATCTTTCTTTCTTTCCCAACAAATTTGGGATGACAGCCTTCCTTTCTTTCTTGTTGAATGACATTCATCCCCACCATATTTGCCTACACTCCTAATGAGGTTCCCATCTTTGAGGGAGAGCACTATGACTATTGATATGATTGAAGATTCATATAAAGAATCACCTCAAAATCAAGAGAATGAAGAAGAAGGGAAAATCTATCCATGAAGAGGGATACAAGTGCTCTTCCATATATTCAACAAGGGATGAGTAGTGTAAAAAAGGCAAAACAAGCATGGAAAATCTTGAAAGAAGGGTTCCAAGGGAATGACAAAGTGATCTACGAAAAGCTATAATCACTTTGGAGAGAGTTTGAGAACATGACAACGAAAGAAGGGCAAGGTATGTAAGAGTTTCTTACAAAAGTTATTGAAATTGTCAATCAGATTAGAAGTTTTGGGGATACTATTAAGGAAAAAAAAAAGGTTGTTTGCAAAGTTCTTACAAGTCTTCCCACCAAGTATGATCATGTCGTCATACTATCTGCTTATTCTTGAATTGATGAGTTTCCTTCAAGTGCATGAGGAAAGAATGAACAGATCATCTTCCAATCAACCTTTTGAAAAAAACAATCACATTAGAGAAATTTAAGAAGTTCAAAACAACCTGTTGAACAAAACAATCAGATTACAGATTTAGATATAAGAGGTGCAGAATTCCCAATCATTCTCAAACCCAAAGAGATTGGTAGTTTCAAGAGAAGAACGAAAAGGAAGAGACAAACTTCATCAAGAATGAAATCGAACACTCTTCTCTTATATGAATGTTCAACAAGGAGCATAAAATGTGTGGTATTTGAACAGTGATTGCAGCAAGACTGGGAATGAAAAGATATTTGTTAACTTTGATCACAACTTCTCTTCTCAAATAAAACTTGGAGATGGAAAACTACAAAAAAAATTCTCTCTTTCATGCAAGGTCAAACACATTGAAATTCATCATCATTTCATTAGAAACTTGATGAACAAAGATGAGATAGTTTTCAAGTTCACCAACACAAGTTATGGGTAGTTCAAAAAGCATCTCAAGTGATCAGTAGTGCAGATTTCCTCACCAAAACAATTACACTAGAAAATTTTAAGAAGTTCAAAAAACATCTCAAAATTATAAATTAAGAAGGTGTTTTAAGGGCTAATGTATAATTACAGCATAGGTAATGGATGCAACTATCCTAATCCATGATTTTTATTCAAAATAATTATGCACAATACTCTCTTAGAAACTGGAGAACTTAGCCCTAATCTTATGTAACCAGCAATCTTCTTTCAGTGCAATGAACTAATACCCTTCTTCTATGAAATCTTTTTTTTTTTTTTTTCTTTCCCAACACATCTATCATCAGCTATCAAAGCAAAATTATTTATTTGGTGGTTCAAATTGATCACTTTTAATCACAGGGCCATAGTGATTTTGGTTTACTTTCTAAATATGATTCAAAATTTAATATATGACAAAAAAATTAATATAAAAGAATGATAAAAGAAACCAATAATAAAATATAAATTTAAAAGGAATCAAAGCAAAGTATTTATAATTTTCACATTTCTTCATGAAAATCTTGAGGATAGTCATGCATATAGAAGTGTATTTATCCTTAAATGAGGATTGTGTGATTCTATGTATAGGAGCATTAGGTCAAAAAATGGACAAGGAAAGCTATATTAATCTTGTAGAGGCATTGATGCTCCTTTGAAAGACAATGTGTATAGCAACTATCTCTTTAGATTTATGGTCACCTAAGTTTGAAAGAGTCAGTTAAATACTGATTATAAATCGATGTGATTATGTCCTCTATGTACTATAATTTCACATCCCAGAAATCATTATGGTAATAATAACTTGTGTCCTGCATATCGCATGTATTTGAAGGAATGCCACTTATCTTCGTTAACTTTTCAGTGATTAGAATTTTGACCGGTAATATAATGATATGTTTATATAAGGATGTCCTATATGTAATTTAATATAATAAAAATAATTTAAAAAGCTTATTATAACAGTAAAAGTAGAAAAAAATAAAAATGGAGAGATGGATAGAGGATTAGAAAGTACTTAAAGAAAGGGTGAGCAGCACTTGGTAGATATGGAGAAAGGAATCAAAGGAGCCGACCGACGAATTGGCTTCGAAAGAGGTACTCGACGATGGTGACCATTCGGTACGAGAATTAGATAGATAGATGTCCATAACCTTAGGCAGAAGATTCAATAAGACTCAGCCTATCATCTTCTAGCCGATCTCTGGTAAAACGAAAGGACGTCCATGCATATCTTACATGACATTACAGTCAACGGTGAGAGGATAAGATCCCATCAAGAGCTATGTCATTAAGACATTAGTCCAAAAACAATAGGCCATTATTCAGTATTGATGGGCATGATCAGCTCTGTTGTCTACCGTTGCGCCTATATCAACATCTAATTTAAGATAGAAGAAAAGACCACATTAAAGTTACAATCAAATAGCGTCCAGATATAACATGCCTTTGTTGCTGCTTGTACACACAAAGATGTTAACTGTCCAATGACAACTACCACCACATACCGCTAGTACAGGTGGCATACCGTAATAGGTATAACCCACGTACATCATGAAGCTGCAGATTCCAAAGATGTGGACGATCATCATGAACTTGTTGACTCAACGCCAAGAACGAAAAAGGAAAGGTATATCGAAGGTGAAGCCACGAAAGAACAACATCAGGAAACAGTTGACAGGGAAGACGGTGAGCTCCAATACGAATGGAATCAAGTCCTTCGACTTCGTCTTCTGCCAGCCATACAACTGTAGGTAGATGTTGCAGGTGAACGCCACCAGAAAAGACAGCATCGCAAACCCAAACGACGAGCGGGCAAAGAAGTATTTGGTTGGGATTATACGACGGAACTGCTGCTCCTTGTTAGGTGACATGGCGAGGGATAAGAACAACACCAGAGATGTGGCGGCGCATGACAACCCAATCACGTACGCATGTGAGAAGACCTTAAAAGCTGCCCTACCGAAGTAAACCGGGTTGCCGGTCGCTGGATCCTTATCGCCGGGGATGGAGAAGCTCGACGCGAACACTACAGCTGCGATCAGCCCCGAACACAACCTGCCCGTTTCCATTAGTTGAACCTTGCAACTCTTGAGCAAAGCTTGGTGACTCTCAGTAAACATCTCTTCTGCGGTCATCTCTTGCGCGTTTCGACTGTACACTAATTCCTTAGGAACCATATCTCTCACCGTCTGCATTCAAATGTCAGAAAACGATCATATTCAGTAGGCAACTCCGAGAATATAAAGATTTTATTTCTAGCTGATGTAGTTAGGGACTTGACCTCAAACCATCTTAATTCATCTTGCATTTGTAGAGCATCTTGGTTATGCTCAGGTGCATTTGCCGAAGCAAAGTGCAGGATGGTTCTTCCGGTCCTTTTGTCGACGCGGGACAG
Source organism: Musa acuminata AAA Group (assembly GCF_036884655.1). NCBI lineage: Eukaryota > Viridiplantae > Streptophyta > Magnoliopsida > Zingiberales > Musaceae > Musa > Musa acuminata. Next base: position 32,420,033 of record NC_088350.1, on the reverse strand, counting down.
TAGCCAGGATGGTAGTATGGGATTCTTCCCCCGAGTCATCTCACGTATAGTTCTCACAATCTCTCGGTTACCATGCTCTATTGCTACTTGGAGAACGCTTCGGCCACGGGTGTCCAGGTAGGTAGCTGCCTCCGGACACACTCGTAAGATGGTACTGACGAACTCGGGAATGCCCATTTGTGCACCCAAGATCAAGGGTGGCTCGTTCCATCTTCTGGTAGACGCAGCTGGTGCATTAAGTTGATCTTGTCGTCCACCTCTTTCTCGAAAGCCTGCCGCAGGAGCTCCGCCGTCACCTTGCATTCTTCCCAGGACGTAGAACTCCATGTTTCTCGGGTCGCGGGCTAAAAATTCGATGAGTTCCAAGGCTTTTCTATGGGTTCTCTTAATCTTCTCCAGATGTCGGGTTCGAGGGTACACTGCATAACGCATTGCATCTCCAAATTAACATCAGAAGAAGTCAGCGACATGATCATCCCATTTATGTGTTTCCGCAAATAAGCTATAATTATCCATCATGTAAACTACTTTGTTTTGGAGAACTAAATTACAAGAAGCCTTTTCTATAGTACTTTCCTAATTTGCTAGAACTAGTAATGAAACAGTAGGACATGGCTCTTAATATCATCAATGTACTGTTTGGGAACAGTTACTCACAAGTCCTTATAATGAAGAAAAGAAACAGACGAACCCATTTGACTGCAAGCACAAAAAGGAATACATCAGCGTAATGTAACAGAAGTTGGATGACTACAAAAATTGTAGACAGAGAAGCTAGTAGGAGTGCCTGGGAAGACTAATATGTCAACGAGAGTACAGCAGCAAGATGGAAATCTTGAACGAATTGTTCTATGCCTCCCGAAATATTCGGGGTCATCTTGCTCTGCGGCTTCAGCTTGCTTGAGATTATATATATGTAAACGCCAAAGTGACAAACAAATCAGAGAGACAATAGTGGACTATTGATATTGTGATGGAAAAGATGTTGACGATTTGAACCACATACACCGGCATCGTTGCAGCTTCCAGGTGCCTCCTCTTCATCTCTTTGACGTGTCCTGTGTGAGTCCTTCTCCAAAGGAATTACTGAAATGTAAAATCAAACTTTTAGGAGCATGTACGTTGGTATCAAAATACTTTATGTTTAAGTTTCATAATAACTATATTTTTCTGAGAACAATTATAATTTTACTTCACATTGAAAATTAAAAGTAGACAAATACTATGATTAATTTATAGAGATTTGATGAGTGTATTATTATTAATTTAAACTTAATTATTCAGATCAATGATCCTGAAGTTAATAAGTCAATTATTCCGTTATATATATATATATATATATATATATATATATATATATATATATATATATATATAAAGTAATTCACCTAAAAGATTATTAGTAATTGTTTTCTATCACTCCCCTCTATTCAGAAATTATTTAGGAATTTTTTTTGGTAAATTCTAACTTTATCCTCCTATTCCAATTAATTTCGTTTCAAACTTTTTGAAATGATTTACTAAAACAGTTTGAATGAGCGAACCGGTTCATGAAGCGGTCAACCTTCCGTCGCTTCCTCTTCTCCTCCTTCGCCTACTCCTCCTCTCCTCCTTGAAGAAGAAAGAATTAAGGGTGAAAGGTTGACAACAAAAGGGCGAATTGAGGGAAGGAGGAGAAAGACATGTGAAAGAATAAAATTTGATTCGGTTTAACACAAAATCATACAATAAATCCAAAAAATCAAGGGTAAATGTGTTCCGATAATGAGAAAAAAACATCCCTAGGTAAATTCTCAATAAATTTGGACGTCGAACGATCGCTAAATTAAGGTAGTCGTTGGTAGGAAATGTAGTGAAAGAAATAGAGAAGCAGGGGGGAGGGCGGGGCGCCGGGGGCGATGAAGGAAGAGGCTGGCAGCACTTACAGTCATGGAGGATGGACTCGAAGCCGCCAAGTTCCATTTGGCTTCGGAATAACCCCGGAACGGTCACCATCAGCTGCAACGGGGTCACCGCCATAGTATTCCGCGACGTGATCAGCAATGGAAAATGCTCTGCAATATCCAGTGCCAGCCCTGCATCGACTCACTCACCTTGATCACGCCAAAGATGCGGAAGCAGTATGATCCACATATAACAATTCAAATAAATAGGATAAAAACAAGATAAAGGCAGCTGGCCAACGAAACTGGTGATGATCGCTTACCCGGCTCGTTGCCCATGATGGCACAATGCAGCATGGTGGCGCCGTCCTCCCTCCGCTCGTACGGGGAGCCATTCCCCTCGTCCACCAGGCACCAGAACATGTCATGATGCCCGTAGAACGCCGCTTTGTGCAGTGGTGTCTCCTGCTTCACGTTCTGTTCTCCGATGAGATCTTCTCTCTTGCTGAACAGCTCCCTGGCCACCTCGCTGTTACCCACGGCGGCAGCGACATGAAGAGCCGTGTCGCCGTACAAATTCTTGGCCGCGAGGGTCTCCACTGGCATCTGCAAGATAATACTTTTGGCGAGGTCGGTCTTGTTGCAAGCTATGACGACGTGGAGCAAAGTGTCGTTCATGAGGTTCACCGGGCGACCAGGATCTTCCACGGCTAGAGCCAAGAGTGCCTCGTGCTTCCTCTGACGGAAATGAGACTTCACCGTGAGAAAATGTCTCCTGTTGAGCACATGCAGTGGATCAGTATCCTCTGTGCCGTCGTGAATGGAATCCGTATTGGCAAGAGCGGCGGGATCCCCCATAGCATGCAGTTGCTATATGGTGCGTACGCCTTCGCCCCCAGATACCTACACCAAAATTAAAGCAACCTGAAAGGACTGCCTTAACAACAAGATTAGCTGATCCTTTTGGCTCTCATCCATCGTCGTACGCCTCCCTCCTTTTCAGTCGATTGGAGTAGCTTAGTGACGGAAAATGGCGTCGGATTCTTTGCTCAAACCAGCTAAACCGTTCCAAGTTTAGTACAGATCCCCTTTGGACCCCTTCCAACCTATCTCCCCTCTTAAAGTGGCACTGCCATGAAGAACTCTCCAGATGAGCTTTCATCTTGCGTTTTCTTCTCTGCCCTTTTTCTCATTATTGACTTTTCTTTCACTAACAAATTAAGCACCCTCCATCTCATTCACAAAAGATTCGACAACAAATTAATCGTATGTTACAGAGGCCAACCTACTAATGAATAATTCACATACGTTAAAGCTAGACAGCAGCTTTAACTTGTGGGTCAACGATTCTTGCTCTACAGGAAACAATAATCCGGAAGCTTGCACCCAAACCTCCACTTGCACCTTATAGAAAAGGTTTTGTAGATCATGTTCATCACACGTCTTTGGAGTTGACAACCCATTGGTTGGTCTCCGATTCTTGTTATGCACCCGGGATTATGGCAACATCTCTTTATTGAATCTTTTGCTCTCAATGTTATCATTTGTAGCTCCAAATCACGTTATCATCGAGTGGGTGTCTTTTGCTTTAATGACAAGCTAAACGAATTTTATTATTCGAATCTGCGTTGGCATGATTTAATTACCTCAACATGACATCCCAAGTAAAGTAATCATCTCCATCGGTCAACCAATAATAAATAGAAATATAATTAATAGTTTCTTCCAACATATCACTGACAGTCTCACGTCTTATGACAATAAGATACATAGATCACAGAAAGGGAATCTGATAACGTCAGGGCATGGTGGAACGGAGACAGGGTACCAAACACTTGGTTTAACTATCATATAGCTTGACACTGACATGAAAACGAACCAAAAGAAAATGAGTAAATAACAAAGTATCAGTTGCAGTCTCAATTATAGTATTGACGAAGAACTTCTTTTCTCAAGCTAAAAGGGATTTTACTAGAGTTGACAGGACAGGAGGTTGTTGGAGAGCGATTTTTTTCGTAATACCTCATGCTTAATAGGATTATATATATATATATATATATATATATATATATATATATATATATATATATATATATATATATATAAGTTCATACAAGAGGTAATTTTTATTTAAAAATTTTCAGAATACATTTGAACGATACTATTTCAAACCTAACTAATTAGTAGGTTGATTGGATCTGAATTAAATCGACTTGGGTCGGTTCCTTTCGGATCGGGTCGGATTGGGTAGAGCCAAATCTGAGTTACACTCGAATTTACTAAGATATATTAATTTTATATAAATTTATTATAAAATAAAAAAACTAGTATTTTTTTTGTTAGAATCAAATTATAGTGGAATTCTCAAAGTTCTGATAATTAATTATCCTAAATATATCTAAAAGTAAAAAATATATTAACATTAAAATAAGTTAGGTAATCGAATTTAATTTATTTTAATTTTGAGTATAACTAAGTCAATATGGGAAATAGAAAATAAGAGATGTAGAATTTTATGATTAGTTTTATGATGAATTTAGGATAAATTTATAAAAAAAATTTAATATTCAACACATTCTTTGAATGATAGTGTAATAATATATTTTGAATAATTTAGAATAATTTTTTTTATAAAATTTAATATATTGTTGTATAAAATATATTAATTTTATATAAAAAGTAATTGGGAAAGGGCGAACAGCAATTAGACAGTTATAGAGAAAGGAATCAAAGGAGCCGAGCACAAGTTAGCTTCGGAGGAGGATGGTAACCATTAGCTGCAACAGCGTGAATAGGATGTCCATAACCTTTCGCACCTCATAAATAAGCTTCTTCCTTTTCTTTTCATTTTTCTCGCTGTATTATTCTCGTGGCAGGTCTTTGGAATAGACGAGCATTGTTTGTCTTCTTCGGTCGGACCATATCTATTTTTTCTAAAATCTTTCTTATTTGACTCCATAGATGATGCGAAGGAGGGTTTTCTTTCCTTTCTACAAGGGTGATTTTTTTTTGTTGATATTTTTTTAATTCAAAATTGATGTCCGTAACTTCTTGAATGATTGGCTTCTATAAGCCAATCATTTCGTTTGCCTGTGCAAACTTTGGTGGGCCAAAACTTTACGATATAGACTATGTGATTTGTCACAGAAGATTCAATAAAACTCGAGCCTATGTTCTAGCCGACCTCTGGGAAAACGAAAGGAAGTCCATACATCTCCTTGCAAGTTGCATGTGACAGGGGAAATCTGTCACTCGACATGTGACAGTATACATGACAATACCGGGTAAGATCCCATCAACAGTTATGTCATATTGACTTCGTCAAAAACAATAGAGAGGGCCATCACCATTATTGGTGACCAGCTTTGTTGTCTATACACCACATGCCTTTGTCGCTGCCCGTACACACAAGTTATTAACTGTCCAATGACTACCACCACCACACACCACTAGAACAGGTGGCATACCGTAATAGGTACAACCCACGTGCATCATGAAGCTGCAGATTCCAAAGATGTGGACGATCATGCTTGTTGACTCAACCCCAAAGACGAACAAGGAAAGATAGACCGAAATCGGAGCCACGAAAGAACAACACCAGGAAACAGATGACGGGGAAGACGGTGAGCTCCATTACGAATGGAATCAAGTCCATCGACTTCGTCTTCTGCCAGCCATATATCTGTAGGTAGATGTTGCAGGTGAACGCCACCAGAAAAGACAGCATCGCCATCGCAAACGACGAGCGGGCAAAGAAGTATTTGGTTGGGATGATACGACGGAACTGCTGCTCCTTGTAAGGTGACATGGCGAGGGATAAGAACAACACCAGAGATGTGGCGGCGCATGACAACCCAATCACGTACGCATGTGAGAAGACCTTAAAAGCTGGCCTACCGAAGTAAACCGGGTTGCCGGTCGCTGGGTCCTTATCGCCGGGGATGGAGAAGCTCGACGCGAACACTACAGCAGCGACAAGCCCTGAACACGTCCTGCCCGTTTCCATTAGTTGACCCTTGCAACTCTTGAGCATCGCTCGGTGACTCTCAGTAAACATCTCTTCTGCGGTCTTCGTTTGCGCGTTCCGACTGTACACTAATTCCTTAGGAACCATATCTCTCACCGTCTGCATTCAAATGTCAGAAAACGATCAAATTTAGTACGCAACTCTGAGAATACGTAGATTTTATTTGTGTATTTGTGGTTATTTTGTATTATGCGCGAATAACCCACAACCGACACCGAAGAATGCATGTCAAAGAATTGAACGGATAATACTTTTGAGAAGCATGTCAAAATTTGAGGAGGGGGGCAAAAAAGTTTAGCAACTTTACCTCAAACCATACTAAATCGTAATGCAGTTGCATTGCATCCGGTTCGTCTTGCGCTTCCTTTGCTACATCAGGGCTTCCACGTGAAGCAAGATGCACGATGGTGTTCCCGGTTTTGGGTTCGATTTCGGAAAATAACCAGGATGGTAAAATGTTTCTCATGTCCATTATGATCTTGACAATCTCCTCGCGACGATACATGACTGCGACTTGGAGAACGCTTCTCCCCTTGGTGTCCAGGTATGCTGCTGCCTGCGGACATACTAGCAAGATCGTCCTGACGAACTCAGGAAGACCCATTTGTGCACCCAAGATCAGGGGCGGCTCGTCCCATCTTCTAATTGTGGATTCACCGGACACTTCCTCCATCGACTCCTTCATGCTCTTCTTGAGCTCTTTTGCTACTGCTTCGTGATTGGCATCCTTGTGCGACATATACATAAATAGCTTTTCCGCAAACCTATCAAAGTCTTGATCTCGGTTCCCTCCTCCATTTACTCCTTGGCCTTCACCAGCGTCTGTGGACGGAGGAGACTGTCTTGTTGTAGAACTGGTGATGTCTCCAACAAGAAGACTTTCCTCCTTGCCTTTTCGTCTTCCCTTGGAATAGAACTCCATGTGCCTTGGATAATAGGCTAAGAACTCGATCAGTTCCAAGGTTTCCTTGTGGGTTTTCTTTTGCTTCTCCAGACGTTCGATCATAGGGAACACTGCATGATGCATTGCAATTCCAATAACATTAATTGGAAAAGGACAACAGGTCTAAACATCATGCATCCATCCACGAACAATGACTTACATTGCTTTAGAATGCGGAAAAGCAACAAATGAACCCATCTGGCTGCATCAACAGAAGCACGAATCAGTGTAGTACTGTGATCCAACAATAAGATCCAGGTAAGAAATATAAATAGAGAAGCTCGTAGGAGTGAGTACCTGGGATGAACATCAATTCCGACAGGTCAAAGAGACTGCTGTAGTGAGATGGGAATTTCGAACGAAACGTTTTGGGGGGCAGAAGAGACACAACCTTTCGCTTGATATATTTTGCACCTCCCTTATTAAGTACATGTAGACGCCAACGTCAGAGACAATACAAGGAAATAATACTCGTGCAGGGACAAATCATATATGAGATGAAAAGAAATATTCTAAGAGGATAGTCTCATGTTACTAATAATTGAAAGAGTCTAGTTACATATACTAAATTTGATTGATAATATAAAAATCAAAGTTTCTAGATTCAATTGATGTATGACGTATGACCTAATATACATTAACCCTAACTAGAATATGGCTCAAACTCATCGTTTCTAAAAAAAAATTACATAATATTCCATCCACTGAATGTAGATGAGTCGTACCATTGGGTAGATGTAGATATGTGAACCGTATCGTAAAGTTAAAAAATATATGAACTCAAAGTTTGAACCCTTCAAAGAAGAGAAAGACTTAAAAATTGAGTTACATGTATTAAGTTTAAACCTTTGTGAATATGTGAAAGACTTTCAAAACCTATATTGAGATGAATAGAAATATCCTAAACGGGTAATTCGTTAACCCTAACCAGAATGACTTCGACTGGTATTACAAAAATTTCTAACACATGGTAGATCAAACTTTATATTGTCTAGTTTGAGGAAAAAACTGCTCTTAAATTTTGTGATAAATATTATTGACAAGTAGTAGAAAAGATGCTATCGACCTCATGAACTATATCAATGCCATCATGCAAAACAAAATGATTCATCCGGAAGCACATACTTCAACAGCGCTCGAGACCCTGGGTGTCTCTTCATCTACTGCACGTGGCTCGCTGGAGTCTTCGTATGGAATCACTGCAACATTGCAATCAAAGTATACAGCCATGAAGTTTCAAGAGCTAGCATGCATATTGGTGTGCTTTTATTTGATGTAACAAAGCCTTAGTTACCATAACTACATGCTGTGAATGTTTTATGGTGATGTAAATCCTAGAAATTACATTACGACTCACGCTTATAAATTACGGCCTCTAAGGGCCCAAGATTCGTTAGGCTTCGGAATAACCCTGGAATTGTCACCGTCAGCTGCATCGGAGTCACCGCATCATCATTCCTCGACGTGATCAGCGGTGGATATGTCTTGGCAATCTTCAGTGCTAAAGCTACATTACAATTCAACTATGTAAACATATTTTTGGAAAACAAGAAAGGAGCTATATATGACTATGGCTTCATGGAATTGATTACAACTCACCCGGCGCGCTGCCCATGATGGCACAGTGCAGCACGGTGGCGCCGTCCTCCCTCCGCTCGTCCGGGGCGTGCGACCCCATTTCCACCAGGTCCCAGAACATCGTCTCGTGCCCGTACAGCGCCGCTTTGTGCAGCGGTGTCTCGTTCTTCCAGTTGCGTGCACTGACGAGTTCTGAGTTCTTCCTGACCAACGCCTTGGCCACGTCGAGGTCACCCACGGTGGCCGCGACATGGAGAGCCGTGTCGCCGTGGTAATTAGCGTACCACAGCGGTCCGGGCTTCTCCGCGGGCTTCTTCTCCGCGGGCATGTTTTGAATCTGCCGTTTGGCGAGGTCGGTCTTCTTGTATTCGATGACGACGTTGAGCACAGGGTCCTCCATGAGGTTGAGTGGAGGATCCTTCTTCATGGCTAGGGGTAATAGATCCTCGTACTTCTCCTGCTGAATCAGAGACGTCACGGTGCAAAAGTGATCCACGTCGAAGACGCTAGGTCGTCTATTCTCGTCATCACTGTTATCTGTTGCGAGGGCCGAATGGCTTCCCGAAGGATCCATGGCTACGTCTTCAACCTTCACGTACCCTTGGTGGTCTTAGATGAGCACCTGAAGGCCTCCCTTTATATGATGGCCAGGAAGGAGATCAAGTGACCATCGACCGACGTACCTACGCCTCCTTCTGCGTACGGTAAGTAATATGCGTGAACTGACAATTACTTATGTTGTCTCCTCATTGAACACTTTAGAAAAAGGTATGCATGATTGGTTTTATTAATTGAAAGCACGACGATTGGTTTTCATTTCAGGAGCAGTGGTCTCTTTACAAAACACTTATCCGATCCTCCAAGCTCGTTTGAGGAAAATACTTTACCAAATCCGATTCTTATTGCGGTGTCTCTTTATTTTATTGGTATCCTTTTGTCTATTTCTAGTTTGTATATAGAATAAGTGTCTATATAGTCGTGGCAATATAATGATATGTTTATATAAGGATGTCTTATATGTAATTTAATGTAATAAAAATAATTTAAAAAGCTTATTATAACAGTAAAAGTAGAAAAATAAAAATGGAGAGATGGATAGAGGATTAGAAAGTACTTGAGAAAGGGCGAGCAGCACTTGGACAGATACAGAGAAAGGAATCAAAGGTGCCGACCAAACAATTGGCTTCGAAAGAGGTACTCGGCGATGGTGACCATTCCGTGCGTGAATCAGATAGATGTCCATAACCTTTGGCACCTCATAAAGAAGCTTCTTCCTTTTTTTTAATGTTTTGTGGCTGTATTAGACTTGTGACAGGCCATTGAAATAGACGAGCATTGCTTGTGGTTAGTTTGTCTTCTTCACTCTTTGGACCACGATACATCTGTTTCTATCTTTTCTTAAATGTTTTTTATTGACTCCAGTCAATGGATGCTGCCAAGGAGCCTGTGCAAACTTTGGTGGGCCAAAACTGTACGATTTGGACTATGTGATTGTCACAGAAGATTCAATAAGACTCGAGCCTATCTTCTAGCCGATCTCTGGGAAAACGAAAGGACGTCCATGCATATCTTACATGACAATACAGTCAACGGTGAGAGGATAAGATCCCATCAACAGCTATGTCGTATGGACATTAGTCCAAAAACAATAGGCAGGGCCATCACCATTATTCAGTATTGATGGGCCATCACCATTATTGGTGATCAGATCTGTTCTCTACTTTTGCGCCGATATCATCTAATTGAAGATAGAAGAAAAATCACATTAAAGTTACAATCAAATAGCGTCCACATATTACATGCCTTTGTTGCTGCTTGTACACACAAGATATTTAACTGTCCAATGACTTCTACCACCACATACCACTGGAACAGGCGACATACCGTAATAGGTATAACCCACGTACATCATGAAGCTGCAGATTCGAAGGATGTGGACGATCATGCTTGTTGACTCAACGCCGAGAACGAAAAAGAAAAGATAGACCGAAATCGGAGCCACGAAAGAACAACACCAGGGAACAGATGACGGGGAAGACGGTGAGCTCCAATACGAATGGAATCAAGTCCTTCGACTTCGCCTTCTGCCAGCCATATATCTGTAGGTAGATGTTGCAGGTGAACGCCACCAGAAAAGACAGCATCGCCATCGCAAACGATGAGCGGGCAAAGAAGTATTTGGTTGGGATTATACGACGGAACTGCTGCTCCTTGTAAGGTGACATGGCGAGGGATAAGAACAACACCAGAGATGTGGCGGCGCATGACAACCCAATCACGTACGCATGTGAGAAGACCGTAAAAGCTGCCCTACCGAAGTAAACCGGGTTGCCGGTGGTTGGGTCCTTATCGCCGGGGACGGAGAAGCTCGACGCGAACACTACAGCTGCGACCAGCCCGGAACACAGCCTGCCCGTTTCCATTAGTTGAACCTTGCAACTCTTGAGCAAAGCTTGGTGACTCTTGGTAAACATCTCTTCTGCGGTCATCTCTTGCGCGTTCCGACTGTACACTAATTCCTTAGGAACCATATCTCTCACCGTCTGCATTCAAATGTCAGAAAACGATCAAATTCAGTAGGCAACTCCGAGAATATAAATATTTTATTTCTAGTTAATGTAGTTAGGGACTTGACCTCAAACCATCTTAATTCATCTTGCATTTGTAGAGCATCTTGGTTATGCTCAGGGGCATTTGCCGAAGCAAAGTGCAGGATGGTTCTTCCGGTCCCTTTGTCGACGCGGGACAGTAGCCAGGATGGTAGTATGGGATTCTTCCCCCGAGTCATCTCACGTATAGTTCTCACAATCTCTCGGTTACCATGCTCTATTGCTACTTGGAGAACGCTTCGGCCACGGGTGTCCAGGTAGGTAGCCGCCTCCGGACACACTCGTAAGATGGTACTGACGAACTCGGGAATGCCCATTTGTGCACCCAAGATCAAGGGTGGCTCGTTCCATCTTCTGGTAGACGCAGCAGGTGCATTAAGTTGATCTTGTCGCCCACCTCTTTCTCGAAAGCCTGCCGCAGGAGCTCCGCCATCACCTTGTTTTCTTCCCAGCACGTAGAACTCCATGTTTCTCGGGTCGCGGGCTAAAAATTCGATGAGTTCCAAGGCTTTTCCATGGGTTCTCTTAATCTTCTCCAGATGTCGGGTTCGAGGGCACACTGCATAACGCATTGCATCTCCAAATTAACATTAGAAGAAGTCAGAGACATGATCATCCCATTTATGTTTTTCCGCAAATAAGCTATTATTACCCATCATATAAACTACTTTGTTTTGGAGAACTAAATTACAATAAGCCTTTTCTATAGTACTTTCCTAATTTGCTAAAACTCGTAATGAAACAGTAGGACATGGCTCTAAATATCATCAATGTACTGTTTGGGAACAATTACTCACGAGTCTTTAAAATGATGAAAAGACGCAGAAGAACCCAATTGACTGCAAGGACAGAGAAGCTAGTAGGAGTGCCTGGGAAGACTAATATATCAACGAGAGTACAGCGGCAAGATGGAAATCTTGAACGAATTGTTCTCTGCCACGCGAAACAATCGTGGTCATCTTGTTCTGTCCCCTCAGCTTGCTTGAGATTATATATATGTAGACGCCAAAAAGAGAAACAAATGAGAGAGACAATAGTGGACTATTGATATTGTGATGGAAAAGATGTTGATGATTTGAATCACATACACCGGCATCGTTGGAGCTTCCACTTGCCTCCTCTTCATCTCTTTGACGTGTCCTGTGTGAGTCCTTCTCCAAAGGAATAACTGAAATGTAAGATCAAAATTTTAGGAGCATGTACACTGCTGGTATCAAAACGCTTGATGTTTAAGTTTCATCGTAAGTATATTTTTCTTAGGACAATTATAATTTTACTTCACATCGAAAATTAAAAGTAGACAAATACTAAGATTAATTTATAGAGATTTGATGAGTATATTATTATTAATTTAAACTTAATTATTCAGATCAATGATCCAAGTTCAGTTAATAAGTCAATTATTCCGTTAGCTCAGATTATATATATATATATATATATATATATATATATATATATATATATATATATATATATATATATATATATATATATATATATATATATATATATATACAGAGAGAGAGAGAGAGAGAGAGAAGCAGGGGGGAGGGCGGGGCGCTGGGGGCGTTGAAGGAAGAGGCGGGCAGCACTTACAGTTATGGAGCATGGACTCTAAGCCGCCAAGTACCATTTGGCTTCGGAATAACCCCGGAACGGTCACCATCAGCTGCAACGGGGTTACCGCCATAGTATTCCGCGATGTGATCAGGAATGGAAAACGCTCTGCAATCTCCAGTGCAAGCCCTGCATCGACTCACTCACCTTGATCACACCAAAGATGCGGAAGCAGTATGATCCACATATAACACTTCAAATAAATAGGATAAAAACAAGATAAAGGCAGCTGGCCAGCGCCAGACCAACGAAACTGGTGATGATCGCTTACCCGGCGCGTTGCCCATGATGGCACAGTGCAGCATGGTGGCGCCGTCCTCCCTCCGGGCTTCCGGTGAGCTGTTCTCGTCGACCAGCAGCTTGAACATGCCCTGCAGCCCGTACAGGGCCGCCTTATGTAGCGGTATCTCCTGCTTCCGGTTCCGCATATGAACGAGATCTGGCACCCTGCGGATCAGCTCCAAGGCCACTTCTTTGTCGTCCATGGCGGCAGCTACGTGAAGCGCCGTGTCGCCGTTGTAGTTGTAGGCCTTGAGAATGTCATTTGATGATATTTTGGCGATGAGGCGGACGGCGAGCTTGGGCTTCTTGCAGGCGATGACGACGCTGAGCAGCGGGTCATTCATGAGGTTCACGGGGTAATCTTCCCCCACAAGATTCAGAAGTTCGTCCGCGTCCACGTTCTCACGGTGGAGGAGCGAGTTCAGCAGGCGGAAGCGTGCCTCGTCCAGGGCATGCGGTGGCTCCTCTGATCCACCACCACCTGCGCCATGTGCAGGCTGCGATTTCCCAGGTACAGACGGCTGTTTCTCTACTTTTCTCCCTGATCCGGTGCCTACATCAGCAGCAGGCGTCAGCTTTTGGGTGGTGGAAGGAGCCGCCATATCCAAAACACGCCGAAGGGAGCCGCTCCTCTCGCTACGTTCTCACCGACCACAAAATATATACGGTGCAGTTGCGATATGGTGCGCACAACTCGTTCGTACGCCTTCGCCTCCAGATTTCTACTGCGAAACTAAAGCAACCTGAAAGGACTGCCTTAACAAGCAGACTAGCTGATCCTTTTGGCTCTCATCCATCGTCGTACGCCTCCCTCCTTTTCAGTCGATTGGCGTCGCTTAGTGTCGGAAAATGGCGTCGGATTCTTTGCTCAAACCAGCTAAACCGTTCCAAGTTTAGTACAGATCCCCTTTGGACCCCTTCCAACCTATCCCCCTCTTATTGACTTTTCTTTCACAACAAATTAAGCACCCTCTATCTCACTCGCAAAAGATCCGACAACAAATTAATCGTATGTTACAGAGGCCAACCTACTAATCAATAATTCACATACGTTAAAGCTAGACAGCAGCTACATGCCATAAACGTGGATGGCCATGCGAGGGTCAACGATTCTTGCTCTGCAGGAAACAATAATCCGGAAGCTTGCACCCAAACCTCCACTTGCACCTTATAGAAAAGGTTTTGTAGATCATGTTCATCGCACGTCTTTGGAGTTGACGACCCTTTGGTTGGTCTCCGATTCTTTTTATGCACCCGGGATTGTGGCAACATCTCTTTATTGAATCTTTTGTTCTCAGTGTTATCATTTGTAGCTCCAAATCACGTTATCTTCGAGTGGGTGTCTTTTGCTTTAATGACAAGCTAAAAGAATTTTATTATTCGAATCTGCGTTGGCATGATTTAATTACCTCAACATGACATCCCAAGTAAAGTAATCATCTCCATCGGTCAACCAATGATAAATAGAAATATAATCAATACTTTCCTCCAACATATCACTTTCAGTCTCACATCTTCTGACAATAAGATATATAGATCAGCGAAAGGGAATCTGATAACGTCAGCGCATGGTGGGACGGAGACAGGGTACCAAACACTTGTTTACCTATCATATAGCTTGACACTGACATGAAAACGAACCAAAAGAAAATGAGTAAATAACAATGAATCGGTTGCAGTCTCAACTATAGTATTAACGAAGAACTTCTTTCTCAAGCTAATAGGGATTTTACTAGAGTTGACATGACAGGAGGTCTTTGGAGAGGGATTTTTTTTTTTGTAATACCTCATGTTTAATAGGATACTTTGTATATATAAAGATAAACGCTCATACAAAAGGTGATTTTCTTTAAAAATTTTGATTATACTTTTGAAATAGATTATTTTAAACCTGACTGATTAGCAGGTTGATTCGATCTAGATTAAATCGATTTGGGTCGGATCCCTTCGAATCGAGTAGGGTCAAGTTAAGCCAAATCTCTTACATTGAAGTTACACTCGCATTTACTAAGATATATTAATTTTTATATAAATTTATTATAATTTTGTTAGAATCAAATTATAGTAGAATTCTCAAAGTTTTGATAATTAATTATTCTAGATATATCTAAAAGAAAAAAATATTAATATTAAAATAGGTTAGGTAATCGAATTTAATTTATTTTAATTTTGAACATAACTAAGTCAATATAGGAAATAGAAAATAAGAGATGTAGAATTTTATGATTAGTTTTATGATGAATTTAGGATAATTTTATTAAATTTTTTTTTTTTAACACGTTCTTTGAATGAGAGTGTAATAATATATTTTGAATAATTTAGAATATATTTTATAAAAGTTAATATATTTTTACATAAAATATATTAATTTTATGTAAAAAGTAATTGGGAAAGGGCGAGCAGCAGTTGGACAGTTATAGAGAAAGGAATCAAAGGAGCCGAGCACAAGTTGGCTTCGGAAGAGGATGGTAACCATCAGCTGCAACGGCGTGAATCGGATGTCCATCACCTTTCGCACCTCATAAATAAGTTTCTTGCTTTTCTTTCTTTTTTTCTCGCTGTATTATTCTCGTGGCAGGTCTTTGGAATAGACGAGCATTGCTGCTCGTTAGTTTGTCTTCTTCACTCGGACCATTCCTATCTTCTCTTAAATCTTTCTTATTTGACTCCATAGATGATGGATGCGAAGGAGTGCAATAAAGCTCTCCACGGAGAGTTTTCTTTCCTTTCTATAAAGGTGATTTGTTTTTTGTTGATATTTTTTTAATCCAAAATTGATGTCCTTCACTTATTGAATGATTGGCTTCTATAAGCCAATCATTTCGTTTGCCTGTGCAAACTTTGGCGGGCCAAAACTTTACTATATGGACTATGTGATTTGTCACAGAATATTCAAAAAGACTCGAGCCTATGTTCTAGCCGACCTCTGGGAAAACCAAAGGACGTCCATACGATAGGGGAAATCTGTCAATCGACATGTGACATATACATGACAATGCAGGGTAAGATCTGGTCAACAGTTATGTCATATTGACTTCGTCAAAAACAATAGAGAGGGCCATCACCATTATTGGTGATCAGATCTGTTGTCTACAGTTTCGTAGACATCATCTAATTGAAGATAGAAGATAAAAAACCACATTAAAGTTGCAATCAAATAGCGTCCATACATAACATGCCTTTGTCGCTGCTTGTACACACAAGGTATTATTAACTGTCAGATGACTACCACCACCACACACCACTAGAACAGGTGGCATACCGTAATAAGTACAACCCACGTGCATCATGAAGCTGCAGATTCCAAAGATTGGACGATCATGCTTGTTGACTCAACCCCAAAGACGAACAAGGAAAGATAGACCGAAATCGGAGCCACGAAAGAACAACACCAGGTAACAGATGACGGGGAAGACGGTGAGCTCCAATACGAATGGAATCAAGTCCTTCGACTTCGCCTTCTGCCAGCCATATATCTGTAGGTAGATGTTGCAGGTGAACGCCACCAGAAAAGACAGCATCGCCATCGCAAACGACGAGCGGGCAAAGAAGTATTTGGTTGGGATTATACGACGGAACTGCTGCTCCTTGTAAGGTGACATGGCGAGGGATAAGAACAACACCAGAGATGTGGCGGCGCATGACAACCCAATCACGTAAAAATGTGAGAAGACCTTAAAAGCTGCCCTACCGAAGTAAACCGGGTTGCCGGTCGCTGGGTCCTTATCGCCGGGGATGGAGAAGCTCGACGCGAACACTACAGCAGCGACAAGCCCTGAACACGTCCTGCCCGTTTCCATTAGTTGACCCTTGCAACTCTTGAGCATCGCTCGGTGACTCTCAGTAAACATCTCTTCTGCTGTCATCTCTTGCGCGTTCCGACTGTACACTAATTCCTTAGGAACCATATCTCTCACCGTCTGCATTCAAATGTCAGAAAACGATCAAATTTAGCAGGAAACTCTGAGAATATAAAGATTTATTTGTAATTAATGAAGTCAGGGACTTGACCTCAAACCATCTTAGTTCATCTTGCATTTGTAGAGCATCTTGATTATGCTCGGGGGCATTTGCCGATGCCAAGTGCAGGATGGTTCTTCCGGTCCCTTTGTCGACGCGGGACAGTAGCCAGGATGGTAGTATGGGATTCTTCCCCAAAGTCATCTCACGTATAGTTCTCACAATCTCTCGGTTACCATGCTCTATTGCTACTTGGAGAACGCTTCGGCCACGGGTGTCCAGGTACGTAGCTGCCTCCGGACACACTCTTAAGATCGTACTGACGTACTCGGGAATGCCCATTTGTGCACCCAAGATCAAGGGTGGCTCATTCCATCTTCTGGTAGACGCAGCTGGTGCATTAAGTTGAACTTGAGAGAGAATGCCCATTTCTTGAGGGCCTGCCGCAGGAGCACCGCCGTCACCTTGTTTTCTTCCCAGCACGTAGAACTCCATGTTTCTCGGGTCGCGGGCTAAAAATTCGATGAGTTCCAAGGCTTTTCTATGGGTTCTCTTAATCTTCTCCAGATGTCGGGTTCGAGGGTACACTGCATTTATGTTTTTCCGACATGATCATCAGAAGAACTAAATTAATCTTAAACGCATTGCATCTCCAAATTAACATCAGAAGAAGTCAGCGACATGATCATCCCATTTATGTTTTTCCGCAAATAAGCTATAATTATCCATCATGTAAACTACTTTGTTTTGGAGAACTAAATTACAAGAAGCCTTTTCTATAGTGCTTTCCTAATTTGCTAAAACTCGTAATGAAACAGTAGGACATGACTCTAAATATCATCAATGCACTGTTTGGGAACAATTACTCACAAGTCGTTAAAATGATGAAAAGAAACAGATGAACCCATTTGACTGCAAGGACAAAAAGGAAAACATCAGCGTAGTGAAACAGAACATGGATGACTACAAAAATTGTAGACAGAGAAGCTAGTAGGAGTGCCTGGGATGACTAATCTGTCAACGATAGTACAGCAGCAAGATGGAAATCTCGAACGAATTGTTCTCTGCCTCCCGAAATATTCGTGGTCATCTTGTTCTGTGCCCTCAGCTTGCTTGAGATTATATATATGTAGACGCCAAAAAGAGAAACAAATGAGAGAGACAATAGTGGACTATTGATATTGTGATGGAAAAGATGTTGATGATTTGAATCACATACACCGGCATCGTTGGAGCTTCCACTTGCCTCCTCTTCATCTCTTTGACGTGTCCTGTGTGAGTCCTTCTCCAAAGGAATAACTGAAATGTAAGATCAAAATTTTAGGAGCATGTACACTGCTGGTATCAAAACGCTTGATGTTTAAGTTTCATCGTAAGTATATTTTTCTTAGGACAATTATAATTTTACTTCACATAGAAAATAAAAAAATAGATAAATACTAAAATTAATTTATAGGGATTTGATGAGTGTATTATTATTAATTTGAGCTTAACTATTCAGATCAATGGTCCAAGTTTAATGAAGTTAATAAGTCAATTATCTTTTTAGATCGGATTGTAATATATATATATATATATATATATATATATATATATATATATACACACACAAAAAGTAATTCACCTAAAAAATAATTAGTAATTGATTTCTATCACGCCCCTCTATTTTATCCTCCTATTCTAATTAATTTCGTTTCAAATTTGTTGAAATGATTCACTAAGCCAGTTTGGATGAGTGAACTGGTCAACCTTGTGTCGCTTGCTCTCCTCCTCCTTCTCGTCTCCTCCTCGAAGAAGAAAGAACAGGGACGAAAGGGTGACGACAAAAGGGCGAATTGAGGGAAGAAGCAGGAGACAAGTGAAAGAATAAAGAACAGAGATCAAATCAGACAAAACCATATAATAAATCCGAAAAATCAAGGGGGGTGGGGTGTGGGAGGGAGAGGCGCTGGGGAAGTTGAAGGAAGAGGCTGGCAGCACTTACAGCCATAGAGGATGGACTCGAAGCAGCCCAGTACCATTTGGCTTCGGAATAACCCCGGAACGGTCACCATCAGCTGCAACGGGGTTACCGCCATAGTATTCCTCGACGTGATCAGCAATGGAAAACGCTCTGCAATCTCCAGTGCTAGCCCTGCGTCAACTTACTCACCTTCATCACAACAAAGATGCGGAAGCAGTATGATCCACATATAACACTTTAAATAAATAAGATAGAAACAAGATAAAACCAGCTGGCCTGAGCCAGACCAACCAAATCGGTGATGATGGCTAACCCGGCTCGTTGCCCATGATGGCGCAGTGCAGCATGGTGGCGCCGTCCTCCCTCCGATCGTACGGGGAGCCCTTCCCCTCGTCCACCAGGCACCAGAACATGTCATGATGCCCGTAGAACGCCGCTTTGTGAAGTGGTGTCTCCTGCTTCAGGTTCTGTTCTCCGATGAGATCTTCTCTTGTGTCGAACAGCTCCTTGGCCACCTCGCTGTTACCCACGGCGGCAGTGACATGAAGAGCCGTGTCGCCGTACAAATTCTTGGCCGCGAGGGTCTCCACTGGCATCTGCAAGATAATACTTTTGGCGAGGTCCGCCTTGTTGCAAGCTATGACGACGTGGAGCAAAGTGTCGTTCATGAGGTTCACAGGGCGACCAGGATCTTCTTCGGCTAGAGCCAAGAGTTCCTTGTGCTTCTTCTGACGGATGTGAGACTTCACCGTGAGAAAATGTTTCCTGTTGAGCTCGTGCGGTGGATCAGCATCCTCCGTGCCGTCCTGAATGGAATCCGTATGGGCAAGAGAGGGATCCCCCATATATGGTGGGCACAACTCGTTCGTACGCCTTCGCCTCCTGATTTCCACTGCGAAACTAAAGCAACCTGAAGGCCTGCCTTAACAAGCAGACTAGCTGATCCTTTTGGCTCTCATCCATCGTCGCACACTTCCTTCCCCCTTGGTTTTTGTAGATCATATTCATAGCAAGTCTACGTAGTTGAGAACCCATTGGTGGGTCTCCGATTCTTGTTGTCCACCCGGATTACGGCAACATCTTTTTTTCCGTCTCTTTGTTGAATCTTCTGCCCTCGACGTTGTCAACAGCAACATGCAATTGTTGTAGCACCAAATCACGTTATCCTCGAGTGGGTGTCTTTAGGTGTCTATTTCTTTAATGGCGAGCCAAAAGAATTTATTATTCAGATATGATTTAGTCTCACGTCTAGTGACAATAAGATAACTCGCCGAAAGGGAAATGATGACATGATGATGAATATTGGAAGATAAATGTCACGGTTGGAAAGAGAAAGGCTATCAAACATTTCTCACTACCATTAATATTGACAATGACATGAAAACGATCCAAAAGAAAACAAGAAAATAGTAAATGTCGATGACGAAACAACCGTTGAATCGTTTGCCGTCTCAATTATAGTAATAACAAAGAACTTCGTTTCTTAAGGTAGAGTTGTCACGACAGATAGGTTTCTGGCGAGGGATTTACTCATTTAGTTTGACCTTTTGCTCTTCTATGATGCTCAAGATGAGATTTGTTCGTAATAGGGTGATCTGAGATTAGTACAGTCCCATTTAGAAGAACCCAAGGACTGCAGTTGTCAATTGCATGCAACACATTAGAAAGAAAACAGAACTCTTCCCATTGCTCTGTTTGTTCTTCTTCTTCTTTTCTATTATTGGCATTTGAATTTCTTTTGTTTTTTTTGTTTTTTGTTAATGATGGATGATGAACAGCAGCACATATGTTACGATTTTTTTTTATTGCAAACGAGAGCACAAGATATTTAGCATAGTCAAATTTCAAATAAAAAAAGTCAAAATACGTCCAATTCATAGTAGTCTCGAAATAAATGCGAGTAAAATTCAGGAATGATCAGAATTTAATACCACACACAAACACACGCAAGAGTTCTACTGGCACAGACCACGAAGCCGAGGAAGTATGCCCGACATTAACGCTTATTGACTCAACACCAAATACGACGGAAAAAAGACGGACCAAAATTGGCACCACGGTAGAGGAGCACAACCAAGCAGACAGTGGGGAAGACGGTAAGCTCCAGTACAAGTTGAAGGATGTCCCTCGTAAGTGTTTTCTGCCCGCCATATATCTGTAGGAAGATGTTGCATGTGAAGGCCAGCAGCAAAGCCGTCAGCGCCAACCCGAACGAGAAGCAAGCGAAGAAGTACTTGGTGGGGATGGCACGGCGGAACTGCTGCTCCTTGTAAGGCGAGATGACGAGGGACAAGAACAACACCAGAGACGTGGCGGCGCACGACAACCCGATCACGTACGCATGCGTGAACACCTTAAAGGGTAGCCTGTTGAAGTACTCAGGGTTGCCGGTTTTGGAATTCTTCTCGCCCGGGATGGAGAAGCTGGACGCGAAAACCACCGCCGCTACGAGGCCTGAACATGTCTTGCCCATCTCCATTAGCCGACTCTTGCAGTCCTTAAACATCTCTTTGTGACTCTCGGTAAAGATCTCCCGCGCTGTCTTCTCGTCCGCGTTTCGACTGTACACGAGCTCCCTAGGCACCATCTCTTTCACCATCTGCATGCATACGATTAATTAATGATCACATGGAATTCTACAATGACAAAATATTTCTCTTATGAGACATATGATCGAACACTGGGAGTACGTGACCTCAAACCATCGTATCTCATCTTGCATTTGGACTGCATCGTCTCCGGTATCACCGACCTTCTCAGAAGCAAAATGCAGGATGGTGTTTCTGGTTTTAGAGTCGATTCTGGACAACAACCAGGATGGTAAAATGGGGTTGTCTCCCTGGGTCATCTTACGGATAGTTTCTACAGTCTCTCGGTTCCCAGATTCTATCGCCACTTGGAGAACATTTCTGCCCTTCGTGTCCAGGTAGGTTGCGGACTGTGGGCACACTTGCAGGATCTTGCCGACGAAATCATGAAGGCCCATTTGTGCGCCTAAGATCAAGGGTGGTTCGTTCCATCTCTCTTCCGAGCTAGGTGACAGTGCCTTTAACACTTTCTCCACACTCTGAGCTGCCTCTTTGATTGCAGTCGAGACAGGCGTTTCCGGTTCCTCCGACACTAACTTGCATAGCTTATCTGTCATCCTCTTAATGAGCTCTTTCACTGCAGTTGTGGGTGCCGTGTCCGTTTTTTGGGCATCACCTTCTTGTCCTGTCTCCGGTGGAGAGTCTAGTGGACCAAATATACTACCTTGGGTGGGATCTTTACCACGCACAAAGAAATCAAAGTATCCTTTATTGGCTAAGTATTCGATGAGGCGCATAGTTTCTGTATGGTTCTTCTTCTTCCTCTCCAAACGTTGGACTCTCGGGGAGACTGCACCCATGCATTTCAGTCAGCATTAATTATGTACCGTAAAAACCTACCATAAATTATTTTAAATTTTTGTAAGACATACATCATTTACTAAGAAAAGTATAGGTGTAAGAACTGTTAACTCACATTGCCATATAATGTTATAAGCAAATCGCTGAATCCAGCCAGCTGCAGGACAAAATGCATGCATAAATCAATGTTATCCCACATTTAATAACCATAACATGATAGATTAAGAACCTTTCACTTTACGATGGATGTTATTAGCAAGTTGAGAAGCTAGAACGAGTACCTGGGATTTTGGTCAACTCCAACAGGTCAAAGAGAGTGCTGTAGTTTGATGGGAATTTTGAGCGAAAAGCCCTCGGCGAGTGGTCATTGTCAACGTCTTGTGCTACTCCAATGCTCTTGAGATTGCATGTGCATGCCACAGAGAGAACCGAATCAGAGAGCTAAACGTAAACGATGTACTCATGAAACGAAGCAATGTCATGTAAAAAGTCATTCATGCATAAGCCACATACAGATCCGTTGAGTGCCACCTCTTCATCCCTTTTGTTCATTTTACTCGAGTCCTCTTCCAAGGGAATCCCTGAAAATGTAAAACCAAAGAGCTCTACGAATATTCTTATGCACATTTTAATTGATTTTTTAGCCTCATCGTAGATGAGAATTATTGCTGTATGTACAGAAAAAGGATTAGAGGAGGGTAGCACTCACATTCGTAGATGAAGGAGTCGAGGGCCCCAAGAACTACTTGGCTTCGGAATGCCTCTGGAATGGTCACCAACAGCTGCAGCGGAGTGAGGGCGTGCTCATTCCGGGATTCGATCTGAGATGGATAATACTGTGCAATCTGCAAGGCAAGTACTGCAGGCGTACCAATATGTTAATTGAAGTTGAACCGTGTACAAGGGAAAGAGGATGTAGTGATAGTTACCCGGCGCATTGCCCATGATGGCACAGTGCAGCATGGTGGCGCCGTCCTCCCTCCGGGCTTCCGGTGAGCTGCTCTTTTCCACCAGCAGCCAGAACATGTCCTGCAGCCCGTACATTGCCGCCTTATGTAGCGGTATCTCCTGCTTCACGTTCCGCACATGAACGAGATCTGGCACCCTGCGGATCAGCTCCAAGGCCACTTCTTTGTCGTCCATGGCTGCAGCTACGTGAAGCGCCGTGTCGCCGTTGTAGTTGTAGGCCTTGAGCGTGGAATCTGATATTTTGGCGATGAGGACGACGGCGAGTTTGGGCTTCTTGCAGGCGATGACGACGCTGAGCAAGGGGTCGTTCATGAGGTTCACATGGTTATCCTGCTCCACTAGACGCAGAAGTTCGTTCACGTCCACGTTCTCACGGTGGATGAGCGAGTTCAGTCGTTGGAAGCGTGCCACGTCCAGGACATGCGGTGGCTCCTTTTGTTCAGCAGGCTGCGATTTCTCGGAGCCAGACGGCTGTTTCTCTCCTTTTGTCCCTGATCCGGCGCCTGCATCAGTAGCAAGCGTCGGCTTTTGGGTGCTGGAAGGAGCCGCCATATCCGTAACACGTCGAAGGGAGCCGCTCCTTTCGCTACGTTCTCACCAACCACTAAATATATAATGGCCACGGGGAGGAGGAGACGAGGTGATGAAGTTGGTCCCCATCGACCGACAGACGCCACCTTCCTCATTCCCAGTTGATCGAGTAGCTTTGCTTCTCATTGGGTAATAGCTTCAGATTCTCTACTCGAGCTTTCATAGATCGCTATGTTAGGTAACTCTTCCGACGGTATTAAAGTACAAAAAGCCGATTCTCCCCAACGTGTCTTTGTTCTTTCGTTCCCTATACAAAAGCAAAAATAGGCAAATGCGATGGCTTTTGTTAAATTAAGCTGCAGTCTTTGAATAAATCGTAAAAGAAAAAGGACAACTGCACACACTTCACTTTGTCTTTCACTCGTGTTTGTCAAGCTTACATAAAGAACAGGCGTCTCAATTTAAGTTACTTTAAATTTCTTCCCAAACCTGCCATTTTCTTTTTTTTTTTATTTATCATCTTATTTTAAAATTTTTTAAAAAAATCTATCTATGAATAGACGTAAATATCTTTCCTTCGTCCCTTCTTCTCCTCATCACAAACGATAACGAGTGATGGTAGCATATCGAACAAACATAAATGCTCTTTTTATCATCTTCTTCTTTTATAGCTTCTTCTTTTTCTAATCTTTCAACGATTATAAATTATAAAATTATATTATACTGGGTTACTTCTTTTATTAATATCTATCCATTCAAATTTAAAAAAAATAACTTATTTAGCATGACATCTTGCGACCTTCGCTATTTATTTCATAAATCTTCATCTCAAGTAGTCAACATTTATATATTATGCATCTGAAAAGAAGCCTTTTTGGGTGGTATAAAGAAATCCAATTAACAATTTATCAAAATCATTCTTATCGTTGATAAAAGTTACGGAATTTAACACATCACGTACTGTCCCGACATCATGCTGCAGATTGGAAGGTGTGGACAATGATCGCAATAACTACTGACTCAACGCCAAAGGCGAGCAAAAGATGGACCAAAACTCGAGCCACGATAGAGCAACACGATAACACAGACGAATGGAAAGACCATGAGCTCGAGCAAGAGCGGAATCAAGTCCTTCCTCTCAGATCTCTGCCCGCCATAGATTTGCAGAAAGATGTTGCAGGTGAACGACACCAGGAAAGCCATCAGCGCCACCCCAAATGATAAGCAGGCAAAGAAGTATTTGGCCGGGATGGCACGGCGGAACTGCTGCTGTTTGTAAGGCGATATGACGAGGGATAAGAACAACACCAGAGACGTAGCGGCGCTTGACAGCCCAATCACGTACGCGTGTGAGAAGATCTTAAAAGGCAGTCTGTTGAAGTAGACTGGGTTTCCGGTTGCTGGATCCTTCTCGCCGGGGATGGAGAAGCTCGACGCAAAGACCACGGCCGCCACAAGGCTCGAACATGTCTTGCCCATCTCCATTAGTTGATCCTTGCAGTTCTGGAGCATATCTTGGTGACTCTCCGTAAATATCTCCTGTGCTGTCTTCTGTCTCTCGTTTCGATAGTTCACTAGTTCTTTAGGAACCATGTGTCTCACCGTCTGCAACCAAGTGCCAGTCAAAAACAGAGGAGGTTTTCGATAGATGAATCAAAGCAAGGTTAATGAAGTTAGCAACTGGACCTCAAACTATCTTAGTTCATCTTGCATTTGCATCGCGTCTTGGTAATTATCAGGGCCTTTCGCCGAGGCAAAATGCAGGATGGTTCCTCCGGTGGTTCCATCGACGCAGGACAGTAGCCAGGACGGCAGAATGGGATTGTGCCCCTCGGTCATCTCGCGTATGGTTTCTACGATCTCCAGGTTACCATGCTCGATCGCCACCTGGAGAACGCTTCTCCCTTTGGTGTCCAAGTAGGTTGCAGCCTGTGGAGACACCTTTAAGATCGTCCTGACGTACTCGGGAAGGCCCATTTGGGCTCCCAAGATCAATGGTGGTTCGTTCCATCTAGCAGACTCAGGCGACAGTGCCCCTATGGCGTCCTGCATGCACTTACGCAGCTCCTCTTCTGTGACTCTGTCATCGCCGTGCGACGCGAATCTGAAAAACTTTTCCGCAAACGCAATGACCAGCTGATCTCGTCGCCCTCCTCTTTCTCGGTGTCGTTCGCCAGTGGCTTCTGCTGGGTGTTCAAAACCTTCTATAGCCACCCTATTGTCATTAGAAGTTTTTGCGTGGTCTTTGCCTTTACCGGTTCCCTGGCTGAAGAAATCCACGTATTCGTCTTTGTGGACTAAATACTCGATAAGTTGCAAAGCTGCTCTGTGGGTTCTCTTTATCCCCTCCAGACGTCGGATTCTTGGGGATACTGCATAATGCATTGCATTGCAATCACAATAACATCAGAAGAGGCCAACAAATCAATGCTGCAGTCAAGTCGATCTTTGGGAACGGTCACTCACGTTGCATTAAAATGTTGAAAAGAAGCAGTTGAATCCATCTGGCTGCATATATAGATAAAAAGCATAAATCAGTGTAATCCAATTACAATAATGGATGCAGAACCGTGAGAAATGAGTGGTACCTGGAATGTACATCAATTCCAATAGGTCGAAGAGAGGTCTGTATTGAGATGGGAATTTTGAACGAATTCTTCTCGGCCTCTCCAAATCTTCATAGTCATCTTCTTCTATTTCTTCTGTGACGTCCGCTCGCTTGAGATTACATACATGTGTGCACCAAAGTCAGAATAGCATTACTCATAACTTCAATCTATCATGTGAAGTCAAATCATTCATTCGGAAACACATACATCCGTGCTTTTAGGTGCTTCTTCGTCTCCATCACGAGCCTTGGGAGAGTCCTCTTCCAAAGGAATCACTGGAATATGCCGTCAAAACCAAAAAACGAAAAAGAAAACAGAGTGGCGAAAGGAAAAGAGCATGAAAATTGAAGAGGAGGGATAGCTCTTACATCTGAAGAGAAAGGATTCAAGGGAGCCAAGCGCCATCTGACTTCGGAATAACCCGGGAATGGTCACCATTAGCTGCAACGGCGCCACCGCATCAGCATTCCGTGACGTGATCAGCTCTGGATATTGCCTTGCAATTTCCAATGCAAGCGCTACATGAAGCTAAATTTTGATGAGAAGCTAAGTCGATAGAGTCACGCCAAGTATTCTGTGGGTTATTGGTGTTGAACTTACACGGCGCATTACCCATGATGGCACAATGCAGCACGGTGGCTCCATCCTCCCTCCGGTCCTTGAAGCAGTCGTTGTCCTCCTCAATGAGGCACCAGAACATGTCCTGCTGCCCGTACAGCGCCGCTTTGTGCAGCGGCGTCTCCAGCTTCAAGTTCCGCTCCCTGATGATTTCTTTGTTGTTGCGGACCAGCTCAGTGGCCACCTCGCAGTCACCCACGGCGGCAGCGACGTGAAGAGGTGTGTCGCCGTTCCAACTTTTGGCCATGAGGTGAACCGCCCCCATCTGCCCGATGAGACTTTTGGCGAGGTCGGTCTTCCCACAAGCGATGACGATGTGGAGCAAAGTGTCTTCCATGAGGTTCACTCTGCGATCGGGATTACTTTTGACCAGATCCAAGAGTTTGTCGTTCCTTCCATGACGAATGTGAGACTTCACCATGCGGAAGTACCGCTGGTCGAGCTTGTGCGGGGGTTCCTTCGTCTCTTTTCTGCTCTCAGTATAATCCAAAGAGGGCTCGTTCCCACTTTCCGGAAGCACAGAAGAGGTCAAGCCGTTGGGAGTTCCCATAGCGCCACTGGATGACCTTATGCACGCCTCCACCTCGACCTCCACCTCCACCTCCTTCTGCTGTTGCTGCTGGAGGCCTCCCTTTATATTGATGATGGGCAGGAGATCAAGCCATCGTTCCTCAAATCTCGGTTGATTAGCTTTGCCTCTTCTTGTGGGCTAGCGTGGGATTGCACTGCAATCGAGTACCTTCCTACCTCAAAAGTGGCTACAGATAGCCACTGACCCACCTCTTCTGGTTTAAGGAAATAAAACAATAACAATCATAACCATTAATGCCCATTGCCTGCAGCCAAAAACACTGAATTATTCGATCACCCACCAGATCTTCGAGTTTAATTTTGTCAACCCAGTAATACATCTCATTCATTCATTTATTCGCATCAAGTTCTCTAGATTGTGGATGAACTGTGTTGCACAACTTTAAACTTGGGACAAATCTTGTCGTCTTCCATCCCCACAAAGGAATGGTGTGGCTGCTGCTTAAAGATGGAGGACATGGCCGTACAATCTCGATTTGAAGACAGAGACGGTGTGTGAGAGAATGAAGAACAGACATGCATGCTTGCGTTAATCATTTTCATTGCTATCTTTTCCTTTTTCTTTTGTTCTTTCCCTTCCTTTTAGGATGATTCATGTTTGCGTGAAGAATACGCACCTCAATAATTTTCCCTCCCCCTTTGAAAAAGAAAAGAATTGTAGTTCACTTTGAAAAAGAACAAAAAAAAAGAAAAAGAATTACAGTTAATTAAAGCTTCGCTTTGTCGTGCGCACTTTAGCTGATTTAAGGTTGCTAATAATAGACGTCCTCCTAATTTTCATCCAACTTCAACTTTGATTAACAGGATCGAGTAATAATACAAGTTTCAAACGCTTGTGTTCGATTGATTAACACATTATTACATAAGTAATAACTCTCAAGTTTAAGTTCACATATATATTATTTAATATAATAATTATTTTAATTTTTTCAAGAAATATTAGATGTTTGACTGTCGTGATGTTAAAAATTATAATAAATCGAGGAAATGACTCGAGCATATACCTAACTTTCGACGATATCTTTCTCTATATTCTATAAATTTTTTATAATTTTGATTTAAAAATTATGTATGTTGAGATATCACAATGGTTAGTATAGTTATTTATTTAATTTTTCTAATAAATTCTTATCAGATGAGATAACATTTTTTTGTAAAAAAATATTTTATCATGAGTATGATAAAGAATTATGTGACCTGTGAGAACCAATGTGGTTGATACGATGATCCAATAATATTTATGGAAAAGAAAAGACATCTTAAATAAATAAGTACTCAATCACCTCAAAATGGGGGAACGATTATAAGCTTAGTCAAACATGATCCACAATCCTCGGAAAAGAGAAAAGAATCCTAAAGCAAAATCACTACAAAAATCAACCATTTAAATAGTGCATATGCATATAAAAACAACACCATCGACTGTCAAAGCTCCCACATCACCGCATAGAGACAAAAACCGAGTCAACGCCAGAAAGAACCGAAAGACGGAAGAAAATAGGAGCCACGAGACAAGAGAAAGAGGCAGCACACGATGGGGAAGACGAGGAGCTCCAGTAGGAGTATAATCAAGTCATTCGTCTCCGATCTCTGTCCACCATAGGTTTGCAAGTAGATGTTGCAGGTGAATGCCACCAGAAAAGCAGTTAGCGCGATCCCAAATGACAAGCAGGCGAAGAAGTACTTGATTGGGATGGCACGGCGGAACTGCTGCTCCTTGTAAGGCGCGACGAGGAGGGATAGGAACAACACCAGAGACGTAGCGGCGCTTGACAACCCAATCACGAACGCATGCGAGAAGATCCGAAAAGGTAGCCTGTTGAAATAGATCGGGTTTCCGGTTTTCGGATCCTTCTCGCCGGGGATGGAGAAGCTCGATGCGAACACCACGGCGGCCAGAAGCCCTGAGCATGTCTGGCCCATCCGCACCAGTTGTTCCTTGCACGCCTTAGCCATCTCTTTGTGACTCTCACTAAACATCTCTTGTGCTGTCTTCTCTGCATCATTTCGGTAGTGCACTAATTCTCGAGGAACCATGTCTCTCACTATCTGCATACACATCATGCGAGTGCTAATTAATTTGCTGTACCAAAAAGGAATATTAACGTAGCTATTAGTTAGTAACTCGACCTCAAACCATATCAGTTCATCTTGCATCTGTACTGCAGCTTGGTCATCACCAGGGCCTTTGGTGGAAGCAAAATGCAGAATGGTACTCTTGGTGTCCTTTTCGACTGTGGACAGTAGCCAGGATGGTAGGATGGGGCAGTTCCCCTGCGTCATCTCACGTATAGTTTCCACGATCTCTAAGTTACCGTTCTCTATAGCCACCTGGAGAACGCTTCTCCCCTTGGTGTCCAGGTATGCTGCTGCCTGCGGACATACTAGCAAGATCGTCCTGACGAACTCAGGAAGACCCATTTGTGCACCCAGGATCAGGGGCGGCTCGTCCCATCTTCTGATTGTGGATTCACCGGACACTTCCTCCATCGCCTCCTTCATGCTCTTCTGGAGCTCTTTTACTGCTGCTGCTTCGTGATTGGCATCCTCGTGCGACATATACATAAATAGCTTTTCCGCAAACCTAACAATGGCTTTATCTCGGTTCCCTCCTCCATTTACTCCTTGGCCTTCACCGGCGTCTGTGGACGGAGGAGACTGTTCTGTTCCAGAAGTGGTGTTGTCTCCTGCAAGAGGACTTTTCTCCTTGCCCTTTCGTCTTCCTTTGGAATAGAACTCCATGTGCCCTCGATAATAGGCTAAGAACTCGATCAGTTCCAAGGTTTCCTTGTGGGTTTTCTTTTGCTTCTCCAGACGTTCGATCATAGGGAACACTGCATGATGCATTGCAATTACAATAACATTAATTGGAAAAGGACAACAGGTCTAAACATCATGCATCCATCCACGAACAATGACTTACGTTGCTTTAGAATGCGGAAAAGCAACAGATGAACCCATCTGGCTGCATCAACAGAAGCATGAATCAGTGTAGTACTGTGATCCAACAATAAGATCCAGGTAAGAAATGTAAATAGAGAAGCTCGTAGGAGTGAGTACCTGGGATGAACATCAATTCCAACAGGTCAAAGAGACCGCTGTAGTGAGATGGGAATTTCGAACGAAACGTTTTGGGGGGCAGAAGAGACACAACCTTTCGCTTGACATATTTTGCACCTCCCTTGTTACGTACATGTAGACGCCAACGTCAGAAACAATAGAGGGAAATAATACTCGAGCAGGGACAAATCATATATGAGATGAAAAGAAATATTCTCATATTACTAATAATTGAAAGAGTCTAATTACATATACTAAATTTGATCGATAATATAAAAATTTAAGTTTCTAGATTGAATTGATGTATGACATATGACCTAATATACATGAACCCTAACTAGAATATGACTCAAACTGAATGCAGATGAGTCAAACCACTGGGTAGATGTAGATGTGTGAACCGTCTCGTAAAGTTAAAAAATACATGAACTCGAAGTTTGAACCCTTCAAAGAAGAGAAAGACTCTAAAAAGGATAGTTCATTCATGATTGAAAGAATTGAGTTACATATATTAAGTTTAAACCTTTATGAATATGTGAAAGACTTTAAAAACCCACATTCATATGTGTGAGATGAATAGAAATATCCTGAAAGGGTAATTCGTTAATGATTGAAAGAGTGAGTTATATATATTAGGTTTGTGAACCCTTAAAAATAAGGGAAATACTCTAAAAACTTACATTCATGTGTATAAATATTCTAAAAATAATTATGGATTGAATTTACTTCTCACCAATAATATGTTAACCCTAACCAGAATGACTCCTACTCGTCGTTACAAAAATTTCTAACACATGGTAGATCAAACTTTGAATTGTGTAGTTTGAGGAAAAAACTGCTCTTAAATTTTGTGATAAATATTATTGACAAGTACTAGAAAAGATGCAATCGACCTCATGAACTATATCCATGCCATCATGCAAAATAAAATGATTCATCCGGAAGCACATACTTCACCATCGCTCGAGTCCGTAGGTTGCTCTTCATCTACTACAGGTCGCATGCCAGAGTCTTCGTATGGAATCACTGCAACATTGCGATCAAAGTATACAACCGTGAAGTTTCAAGAGCTAGCATGCATATTGGTGTGCTTTTATTTGATGTAGCAAAGCCTTAGTTACCATAACTACATGCTGTGATTGTTTTATGGTGAAGTAAATCCTAGAAATTACATTACGACGGATGTATCGATCCGCAAGGACTCACACTTATAAATTACGGCCTCTAAGGGCCCAAGATTCGTTCGGCTTCGGAATAAACCTGGAATGGTCACCATCAACTGCAGCGGAGTCACCGCAGCATCATTCCTAGACGTGATCAGGTTTGTATATGCCTTTGCAATCTTCAGTGCTAAAGCTACATTACAATTCAACTATGTAAACATATTTCTGTAAAACAAGAAAGGCACTATGGCTTCCTGGAATTGATTACAACTCACCCGGCGCGCTGCCCATGATGGCACAGTGCAGCACGGTGGCGCCGTCCTCCCTCCGCTCGGACGGGTCGTGCGACCCCATTTTCACCAGGTCCCAGAACATCGTCTCGTGCCCGTACAGCGCCGCTTTGTGCAGCGGTGTCTCGTTCTTCTTGTTCCGTTCACTGACGAGTTTTGAGTTCTTGCGGAGCAACGCCTTGGCCACGTCGAGGTCACCCACGGTGGCCGCGACATGGAGAGCCGTGTCGCCGTGGTAATTAGCGTACCACAGCGGTCCGGGCTTCTCCGCGGGCATGTTTTGAATCAGCCGTTTGGCTAGGTCGGTCTTCTTGTATTCGATGACGACGTTGAGCACAGGGTCCTCCATGAGGTTGAGTGGATCCTTCTTCATGGCTTGGGGATCCTTCTTCATGGCTAGGGATGATAGATCCTCGTACTTCTCCTGCTGAATCAGAGACGTCACGTTGCAAAAGTGATCCACGTTGAAGACACTCGGTGGTCTATTCTCGTCGTCATTGTTATCTGTTGCGTGGGCCGATTGACTTCCCGAATGACCGAACGTAGGATCCATGGCTACGTCTTCAACCTTCAAGTACCCTTGGTGGTGTTAGATGAGCACCTGAAGGCCTCCCTTTATATGATGGCTAGGAAGGAGATCAAGTGATCATCGACCGACGTGCCTACGCTTCCTTCCGCGTTTTTCATTTGATCGGCTTTGCTTCTCGTTGGGAGTTAAGTGTCGGATTCTGCGTACGGTAATTAATATGCGTGAATTGACAGTTCCTTCTATTGTTTCCTCACTGAACACTTTAGAAAAAGGTATGCATGATTGGTTTTATTAATTGAAAGCACAAAATATGACGATTGGTTTTCATTTCAGGAGCAGTGTTCTCTTTACAAAACTCTTATCCGATCCTCCAAGCTCGTCTGAGGAAAATACTTTACCAAATCCGATTCTTATTGCGGTGTCTCTTTATTTTATTTTTATCCTTTTGTCTATTTCTAGTTTGTATATAGAATAAGCGTCCATGTAGTCGTGGCACTTGGTGTTTTTCTTATGCCCTTTAGTATACATCTCTTCCTCCTATAGAATAGGTGGAGACCATGAAGGCTTTTGCTAATATATTTAATTGGCTGGATTTGTTACCTCTCTAAACAGCACAATCATCCACTTGTCCTGCGGTTAAGGTTGATTCAAGCTTGTCAAAGTAGAAACACACTCCCGACACTCAAAACTCGTCATCTCCTTTACACTTGATGGGGCAGAAATCCACCACCCCCAACTCGCCACGTGATGGGACCCAGGATGAGACTGTGGTCCTATCGAAGAAATATTTGATTATACCGTAAAATATTCTATAAATATTCATCTCTTTATCATTTATTATTTATGCATGATTTTTTTTTTCTCACTTTGGCTTTAACTCAAGAATCGATCATCAAGCAAGCAGACAAGAACTCGAGCTAGCCTCTCGGACATTTTCAAGCTCCTACACACGTTGAGTCGGGTTGACAAAGACATCATCGATAATTATTCCTATCATTTTGATACCAGAAGAAGAGTCTCACATCGTACAAACGAGGAGCATGCAACAACGAGAGAGGTCAACAACTAGTTTTTACTACTTCACCCAGACACACATATAGTATTGATGTTTATTTAATGACTGTGACCTTTTCCCCTATCGAGCAGTCGACCCACATCCTCACCTCCGACGGTGCCGCAAATGCAGGTTGAGCCGCCCGACGGGAATTATCTGAAGGTAATAATCGTATGGCTGATGCTTGAAAATGGAGGGCACAGTCGTACAATCTAAATTTGAAGACAGAGACGGCGTGTGAGAGAACGAAGAATAGACATCCCTCGGGAAGAACACAGTCTTTGTCTTTTTTCCTTTTTCTTTCCCTTCGTTTTAGGATGATTCATGTTTACGTGAAGAATACGCATCTCAATTGCAATTCTCGTCGTTGTGCCTCCCTTCTTCTTTTTTTGTCCCCTTTGAAAAAGAAAAGAATCGCAGTTCACTTTGAAAAAGAAAAAAAAAAAAAAGAATTGCAGTTAATTGTCTTTAGAAAGCTTCGCTTTGTTGTCCGCACTTTAGCTGATTTAATGTTGCCAATAATAAAAGTCCTCCTAATTTTTATCCAACTTCAACTTTGTTTAAGAGGGTCGAGTAATAATCAAAACCTAAAACATTAGAATTTTATCTCTCTTGAGATATTCAATTGGTTATAAGTCTCAAGTTTAAGTCTACTATGTATATCATTTAATATAATAACTTTTTTTTTTACTTTTTCAAACGGTATTAGATGTTTGACTCTTTGATGCTAAAAATTCTAATAAATCAAGAACATGACTCACGCATATACCTAACTTTGGGCGATCTCTTCCTCTATATTCTATATTCTTCTTATAATTTGTATTTAAAAAATATATATGTTGAGATATCACAATGGTTAGTATAATTATTGCATAGTTTTATTATTGTATGATTAGTTTATAAAAAAAGAGTCCACCAAGAAAAAGATTTTACTTATTTACTTGTGTAATTTTTCTAATGAATTCTTATCAGACCAGATAACATATTTTGTTTAAAAAAATATGTATTTTATCACGAGTATTTTATTAGGGAGAGAACACACAAATCGAAAAAAAATGATAATAATTTTGTGACATGTGAGTACCATTACTATGTTGTTGATACGAGGATTCAATAACAACATTCATGAAAAAGAAATGACATCGTAAGTAAATATGTATCCAATGACCTCAAAATCAATTGCAAGGGAATGGGGGATTAATTAAAAAGCTTAGTTAAACATGATCCACAATCCTCCGAAATGAGAAATAAATCCTAAAGCAAAATCACAACAAAAACTAACCATTTAAATAGTGCATATGTTGGGAAATCTTGGGGGGCAACATCACATACGCAACGCAGCAGAAAGCAGAAGAACAGAAAACAAAATCTCCAATTCCCAAAGATATGTTTGTATATCTTGTCGTCGTGCAAAGATTGATGCACAAAAATTAAAACCATGTGTAAGATAAATTATGTTATCTAGGGAGATCGTATATTCCTGAATTCTTGCAGATCTCTATGAGAGGGTGAAGGAGATCAAGCGCCCTCCTCTCTAGCGGTGATCCATACAGTAGGACTGCGACGATGCTCCTCAAAACTAAGGTTGCTCTGAGGTGGAGAGGAGGAAGAGAATATGAGAGGCAAGCAAAAGACTCTAGCTTATGAACCATTGATTCCTTCCTATTTATAAAGGTGTCAGGTCAACTTAACCCCGATGGATCATCCCCTATTGGGTATTGGATTTCCATCCAACTACCCAAGTCTTTTAGATTAGTAGATCTCTATCTAATAATCACACATAGGCTCTTATTGGATCACATCCATATGATCCAATAATTCATGGGCTTATTGGATATCCAATAAGATAGGGGCTCCGGTGGATATCTAATATCCGAACCTTTACTAATTGTAATGCCTACCATATATGTATGACCCTCTAGGCTCAATATCAAATTGGCCGTGAGTCATACCTGTCAGAATTCCTTCTGGCTCAGTGAATTATTATCTCCATAATAATTCATTCGACTCATCGATATTTAAATTTTATGATAAATATTATTGACAAGTACTATAAAAGATGCTATCGACCTCATGAACTATATTCATGCCTTCATGCAAAATAAAATGATTGAACCGGAAGCACGTACTTCACCATCGCTCGAGTCCATAGGTTGCTCTTCATCTACTACATGTCGTGTTAGTGTAAAAAACTTTATGCCGTGGCCTCGGGGCCGACGCGGCTTGGTTGGGGGTCCGAATGACGGGGATCTCACGCAGCGTCCCTCGAGATCTCTCAGTGGCCGATTACGGCGGTCCGGTCGGGATGTCGCATCGGGAGGGAAGCTTTCGCCACGGCACCGGGAAGAGGCGACCTCGTTCTCGCACCTGCACACATGTCGGGTCGGAAGCTTGGCCCGACCCCTCCGACGATCAAGTCAGTGGATGCAGAGGGAATTTTTTGTATGAAGAGGTCTCCATATTCATTTAGAACTTTGGGGTATTTATATGTAAGTTTAGTGTTACCTGATGTGCCTGCCTGCAAGAGCAGGACCGTACCTCTGATGGCGTCTGACATTGCTATTGGAGTTGCATGGAGAACCGAACTGCCGCAGGGTATGGGCGAGCATCGGTCGTCGTCCTCCTCTGCCTCGGCCAAGCGCGCGGGGTCAGGCAACGATGAAGTCGTTGTCTGAGAGCGGGTGACGTCAGCGCGCATCGAGTCAGCATTATTGCCCTCCTCCTCAGGCAGAGTGTCGCCCAGACATGGCTGACGTCGAGGCACGTCATGTCACCATTATTACCCTCATCACGTCGCATGCTAGTCTTCGTATGGAATCACTGCAACATTGCAATCAAAGTATACAGCCGTGAAGTTTCAAGAGCTTGCATGCATATCGGTGTGCTTTTATTTGATGTAGCAAGCCTTAGTTACCATAACTACATGCTGTGATTGTTTTATGGTGAAGTAAATTCTAGAAATTACATTACGACGGATGTATCGATCCGCTTGCACTCACGCTTATAAATTACGACCTCGAACGTCCCAAGTTTCGTTTGGCTTCCGAATAACCCTGGAATGGTCACCATCAGCTGCAGCGGAGTCACCGCAGCATCATTCCTCGACGTGATCAGCTGTGGATATTCCTTGGCAATCTTCAGTGCTAAAGCTACATTACAATTCAACTATGTAAACATATTTCCGGAAAACCGAAAAGGAGCTATATATGACTATGGCTTCCTGGAATTGATGACAACTCACCCGGCGCGCTGCCCATGATGGCAAAGTGCAGCACGGTGGCGCCGTCCTCCCTCCGATCGTCTGGGACGTGCGACCCCATTTTCACCAGGTCCCGGAACATCGTCTCGTGCCCGTACAGCGCCGCTTTGTGCAGCGGTGTCTCGTTCTTCCTATTCCGTGCACTGACGAGACCTGAGTTCTTGCGGAGCAACGCCTTGGCCACGTCGAGGTCACCCACGGTGGCCGCGACATGGAGAGCCGTGTTGTCGTGGTAATTAGCGTACCACAGCGGTCCGGGCTTCTCCGCGGGCATGCTTTGAATAAGCCTTTTGGCGAGGTCGGTCTTCTTGCATGCGATGACGACGTTGAGCACAGGGTCCTCCATGAGGTTGAGTGGAGGATCCTTCTTCATGACTAGGCGTAATAGATCCTCGTCCTTCTCCTGCTGAATCAGAGACGTCACGGTGCAAAAGTAATCCACGTCGAAGACACTTGGTGGTCTATTCTCGTCGTCACAGTTATCTGTTGCGATGGCCGATTGACGGGACGTAGAATCCATGGCTACGTCTGTAACCTTCACGGACCCTTGGTGGTGTTAGATGAGCACCTGAAGCCCTCCCTTTATATGATGGCTAGGAAGGAGATCAAGTGATCATCGACCGACGTGCCTACGCCTCCTTGCCCTTTTTCATTTGATCGGCTTTTCTTCTCGTTGGGAGTCAAGTGTCGGATTCTGCGTCCGGTCATTAATATGCGTGAATTGACAATTGCTTATATTGTCTCCTATTTGAACACTTCAGAAAAAGGTATGCATGGTTGGTTTTATTAATTGAAGTCGCTGCCTCCACAAAATATATGATGATTGGTTTTCAGGAGTAGTGTTATCTTTATATGATGATTGAAGTAGCTGCCTCCGAACCTCCAAGCTCGTCTGAAGAACAAACTTTACCAAATCAGATTCTCCATGCGGTGTCTCTTTATCTTATTTTTATCCTTTTGTATATTTCAAGTTTGTATGTAGAATAAACGTACATATTGTCGTGACACTTATGTTTTTCTTATGACCTTTAGTATGTATCTCTTAGTCCTTTGTCACTTTGAGATCGAATAGGTGCAGAACATGATGGCTTTTGCTAATATATTTAATTGGCTGGCTTTGTTCTCTCTCTAAATAGCACACGCATCCGCTTGTCCTGTGCTTAAGTCTGATTCAAGCTTGTCAAAGTAGAAACATTCTCCCGACCCTGAAAGCCTGAAAGCTCGTCCATCCCCATTACACTGGATGTGGGAGAAATCTACCGCCGCCAATCGCAGCTCGCCACGCGATGGGACCCACGATGAGGTTGCAGTCATCCAAGTCTAACCGTGGTGATAAATTGGAAATATTCGACCTACTGTAAAATATTTCTTCGGCTTGGCTTTCTATAAAGATTCATCAATTTTAAGATTTGTTACTATTCATCCATAAATTATTTTTCTAATTTTGACCCTAATTGGTGAAGATCGGCTGAGTAGACAAGAGCTAGAGCTACCCTCGCCTAGGACCAAGACCGCCGACATATGCATCACAAATAATTATTTTCATTATTTTGATATTAGAAGGAGGACCTCATATATTACGAATGTGTAATCAATATCTCCACTTTGACCCAAACACATATTGGTGTTTGTTTAATAACCCTGACCTTTCCCCCTTAGAGACGTCGACCCACATGCTAGTCTCGATCAAGATTTTCATGAACCTCGCCCAGTAAATGTAAATACTCATGGGAATGGTGTAAGTAGTCATGCCTCTACTCTTATATCTGACATAGCCTACAATGTTGCATACACCAGTTGAGTTGCCCAAGCCAGTCTCAACCAAATGACGATCAAGCCACCCTAACCAATGGACATCAAGACCAAGGAGGCCCCAAGGTCCCCAACGATCGAGTTTGATGGGCTACGTCGACCCCATTCGATAAACCACGACTCTGAGGCTATGTTAGGAGACTCGGAGTACACACTTTGGGCACAACTTAAGCCGATGAACTAACACCTAGAAGACATGCACCACTAATTCCATATGGCAAAGGTGGGGACTCCTTCGGTTGAGTCCCCACATACAAGAGGAGTTGATTCCCTAAGCTTTGGACTTCCTAACTTACAAGTTTTTTATAGAGGCGCCGACCTGACGAAGTACATGGCAGTTTTCTAGGCTCATATGGTACTTTATGGTATATATAATGCTTTGATACGTGGAACATTCTCCACGACTCTAAGGGGCCCGACTCAAGATTGGTATGCCAAGTGAAAGCCTCTCTCCATCTACTTCATCGAATTGGCCAAAGAATTAATGGAGCATTTCAGGAGAAACATTAGTCCCCGATCCTTAAACCTCTACTCTCCTCAGCATTCGTCAGGTGAAGGGTAAACCATTTGTGAAATTTGTATTCTGATTCACCAATAAGGCTAGAGAAGTTGTAAGTGTCCACCCCTCACTCTTAACTTTGGCATTCAAGGTGAGGTTTCGACACTTTAGGATCTTCTAGTCGCTGATAGAGAAGCAGCCAATGATAGTATCTAAGATATTACAAAGGGCTAATAAGTATATTGCTGCAGAGGTGATAGTGGTTGGGAGATAGGTTGAAAACCCAAAGGTGCATGAAGCCCCATTCTAAGACAATGTTGACTAAGTTTATGGTGATCGATAACCCCTTGGCATATAATGTAATCATCAACCGTGGTATCAATCTACCACATGTCTATTAAGTTCCCTACTATGTTAGGAGTTACAGAGTTGAGAAATAATATAAAGAAATCCCAACAATTCTACATCATGATAGTGTCCCTACATAAGAAGCTCTACATCAAACAACCATTAATAGGCTCTCGGGAAGGAGCAAAGCTGACCCCTTCTCCCGAGCCAATCGAACCACCCCCGGAGGTAACATTGGATCGAGCTAGGCTAGACCACATAGTAAAGATTAGGTCGACACTCCCAAAGCTCAGTCAAGTGGAGCTAATCAACTTCCTTTGAGTGACCTCTGTGATAGAAGATAAGATTTCCCCAACTATATGAGGAAATCTCTCTACTATGTTGAGGGAAATCCTCTATTCTATTGAGGAAAATCCTCTCTCCTAATCTATATAAATAGGAGAGGGACATGTTAATGTATCAAGCTAAAGTTACTTCGATAAAGCTTCTTCACTTCTTCAATAAAGCTTCTTCAATAATTGTTCTTATCTTCTATTATTTTCATCACTCTGAACTTTTTTGCTTAGTCGACAAAGGACATGTTAGGGTTTAAGCTTGACCTGGTGCAACATTGCATTAACATCCTTGCTGGAGCCTAACTAATCAAGTAGAAGTTGTGTAGATTCATGCTTGACTGCCAATAGACGATCAATGTCGAGGAAGACAATATGCAAGGTATAAGATCTATATATGAAGTTGAGTATCCTCGATGGTTAGCCAATGTTATATATGTTAGGAAAGCTAATGAAAATTGACGGATGTGTGTTGAACATACTATCTTATACAAAGAAGGACAACTATCCTCTCCCCCAAATTGATGAGTTGGTAGATGCTACTTCCGATCATAAGTTATTGACTTTTATAGATGCTTTCTCAGGAATAATCATATATGTATGA
Source organism: Musa acuminata AAA Group (assembly GCF_036884655.1). Taxonomy (NCBI): domain Eukaryota; kingdom Viridiplantae; phylum Streptophyta; class Magnoliopsida; order Zingiberales; family Musaceae; genus Musa; species Musa acuminata. The sequence continues at coordinate 32,379,514 of NC_088350.1, read as the reverse complement.
CTCTCGAATATTGAAAGCACACATCCTTCATCACTGACTAAAAGACATACTGCTACAAAATAATGCCCTTCAAACTTAAGAATGTAAGAGCCACGTACCATAGGATGCTAAACCAACTCGACCAAGACCTTCCAAACCTTGAAGAAATTCAACATGCATCTCAACCCAACCAAATGTGCCTTCGATGTAAATTCAAAAAAATTCCTCAGATTCATCATGCACCATAGGGGAACAGATGTCAACCCTGAGAAAGTTCAGATGATCATTGAAATATAATCTCTCAGGTCGGCCAAGGAAGTCCAATAATTGATTGAAAGGGTGGTAACCCTCAATCATTTCTTATCTCGATCAGGGGATAGTGCCTTCCATTCTTCTATGTTCTAAAAAATCCCGGAGGCTTTGTATGGATATAGGAATGTTAGGTGGCTTTCAGTAACCTCAAAGATCACTTGGCCAAGCTCATGTAACTTAAGACCCTATGGTCGGGCGAAGTGTTGAGTTTATACTTGGCTACCACAGAGCTCGCTGTCTGTTCGATTTTGATTTGAGATTTTTCTCGGGAGGGTTAGGGTGGTGTGTTTAATAGGTCAATCTATTATGTGAGCCACATACTAATTGAGCTTTAGCTACATTAACCCCTGATAAAAAATCTAGCATTTGCACTGGTGCTGGCAAAAAGGAAGCTGCACCCAAATTTTCAGTTGCATACAATACAAGTGATGATTGATCAATTGCTACGATAGGTATTAGCCCAACTCGATGTATTGGGTAGGTTGCTATGGTAGTTGATCAAGCTCGGTAAGTTTGACCTTCTTTATGCATCGAGAGTGGTGATCAAGGCTCAAGTTTCAACAGACTTCATCTCGAAGCTAGCATTGCTGCACTAGGCTAGTGAGGAAGTCCAACTCGTGTGGACACTCTTTGTCGATGGCTCGACAACAACGGAAGGGGGAGGCACTAGACTTGTTCTTAAGGGTTTCGACATGCAAGTCTACAAGTAGGCCATGTACTTTGGGCTCAAGATATCCTGCGAGACAAAGTATGAAGCCCTTATATCTAAGCTTAGAGACATTGAAGCGTGAGACAAGGTGATGGTGAGATACCTTGGAAGCTAATATCCTATTTTGTGAAGTTCAAGATCTTCTAGGCACCTCAAGAGGAGAATGCCTAGGCCAACGTGCTAGCAAGACTCACCTCAGCTCAACTAGCAAAGGATGGGTCAAGGCAGGTCAAAACTCTACCAGTGAGGAGCATCTATATCTTGCAGTCTCTTAGATTAATAATGAGCCCTCATGGATGGACAACATCTTATGGTACAAAAGGGATGATGTGCTCTCAACCAACCTAGCATCGGTGAGGCGAGTCAAGTAATATCAGTTGTGGTATTATATAATCAATGACCGTTTGTATCATAGGTTCGTCAACCAATCGCTCATTAGGTGCACTAGGGAATATGCGGGAGCACATCGACAGCTGAACACTCACCTTTAAATGATGCAATCACCTATGCCAAGAGATGCGATAGGTACTTGAGGCACACCCATATCTAGCAATAGTTGTTAGTACGTCTTAACTTTATAGATTATTGTTGGCCCTTTAGTAGGTGGGGAATGGACCTCCTTGAGCCTTTTCTCTCAACCTTCGAGCAATGATTATTTATCATAGTTGGAGTGGACTACTTCATGAAGTGGGTTAAGGTCGAGTCGCTCACCACCATCGTCGACAGGCAAGTCAAATGATTCATGTAGAGGAACATTATTACTCAGTTCGACATCTCAAGGACAATTATCATCGACAATAGGATGCAATTCAACAACCATAAGTTCAAGGTCTTTTGTTGATCCTTCGAGATTTAGCTATAGTTCAGTTCGATGGCCAATTCGTAGACCAATAGCTTAGTTGAAGTGATGAATCGAGCCATACTCGAGGGACTGAAGAGGTGAGTAGCTGATGCAAAAGGCACTTGACCCAAGGAGTTGCCTAACATCTTTTGGGCTTCTCAGACCACTCCAAATACTAGGTCGGGGGAGTCAATGTTCAACGTAGTATTTGGTGCTGAGGTACTTCCGAGTCGTTTGGAAGGATGGTTCCCAATCGAACAAGAACCTCCGAGGGATGCTAATAATCCCTTTCGTGAAAGAGATACACTCGATACAGTCCTTCCAAGGGACCTACCGAGGGAAGTCCTCGACCCCCTTCCAAGGAACCAACCATCCATCCCTCGGAGGTACTTACTCCAATGGCCTTCCCTCAATCGAGTCAGGGAGGTCGATCATCTTCATCGAGGCGAACGAGTCCGGCTTGTGCTTGCATAGATCCCGAACATGGTTCAGTTGCGACAGCTTCCAGCTCGGCTCCCTGATGCCGCGAAGACCTCATGGTGATCCCAATCACTACTCAACACATGGTCACCAGATCAGCATGCGAGGCAAGACCCAAGCAACATGACAACTACATAAGCACAAGGATATTAGTGAACCCAAAGGAATATTCTACTCATTCGTCGAATTATCGGATGTTGAGATGATGGATCTCAGTAACATCAAGGGCCACCAGTTGTCGAGTGGTGCTGATGTCAACTTGGCAGAAAAATATGACTGATGTGCGGGACTGATGAGATGTATAGTACCGGGATATACCATGTCACCGAATTCTGAACGAGTATTTTCCACGTACAAATCCTGAGATTATTATATCATTAGGTTAGGCGAGGCACAATCGGCTCAGCCTTTTTTATTACAATTTGTCCACACAATAATAAAGAAACCAAATAAAACTAGGACTGGTTGCAACTCAAGCACGAGAACATCTTCTCAACCAAGGATCGCTTCCCCTTCGGGCCCACCGCATCCTTTGTTGGGTTCACCACCACAACGTGCGAGCCGTCGTCCCCATCCTTCCGGCATCTTTCGCATTCCTCTAAGAACGTTTTGAAGGCGTCCTGCACGTACTGAGCACCCTCGGCCACGGTCATGTTCTCCACCAGCCTGCGTGGATAAATGTCCTTGGCATAATCACCATTCAGCGAAGCTCCTAATTGCACCAGCTCTGTTTGGAACTCTGATAGCTTTGCAGTTTCAGCAGCACCCGTTGGCCGAAGCTTCTTCGGCTCCGGCAACGTCTCTTCAATCCGCACACAGAAACACATTAGGCCGGAGTACAGTTACTGTAACTCGAAGAGTTAATTACTTCACGAACCTGGGCAGTCGGTTCTTGGTGTAGTCCGCGTGAGGACTGTCTCAAATGTCCCAGCCCACGCATCTCTCTTGGTCAAGAACTCCTTCAGATTGAAGAGCTTCTTCACGGTCGCAGGGATGGATGAGTGCTCGAATTCGGATGCAGGGTATGGCCCGGATGGCCTATGGATCACTGGAAGAGGGAGATGATGATGAGCATGAGTCGTAAAGGTTGATGCAAATCAATCTCGTTTTACCTGTGCCGGGCTCGATCCACGGGGAGATGAAAAGGGCGGGGACGCGAACGCCTAGGCGATCGAACTTGAAGTAGAATGGCTCAGGTCCCGCAATGTCGTCCGGGCTCGGAACCCCCACAGGCGTAGGGACATGGTCGAAGAAGCCGCCGTGCTCGTCGTAGGTGATGATGAACAATATCTCGTTCCACTGAGGGCTCGACCGCAGCGCCTCGTAGATCTCCTTCACGAGCTTCTGCCCTTGGGAGACGTCGTGGGAGGGATGATCGTCGTTTCCTGGCAGGATCTTGAGGTCGAAGTAGCGCTGCTCGATGACCACGTAGTTGGGCAGCTTCCCTTTCTTGCAGTGATCCTTAAACGCCATATCAAATTGATGGAAGTTGCCCACATATTTCAACCTCCTGAGGTTTCTGTTGTCATGATGAACATCCAACGTTATGGAGAGAAAGCTAAACTACATTGTGGGGGAACTGTGAGCATCTACGCTGCAGATGGTGTGCAGGTGAAATGTCGCATCCATGAACGACCTGCGGCTCTAAATCTTTAACGGAATCGATTATGCGTTGTTTGGTATATTTGTGTAGTTGTAATAAGTTTCGAATCCACGTCATAATTATACTTATGAATTTAAAACATTTAATCCCATTAATATAATTTTTTTTAAAAAATAATTATATAAAATTATCTTTTTTAATTTTTTTATAAAATTTTAATATTTCACTTTATATATATTTATATATATACATTTCAATATAATTTTTGGAAATATAAGATCCAAAATCCTAAAAAATAACTAATTATAGAAGGTAATCTATTATAACTAACCCTTAATAGATAGGTTTGTTAAGTTTGTTTGACGTCTATACTTCAATTGGAGAAAAATTGCAATCTAAACAAACCTGTTTCCGTAAAAGATCGGAAAACGAAGAATTGAGGGAGAGTAGCGCACCTGTAGAAGAGAGTGGAAGGAGGATACTGGTAGTAGATGCCGAAGGAGAAGCCGGCCTCATCGAGCGAGTCGAAGATGGTCCTCTGCGGCAGGCCTTCCGCAAGCTTCATGGTGTCGTTGCTGGTGAGCCCATAAGACGTCGCCGAGTGCACGTAGAGCCGGTTCGGCTGCGTCGAGGTCGGAACCGACGCGAACCACCGGTCGCAGACAGCGAACTCCCTCACCAGGCTCTCGTACACCGGGACCGCCGCCGGCCTGAACCCGTTCATCACGGTGGAGGACATCCCCGGCTTCTCCTTCTCCGCCTGCTGCGCGAAGCCGTTCATGGGTGGGTGCACCACGCCGGGAGGGGTGATGGGGGTGGCTCCGGCGGAGAAGGGGACACCGTAGACCTGCTCATAGATGGCCTGGATGGAGTGGCCGGGGTCGGGGTCGACGTACTCGGATTGGTCGCCAAAGTAGACACGGCGGGAGTTGGAGTCGGCGGTGGAGAGGGGATTGTAGTGTTCGCGATCGTTGCCGACGCCATCGATGGCTGGGTTGATGGATTTCATCCAGCCGAGCATGTGGTCAAAGGAGCGGTTCTCCTGCACCAGCACCACCACCGTCTTTATGCGCCCCACCGGAACCGAGTCCTCCACCGACATGTTGCCCCTTTTCTTCTTCTTTGCTTCTCTTTCAGAAGGATGCAATGAGGGGGTGAGTTGGTGAGATTTTAGAGAAAGAAAGAGAGAGAAATACAATATATATATAAATAGAGAGAGAGAGAGAGAGAGAGCAAAGCAGAGGGAAGGGAGGCTCCGTGTATTAGGTGACAGATGAGAGGGTCCTTTCAAGGAAGGAAAGATACGGGAAGAGAAAGATAGGAAGGCAAGAAAACAAGACGGCCATCCGCTTTGGTAACACACCAAACATGTGTTGTTCGGTTTGTTAAAAGCGTATAGCACGCGATCAAAGCACATTGTTTTCAACAGCATATTTCCTCGGTGTTTCGAAACACCGATGCTAAGTTTATACGTTGAATGGACTCTGGCAAAGGCAACAAAGTTCCTTTGTCAGAATGCATAGGCAACCCACAGTAGATGAGAATTGCCGCCGGTCGTGCGCTTGTTGATGACTGCACTCTTTGCCTCTCGCGAAGCGTTGGCAATGCGTGCACCGAACCTATAGTTTTGGGCCCATACTTGTCCCTGTGACCCACTGTCATTCTCATTGTATTGGCCATTGCTTGTTGAGATGGCAACTCAGTTGATCCAAATCCAGTAACGTCTGTACCTTATTCTTCAGGGAGAAGTAGAGCACACGGCAGTGTAATTTTTTGCACCATGTAAGCTTGAGTTGCTGCTGTTTGTAATGGAATTAAAATGATATATGGTTGCTTTAGTGCTGCCTAATGGAAAATTTTGGACCGCCAAGCAATGTCAAGAGAGAAGGAAGTGCAAGACATGGCAACAGAGGCTTTCGTGATACTCCGTTTATGTCTGCTTCATCACATTGCAGAAGGAAAAGAGTTGTCACTGCTTCGTCATCTCTGAGTTCGGATTCGTCGCTGAGTAGATGGCAAACAACAAGTCGATCTGCAACGTCAGTTGCCATTCGCAGGTGGCAACCGCATGCCTGTTCATCATAAGCTCGCAATATTAAAATTCGACCAGTTGCGTGACTTGTCATTCTATAGATGATCCTCCTCTCGTGCTGTGAACCACTGAACCAAACTAATGGCACCTCCTGCCTCACCAATCGTTGTTTTGAATCCTGTGCTGAAGACCTAATAAACGCTTAGATTTTTCCAAGAATAAGCAGAGCGGAAATTGTCACAAGTTTAGCTGTACAGTCTGAAGAAGTCAACTATTTTCTTGAATTCAAATGCATGAGCCGAAAACATCGTTGAACTTAAGGATATGCATTTAGACAATACATCGGAGATTCATAAGCTATTTGCAGATCGAATAACTTAGTCAAACCCATTGACACCGATGCATGACGAGTGATATAACGAAATCAATGTGTGTACTGCGACTTCGTTCGCTGAATCGAAGGAAATGGCAGGCGCGAAGGAGGGACCATCAAACGTTGCTTACGATCTATGACTTTTACTTTCGTGCCGTTGATAAGTCGAAGTCGCAAGCTGACCACTTCTAACAACAATGTAATCTGGATGTAAATACATGATTGACAGGACCTAAATTGCACAAGTGCAAGGGTTTTCACCCACCTCTTTTAGCAGCCTCTTCCTCGTACGAGAGAGGGGTTTCTGGTGAAACAGAGAGGAGAGGAGGGAAGGAAAAGAAGAAGAAAAGAAGAAAGGGAGAAGGCTTCGGCTGTGAGAACGGAGGAGAAGAAAGAGAAGAAGAAGAAGAAACAGATCAGAGGGAAATGGTTTCGGCGTGCAGAGGAGAAAGAAGAAAGAGAAGAAAATTAAAGAAAAATTATAAAAAATATATTGAGGACTTGATTTGGTATCAAATGAATCGAGATCAATTTCATGAAAATTATATTATGTATGATTTTAATTTTTATTAATTAGATTTATGTTTTGAATTATAGATTGTTGAATCCTCATATGGCTAGTTAATTGGGTATTTATGTTGTGAAGGAAATAAAAGGAGGAAAACTACTATATTGAAAAGCAAGAAAAGAAAATTGTAAGATTAGAATATATTTGTATCGATTATAGTAAATACCTGATGGCTTCGTCTAGTTTGTTTATCAAAGTATTAATACATGTGTTTGAAATTTGTATGTGCATATGATGTACATGAATGACAAGTCATTTTACTATATATTTAAAAAGAATGCAAAAAATATTTATATGTTGATGATTTGGAAAATCATATGATTTTAATAGTTATGTATTTGTTATGTTATAAGTGTTGAATCTCGTATTTTGATGATGAAACTACTTGATATATGTTTATGATTTAATCTGCGTTTTGAGTGACGCAGGATGCCTCGATCAGGATGAGACAATTAAAGCAGGAAAATCATGTTGTGCCGGAGGAACATGTCAGAAGATTGGACGTCGGGCCGGTGGATCGGTCGACGTATCGACAGAAGGCTTCGGGCCATGGACTCGGGCATCGGGCCAAGAAGAGCGGGTATTTGTGCCAAGGATATCGGAGTTGCGGAGCCAACTGGCCGATTGGGCAATAGGCCGCAGGAAAGGACGATGCGCCGAAGAATCGGACGAAGCGTCGAGGGACCAATGACATGCCGGACAACTTGGTTAATCGCTTAGGATTAATTGTCTCGATCGAAGTTTTGTTTTGAGTGTGCAGGATTAACTACGATGAAAGTTAGACAAGCAGCAGGAGTTGCGCTAGAGTCAAGTTCATGATCACGTTGGGAGTTCGAGAGTTCGACGGAAGTTCGGACGGTCGTCGGAGGTTCTGCGAGAACAGATCCGAGAAGTCCAGAAGCTTGCCAAGCGAAGCTTGTCGGAACTCGCCAAGTGGATCGTCGCAAAGTCCAGGAGTTTGCCGGAAGTCCGCAGGAGCATCACCGAGGGTTCATCGGATGATCGACGGAAGTTCGCCGGAAACTCGCCGGAAGAAGCGATTGACGCACCGAAGCAAAGCTGCAGAAATTGTCTTAGATCTAATCGTAGTTAGCACATTGATTAAGTTGGAAAATGGGAGGTGATCCCATTAGCTTAATCTTGGGGCAATTGGGCCCCTGAAAGACTGAAATTGGGCCGAATGGAGCTAACCATTCGGACCCTGATTGCACTAGGAGGTGCAACCGCCTAGGCCAGGAGGTGGCACCGCCTGGGCTAAGCCTCCCAGCGAGACTGGGCGGTGCAACCTCCCCAGCCAGGAGGTGGCACCGCCTGAGCTCAGTCTTCGAGCTAGACTGTGCGGTGCAACCTCCCTGACAGAGAGGTGGCACCGCCTGAGCTCGGTCTTCGAGCTCTGGCAGAGAGGTGCAACCGCCTCAGTCAAGAGGTGGCACCACCTGGGCTCAGTCTTCGAGCTCTGCCAGGCGGTGCAACCTCTCCAGTCAGGAGGTACAACCGCCTGATCCCGGAATTCCGGGATTTGATCGTTTTGAGCTCCAAATTTGAATTGGGTTGGGGCCTATAAATACCCCACCCATTCAGCACTGAAAAGACACAGACCTACACCGAATTCTTGATCTTTTCTGTGATTCTAAGAGCTCAAATTTGCGAAAAGTCCTAAAGTTCTCCTCTTTCTGTTCTTCAAGTCTTGAGTTGTAAAGAGAGGAGAGAAAGGTCCTGTAAGGGTTGTCTCCTGAGTCCATCAAAAGGAGTGAATCTGTAAAAGGGCAGTTGGCCTTCGCCTATTGAAGGAAGGCCTCTAGTTGACGTCGGTGACCTCGTCGGTGGAGGAAGCCAAAAGTGGAGTAGGTCAAGACTGACCGAACCACTCTAAATCTCTTGTTTGCATTTATTTTGAGCACTTTATCATTACTGCAAACCTCCTACATAGCTATTGCTCTCTGCGCCTTTACGAACAAGTTTCTAAGTGTTGATCTTTCCGAATCTGCATTCAGACGTAAATCGGTGTTTTCATACATTACAGTTTACGTTTACGTTTTGATTCTGCAAAACTGTCTTCTGCGCTTTTACGAACAAAGTTTCTAAGTTCAGATCCCTGTAAAACTGTGTTTTAGACGTAAACTACTTTTAAACGTAAAACTACGTTTAGACGTAAAACTGCGTTTAGACGTAAAACTACGTTTAGACGTAAAACTGTGTTTAGACGCAAACTACGTTTAGACGTAAAACTACGTTTAGACATAAAACTGTGTTTAGATGTAAAACTGCGTTTAGACGCAAACTGCACTGCGCGTAGACGCAATATGATCTTAGACGCAAACTGCGCTTAGACGCAATCTGCATTTAGACGCAAACTGCATTTAGACGCAAACTGCGTAAACTGCGCTTAGACGTAAACTGTGTTTAGACATAAACTGCACTTAATCATAAGTAATCTTAGAATCGGCTTTTGCATCAAAATAGTTTTTATCAAACGAACGCAGCTTTCGTTTTTAATTGCTGAAAGATTTCCGCTGCACTAATTCACACCCCTCCCCCCCTCTTAGTGCTCTCGATCCTAACAATAAGTATTTATTAATTTATGTTATCTAATTCACATGAACATATTTGTTCAACATTATACATGAAAAGGATTGAAAATTATGTGAATATTATTAGTTTCAAATGGTATATGATTATTAGTTAAACATGATTCTGAGTCTTGTCACAAGAATATAACATAATTTTAACCATTGTACTACTATAATTTATGTTTATACATGTATAATTTAGTTTTATTTATGTTTATGAACCCTTAGCTATGCTTATGTCTATAATGTTTTATGCTTTGATATGTGATATTAATTATGTTAGGATCGGAGCGGCACTAAGACAGGGGGTAAATTAGTGTAACGGATTAAAACTTGTAAATTTGAAAACGAGTTCGTCAATGCGTAAAGATTTCAATTCGTCGATGACCCTGGAGAAAATAGCTCGAGTAAAGTGAGAAGATGAAAATCGAAAACTTGCTTCAATGTAAACAACAGTTTCAGAAAAGTAAATACTCACACATTCAATGAACACATCAATTTAAAGTGGTTCGGTCAAAATGACCTATATCCACTTGCGAAGCCTTCTACAATAAGGCTCCCAACTTCCACTAGCAAATCACTTTGAAGGGGAAGGACAAATACCCCTCTTACAACCTTTTTACAAGTGGTTCACACTCTTACAAATTTTTCAAAGAGAAAGAGAGAGGTGAACACTTAAGCTATTGAAAACAAGACTTTTGCTAAAGCTTTTCTCAATTTCTAACTTCCCAAAGGTTATAATCTCAGCTGAGAATTGAAGGGTATTTATAGGCCCCAAAAGAATTCAAATTTAGGCTCCAAATTTTGAATTCTCTTGGGTTTTCGATGCTGACGGTGCCATCGCCTATCGGTGTCTGACACTGACAGTGTACTGGCGGTGCCACCGCCGGACCTCTCGAGTGCTGGGCGGTGCCACCGCTTGGTTCTCGGGTTCTGGGCGGTGCCACCGCCTACACTATTTCAGCTCACTGGTTGGGCTCCAAACTTGGCCCAATTGACCCCTACTTGGGTTATAGGATTAACACCTAATCCTAACCTTAATTAACGTGCTAAATATGAATTTAAAGACATTTCCTAAGCTATTACAAAGTCCGCAAGTCAAGACTTCTTCCGACGAGCTTTCGACGAACTTCCGGCGGTCTTCAGATAAACTCTCGGAAACCATTCTGCGGACTCCCGACAAGCTCCTAGACTTCACGATTTGATCTTGGCGAGTTCCAACGAGCTTCTTCGGCAATCTCCGATCTTTCTCGGTGAGCTCCGCGAACTTCCAACGAACCTTCCAGCGAGCTTCCGAAAAACCCTTCGGCAAGCTCTCTACTCATTCTCGGCTAGTTCCGGCAGCATTCCCGACGAACCTTCGGACTTCCGTCGAACTCTCGAACTCGCAACGAATCCTTCGCGCTTGACTCCTTCGAACTCGCAACGAATCCTTCGCGCTTGACTCTGACACTTTGTTTTGCTTTATGTCTTTGTCGTTATCGTAGTTAATCCTACACATACAAGCCAAAACTCTACTCCGATATAGACAATTATTACAACGCGAATTGACATTCTGTTGCCCGACACGTCATTGGTTGGCGCTTCGTCCGATTCTTTAGTGCATCGTCCTCTCTTGCGGCTTATTGCCCAATCGGCGGTTGACCTCTGCAACCCCGATATCCTTGGCGCAATTCCGCTCTCCTTGGCCCGATGCCCAACATCCGAAGCCTTCTACCGCCCAATATCTTGATGTGATCTCCTTCGGCACAACGTCAATTTCTCCTACGTCAACTGTCTAATCTTGATCGAGTAGACCTGCATCACTCAAAATATAGTTAAACATCTAAACACAATCAATTAGTTTCATCATCAAAATCCGAGATTCAACAAATTATGCATATGCTTTTATTATAAAAATATATTTAAATTTATCTTAATTTAAAAGGTATCATAAGAATTTTATGTTATTTGAAATGCTTGTATCTTATTCTGAAAAATATTCAATCATTTTATGCTTACAAGGCATGATTTTAAAATATATGTAAAATTTAATCTTTTCTAAATTATATGAGTATAAAGAAAAAATTTGATATCTATGTATATTTTAAAATGCACAATGAATATATATATATATATATATATATATATATATATATATATATATATATTTACGATAAGTCTTAGACTAGCATATGAGTTTTAAAAATATTTTTAAAAAAAATATTTATATATTTTTAATATATATATATAACACAATTTTTGTATCCTTAACAAATTAAATTAATCTTTCATCTTCTTTTACTTTATTTTATACATATGAATATTTTCAATAGGAACATATTCTTTCGATCTTTTTGGTATATGAAACTCTATAAACACTATCTTCTCTCCCCACAAAGATTACATAACGATCTCTATTATAATGATTAAATCCCTAGGAGCAAGATTAAATGTTCTGAGAAAAAATAATTAGGAAAGTTTCTCCCATCAAATTATTTATTAATTTTTTAATATAATTAGATATATTTTTTATTGATCGATAAATTTAATTAAATCTTTAATATATCTTATATAAATTAATTGGATCATAACGGAATTTTCTATCTTGACGAGTCGTTTAAACTCATGCTATCATAACTGGGAACGCCACCTCCGAAGAGATTGAGACCCTCCATCACCGGTCCGGTTTCGGTCAGCATCTCCGATGGGTGTGGTTTCACTATTAGAACAATGTCATGACGTGGGCGGTGGACTTTTACATTCGTTATATCACATCTACTTTTAGACTAAGCTTCCATACTTCAGCTGGAATCAGAGACCAATGGACGCTGGAGAGGTTCACATGCCAAAACCAGGCACTTTCGTCCTTCCCCTGCTGGAGAGTACATCTGAGTGGAGTTTGTCCTGATGATGAATCGGAGGCACCGAGGCCAGAATTGATGCTTCTGCTTTCAGGCAATCTTGTTGTTTGCCCACAAAGCCAAATGCTTCTGTTGTCAAGCTTTCGAGGTTTTGGAACTGGAGTTTCACCATCTCAATCACCTTGTGTGAAGCACGAGAACGAGAAAACATACAACTCGGTCAACGAAAACAGAGGAACAGGCGTGGACTCTGTTGATGTTGCGGAACAAGAGAGGCCATTCAAGCCATATACATGTTTACAATGCAATAAGAGCTGCTGCTCCAAAAAGCCTCGATCTTTCTTTCTTTGTATTCTCAATTGGACATGGTTTAGGATGCTGGATGATCCGCTTCTTCTGCTTCGACAATTCCAGGTGTCCTACTCGGAAGCAGAATCTTGCGTTGGGAGCTCATTGCCTTCCTTTCCATCTGCCACTGATGCCCTTGCTGTGATTCCCTGCAGCTGGACTCGACGAACTGGCACCGGTTGCAGCTAACTGTTCGTCCCCCGTGCTCATCCTCTGGACGCCCGCGATCGAAAGCCGTCCATGATGCGAAGCATCAATCGAGAATGATCGCCTAATTGATTGGATATCATCATCATCATCATCTCTGATCTCAACCACAGTGTGTCTCTCCTCCATCCCTCCCGAATCACAGTAAATTCTGGAAGGATGCTTCGCTGCATCACCACTACAACCGCGCTCCATCTCCTCTTCCGCACCAGCGACTGTCTCTGCTACAACCATGACCATTTCTTCCACCTGATGATGATCGTTCACTGGTTCCCGAGTGGCTGGCATCGTTGGATTCATAGAGACGATACTGGCTCGGCAGAGAGGGCAATTGGAGTGTGATCTCAACCATGTATCGATGCACTGCACATGAAACGCGTGGCTGCACTTGGGGAGCAACCGCAGGCTGTCATCCTCCCGGAATTCGCTGAGGCAAACGGAGCAATCGGTGCCTTGCACCGATCCCTCGCCTTTCCGGTACTTGTGGACTGCGATCTTGCTGATCAATGCCTCATCAAGCCCGTTCAACGGGGAAGCATTCGAAGCTTCCTGGGCCTGAGATAGGCCGGCAGCATCATCGTCGAGCTCAACGTTGTCGTTGCCCCTGGGTTGGAATCGCCTTTGCAGCGAGTTGAAGGCGCCGCAGTGCTTAGAGACGATGGTGTAGTAGCAGATGAGAAGCAAGGCGGTAGCGAGAACGGTGATGATGGCGATCACGAAAGGGGAGAACGTCACGCCGGAGCTACCATCGGAGAACTCTAACGTGGGAGGGGGAGGGAAGATGGTGTAGCACCACTGAGGGCAGTAGACGCTACAGAAGCCCATAGAGCAATCTCTCGTTGGCACATACGGAACCCAAGTCGGTTGGTTATCAATGGCGGCCATGATCAACTCACAGAGCAGAGAGTATCTAGGCGAAGAGAGAGAGAGAGAGAGAGAGAGAGAGAGAGAGGGAGTGGGAAGAACTCTCCTTTGGTTGGAGGAATAGTGAAGGAATCAAATTCGATGGACCGGAAAGCAAGGTTGGGGAAGAGAGGGCTGATTCGCTGTTGTAGGCTCCTTTTGGACTTCTTCACTCTTTTATCACCCAATTCCAATGGTCGGCTGACGATGGAGGAGATGTGGACGATAAGAACACTTGCCATCGAGGGGTTGGTGGCTACTGTGCTTGTATGTGGCATTCCATCAGATAAAATCCCTCTCCTTCTGTTCCATCAAGCCGAATCATCGAATGACATTTTTCAGATTTATAGAAGCCTCGAGCAAGTAAGAGCAGATCGAAAGTTTTCTCTACTCCCTACACGATCACATCTATTCTTGGCATACAAGGGAAGAGGACAGTGTGATGGCACACTACAAGCCGTCAAAGAAACGCCTTCTTCCTCAAGAAGAAAAAGGACTTTAGGATGTGATCTTCACACTTCAATGTTGCTTGATTAGTTCTCACTTCTGGTCTTAAGCAGTTCAGTGATAGCTCACCCCATCGTGCCTGTGAGGATCGGTACTTGTCATCAAGATGTCGTCTCTGGCTACTGTAGATTTTTATCGAGTGATTGGTTATCGACAGGATTACTGCTGTGTCCGTCGTATGCGAAATCCAATGGGATGAAACAAGACGCCGTCTTCTCTGGCGCACAAAGCAGCAGTGATGACTCCACTCCCCCCATGACCTTTTTGACGCAGTGAGTGACCACCATTTGTCAAGCCAGCAATTAAAGGTGGCGACGTACATTGCATTGGCTCATCCTTCGAGTTCGGACCTGATGCCAGTTTCTTGGAGGCAAGGATTAGACGTCTTTTACAGGTGAGTGTGATGGCAGTTTCTTGCATCTGTTATATGCTTCGACTACTTCATAATCTAGATAAAATGACAAGTATATAGAGATCGCCATGACCATATATATATATGTATAAAGCTATTAACTATATATGCACAAGACGCTTCTCTGCAGCTTCGTTAACTGGAAGTCCCATGGACAGTTGCTAGGTCTTCCTACCACTAAGAAATAGTGGACGTTGGGAGACAAACGTCTTTCGAGTCAAAGTTAGGTAGTACGACGGGGATTCTCATGTTGGAGTTCTTGGATATCCCTGAGCTTATGGACCCCAAGTCAGTCATGGTAATTGGCCAATGCCTTTGGCCAACAACAAGCGAAACATAATCCCAAAACCTAGGGCAGGTGCACACTCACCTCACTGTGCGATGAAGACTTTGTGTCCTCCAACTCCATCTTCTTGTGTCAAGGCTTCATTGCTTGGAACCAAGACTGCTCTGTACTTGAAGCTGTAGCTAGCAATTCCCCACAATCTTGGGAGAATTATGTCTGTAAGCTCAAGCAGAGGACACAGAGAAGACAATTTTTGAGTGTGACAGGAACTTTCATGGTACTCTTTTTGCTGCTGGTAATAAATGAGCAGCTTTGTACTATTACAGAGTTCTCATTTAAGCAGCAATGCTAATTATGGAGCAACCAAACAAGTAGCTCGGTGACGAGAGAAGTTAATGCTACTACTGCAAGTGCTGCAAACACCAAGCAAGCAGAACAGAAGCATTTTATTACTTGCACACTGCTATCTTTTATAGACAACACTTATCAGTAGCATTTCCTTTTTACAATTACCAAACCGACCTATATATCATCACAGAACCCTCTCTCTCTCTCTCTCTCTCTCTCTCTCTCTCTCTCTCTTTCTCTAACCATCACAACCTACAATAACTTCACCACTGTACCTGTAGATGCATATCTAGTTTAACCTTCATTCTCCATATGCTGGTCTTTATATGTATGGATGTATTTGTATAGAAGCGTACGTATCATGCATGATGACTGAGGTGATTCCAAGATATAAGGAGAATAGATTAGTAATGACTGGGGTAGTAATAGAAGAGATGCCTGGCCTAAAGCTCCAAGATGAGGCTACCAAAGGGGGCCCTGTGGGGAATGCCCTTCCTCCTCTTGGCGCTCCGGTGATACTGCGGAGTGGAGGGGGCGAAACTGTTGGTCATGTTGCTATTCTCGCTCCCGCGGCTAGTGCACGACTCGTCCGAATCCGACGATGCCGCTGTGGCCATTGCTTTCTTCTCGCCCGATTTCTTGTTGCTGCCATCGTTGGCGGTGCCGGCTATCTGAAGGAAGCATTCCGACAAACAATTGTTTACAACAGTCCATGATCGAGTCGGATGAATAGATGGGGTGTGCTTGAGGAGGAGACCTTGCAGCCGAGGGAGCAGAAGCGAAAGGAGTCGAGGAGGCTACGCTCGCAGACCTCGCAGTTGTTTGTGACTCCCTTGCCGGGCCGCGGCTGAGGGCGCTCGTTCAGGAATACCACGCGAGCGCTGTTGATGATGTACGTCTGCACGCCGGTTATGTCCAGCATCTTCTGGACCTCCGACACTCGGATCACGTCGTGGTAGGACGACCGCCGTATCTGCACCACCAAACCACCATCAGCAGCAGCGATTGATTGAGAAAAGATAGCATTTTGGACGGAAGAAGCAGGGAACCACTTCGAACAGGTGCCATATATTGGCATGAAGGAACAGAGTAACCCCCATCCAGAATCCAATCCTTCAATTAGCCGCCATTCTGATGGCGGGAGAAGGAACACCGCAGGGGATTGCGACAGGACGATACCAAGCAGCAGAGCATAGAGAAGAGACGGACCTGGATGGTGCGATGGTCGCGGTGATGGTCGGCGAGGCAGAGGGAGCAGAGGGCGCCGTTGGTGCAGTCGAGGCAGTACATGTTGCACTCGCTCTTGTGCGAGTCGGCGTGGACCGCGCATTGAACGAAGAACCTCGTCGACAAAAGCGGCCGCAGCCACGGCGGCCAGCGACAGTTCTCCTCCGGCACTCCACCGCCCTGTTCCAATACCAGTCCGTAATCCACACCACCAGCAATCACCACATCAGGAAATCAGATAAAAATGAATCTCATACTTGATCCAATCCAACCAGCATTAGTAGTAACAGAAAGAAGCTCAATTTAGAAGAAAGGAAGGATCTTTAGTTCACCATGACTCCTCTCTGAGGTAGGATTCCTGCTCGATCACCAACTGTTTCTTCAGGCAGTCCGGCTCTAAAGAGGTTTGCACGGGAGCAGGAAACAAGAGGAGAGAGGGCGAGACGATCTATGTAGACTTTGAGAGAGAGAGAGAGAGAGAGTTTGGGCGTGCTTATCCGCACCCTCGATTGCGTCTTAATCACATGCGACACTGTTTTCTTCTCTCACGCACCCATTACATCACATGGCATTTGTTTAGTGCTAATGCATCTCTCTTTAATCATCTTTCCTCGCTTTAGACCCAAATTATTTTGATATAACTAAGTAGGTGGCGGATACTTACCGCACCACCACAGGATTACAGTAATCATCGAGCACCGCCCCTGTAACGCTGCCCAATGTTTTGCTTGCTCTGTTTGCTAGCCACCTCACCCCATGGATACTATGAACCAAGCCTCATCTGTAGAGATCGATTGGTCGCTTCCGGCCAATTCCTCTTCGGTTTGCGCAATAGAATATGTAATGAAAACGAAGCCGATGCGGACATTAACAATATATCTGTGGATTTCCGAGTTGTGTTGCGGGAGTATCTAAGCCCAACTTAATCTCCACTCACAAAAGGACAATGTGGCTATGTCATCATTCCATCATCCACTGACTGCCACTTCCAGACGTGATCCTATCAGAACGAGAAGATAAGCTCGAGATAGAACATAAATTGGTGTATTAGTTCGACGAACGCATGATGTACCTGCGAATGATCCATATTAACGATGATAATCCAGTTGGTAGAATTTTCCATGACTGTTTCTGGAGAATCTCATTCTCCTGTGGTAGATGGCAGCATCCAGGAATTTTCTAGCGTGAGTGTGGGTTCCTGTCCACTTCATCGGGTAACCTCATCCCAAGGTTAAGGAACAGACTGTGGTTTAGGTGACAAGATTGACTACAAACACACACCCCAATGGGAAAATGATGTCATGGCGCACGAGAACGGAGAGCTGCAGCGGCAGGTTTGCCGGTTGGGTTGTTGGACACGTAGAAAGATCTGCGTCTTCTTTTGGCATTATCTTGTGACTTCTTCTCGAGGAAGGTGATGGAAATGGTGTGGCCAAAGTGGGTTGGGGAAGTCCCGATGGCCGTAGGGTTTGGAGAGCCGTTCTTTTCGGTGAGATGTGGTGGCTCTTTGCTTGGTCCTGATGCATGTTCTGTGAGTACAATTTGATCACGAAGAATTCTGGACCTTCATGCTTAATATACGGAAGAATAATGCTTATGAATGTTCTAAGATATTTCATCTAAAAAGAATTTGTTCTCTTAATTAGTTTTTTATAAAAAAAATATTATTTTATCATCAATTCGATAAAAATATGACCCTCCACCTCGAGCAACGTCGTCCGTCGCCTCCGATGATCGAGGACGACTGAAGAGGACGAAGAAGAAATATTTTTATCAAAATGATGAAAAAGAAATATCTAAAATCAATTTGGAGACACCATTTGGATAAAATCTAATAATAAAGATTTTTTTAAGATAAAATGTCCACAATTTTATGCTGAGGATCTTTGTCTTTTCTTTGTTGGGGGGTACTGTGACTGGTTGGGTTGGTATCAATGCCATAAGAAGGACCTATCTGACATGTTCTATAGAATAAGGAAGCTTTGCAAGCACGCATGCACAAGAGACAAGGCTGAAGCTGGAGATGATCAAACATGCTGATGCTGGGGATTACTTCAAACAATTCTTTTCTTTAAGATCGATAAGCCTTTCTTCTAATTTTTCGCATAGATATAGCCGTGAGACTATGAATGTTTCCATGTCATACACGACGCTCGCTCTTCTTCGCCGCTAACTCTCCTATGTGGAGCAATTTCTTCGGCAACAACGATGACGATGATCGCGACGATGACATACGAACGGCTGGGTCAACGGTCAGTGGTCAACGAAACTTGCGTCCCAAGCAAGAAATAGCGTGGGACTAAATCGCCGGGCGAACCAAAGGAAACAACTGACATCGGTGCCCGCCTCATTAGGATCGATGGACATGACGAAGAGGCCATTTCAACCCTGGAAGGGGCGTCGCTGACCGAGACGACGAGGCTGCAGAGGTCAAAAAAACAAATGCAGAAGAAACAGAGGTCCCAAACACAACGCTACTCCTACGTGCTCCGTGCCGCCGGCGACGCATGACCGAGGCAGCAGCGCCGGGTTCTCGTGAGAAGCTCACGCCAGTCATCGTCGTTGGGATGGGGGCGACCGCTCCTGCGGCGCGGGCCTACCGCCCTAGGTAGGGTGGCGGCTCCCGACCCCAGGAAATAATTTTCGGCGCGAGGAGTACAACAGCGGTTAGTACGAAAGGTAAGATGTTTGGAACTATGCACGTGTGGGGATTCCGATGAAACGTGAAATTTGTATCCTATTAGAGAGAGAACGAGGGGGGAGAGAAATCTTGGGCCGATGAGTTATTGGATTGGGCAATTTCTCTAAACAAAAGTCTTACAATTTTTCTTTTCTACTTTTTTCACATGACAATTTTTATTTTTTAAAAGATTATATTATCTTTTAATCTTGTCCCATCGATCGTCGCTTCCCTCATCGCCATCACTAAAGCTCTATCTTCATCTTATAATTGATCTTGACAAACTAGAAAAAAAGATAAAGGGAAAATAATCGACCATGGTGGGGCTTTCCCTTCCTCCGCTAAGTGGCTTCCACGTTTAAGAAGCATGTCTACTCCCTTGATTAAACAATACTAAGATACAAGAAATGAGTAAAAATGAGTTGGGGCATGCTTTTTTAGTCTGAGCGACATGCAAGGGAAGGTAATCAGACTTTATGATGGGCTAGAGGTGATGGTTAATAAGGCCTGGGCAAATGTGGTCATGTAGGATAGAGATGGCAATCGATAGGGAGGTAAAGGTAATTTCATATGAAAATAAATCGAAAAGAAAATCTTCTGTTGAAAAAAACAAAAAAGAGAAAACATGATTTTTTTAATGAAATTTACCTGATATTAAAAGACAAAAAGCACTTTAAAAAATGTACAGAGAGAATGTCTTGAAGCCTCTTTTCTCGTCATCGTCAAAAACTATCAAATAAAGTCTAAAATTTTTGAGCGATTTTCTTATAAAAAAACCTCTACTTTTCAATATTTTTCACGAAGTATTTTTTTTATAAATGATCATTTTACCTTTGATTTTGTCGGATCTATCATCACATCCACCTTACATCGTCCCGCACCACCCTTACCATCCTTGTTCGAGACCCTTACGTAAGGAAGGAGGGGGAGCGAGGGCCGCCGCCACCTTTATAGACTTACACCACCACCTCCTTACATTACCTCCCCTTTGCCTCATTGAACCCATTGCTTATAGCCCTCACGTAAGGAAGGATAGGGCATAAGGGCTATCGCTACCTCATAGGACCCTATCAACCCTACTCATGCACGTCTTGTCTGCAACCCTCATGCGAGGAAGAAGGGGGCATAAGAGTCATCGCATCCATGGACCCCCTTAGGCATACCCTTGTGCACCTCATCTGCAACTCCCATGCAAGGAAGAAGGGGGTACGAGGGCCTTCATTGTCTCCACGAATCCCGCCACCCTCATACGTCTCACCTATAACCCTCGCACAAGGAAGGAGGTGGCACAATGACCATTGTTGGCCCTCGTTAAACCCATCATTACCTATGTGCCTCCTCCTCCCTCCCCTCTTGCAAAGGTCATGATACAAAATGGGCTACGAGTGAGAAATCAAAAATGAGAAGATAACGATACAAGGTGAAGCTGACTATAGGTTTGGTGAAGATAAAGATAAAATGATATGAGAGGGATGCTTTATGAGAATTTTTTAAAATAAAAATACTCTATAAAAAAAATTAAAAAATATATATTTTTTTTGTTTGAGAATTCACCTGATTTCTTTTGTTCTTTTTCAATCTTGGGCATGTATAACAGGCTTTCCCGTGGAAAGCCGTGAACTAAAGATTGTGTTGTCGACGACCGGAATAGCAGATTCAGCGGTATTGGAGCGATAGCGCTTACTTTGGCGTCTCCACTTTTCTCTTTGCAGTTTAGGAGCATAGATCAGCGAAACGAGCTCTCCATCACACGGTCGAGAAGGTGCACGAACAGCACCTTTGTGGCACCAAAAGCTCGAATATTTTTTGTCTTTCCAACAAAGAGTGGGACCCACTGCTCACATCTTCTAGCGGCGAGAGTTTTCCTTCAGGAGTCGGAAGCAGATGTCAAGCCCACCGCGTTCCCCTGTCCCTCCACAGCCTCTCCCTCTCACCGCTTGGGGAGAACACCCAACCCAAAGGAGAGGAGAGGAGAGGAGAGGACAGGAGCTGGCTAAACTTGATGTAAGTTTATCTATCTCGAATGATGGAAATGAAGGAAAGAAGTACCTTTTCGACAAAAGTTCCTGTTTCCTTTATCTAGCTCAAATGATGAAACAATACTGACACGATCAGCACTAGGCAATTTAGATCCAGAAAAGATGGTTAGTAATTCGAGGAAGCACACAGCACCTGAGTCACATTAACCAACACTAATCTAGCCGGAAATGCACAAAGAACATCATTTTACAGTCGCTAAAAAATGTGGCCCAACCCTAACCAAGCAGAGCAGCACAAACATTGAAATGATGAATTGACATAGATGCATAGCTCTTCATGGATCCCTTTTTTTTTCTTTCAATTTCAGAAATACAGACCAAGTGTTCAGAGAGAATTCTACGTATATATATAGTTTTAATGAACGAAATCTGGTATGTGTTTTACAGTTTTACATGCATCCGGTGCACAGTAACTACTGAGGTTTATTGCTACAGCTCGGAAGACAAAAAAATTGTGAGGGGGGGTAATTTTGAGCTTTTGACAACTAACAAGCAACTTCCATCTGTCTAATGATCAGCTGGCTGTTGAGCATGTATATGAATGCAAACCCATGCAGTCCACTTAAAGCATTCTATTCTGGAAGTCATTAATGAAACCAGAAGCTAACGATGACAGCTTCTTCCCAGTCTCCCCAGCTATGTTCTTGAGCGATGATATATCTTGTGATGCCTGAAAAAAACCAAGTATTTTATTTGGTCAGAAGACAGCCTCATAAAAATCTGTCAGATGAATGTAAGAGGACACACCAAATTACTCAATTGTAGAAAAAGTTATGAATTAAAAAAAATAAATTTCTTAATATTTTAGCAGAAGATATCAAGCCCGGAAAATACAGCTGAAATAAATCAGCCTAAAAGAGTTCCCATTAAGCCAATTTTGTTGCTCGTGGAAAGGCCTCTATACAAGAATCCCCTTGTATTAATATTTACAAGTTGGATGCTACTAGATCAGCCATTTATATTACAAATCACCCTAAAAAAACATACCTGGAATGAGATTTTGTTGATGAGGTCTGCAGCAGTCAACTCTACTCCAGAATCAGTTTCATGACCAAAGAGATCAGCGCTCGATATGGATGTTGACCCCTACATGAAAGGGTAGTCTAAGTCAATCAGAGTGCTCATAAATCATAATGTTGTCAAAGTTCATCAAGTCACCAATTAGGTTCAAGAAATCCAAATAACAGAATTATGGATATCTAAATCATAGGTGATACTATCAACATTTGGATGCAAAAAAGGCACTACATCGCTGAAGCTCCAATGACAATAAAAGTTTCAAGGATAATCATGACAAAGAATAAGACACCAAAAATTATGAGGAACTAAATACTGTGTTTCCCAAGTCCATATAGCCATCTAAGCTACATAAGTTTCAATGACAAATCATGACAATATAAGTTTCAATGATCATCATGACACAGAACAAGACACCAAAATTATGAGCAACTAATTACCGTGTTCCCCAAGTCCATATAACCATCTAAGCTACATAAGTTTCAATGATAAATCATGACAATATAAGTTTCAATGATAATCATGACAGAGAACAAGACACCAAAAATTATGAGCAACTAATTACCATGTTCCCTAAGTCCATATAACCATCTAAGATACATAAAGTTGGAGTTCATCTCCTCACCTTAGAGCCCGAAAGGCATTGGTTGTTTGCAGATATAAACCAACTACATAGAACTACTGAACATACATGCAGTCACATTTTTATAATCACTTTTATAATCTAGCTAATATGGCTTACAAACATTTGATATAACAAACTTTTGTGATAAAGGCATGAGCACATACCGTGAATTTCTCTAGGGATATTTGAGCATCACTAGCTTTGTTCTGATCACCAAAGAATTGAGCTGATGATATGGATTTTGCATTTGAGAATTTCTGTCTTGCTTCATTACTTTCTTGGATCTGGTCATCATGAAAAAAAAAAATCATATCACTATAAAATAAGTACAAATATACCCTCAGTTCATTTTGCATTCGAGAATTGGACTGATGATGTTTTCTGTCGCTCTAGATTAAGTGACTTCCACTGATAGCCTATCTCTAGATTAAGTGACTTCCAAATATATCTCTCTTTTTTGGACTCCTTATATCATATGCCCCCAAAAAGAGCCAATTCAAAAGAAGCTTTCTTTCTTCATCCACTTTTAGATTAGAATAGTAATATGCCTCAATGGCATTAATATCCAGAATTTTATAAATCTAATCAAGGACAATATATAACTAATGTTTATATATGAATATATCTGACAAATAGTTATGTTTTCTAAAATATCAGAGCTTCTTCCCAGACAAAGAAAAAAGGATGTTATTCGGCCAAGTTGACAGAAAAGAAGGTACTAAAACAATGTTACTCATACATTTGATGAAATGGAGTTTGACTTTTTCTCAAATCCACCATCCATTCCGAAGTCCGCAAAAAAGCTTGAAGATTTTGGTGGTGCAACGTGACTGATCACTTGTGGGCCATCAGAGCTGCTCTTGGTGGAAGGTGTGTTCTCCACATCCACATATTCAAATCGAGTGGAAAGCAACTGACCATTTGTTGTGTTAGACTTAGCTGACACTGCAACAGGTGCTGGTTCTTCAGGCTTCTGCTCATAAAGGCTTTCATTTGGCTGCAATCAAATTGACTGTTACAGTCAGGACAGTACATTCGGCCCAACAATTTGTATCCAAGAACTCATATGATTCATATACCTAGCAAAGAAGCTTCTGAAAATCCACAAAACTTTAAAGATGAAAGGCTCAAGAAAAGATTTGAAAAACTTATGAAGCAGTAGAATATAAGCAAAAAAGACAAATAAACCCAACAAAAGATAGCAGGAAGGAAGCTTCATAAGGGTTATTGACTTGTTATAATGTGGCACAAACAATTTACCTTTGTCGTGAGCTTACGGACGCCAAGCCCCCCAGTCTTGCTTCCAGATTTCTTCGCACCAATGGGTTTCTTAACAGAACTTATAACTGCAGAACGGACTGGAGCTTTAGGTGACCGAGTAATTTCAGACTCATTCGTCTTATTTGGAGTATCTTTGGAAGTATCTGCAAGCTTAAGTTCAGGAAGTCCATTTACTGCATGCGTGGACTGAGTTGCTGCAACAGGTGATGAAGGTCCAGAATCTTCTGCAGCACTCTTAGCAACCTCTTTAGTTAGTAACTGCCTATACAATTCTGCTGCTCTAGATGTATATTTAGCTTCGATCTTGCCACCATCCGTCCATCCATGCTGTTTAAAAAAAACTTGTGCACGGTTGTTGCCTCCAAAAACCATCATCTTGAGCTGCTCAGGAGTCCAAGAGTCTAAATTTGTAGACCTAGACATCATCAAATGAAATTCCAAACAGTACATCTCATGAAATCACTTCAAGAAGGATCTAAATAAAACTGTCAAAAGTTGTTACAGCATGCTGTCTCTACAAAGAATAATATACGAGCAATATTATTACATGTCAGAAAACATATTCAGGCAGAAAATAGAACGCCAAAAATAAGTACAATGTTTGATCCTCATAGTTTACAGTTAGATTTTCATGTCATTCGATCCTTCAAACTGCATATTGCAAAAGTAGAAACAACAAAAAAAGAACAAAATAATTAGGATACAGACTTCACGTTAGCAAAGCAAGAAGTGAAGGATTATATTTGAAACTTCCAAAAGATAAAAATCCCAATGATACTATCTACTACCACAACGGCCAGCCGGTTATTATTTGCATAATGCTAACTTAATATTTCATTAAGCCTTACCAACCTGTTAACGAGAGAAATGCTGGTTCCTTTCAATTCTGTAGATCAAGGTAGCCATGCCTGAATTTTCGAGAGCCACACTTAAAGCTCATCTCAGATCAACTTTGCCAAATTTAAGAATCCATATTCCACATAAATTATAAGTCAAGGGACCAATATTTTTTACAAGAAGATTCATATATGGGATCTTTCATTTGATATCCCATTATCCCTTTTCCTTTAGAAGAGATGTATTGTCAATCAATTAGTATCCTCAACCAACCTATCAACCCAAAAGAACTAATACAATTGATCAGAAATAGTTGTCCCCGCATCAAATTTTATCAGTGAAGCTACTGGTTGAAGTGCATAAACAAGTCTTTAAATATAATAACTTGATAGTAACCAAAAACTACACATCCTTAGTTCTGGTAATAGATCCAAATAAACAAATGAACTTCCATCGTCAATATCAAGAAATGAACCTAACTCGTTCAACGAAATATTTCAATGTGAAGTCGCCTCTTTAAATAAATTCATATAACCATATCTCAATCATTCATTAGATCCATTGCATGGACAGCATGCAGGTAATCTGACAACTTCTGCCACTGACGAATATGAAAAACAATTTTTTCATCAAAAAAAAAAACGAAAAAATCGAAGTGGGCTATCTTCATGGATTCAGATATCAATACATGATCCCGGATTTATAACCTAGGAAGAAAAATTGAGCTGTTTCCTCAGTTAAGCGAAACGCAATGACTGGATACCTCACGAAGCTGATATGCACGCCCAGACTTCGGTGAACGGCGGAACAATCGAGACAGAGAAAGATCCCGTACGTCACCGACGCCCATGTCGGGTTCCTGGCGTTGCACTCGAAGCACATCTGCCACGGAGAAGAGATCCACGGGTCAGAGGTGATCAGATCTGGAGGCTTATCCGGAGATCCCAGCGACCCAGTCGACGAACGCAAAGAAGTCAATGCAAACCAAGAACGGGCCAAAAGAAAGGGCCAGGGAAGAATCCGTAGCGGGTTACCTTGTTGTCGGACTTGGATTTGAGCTTTCTGAAGACGGCGTTCTTGTCGGCGAAGCCATCGGAAGCCATCGGCGTCGAGGGGAGGAAGGGTTGCGTTCGATGTGCGTTCCCCCAAATTGGAGAGAGGGAGAGAGAGAGAGAGAGAGAGCCGAGAGAAGGGGAGACGGTGGTGGCCTGATTTAATTATGCCTCTAATATATTATAATTCCATAAACGATTACAATTAGAGAAAGAGGAATAAGGGCCAGTCATATTTTGATTGGTTCATTGGGATTGCGTATTTACACACCGTACGTGCGTACGTACGTACGTACTGCTCCCAAATGGCATGTCCAAGTTCATACCTGTGTATTCTTGATATTGTACCGACTTAATGATATTTTGTAAGATCTCAAATCAACATAACATATGTAGATTAATGTTTTTTTAAACAGCTTTTCGCATAATGCATAAATATTTTTTTCTCGCTATTTTAAATTTGCTAAAGAAAAATCTTTAGAATACTAATGTTATTCTTCTTATATTGGCTCCTTATCAAATAATTAAATTTTTTTAAAAGTATAAATTTATAAAAAAAATAGTTTTAAGAAATTCTCGTAAAATGCATCTCCATTCCTAAAAAATGATTTTGCCTTATCTTTATTGTGTCAATCACCGCCTTCGCCTTTAACATCGTCGGTGCCTCCTCCCCCCTTACTCCATCTCCTCTCCTCCCTTGTCACCCACCACAACCCTCATCGATCGGAAGACCTCCACCTAGCTCGTGTTACTTTCGTGCCTCCCCTTGCTTCGCACTATATCCCCTACGTTTCTCACTCTATTGTTGGTGGTTCCCAATAGTTCTTCTTTGATCTCTTCGACCATTAAAGATATGATGATCGAGAAAGAAAGCCCTAATGCCCTCTTTGCTAATGATGCCATCATGTTGGGGGCATGCCACCGGAGAGGAGGAGAGGGGGGCAAAGTTTGTGACCAATGAGGCACGGGGGAAGTGGGGTAGAGGTAGAGACAAATGGAATTAGGAGGGACAAGGTTGGCGAGTGGATGGTGTGGAGGACCACGCATGAATGTAGCCCAGCGTAAGAGTGGAGGCGACGATGGGTGCGATGGAGGCACGAGCAAATTCATCTTTTTATGAAAGAAGAGACACTGTATAAATTTTTGGAACCAATAGCATGAGAATTACTCAAAACTAATTTTTTTAATTTACCTTTTAAAATTAATATTTATTTATTTACTTATTCTTGAATTCCCTATCTTTTAAACAATTATAGCACAAAAGCAATAACTTCTTAAACGACGTAGAGAAATACAAAAGTATTTACCCACTCTAATATATACTACATATGATACAATGGAATCCTTCATCGGATTAGATGACTTTAAAATGTTTCCATTTGTTATATCTCGATGCAAAAAGCTTCACCAAAGAAAACTTATTTTTGCTTCAAAAATATTTTTCCGATATTTGTTTTAAAAAACTTCATTATATATCAAACCATAAGTATTTCATTGATCGATAAGAGTAAACACCAATAAGAATAAAAAAAAGTTTTTTTCTTGTGAGGTTTAAACAAAAAAAAGAAAAATGAAAAGTAGAAACTGTTGTGAAATCTTTATGCAGCATAATATTTACCTATTTCATTGCATTTCCTAAATTAAACTTAGTCGAAGATCCCATGGGTCATACATTAATACCGAAGAAAAAATTTGTTAATCAGAGACTTCATGAGCTACCAAGAAAATATGACTCCCCTCAGTAGGACAAGCTTATGAGCTCTTTTGTCTGTATGAGTCCAATGTAAGGTATTGACCTCCTCGACTAACATGTAAATATCCTAACATATGTCATATAAGAATGATGAGAATTAGTCGAAAGCACATTAGACTTGACAACAACATTCTACATGTTTACCAAGTTTCACTCTTTTGGGGTTTAATCATTTGCAACCTTTAAAAGGTTGCTTCTTTCGTCTTGCCAAACATTTGCTTGACCAAAGCCATAGAAAGTGACTTCACCATATTATATTTCAACGTCGCACAGTAGTTGATCTGTGGTTTATGGTTGTTGACATGGCATTCTAATGAGGTCGCTGTTACCAAATAGATGTATCGATGGCTACCGCATTGACGATGGAAAATAGGTAGAGATAAAAGGGCAATTTCCTTTTAAAAATCCATCCTTTTTATTTTTACAGAAGTTCTGTTATTTCTATTTTTCTTATATGATGCTCATATTTTCTATAATCCTCCTTTTGCCGCCTATCATACGATGTTTTTGCCTGGCCACTTTCGCCAGGTTACCTCCACGCGATCGTCTCCTCATTGTCGATTAAGAACTATATGAGAGGGATGACAATGAGTTTCTTCTTCTTCTTGGTCTCCATCATCATCGATTTCAACGTGCTCGACTAAGAACATCTTAGGGGAGGAGCAATTGCCTAACACTAGCCTTACTAGGGAAGTCGATAGCAGGTCCAAGGGCGGGGGTGAGGGAATCATGGAAGTAGCAAGTGAGAGCACGAGGATTGAGTGAGAAGTCATGGGATGAGGGGTCAACAAGAGGGGTGTTGTAGGGTGACGAAAGGGTCTCATTAACGTCGATGAAGAGCAAGGCCAGATGAACCTTGTTGGTCTTGAAGGTGGCGGTAGGGATGAGATCCATCAAACATAAGAGTAGGGTTGGTGGTGACGATTGCGGGGGAGAGCCCTTCCACAACAAAGGTGATGGCAGCGTTAGGGGGGGGGGGGGGGGCAGGGCAATGGGTAGGTTTGTGTGAAAATAACATGACATGAAAGACCATGCAAAAGAGGACGAAGAAGCCCACCTTCTATGTCGAGGTTGACGATCGTAATGCATAGGGAGGGCCCGATGATCGACGTGATAAAAGACGATCAGATAGGCCCGATGATCGATGTGATAAAAGACGATCAGATAAAAGTGACGGCCGAGAGACATTTATGAAATTACAAAATAAAAGAGGCTGCGTACGAGGAAAAATGAAAACCTTTCAAAAAAGAAAAGCTCAAAAATATATTTTTTTAATAGAAAAGAGGAATTTTTTTTGATGGAAATCCCCCTAGAGAAAAACAAAGCATCTTGTTTATGATGTATTGATCATTTGCTGCTCTGGAAACATCACAGAAATCAAGACCTGCCTTAGCCAAACAAAGCGACAGAGCATTGTGCAGCGATATAGAAGAAGCTTCAGCTACCAAAAGCATCTCTTATCTGATGAAAAGCAACATTCATTGCACTAGAAATGCAATGCATATGTACATACTAAACCACTGAAGCACAACATACTATGGCTGCATCTCATAGTCCACGCGAACAAAGATCTTACAGAATCCAACATAATCTAAAGAACTCCTCCCGCCGCCATTAAAGGCCAAGACAAACATAGGCTACCTGCTAATTGGTGCCTCGGCAGCCAATTTAGAGTAGAGAGCAGCACGGAGCTGCTCCGGGGTGTACGTCCGACTCGGCGACATCTTCACCGTCGCCTGCTGTATCATGAGGTCCTCCACCACCGACACGCTCGCGTAATGCACGTCAAGATCGAGGTCTCGTATCGCAGCCATCAGCTTCGCGGCCGGGTGATTTCTTTTTAGGCACTGTAATCGGATCATGGCCTCCGACCCGAGTATCTTCACTTCCAACTCCACCCCGTGACACCGGTCGCCGCCGCTGCCGTTCATCATCCTAAGATCATGGTCCGGCGGCGGCTGGACCGGCCGGGTCGGGTTGGATTCACGCTCCTTCTCCAGGGCTTCCACCTGTGCTCGTAACTCCTCCTTGTCGATTTCCAACGTCTCGAGCTTGGACCGCAGTTCGTTGATGTACGAGACCGCGTCCCCAAGGAGGGAGGCCTTGTCCATCTTGGACACGTTGGGCACCACCGCGCGGAGGGCGTAGAACCTCTGGTTGAGCTTCTCGCGGCGTTGCCGCTCTGCTTCCACATGGTTCAGAGGCTCCTCCCGGCCATTGGCAGGCTTCCGGCCGCGCTTCTTCGGTCGCTTCTCTGGCTCCACCGGCCGGATGCTCTCCACCTCCCGCGCCGAGGCCTCGAGGTCCGACTGATCCGAATCGGGGCCATCGAGGATTCCGCCGCCGCCGGAAGACTTAAACAGAACATCAGAAGGGGGTCGTGCGGGAGCCGACGAGAAGGAGATCATCCCCTCATCGTTGTTGCTCACCCTGGATGTTGCCCCCGTGGATCTCTTGTTCCTCTTGTCGTCTGCCGCGGCGGTGATGGTTTGGTGGTGGGAGAAGAGGCTGCCGGTGACAGGGGCCGGAGTGGGATTCCTATTGCTACCGGCGAAATCTAGGATATCGCTCGGCTCCGGCTTAGCCGATCGGGGAACAACAGAGCCGTTGGAGGCGAATTCAGAGAGATTGAACTTTTTGGAGACGAAAAGATGGGTATGCGGATCACTGGCGCTGCTCTGATGCAGCTGTTGCTGCGGCTGGTTGTGAGTTCTTTGGAACTGCATCGAAGAGCTAGGGCTTTCGGTGAGGATGCTGGAACTAGGGTTGTTCTCCAATTGGATCGGGGGTTTTGTGACGGAGAGGTCGGCGGTGGCGGAGACGGGTGAAACAGAATCCTTGATGTCGACTGCCGACGGATCCGTGAGCCAGAGCACGGACGGATCCGTCTCGCCCTGGTCGGTGGCGGGAGTGGGCGCCGCAGATTGCGGTGTGAGCCAGGAAGCGACGGAGGGAGCGTCCGGAGAGCTAAAGTTGAAGAGGACGCGGATCTTGCCCATGATCTCGGGGCTGTGGAAGACCACGTCGGTAGATCCGAGCTCGAGGACGCCGGAGCCGACGGGGACGCATACCATGGTCTGGAGGCCAAACAGTTGAGCCTGGCGCGCCCGGTCGCATGGCGCAGCGGCGAGTCGGTCGGCGCCGGTGACCCAGGCGGGGGCTCCGGTGTAGAAGGCCTGGCCCGGGAGTCCTCCCCCGTTGACGAAGGATTGGGTCATGGAGACGAGGAAGAACCACTCGGTGTCGGTAACCTCCTCGTCGACGGCCTCGTCCGGCGCCGATGAACCGCCTCCGGAGATTAGCGAGTGGAGCTCCCGAAGCACGCACTTCCGATGCTCCTGTTCGGCAGCAGAGGCAGCGCCGGCAACCCTCTGCTTCCGCTTGTCCTCCTCGTAGCCCTTGTAGTAACCGTCGCCCCATCCCAGGAACGACGCCCCGGTTGCGGCGTCCACCGACGACTGCCAAAAGATGCCGTACGTCCAGCTCTCCCGCGCCCCCTCGATCAGCGCCTGCAGCCGCTGCTGGAGCGTCTCCTGGCTGAAGTACGCGGGAGCAGGAGTCGCCGCAGCGGCCGGGTGATCCAAGGAGGAGGAGGCTGCTGCACAAGGCGGGGTGGGTGTAGGAGGAACAGCCGCCCAGGAAAAGCCCGGGAGGTCGACGGAGGCCATGAAGGCCTCCATCATGGAGGCGTTGTCGTCGGCCCACAAGTTCATCCTTTTCCTTTGATCGAACACCCGGCACCGACTCCTGCGCATGAACCGGAAACCCTGGGTTCCGGTCACCCCCTCCCCCAGCGATCCTGAGACCGTCGGTTACTGTTGCCGCAGCTGGTACCGGAAGCGCCGGAGCAGGCGTGGAAGAGGGCGTGAAGGCGTAGAAGAAACTAGGCGAAGTGACGCTGCGAGAACCAGAGAGCGACACAGAGAGGTGGGGACGCAAAGGAAAGGGCGTGGTTGGTTCATCGGTTTCACATTCGGGCTTGCTTCGGCACCAATATTACACTCCGATTTCATCTCTTCCTTTCCTCCTCTATCCAGTCTTGCCCTTCCAACTATTTATTCCATCAACTCCTTTCTTCGCCGGTTTCGGTAATTCTAATCATGTACGTTAGCTTGGTAATTCCCGCTCGCCTGAGCTAATTTAGTAATTTACAGCGGCCGCCAGCCAAGCAAGTGGGAGACTGGCGGCATCGCAGGTCTTCTTTGACCGCACAATCGTCGCAGATATATCAGCAAGTACGAATATTAAAGCGTGAATGGATGGATAATTGCCACAGCCGCCCGCTGACGTGGGATGCTTCCCCCCTTGATAAAACCACCGTCCGTCCCAGACGCTGCTGCGTTAAGTTTCTGGAAAGTGCCGGAGACATCGGATCGCCCTGTCCAACTCCAATTGCAAAAGGAAAGAAAACTACAGCTGAATTCATTGAATGCACACACACACGAAAAGAAAAAGTCTACGCAGGACCACAACACCGAGTGTGACGTCGCAAGATGGCTCGGTGGTGGGCCCATCGCCAGCCTCGAAAGATGTGATTGCTTGCACCACAACATTGGACCCGGATCGATCGATGGTTTCTTTTTTCTCTTTTGGCTCGCTCGCTCGATTCTTTTGCTCTTCTTCTCCTCGGGGTCGGGTTAGGTACGAATCCGGGGGATTCAGCTGGCTCCATTTGCTTTGAGATGGGGATCCGACGACGAGTCGATCGCAGATTAACTCCCGGGCACAGCAATGACGAGAGGCAAAGCAGCCATCGATGTGCAGCCGCATGTGATGTGGTCCATTCATGTCTGCTTGGTTCGCGGTGCGCAAAACGTGTTGCGGCCACTCCTTTTTGTCGTATTAGATGTCGGCATCCTCGACGACGACCACCGCCTCCGCCTCCGCCTGAGGCGTAGCCGACTCCTCCCTTCTTCTGGCACTGGCCGCTTCTTACTCCAAACCTTCCCTGGGCCCGGAACGTACATATTTGGCGGGTCCCAGAGAATCCGCCAATGAGAATAAAGGTAGTACGACGAAACGAGTAAGTCCAAGAAAGTTGAAAAAGTAACGTTCGAAAGCTTTGTGACGGCAGCGAAAGTGACATGCGAAGCACGTGCTCATTCGTCGACGACTTGTTTGCTATCCGTCTGATCTTTTGGGTTTTGCCTAAAATCAAACAAAACTAAATAATAATAATAATAGTCACACTCCGCTTCTCCTTTTTATCATCTCCGCCTCAGCCACGTGGGAGAGAGGGAGGATAAAAAGGCAGGGGAGGATAAAAGATATATATATATATATATATATATATATATATATATATATATATATATATATATAGATAAAAAAGAAAGTAAGTGGAAAAGGTATTTTTGGCATACTCTAATAAATTAAGACAGCTCGTCAACATAGCATTAGCAATATTATATTAGTATGGATAAACCCGCATTCTGGAATATTTTATATTTTTATTTTTTTAAAAAATAAATAATAAATATAAAGTAAATAAATTAAGTATTATTTGATAAAATTATATTTTAAAAGTTATTAAACATTATATAATAAATTTATCCTTCTAATACTTTTAATATTTATTTAAATATATATACTTAAAAAATAAATAAATAAATAAAATAGAAATGAATGCATAGAGTCTTAAAAAAATTTTGTATGATTCATATATGTAATAAATAAAAATATATAATCATATAAATGAATATACAATATTTTTTTAAAAAAAATAAATGAAGTAAAATTTTACCATATATAATCTATAAATCATATCATTACATTAAGATACATTCCTAACGAAGTCGAAAGTTATTTGATCATGCAAATTAGTCATGTGAGAAAAGTTGGGTAGCAATCATTTCTGAAAACGATTTATATGATGATTGCTATTTGGATGGAGAGGTCGTGTACTTGATTTCTCACTTAATATATATCATTACATTAAGATACATTACTATAGTTATTTAGTAATGCACATTAGCCATGTGAGAGAAAATGAGAGCCATAGTTTCTATTATATAATAACAATCTTTTGATCTCGATAGCAATCACTTCTGAAAACGATTTATACGATGATTGCTACTTGGATGGAGAGGCCGTGTGGTTGGTCTTCGTCTTGTGGAAAATCTCTTCTTGTCTGTGAGAACGGAATCAATGGCGGGCGACTACATTCAGTGCACCGGCTTATTCAAACATTGGTTTCCGAGTTACAATCATTTGTCAGTCCAACCAAAGATAAACGGTTCAATTTTAACCGTGGTCAATGGGGCCATGGAAGAAAGAGTCAGCCTCTAGATGGGCCAGGATTGGGCCTTGAATGGGCCTAAAGAAAGATAAATTTTGCTCACAATCAAGAAAATACTGCATCCTGATTTATGTACAACTTCATACGCACACACATGATGATAAAACAAAAGTGCTCGCATATGCAAACTAGAACAAGCCTTATAGCAACAATTTCCATATGAGATATTTGGCTTGAGTACAGTTACATTGGAAGAAAGGTAGTTAAAGGGAGAAAATACTACACTGGCATCCATTAAGTCTTACCTACTGATGTAAGATTCTTGTTTAGCACTAACAAAGTAGTAGTACCTGACAAAGACAAACAAACACAAGTATCACTGGGTATGTTCATCCATGACTGCCGGTCTTTGATTTTGTTCTTGCATCAGCTTTCCAATTTCTTCTACTAGTTTGATGTATGCAGTAACAATCGGCGGTTTCCGATTCTGATGGTGATCTCAAGGGTACAAGTGACCAATGCAACATGTTTTCAGGTTCTTTAGATGCATGAGCTTCTCTTGCATCCTTTTTCCATTTTCTGCCACTGTAGATGCATGCCTCCTTCGTCATAGCAGCGATGTTCACGTTTGTTTCGGATGGAAATGAAATTTCCCCCGAATTGAACTGAACAGTAGCAAAATCAACTCGTGTTTCGTTTTCCAGTGCTGTATGTTGGCCCAGCAAGCATGACCTTTTCATATCTGATTCAAGGCGCTTCCTCGCCCTGTACCTACGCTGCCGCTCCCTGTTCTTAAGCCGTCGGGCCATAATATCATCAGTTACCACCGGAAGCATAGGAAAAACCTGCACAAATCAAAGATGATTTTAGTCTCTATTTAATTATCATGCATTCTCATTTTATTTGCCTTTGTATCTAGAAAGCTTCAGAGGTTATTCATATTGTGATGGTAACCAATTATTTATAGAGGCCTTACTCTTAAATTCTCACAATATTCAGAAGGGCTTATTCGAAAGTGTCTTGAACACAAACTGTGAAAACAAAAGTTTGGGGCAAATGCTACATTCAGAAGTTGCATGTGGAGGCTTCTTACTGCCTTTATATAAAGGCTGATTGCTGCAGTTACAACTTTAGGTAAAAGAGGAAATGTCCAGTGCTCATGTGGGGATCAACCTGTGAGGAGATAACAATTGAGAAGATGAAGAGGGTATTGTGATCCAATGTTGACATGTAACCCAATCTGCAAGTATGACATGCACATTTCAACGGGAAGTCCATTTGCAGCATGTAGGAGTTTAGTTATATGTTCGCATGTTGTACATGGTTTGGTTGCTTGCAAGTGAGCTACCTGATGCGAAAAGGACTCATGGATAATCCATTCTTGGGAGCAACAAATATCCCATAAGTACAAGAAAAAACAAAAGTATTAGTGCTATAAGACTTCATACCTGTTGTTCACCAAATGTGCATGCCACACTAATATTTCCATCTGTATCTCCTGCATTCATCTTGAAGATATGCTAATGCAAATCCTATGGCAGCAAATACTACACCACCAAGCTGCCTACCTGCATCCAAGCCAGTCCTGCATGTAGGTGATATTAAGAAAAGCATTGAAAGCATCGACCAAATGTTCATTTTATGCCTCAACAAGAATCAAACCAATAACAATTATAGTTTCGCATCTCAGAACACATTCCAAATTCCATATCTGTAATTGCTTGATTTCAAGCAAAATGCATTGGTTGTCTACATACATCTCTTTGCAGTGTGAAACATCTAGCCATATATGCATCCATACTAACAACGGAACAAGCTTTTTACATGAAAGAACAATTTTTGTCACAAACCATGGCTTTAAATAATAATTTATTAACACACTAAGACACAGCTTGTTAATAAAACCTTGCGATCTAAAATTATGCTGACAAACAAACAGAGACTAAGAGACTATAGAATGACCTATTTTAAGGACTTCAGCAAATATCTGGGGCACTAGCATTATCTGTCATCTTCAGTTTCACATGGGGTGCTGGTCCATGGTTTTCAAGATTAGTTTATCATAGAGTGTGGCCATGCCATGCAGAAAACACACCACATATTGAACATCATAGTAACATAATCGAAGAGAAACACAAAGATCATGCTGAAAATGAACTTTTTTGCCATCCAGTAAGGTGACCAATACTTGCTGTCTATCATCAAACAGACTATCAGCCGCTTTGTTGGAACTTTGTGGCAAATTTGAACATAAAAATCAGTTTCTCAAGTTATTTGAAACAAAGAATAAAGAAAGTCCATGCACAAACTCAAATTTCATTTGACACCATATTTTCATTTTTTTCCCATTATATCGCTGCCGAGTAGTTCTAGACCTTTCAGAGATAAAAGTCTTTTTCCCTGATTGAAATATTAGGCATCAGGAACATATAAGTGGACAATTTACCTTGTAAGTATGATATTCCACTTTTTCCCTGAACATATCTTCATCAAGCTAAATCTTGATTGCAATTTTGCAGCTCGGTGCTGTTTCTTATAGGGGAAATCTATCGTTACAGCAATGTCCCAATATGGAATTGCAATAGAAGAAGAAATCCTCTTTAGGAAAGTAAGTCCTAACACACATCTTTTCAAGTAAAATTCTTATATTACCTATCATGACATTGATTTACCACTACATTTTCTCCTCAAGAATACAAGCAACTGGTAATTCTTCAGGAAGTTGAAATCCAGGACTTGCTCTGCATCACATGCAAGAATACAAGATTCAAGACAAATGTTACTTCGGCCATAAGCACAATTGTCGTGGTGCCGACACACAAGAGATCCACCATTTTTACCTAAATAGATTATGCTGCCAGGTTCCACATTTTGTTCTTGCGGTTTACATTTACGATCCTAGTCGAATACCTCCCAGGATGCCTATGATAATGTCAATCTGCATGTTGATAAATGGGACTCATACATGCATGGCTGAAAAAGAAAATGAGGCAATGTAAGAATTATCTGTCACTGCAAACTCCTCCAGATCATGCTCATTAGCATATTACAAGCACAGTATGCAACAGATCCACTTGGAAATGCGAGAAAAATAAACACATAAAGCAGGATAATATGCATGTAGAACAACATACATATTACAAAAAGGCGAAATAAGAAGAAGCCACACTATATATCATACATCACGCAAACAAAATAAATCGAAGATGCTGAAGAAAATATAGATTATTGAATCCCGCCGTCGATATAGAAGCGAGCAATGCACGCTCAAAATCACACTCATCATCAACATATAATACAGACAACATGCAACAGATCCACAAGGTAACAGGACGGTCTGCATGAGGAGGCTTGATTACAAAGGGAAGACAGATTCAAGAAGACAAAAGAAATGTGGAACATTCTCCCGTCGTCGACACAGGAAACAATGTTGTTAAGTCATCGTACAAATGCAAAGTGGGAGTGGAAGTGTTCTTACGACGTGCAAGATGTGGTGCGGGGTTAGCAGCTGCTGATGGCGAAAGAGGCGGGGCAGAGAGTCATGTGCGTTGGGGAGAAGGGTTATTTGTTTGGATTTGGTCAATCCACAATGCTTTGGAACCGAGCAAAAGGTAAAGGTTGAGAGAGAGAGAGAGAGAGAGTAAAAGATGGGGAAGGAGAATGCAGAGAGAGAAAGGCGGGCGAAAACATCGCCTCGAACAAAGAGGTGGTGTTGCAGTTGGAAATCTCAACATCATTATTATATATCTAATTCTGTCACCAACATATCGGCGAAGAGATCGCCTCCGATTGTTTCATCGACATAAATCACGTCTTTCATGCACGTCTTTCCAAACTCTCTTTTTACAGCTTTGTGGCGTGTAAAAAGAATTCATTATTGTACATCTTTTTCTGATCTCAGAGCTTGACAGATAATTATTTTATTATCAAAGGCGCTCTCTGTTTTGTTCTATCGCAAACTTGGAACATTTATTTTGGGGTCTCGACAATTACAAAATAACAGGAATATTGTGTTCTGGGTTAATTATATATTATTTCATATAGTTTTTATATTATATTATATATATTTTTTTTTAAAAAAATATATTAATATTTGATATTTATAAAAATGATAGATTTATTTATTAATATTATCGATTTTATTAATAAAAATATGAAAATAAAAAAATAAAAAAATAATTTTAATATTCTAATTAACAATGGCAACGCCTATGTTGTTTTAGTTGTATATGACAGTTGTAGATAAGAAGAGTGAAAACAAGAGATAAGGGTTGTTCGACAATTATGTCAACAACTTATTCAAGTTCCAAGACACTATTTTTATCACTATCAGATACTCGAGAGCTTAATAATCACTATTTTCATCTAAATGCTAGAATTAACACGGTAGTGAGGGGAGCGATAGGAGCTCAAGCAATTCTAATTTCGAGTCAAATGATCCACCTAACAAGTTAGCGACAAGATAGCCACTGTCTTCGCTATTGATGCCATGACAACATTACCATTTGTGTTGATGCTAATGTAGTTACTAAGCAACGAATGAGTTATTGATACAAATGCATAGCAAGCCTTACCTCTCACCATCACTCTCTTCAATCACAATAGTCACTTGTGCCTTCGACGATGTCGTCATCTGTCGTCACGAACTAAAATATTAAAATTATTTTTTTATCTTTTATTTTCATATTTTTGTTGATAAACTGATGAAGTTTGGGTAAATAAACTTAGATGTTTCACCTTTGTAGCTATAAAGATGTTAATATAATTTTTTAAAATATAAGGACTTGCATGTTAAAGGTAATTTGAGTATAAGGAATAATCTATAATTACTCTTGTTTTAACTCGAAGAGGTCCATATGAGATGAGTGAAAAACAAAATGGCTCAAATATTTGTACAAATAAAAAAAAAATTTATTACAGTTAAATATCTTATTCATATTTGTTATTAATATTATTAACATATAAAAAATAAATGATGAAGACAAAGATTTTGCTCGTGAACACGATCAGACTTTGCTGGCCAAACTCGGTCAAATTATCAATAGGAACGATCAATCAACATGCAAATGGATTGGCTGTGTCATCGATTAGCCTTTTGATAAATGATATAACTCTTCTTTTCTTTTTTAAGATGTTTTCATAATAAATCCATTATTTTTGTCATTAGCAATTATCTGTTTTCCTTCATTCGAATAGTTTATTACGTGACAGCAATGAGAGTAG
The DNA here is from genome assembly GCF_036884655.1 of Musa acuminata AAA Group. Lineage (NCBI taxonomy): Eukaryota > Viridiplantae > Streptophyta > Magnoliopsida > Zingiberales > Musaceae > Musa > Musa acuminata. Next base: position 32,340,221 of record NC_088350.1, on the reverse strand, counting down.
AGATTGTATCGCACAACCCACCGTATGCTTAGATACAGCAGTTCTATTATCCACACTGTCCCCTAATAATTCACTTTATTCTTCTTGATAAGTAAATAAAATATATAAGAGAGTCAAAAAGATCGATTCTTTGCTTCTTTGTTCGCTAATAATAATAATAATAATAATAATGATAATGATAATGATGATGATGGTGGTGTGATACTTTAATAATCATGTCATGTGAACCCGAGAATGACAAGAAGCGGTGGTAGATTTGGCTGAGGCCACAAACAGATCTGGTTTTTCTTCTTCTTAATCGATTTCTTGCAGCCAATCAATCGAACTTGCAAGACCAGCCGCAGATCTACCTAACTGCGCTCGCTCTGTTCTCATCTTCTTCGTGTTTCGACCGGATTCCGGCGGCCAAACCAGTCGGTCTACGGGACACGGAAGCAACCTTGATATCCTGCGTTTCCTCCAGAAGAAGATTTTGACCGACGGGTGTGTGAGAGAGAGATGGATCAATCGAACAGCAGTCAGCAGCAGCAGCAGCAGCCGTATTTAGGTGTCAACAAGTTCGGGAAGAGCATCCGGAAGAGCGCTTCCCATTACCACCGCCAGCCACCCACCACCGCTTCTTCGTCGCAGCAACAGCAGCCGCATGTGTACAACATCAACAAGCACGACTTCCGCAGCATCGTGCAGCAGCTCACGGGCACTCCCTCCCGCGACTCCCCCGCGCCTGCGCCTGCGCAGCCGCACCGCCCCCCTCAGCCCAGGTCCCCCAGCGTCCGCCTCCACAAGATCCGTCCGCCGCCGCTGCCCCTCGTCCCGGCCCCCCGCTCCCCTCCCGCCTTCGCCCCCGTCCCTCCCACCCACCTGCCATCCGGCGCCGCCACTGCGTGCGCCGAATCCCCCATCTCCGCTTACATGCGCTACCTCGAGTACTCCCTCCTAATCTCCAACACCCCCCACCGGCCGTTCCCGTCCCCGGGTGCGGACGCGCGTCATCACCCCAATCCCCTACCACCTACCCCTCCATCCGGGCTGCCGCTGCCGCCGCCGTCGCCGACCGCGTTCTTCAACCTACTCTCCCCGAAATCACCCTTCCCGCTGCTTTCGCCAGGGTTCCAGTACCCTCCGCCGCTGACCCCTACCTTCGCTCTCTCGCCGTTGCCCCAGTCGGGGATCCTGGGGCCTCGGCCGTTGCCGCCTTTCTCGCCGGGCTTCTCGTGGCCTCCATCGCCCTCGGGATTCCCTCCCATCCCCAGCCCCAGATGGAGGGATCTAATGTAGATCTGGTGAACGATAGATTGTCGCACAGACAATCGCACTCTGCTATCGATTATTTGTTACAGAAACGGCAAAGATCTCTTTGTATCAAATCTATCATTTGGGCTGCAAAATCATCGGAAAAGACATATATAAATACAAAAGAAGAAAAATTGGATTGTTTATGTTGGATTTACGTAAGCGGGTGGTCTTCCTCATATCCTTCGGAGACGGAATAATCTCCCATCCGGTGGCCTTTACTTGTTGATCTCCGAATCCTAAATGCTCGTTTGCAACTCTGTTGGTACCATCGACAACTTTGATGCTGATTGTTGATCTCCAATTGCCTTCAATAAATTAAGGTTGAGTTCTTTCTTGCATGATTAAGCCTGGGGAACAACTCATCGCCGATACATGTTTTCTGCAGAATTTTCTGATCACATTTTTGGCTTGAATGCCATATAAAATGGCATCAAATAGGATTGTTTTCACCTTGATCGTACTTGATGTCATATCAAGTGATATTTATTAAGCATTATGATCGGTTGTCACCAAAGTTTCTTTGTATCAAAGATCTGCGTGGGAGAACATACTATTTTTCTTCAGATCATACTATTATGATCTCAACAGGATATAAATTTCGAGCTGGTTTAGCACTTGTTTAAATAATAAGACAATGTCTTGGATAATTCTAATCTAGTTTTCTAGATTACACATAATTGTCATTAGATAAATTTCTTTGATTTGATATAACTATGTTTTTATTTACATTTACAGAGTGTTTTGGCCCAGCCAGCGCCAAACATTTTACTGGCCGGTGTTTTGGAAACTGGGACGCACCACCCCAGTAGGCCTGGGGACAACCGAGTCGTCGAGTTCCATCGGGCGGCCGCAACAGGACGTGAAAGAACAGCGAAAGGTCCCATCAAAAGCTTGCTGAAATCTTGCAGAATCTCTCGTGCTTTGTGCTCCCGGTGTTCGATGGCGGGCCTTAATGGTGTCCTCTCAGTTTCCCTTTATATGAACGCTTTCCCTGAGGAAGAATCTACGCAGAGAAGAAAAAGAAAATAACGAGACAGGAATCCTTTTATTCTTTGTGATCTTCCTGATTTCCTTTTCTCCGAGTGCATGGTTTTTGGTCTGCGGTGAAGAGAAGAGCTCAAATTGCATTCTCAGGTACATTCTTTATCTTCTCTATCGTCTTTGTTAATCCTTCTCATACTATCTTCAAGACATCGCCAGAAGAATCAAGATTACTCTTTTTCTGTTTCTTCTGCTGGACTCATGAAATATTCTACACAAATGTTGCGTATCCTTTCAGAATTAGCCTTTGCAGGTTGTCCATGGATTCAAGCCGCGGCAAGAATTGTGACAGTGGTGATGCTGAGCTATCGCCAACAGAACCTCCTGCATCCGCTGAGAAAAATGAAATCGTGCCGCTCTCGGGAAAACCATTCCTCACTTTCGTGGTTTCATGGAGTCATGTGCATGACCCTTACCAAGTAGTAAGTTAATTTCTGTTCCAAATGGCTCTCTGATCACAAAATCTTGTTGACATTACCTTTCGCCTTGATTCATCAGTTGTTTCCGAAGAGGTTTTATCCATTTCTTCCAGCCACTTGTGTCCCTGTAACACTGTCCTACGGGAATAGGACATGGAAGATGAAGTATAGCTGCAAAGGGATCCTGAGGCGACTGTGCTCTGGGTGGAAGAACTTTGCCTTGGATACTGATCTCAAGGTTGGAGACGGTTGTGTCTTGGAACTCATGGACAGTAATAATATACTGTTCAAAGTGCAGATCCTTCGTCGGGGAGTCGTGCCGGTTAAGCGCGACAAAGGTCTGAGCTGTGATGCTCCGATCTCGATCGACTAGAAAGATTCGCTGTGATGCCCCGATCTCGTAAGCTTAGCTTATCTTGTGAATAGAAGATGCGTCAGACGTGCTTCCTCTCTCCCTCACTCTCTCATGGTTGACATGTATGCTGCATGGGTTGACATTTGGGTTCGTGACTGGGCCGCGAGATGAACTTGAATCTAATGGGCCGCACACGAGGCCCAGCCTTCCATCGATTACCTCACGAAAGAAACCGGCGCCCACAATTTCCATTGTCCACTCAACGGATGCCGCATGCGAGCGTTACCTTTTCCGTGATGGCCATCATGCTACCCACGACGTGATCGGACAGCAAACGTGGGATCCACGTGGGATACCGGATGAGTCGACTTGGTATCGTTCGATTCTTTCCTGGAACCAAATCCACAGGAAAGAGTAACTGTGGATCGCCCACCAGATGGGCTAATTTTGTCCGTCGATCAAGTAAAACACGAATATCGAGAATTATTACAGTAGAAAAACATATTAATATTAAATTAATAGAGGATTAAATTTCCTTATTTTGACCTATCTTATCTGTCGCGCGAGTTAATGCTCGCGCAGAACAATCGCCTCCGGCTTGCTTCTTATTCTTTCGCTCCGCCGCCTTCTTCCTCTCCAAGAAATGTTCCTTTGCGGAAGGGTCTATTGCAGGTAGGTAATTACGGCTTACTTGCCCCCCTACTTCTCTAATATTGAGAGAGAGAGAGAGCGAGCTAGAGAGAAGGGGGAGGAGATGGTGCTGTGGGAGATAACGTTGGCGACGGCATACTTCTTGGGGTTGAGGCGAACCTACCGACTCGCCCTCAGGATCCAGCGGCGCATCGTCGGCCCTCGTCACCCCGAGACCAGGCAATTCCTCCACAGGTGCCCATCTCCTCTTGACTTTGACGTCCCAATTGATTTGCGCTCGATTGTTATTTTCGCGGAGAGATTTGCTGGAAGAGTCGCAGTAGTTGATTTGTGGAAATCTCTTAAGATATTGACTCACTACAAGATAAAATGGACAATCTTGATGTTGCCCTTTGTTCATTCTCCCACTTGTGTTCCCATGATTACCCATCTCGATGAGATGACGAAGTCATTCTTGATCCACACTTGAAATGGCTGGAAATCACTGAGATCACACGGCTCTTTTCACATTTGGTGGATCATCGCCCTACAACAACTTGATATTAGTGTTCTTTGCTGTATATTGCATACCCATTGGAAGTTCCAGTGTAAGCTGAATAAGAATTCCCTGCAGTTTCACTCAGATCTTCATCCCCATTATGTACTCTCTCTCAGTATGAAGAATACCGTGATATATCCTGTTTGTTAAACGTTGATTACATCTTTTCTAATTGTCTCATAAGCTTTCATTCATTACATAGGTTTTTTTTATCCTGGAACAAACAAACAGTGCCCTCAAGAAATAAGCCTAATGCAAGGTTTCAAAAGGAAACATAGTGGCCACCTTTTACAATTGTATATTAACATGTCAGACATTATATATATATTTTATTATAGTTGAAGCCTGGTTTGGTATACAACTTTTGATTTGGTTTGGCATTGTTGTGTTACAAAGGGATTTAACTTACAGAATCTAGACAAACAATGAAGAGAAGTTTTATCTCTTTGAATGAACTATTTTTCATAATAATAAATAAACATGTTTGATATCTTTGTAATCTAGGTTTAGGGTTAACAAGCACATGCATGATATATGGTTATTGCAGGTGTTTGTACCTTTTTTTTGTGACTACTAAGTTAATGCATGCTATACTAGAAAAAGGAAAGGACTTTACAAGTATTTAGTACATATAATACATGATTATGCAGAAGTAGCTCCTGTTTTTATGACCACTAAATTCATGCTTGCTGTACAAAGAGAAATAGGACTTTATAATTATTTAGTTCATATAATATTCATTAAACATGTGGTTATTCTTCTTCATTATTTGCAATGGCTGCCATGCTGACTGATATAGACCAATATTTTGACTATAGGTTAGGCACTTGATGCAGTTATCTTAACCGTGACATTTGATGCAGCTTGGATTAACCATGAAATGAAGAATAAAATATGATAACAAAGTTTCTACATAAACACAGACACACTAAAAAATTGTATTGCAGACAATGTACTTAATCTGACTTATTTGTGTTACTTTTATACCTCAACTACCAGGATATACACATCCAAATGTTTAGACTTATGGAAATAGAAGCATCTTCATCATCCCACGCCAATCCACAGAGGTCAATCTTGGCTTGTTAAGAACTTCGGAACCTTCCACCTCTAACTATCTATTTATTGTACTTTTCATGTTATTGCTTCTAATTCACTGTTGTTAGTGCTAAAAGTACTGAACAATTAAGAGCTTACTAGTGTCTTCCTGCCATGTTTGTAACATTTGGTATTCTAATTAAAATTAACATATATGTATATATGAAAACATGCAACTACAACTAAGACTTCATGTTACTTATTTGGTGGGGCAGTTTTATTGCGCTTAGTCTTAAAATGTTACAATGATATGAAGATGCTTATTTGCTTGTTGGGATCAAGTGCCCAAATTTGACTTCTCTTACAAAGTGACAATCATCCATTTGTGAAATGCCAGCTCCCCTTTGATCATTTATGGACTAATGAAAACATAGGTAGTGATGTTTTTATTGTTTGCTGCAGCAAAACAGCTCCTTGAGTTTTGTATTTGTTTTATGTGGCTTTTGTTGGGTGCAGGAGGACTCGCAGTATTTTTGATGTGGTGGTCAGAGTTGTTCAAAGCGTACAACATAAGGACATGGAAGCCGGGAGGAGTATAGGGAACTCTGGCCTTCGTTGGCTCGATCCAACGAAACCATCAGCACAAGTTGGTGTCCATAGTGGGAAACCTCCAATTAGAAGTATCTGCATGTCCAAGTATGCAGCAAGCCGTAGTCAGCTGCTGCGAACAGGGAGGAGTATTGTACGCATCACAGATCAGGTCAAGAGAGGTCGATCCTTCTTTACTCCCTGGAACATCCCCATGAAAACTTTCCCAGCTATAGGCATGATGATGCAGCCTATGAAACCAGCAGGGTTGAATGGCCAGTACAGGCATGCTTCTCAGTACATTCCCAATTCGTCAGCCATAGTTCATAGTAGAATTATTGGCGGAGCTGAAGGTGTTCTCCGCAAGGACATCGCACAGTGGATGCTGCATACTTGATGAGATTCAACTTCAAAAAACCTGCCTGTATGTATATGTGATGATCAGTTCTTTTAAACTGATTAAAGCAAGCTTTTTGAAGATGTTGGATGTCCGGGTGGATTTCCATAGAATGATTTGAACTGTTCACAATAATGTTTAGAGATAATTTGCAGTCTCTTTGTAGCGTGTATCTTTGAAGTATCTCGAGGTATTTTTGAATGTTCAACCTTAGTACTTGGTCTTATCTTACGTGATTCCCAGTTCTCACAACTTCCGCAGAGAATAAATCTGCAATTATATCTAATATATGGTTGGACTCGACATGGCAAAGCGTGGCATATATCGTATCACAGCTTTCAGAGATTACAACGAAGCAACAATTGAACATACCTTGTGAGCGTAACATTTAAAGAAAATATCTTCATAAAACATATATACAATATTTTGTAATCAATGTTACAAAATCAATATTATAAAAACAGTTTTTTCAAGGTATGTTTTCAATCTAAACTAATTAATGTTCAACAACGTTGTTATCTTGATATTGTTGATTGGGGAGCTGTCACGATTTGATTATATCTCGAAGGTACAAGTTTGTCTTGATGATTCATGTGACAGTCACAAGAAGTGGTTAGAGTGAGGGAAGATTCAGCTAAAACAATCTCGAGAGGTTGCTAGTGAATTGGGCTTCCTTGAGGCACTAGGGATGAGCTGAGCATGCATTGGCTTTTGTACTGTCACATGAATCTTGCATAAGTGGTCAGCATCATGAAATTTTCGATCGGACCCTTTCGATAATTAAGTTAATTTTAAAGAGAGTGGGAATAGTAGGGTTTTTGTACGTCAATCCCCTCTCCAAGCTTTGGGCATCGACTTCGATACCCAAGTAATCGATGGAGGGAGACTATGATACATCGTCAGTGAAAGACGACCACAAGGGTGTTGTTTATCAAGGCTAGTGCTTGCTCGGGATAAATGGATAATGATTGCATGTGCTAAGCGATCGACAAAAGGGGAAATAAGTTTTACCATCAAGGGTTTGCTCCTGGCATTTGACTTGTGCTTCCTTTCTTGAAACTATAATTGGTCGGGGGTAGAAGATCGTGACCCTATCGCCCTCTAGTAGGAAAGGAAGATTTGTGGGTTCTCGCACCGGCATCTTCGTCTAGGTGATAGTGGGTTGTCGGATGAGTTAGTAGGTCATTGTTGATGTCATCTTACTTCCTACGAACGATTTTTTATACCCACAACGAGAGTTTTGAGTAACCTAACATCAATTTTATTGTATTGGGTCGATAATTAAGATTGACCATATCAAATATCAAATAACAAATTGACGTGAAGGATGGTTCGAACCCCTAGGAGAAAGTTTTGCTCGACTAAGCAGCAAATCTTGAATTGTATTCCTTCAAGACAAAAAAAAAAATCTCTTCTAAAGAATAATGCTTAAAAAGATAAATTGTATAAATTTATCACATTGTGTTGATTATAAAAATTGACCATCTCGATTTCAAACATGATCGAGAAAACACTCTAATTCGGCCAAATTGATATAAGCAGCATCAGCACGCAGGACAAGGTTCAATTAGGCCTTGTGGTTAGTTGAGCCGAGCCGGGTTTCATGTACATGCCTCCAAATCTAATATTACCTAAATTTCCTTTCCATCATTTCCGAAAACACATGCACGAAACGGCAAAAGATACGCACGAAGCGGCAAAAGATATGCACGAAGCGGCAATAGATCCACGAATCTGTTATCGAATATATCCGATCGTGGTCGGTTGACGAAGTGGCCGCCGAATCGTGCCGCCCAGCAATCACGGCATGGCTTCCTTTTATTATTATCCTTTATTTAATTCTGATTCTACTATCTTACAGAATTAATCGTCTTCCGTACTCGATCACCAACTCTCCTCACTGGCGATAGCCCATTTGATTCTTCCCCTCCCTGCGCCTAATTCCGTACATTTAATTTCTCTCGTCTGCTCCCCCGATGCCGGCGGCGGATCCAACGAGATCGGTCGGCCACGCCTCGAAGCACTGAGATGCCGCCGATCCGATCCGGTGAAAAATCAGGCTATATTGGCCGACTAGATTTCCATCCTTTGATCCTTATCCAGCCTTAAAGATCTGATCTTGGTAAGAGATCCTCCCCAAAGATCCGATCTTGGCAGCACATCGATCGGATTTGTTTGGGATTTACGCGGTCATCGATCATAATCGATCGGGAAGACCGAGAAGAGAAGAAGAGGAGACAGAGATGAGCGGCGGCGGCGCCGGCGAGGATCCGGTGCGGTTGGACGACGAGCAGCTGGCAGAGCTCCGGGAGATCTTCCGCTCCTTCGACCGAAACAACGACGGCAGCCTCACCCAGCTCGAGCTGGGCTCCCTTCTCCGCTCCCTGGGCCTCAAGCCGAGCACCGACCAACTGGATGCCCTCATCCAGAGGGCCGACACCAACGCCAACGGCCTTGTCGAGTTCTCCGAGTTCGTGGTCCTCGTCTCCCCGGAGCTTGTGGCGGCCAAGTCCCCCTACACCGAGGAGCAACTCCTCCGGCTGTTCAAGATGTTCGACCGCGACGGCGACGGGTACATCACCGCCGCAGAGCTCGTCCACTCCATGGCCAAGCTCGGCCACGCCCTCACCGCCACCGAGCTTACCGGCATGATCAAGGAGGCCGACACCGACGGCGACGGGCGCATCAGCTTCCAAGAGTTCTCCCAGGCCATCTCCTCCGCAGCCTTCGACAATTCCTGGTCCTGAGTCCATTTCCTCCCTTGTTTCGTAGGTACCGAAATAAAAAGGTCTCTCCTTCGCCATTTTCCCTCCTCATCCTTTGGTCTTTCTTCTGCTTCTCCTCTATTTCTGCACACAAACATAGTTCACCCGAGTGTGATATGAATGGATACTGGATGAAACCAGTGACGACGGAGGTGATGACATGTTTGTTTTGGCTCATGTACATGGGGATTCACAAACCCAGTTTTCTGTGCATAAGATCTTGCTAAATTATTGTTTCTTTCATGTCAGAAAACCATGTTTTCTGTGTATAAAAAAGCCTTTTTTTTTCTTTTAGAGAGTGATGGATGATTACTGAATCATTGGTCGATCGATACATACACTTTGGTGTTGGGGCTTCTTAGTTTATGCCTATAATCCAAGAGGATGATCCAAGAGCCACCAGAAACGAAGGATACAGTGAAATGCTGTGTGTTGTTTCAGAGCATCTTTCTTGGGTGTCTCATTCAAATCATCATATCAAGAAATAAGTAGGTGCTGATTGACTTTGTCTGAGAAAGCCACTGGAAATGGATTAGAAAAGAAGAAAAACGAGGACTTGGGATCACTGAACTATTATAGATTGCCGAGTAACAGAAAGATTATTGAGTTGCCAAATTACCGTAAATTTTCTGGGTCAGCTCTAACACTATTGGCTATTCATTAACTTGAGTAAACAATTAAATTTAGTTTAAATCAATGATTTAAGATGCCTAAACTTAAATCAGTGATCGCAGTTTACAAGCGATTATCTGCACTACTACATATTGGCTCTTCGGAGGTCGTATCAGCTCTCAGAACTCACCTCACTATCGACTCATCAAGAGTGTTTTTCATCTTCGCATATCTAACTTAAACATCGAAGGATCATCGAGCAGACGAACGACAAACGAAGGTGATTTCCACAGTTTGAGATGAGGAGGAAGGCATAGAAACAAACTAAATGGTATTGGCCAGGTTACAGCTAATAATCTTAGCTCTTATCAGTCCAACAGTAGAAAATGTTGCTTATAAGTCCCTACTCCATTTTGATCTTAGATTAGGTTTCCAAAGTTTTCTTGCCAGGTTAGATGTGTTGGATTGGCTTACAGAAGCATCTTTTGTAGATGGGTATGATATATCTATCATCTTTATCATTAATATCTTAAATATAAAAAAGATTTTAAACTCTCAAGTAGATATTGTTATAGTAAATCATCACTATATCAATAGTGAATCAGTGGCCAGCGATAATCTTAAGCTTACGATAGGCTTACACCACTCTTATGTCAATAAAAGCAGCAGAGGACAAGAAATATAAGACTGATGAGTCTTGAGTCTACCTAAACCCAACCAAAGCTCACCATCAAGAAACCGCAACCCTGAGGTCTTGTATGCATCATCCTCACCTTTTGCTGTTGGGTCAGGATGTGACCTAAAAGATCACCTCTCTTTTCTCCACACGCACACACTTCCATCTCCTTCACCAACCTAAAGTTCAACTGCGACTTTGGTTTCAGACCTTTCTTTACGAAGAAGTTTGCTTTCTTTGTTGACAACTTGTCAGATCCCACTGCTCAAGAAAACCTGTGCTTATTACGTGATAACAGTGTCTTTAATTTTCTTAATCATGGGTGAAAGCTCATCAGTTAATCACCCCATCTCTTACGCTAAAACATGATTAGCAACTGGTGCTCTTATTTTGTCGGGGGCTCTGAGATACCAACACTTGGAACAGAAGAAAGATGTTCTCCAGAACTAAAAACCTACTCACATTGCATGTAATTAGCTGCAGCTGCTTGTTATCTTAGGACTGGTTCTTCTTCTCCAACCATTTCGAGTGTGACAGATCGTGACTACAATTACCAACTCTTGATTACTATGGATTCAATGAGTTCTCTTCATTTTTCAGAACCACCAGTGCAAAGCATATAGAATTCTGTTCGTTTCCAACTTTTCCATTGGTTCAAGTCATTGTTAGCAGAACTTGCTGCGTCTAATCAGTGTCAAGACATACCTAAACCTGCCTATCTTAATTCTATACTTAATGCATCACTTCTCCTTCTTCAAAAGGTTTATAAAGCTTCAACCCTAATGAATCAGTGATACTATTATATGTCGACACACCTGCAATTAACTCGGTAGCCCACATCTGAAGTAATACAAAGATAGAAGATGTGTCTCCACACAATATGTGAAAGGAATTCCCATAGCAAAGCATTTACTGTCTGCGATCGACATCACCTGCCTTTCAACTGTTCATATGGGGTATTCTAATGATGTCGTTTTGGACCAAAGCTATTTTATTGCCAGTAAGCTGCATTTCTAATTGTGATTGAACGTCGCCTTCTCACAAGTAATCTAACTTGGAAACGGGACAAAGGGGTAGATGAAGTGTCAGTGACCTGTAGGTAGAAACCCTAAAGGGAGTCAAACAACTTGAACTGTAGACATTCACACTGCAGCTATGGCAGCATGTCAAGAGTTTGGTGATGGTGAGGTAAAAGGCCACGAGATGTTGGTTACCCTAACTTGGACTTGGAATGGAGCTCTGAGCTACGAGTGGAGGTCAATCTTCTTTTCTAAGTTGGGGGTGGGGTTTTCTGTAGTGATCTTGAGCTGACACCTACGCCCTGTTTCATACTCTTGGTCAAATATTGTTTCCTTGATAGAAAAGGAGTAGCTCAGCTGACTAGATTGTGGGACATTTGACCAAACACAAAAAAGCTTCCACTATATATGTTCTCGGTTCATCTTTCTGAGGCTGCTCTGAGCATATTATAGTTGAAGCAGCTGCAATTCATCAGACTAGTTTGTGATGAAAGGTACTTAACATATCATCTTTCCGAAAGCATCAAGGTTTCACCTACCAAGCTTTAGAGCTCCTTCACTTTTTTCCTTCTGAGAAAAAGGCTCGAAGACCAGTAGGGCTGCGATGTAGGAATTAGCTCACGTGTGAAGGCTCAAAGAGCAGAAATCTCCAGTCTCCTAATGCTTATATTAATGTTCTTTTTCCTCTTTTGGTTTCCTATTTGTTGTGATTCTTATGAAGCATTTTGCGTTGCGTAAATTAGCATAGTGTTTCTCCTGAGTTCTTAAAGCATGAATCTAGCAGATGACAGTCTACATTGAATGATAACTAGACACTGAAGCTCTAACATGCATACTTGATGACAAACAGAGGAACTTAAATCTTCACCTTAACAATTTTATCTGAAACGAATTATAGTAAATAAACAATAATTATAGCAATTATGGCGAGGTCTCTTTCTTGAGTGAATCACTAAAGTGGAGAGAAAGCCTGCAATAGCAATTATTCCGTTCTATTCTCTAAATGAATCTGTATCAGTTGCTGCTTTCTTTCCTCTGCCGTGAGAGCCCTTAATTTGATCATGGACAGAGTTTGAAGGTTCCTGCTGTGTGCTTTGTTTTGGTCAAGACCAACCAACACTAAAAAGCAACGAATGAAGGAGTGCAGAAGACTCCCTGAGAACAGGTGAGCAGGAAATGCGATCGACAAGATGCACAATCTTCCTGTGTCATGTCATTGTCTGCGTCACTCCTAAGTTGACGACATAAACGGGAAGAAATGGGAGTCGAGGTGACTGAGAAATCATACGACAGAATCCAGTGACTTAAAGTGCTTGTTTGCGACACTAAACCGACCGCCTGTGGCCTCTTGCCTAACTCCCATCTTCTTCTACTGGTGAAGGAGACGCTGTGCTCTGTGTACACAGTGCAGCTCTTGTTGACAGATGGATAGGAACCGAGTACATGTCAAGCGTCAATGGTCTTTCATGGATCTTTCTTTACCAGTCAATCCAAAATGTGGGTCCCAGCTTGGTGATACTCAAGTTGTCGTCACGTCACCTCCTTTCCTACCCCCCCCCCTCCTCTCTCTCTCTCTCTCTATCTGTGTATATATATATTACACGCTCACTCTTCATCGCCACGAGGCAAAAGTCCTTCACAAAGAGAGAGAGAGAGAGAGAGCGAGATGGGTCGTGGCCGAGCACCTTGCTGTGCGAAGGTTGGACTGAACAAAGGCTCATGGACGCCGGAGGAGGACCTGAGGTTGATAGCTTATATTCAAAAGCATGGGCACGGAAATTGGCGCGCTCTGCCCAAACTCGCCGGTCTGTTTTCCTCTCTCCCACGTCCATTTCCTCTTCGTATATATTCATATATCTCAGTGAATTGACATGGACCTTCTCTTTCTTTCTCGGTTTGGTTTGGAAAGGTTTGCTTAGGTGTGGGAAGAGCTGTCGGTTGAGGTGGATTAATTACCTTCGCCCAGATATCAAGCGCGGCAACTTCACCGAGGAGGAAGAAGACAACATAATAAAGCTGCATGGGCTGTTGGGAAACAAGTAAGACCATGAACTTCCATGCTTGGTGTCTAAGAAACCCCTGTTGATGATCGTTACGTAGCAGCTCGAAGTTAGTCTCGATCTTCATCTGGCACGGAGACGATGACTTGCTTTGATCTTGTTTAGGTGGTCCAAAATCGCGTCACACCTACCGGGAAGAACTGATAATGAGATAAAGAATGTGTGGAATACGCACTTGAAGAAGCGATTGGCATTCAAAGAGCAGAACAATCCTGAGGAGGCACTCAGCTCATCTTCCTCCAGCACACTCCCCTCCTGCTCTGATCAAGGTGACAACAAGAGCAACGGGGAACAGAACAATCCATGCTTGCACTCCCACAACTCCTCGCTCGAAGTGATCGAGATCCCCATCGAGCCCGACGTGGACTTGTGGAGCATGTTGGACGAAGAACCGCGCGGTAGCACCACGATCATATCAAGCGCTTCTTCGACAGAACTCTCCGCCATGAATCATGGCGTCGACCCGGAGGTTGTTCCTGACGTGCTCATCGATCCGGATATTTGGAGCATGATCGAGGACGAGGATGCATGCTCGTTGACCTGGGAGGCACTTGAGCCGAACAATTCCTTTGCAGTGGAAGAGGAGTCAAATAGAGAAGGGAATGACGGTGAATGGTTGGAGTACTTGGAGAAGGAGCTTGGCTTAAGGGAAGCTGCGGCCGTGGAGGACCAAGGGAGCCCGCTGAGGGGTGCCGTCGAACAACCGTGTCCGTGGGTTGAGAGGGAGGAAGGTGACACAGTGTCATGTTATCTTCACGAGGGGCCATCTTGTCCATCCCGTTCGGATCGTCTTGAGATTGTCTTGATAGATTGACATGGGTTGAAAGTTTGGCTCATTTGCACAACAGAGGGTGTATCTTTTAATCAGATCATGCCAAGTTTCAGGGATGTTGGACGAATTCCTCCTACCTTCCCTCGACTGAGTCAAAGTTGTGGGTGATCAAGTTAGAATTTTGCACCTGCAAAGATGCTACTGTTATGCATGTCAATTGCTCGGTTCTGCTACCGTCGGCAGCAGCTGATTTGATTCATCATCGCCACATGTATTTTGAACTTGATACATGGAATATATGCATCAAAATGCTTCTGTTCTTGCATTCTACATGAACTTCTCATCGTCAGATTATACAGTCAAATCAGAGATCTGAAGGATATCAAATATCAAACTTGTGTGTGATCCTATGCTGCATGGGCTATTTTCTAGCAACATGTATTAGTGAAGAAAGATGAATTACCTGATGAAAATACCATGTTTCCTGCTCGTAGAGGTGGAAGAGTCACCTGCTTTGTAACTTTGGCAGCTAAAACAAATCTAAAAACACAGAGGAGGAGGAGGAGGAGCAATCAATTCTGATTTGTTGATTAAGCAAACTTATTCCCTATGTATTTCAATGAATAATATATTTGTTTAATCTTTTCTAGTCCCAAATACGAGGAAGAGAGAGAGAGAGAGAGAGGAGGGCATAGGCATCGAAGGAAGATTAGGTGATCGTCGCTACTATAAACGTTATTGTCATGATTGAAGAGAAGTGATGAAGCAAACAAATTATGTTCTTTAGCGAGGGTGATGAGGGCGAGAGAGCAATAGTGGGTGACGAACCCAACGATCGACAAGATAGAGATCATGAGTAATTTCATCTTTTAGAAAATAAAAACGAGAATAAAAGTAAGGTATAGTTTTTGGCCCATTAACGGCCCAATAAATCACATATTGGAGAAGGTCCCCTGCCAAGCTTGCTACGTACATCCATGGTTCATGGCTGACCAAGAAACATTTAGTAACAATGCAAGTGTTTGATTGCAAGAATATTTCCTTAGTAGTTGCGGGTTTGATATTTGACAACCATATATGCATTTGGTATTTGCAATTGTAATTAAAATATAATAAAGGGAGGAGGCCAATCCATCTTATATATGATATCTCAAATTGGAAGTTCATGTGCGTCATGCACTAATTTAATCTTACATATATGAATTTGTTTCTCATACCTAAGATATTGATTTGATGGTGTCATATCAGATCTATTTGGAATTCCCTAAACCTACTTACCAAGCAAAACGTTGACAGCTTAAAAAGTCATTTGAAATATTTTATATTTAAAATATTGATCTGACAATTTATCAAAATTAAAGATTTAAGGCACCATTGTTTAATTGTTTACTTTAATCGAAATCAAAATCGAACCAATAAATTTGATGATCATTTCCACGTAAAGAAAAAGCATTTGACACTCATCTAAAAAGAAAATTCAAATGATTATTTTCCTTTTTCTATCGCACCTCACATGGAAAAAGAAAAAAGGACCAAAAAATAAATGTGTAGCAACAAGCCCAACGACTTCTTCAACGATTTTACCTAACATTTCCTGCACGAGGAAGCTTCCATTCTTCTAGATGACCGTGTATGGTTGGGCATGACAGAATCGTAAGCTTTGCTTCTTATTTCGTCCCACCTTACAAGTTTGAATTTTGACCACAATCTTCGCGAGTCGGACACCTGTGTCCCCCCGATGTGACTCCTGCAACTCTCACCCCCCATGCCAACGTCTTGTGGCGACTCAAACCATGTGTGTGATCCCAAAGTCCAGTGGAATCTTTTGTTGCATACAATGGAAGATAAAAGAAAGGAACAGGATGGGGAAGGGCGGACGGCATCCAAAGCTTCGACCTAAAGGATGTGGTGGTGGGCTTCTCTTGCTTGCTCTTTTTCCTTGTGTGGCAGCAGTCATGAGGAAGACTTCCGTCTCTGTGAGGTGGACGCCTTCTTCCCATCGCCTCCATCCTAAACCACCGTGGAAAACGTAAAAGTAAAAGGAGGAAGGCTCTCGTACACCCAAGACCTCTTCAACATATCTATCCACAGGTTTCCGTAGATGCACGTCCTCGCTGCAGTCAACCATCGCGTGCTGTTTGACTTGGTCTAACGGACTTCGACAAAGACGAGTGAATTCATTGGATATTAGCAGAACTCATCTCATAGATGATTTCTGATATAAGTACTATTTAGTCACAATTAAAACAAGATCTGAAACTTCAGGTTTGAACCAAATCAACGGGCCACAATAAAAAACGCGGTTTCCCACAGTTGAAATAAGATCTACATAGCTCATGCCCCAACCCACATTGACCCACTTGCTCCAAAGTCCTGAGAAGTCAACGGACACATAGGGTTTACTAATCATGCCAAATAATTGTGTCACATCACTCTCCCATATCAATCTCTTACTCTCATTCGAATCTAGTCAACCCTTTCTGGAGTCTCTAACATTGATGTCATCTACGAGACACTAGTAATGGAGAGACAGGAGGAACCGTTGCTTATTGGTTTAGTTGCCCAAACCAAACCAACGCAACCCAACCTGAAGCACGTCACCGACCGAGCCAACCACACCACTTTCCGTGCGCGTGAGATAATACCACACCAACGCACGCACAAGATTCCTCATCGAAAGCACGTGTACGAACCGCGTTCCGAACCCAAACCAGTTAAACAAAGCAGACCGTGGCTCGGCATTGCTCCGGTTATGACCCGACCCGCCGGTTCGACTCCGAGAACCGCTTTCTGACCCAGTAAAGTCCCACGGTGCATCCGACGCCACGCTCACCGGCTGTGGTCCAGACTCGTGAAGGAAAGGACAAAAGAAAGGCGCGTGGAACATTGGAAGACCATGAAACTGGCGGTCACGGGAGTCGGTGACGCCGTCAATCAATCAAGTCCGTTCCGGACCGCCAGCTCATGCTCCCACTGGCAACCCCGCCGCCTACGCGCCCGAGCCGTGACGCGACAACTCCGAACCGGGCGTCTGTCGAGACCGCACGCCGTGCGATGGCATCACGGAGCGCTGCCGTACGCCACCTGGCCTGCTGCGCCCCCCTGGCGTCGGCGGTTTTCCGACTCGAACTGCCAGTTACCGCAGGGGTCCACCTCAACCGCCCACGGTCTGGGAACAACAACCCGTGGTCTACTCTCCCGAGTTTATCAAAATACCCTTGGACATGAAGGGCATTTACGATGGTCTTTTGGAGAAACAGGCAAACGAGTAGGGGTAAATATGCACTTTCATAGGAACACGGTTCCGTCAGGAATGGCGTTCGGTCGAACCACCAACAACTACCGCTTCCTCTCTTTTTCCATGGGATTTTAATATTACGGAATTAAATTGCTGTTGGGAGCAATAATATTTTGCGGGGTAATTGTAAGAAGGTGCCTCCTTTCCTTGTGACCGGTTCTCCGAGAACTCGCCTCCCCCTTTCCGCACTGTTCAGATCCCGTCCGCCCCCGCCTCCACACCTCGTCTTCTCCGCCGGCCGAGAAACCTCCCCCTAGTCGCCGAAAAACGTCCCATCTTCCCCGGAGAATCTCCTCCTCCTCGTCCTCGGCGGCGGCCCCCGACCGCATACTTCGTTCTTCGTTTTCTTCGTGAGGGAGTAAGGGAAGGGGGGCTCGAATCCTAGCGTGGCTTCTCTCGGTGCCGTGCTGCGGGAAGGATTGCGGCATTTTTAGGTGGGCTTCTTTGATTCCACGGCGGACGGTGGAGGATCGGTATGCGATGGTAAGACGCGGAGATCTTGGAGTGCTTCGTTCCATTTCCCTCTTTCAATTGGATAGGAGTTTCTGGATGGTTCGTCGCTTCCTTCTTTTTCTTGTTTTCTTCTCCACGCGGGAATCGTTTGGCATCTCATTTTTGGTAATATTATCCGAGGAATTATTTCTTTCCTTTTTTGTTGCGGGTTACTGTTAGATTCACCGACTTCCCATCCGCCGCTTTTACCACCGTCTTGGGTTTCTTTCCTTTCCTTAGTTTATTTTGCTTAATTTAACTTCGTCACTGTTTCGTCACTGTGTCTCTTTATGCTTGAAAGCAGAATTGTTTACCTCGTCTCCTCTAGCTGTTCGCTAATGATTTGGGATTTCCAAATATAGACCAATTCCTGCAGAGGATGCTGTAAGAGTGGTCGATTTATCGATGTAGACTTCCATGGCTGAACTACGTGTCGACAATTTGACGGCATTGCGCTCGAGCTTGATACTTTAATGTGAGACTTGTAGGATTAGCTCGTGCTTGCGGTATCAGACGGCAATCACGAGGTTTTTCTGACTTTTCTGGCCTTATATTGCATAAATTTTGGGCCTTCTGGCTTGTATCACCGTGGATTGTTACAAGGACGGAATTGGAAAGAAAATGCTCTATTTTGTTTTCTAACTGTTCATGATGCTTCAGAATAATTTTCCTTTTTGGAGATCTAGTACAACCTCGAGTTGTTTCTTGGGAATATATGATAGTGCTTTGTTCACTCACTGGGACAGAGACAAATTGACCTACGAATTTTAACTGTGTTACCTTTGGGACTGTAGTCAATGTCCTTAAAGCCTACTTTAGGGTTTCATTCCTTTAATATGTTACTACGACCTTCGACCGGCATGTTGTGGCTTTGTAGTAGCTTTTCTTACTCAGATTTTTTGGCATATTTTAGTTTCTTACCCCTAATTATGTAAATTCCTCATGCTCAACCTTCCAACCAGCTTTACTCTGGGTATCATGAACATGGAGTAAATCAAATTGACACCAAATTTCGGTTTCAAGTATTCTTATCTTGTCATGTGTTGGCTGGTTCATCATAATTAATGAGCTTTTTTTAATTGCAATTTTCCTCTGGAAACTTGATACGAAGGTTGTTGATTATAACTTCTTGGTTTGGATACAGGTTCGTGCTTGATAGATAATTGCCTTTTGGTACTTATAAGAACAAACAAAAGATGTTTAGTCTTGTTTTAACTCCATGTGATTATCTTGTAATTTGTCATCTTTTTCTTATCTTTTAGCAGGTGCAAGGACGGTCGTGCTTGTCTGGAGAAGTTAAAAATGGATTAGAAATCTTGAAGCGCAGAAGACTTCAACAGAAAATGTCTGGCATTGTCCCTGAAGGTATCGATGCGGTCAATACAATGTCCAGAAGTGGCGGGGATGCCTTAAGGATTTCATCATCATGTAGTACTAGGATTCATGGAAATGTCAATGCATTTTCCCATGACAGTGGTTCTGGAAAGGATGCTTTCTCCAAGCACCAAGTGAAAAAGTTTGACATGTCTGACTTACAATGGATAGAAAAGATCCCAGAATGTCCTGTATTTTGTCCTTCAAAGGAGGATTTTGAGAACCCATTAGATTATCTTCAACAGATTGCACCTCTTGCTTCAAGATATGGTATGATTATTTTCTTGAATCAATGATAATTTGTGAAGTAACACTGTGCTTGCACCTGCTTTTTTATACAAGTTTGTCCTAAACTGTCATTTGAACCTAATGTAAAATGGTTTAAAAAGTTTCTTCCCATTTGAAAGTTGTGTGCCATCCATTCTTTTTTTTGTCTTAAAGTGGTTTCTATGGTGACTTATTACTTTGTTCTCTCTTGATGATTTCTCAATTTGATGAGGAAAAGGGAAAGCCTTCTTTTGATTTCTCCAGATGGCTCAAATTTTGCTCATCAGGGTCTTCTTGATGCAAATGTGCATGAAAGCTGTGATTTTTTCCCCTTATTTTTGTTTTCAAATGTTTCATGATGCAGTCTTTTATAATTGTAATTTGCAAAATTTTTATTTTAATATCTATACAATTTGCCATGGGTACCAGAAGGCAGTCCTTGTGTTTAGAAAATTTATCACGGAATGACCATGTTATTTTTCATAAAATTTTTTTCTGAGTTTCTATAGACTTATCAACGAAATAAATGCAGCTGGCCCCAATTTATTGGGAACTACAACTTGTTGTAGCTGTTCTATACCTACAAGAGTAAGTTATAGATGATGAATCAATCTGCATATCTGTATACACAAAAGTATAATGACAACCTACACTACAATAAATTTGCATATGTTTTAAAATAAGATAATTTTAGATCTTTTTGTGTTACAGAACAATATTGTCAGTTGCCCTAAATAGCTATAAGCACACTGCACTCAAGCATGCAATAATAGTTATGGGCAAAAGGTCATTCTCTTTTGCATGAGGACTATTTGTCATTTTGACATGCTTATTTTTCTATAGTGTTCCAAAGGTTTTACTATGTGATCGATCGATCCATTTTGAAATGTTTTAGAAGCCAAATTCATCACCAGCTAATTTAAGCTTATGCCTTATGGATCTGATATGTTGAATGGGATTCATATCTACCTATTAGGTATCTAGTTCATGTGATGGATCTATTGTTTATTTAGTACATAAATCACATCGATCATGAATTACTTAAGTGCACTTCATGCTTTGATAATGCATGACTTCTATTTTATCTTCTATGTTAACCTGTCTACATGCTTCAGGCATATGTAAGATTGTTTCCCCTATAAGTGCTTCAGTTCCTGCTGGTGTTGTATTAACGAAGGAGCAAGCTGGATTTAAGTTTACTACAAGGGTTCAACCTCTTCGTCTTGCTGAGTGGGCTGCAGATGACAAGGTCACCTTTTTCATGAGTGGAAGGTTAGTTATCTAATGATGTTTGATTCTTGAACTTTATATTATGCATATCCTAATGGTCAGTGAGTTTCAGAAAATACACATTTCGGGAATTTGAGAAGATGGCAAACAAGGTATTCTCTCAAAGATATTCAAGTTCTGGATGTCTTCCAGCTAAATTTGTGGAAGAGCAATTTTGGCATGAAATTGCATTTGGGAAGTCAGAGTTTGTTGAGTATGCTTGTGATGTAGATGGAAGTGCATTCTCATTATCACCTAAAGATGAACTTGGACAAAGCAATTGGAACTTGAAGGTGATTATGTTCTGCCCTTTTCCTCTCCCTCTGGGGCAAAATCTTTTTTATCTAATATTTGGAGACAGCCGTATGGATCCTTTCCCATCAGTTTAAGTCTACTTTTAGCAATACCATCAATGTCAGGCGAACTGGTTTTCACTGCTTTAATCCTGTAACTTTAATCATCAATTTGATTTAATTTAATCATCAATTTAATCCTATACTGTATGCTAGCTGAAAATTTTATAGAATTAGACTACTGTTATCTCTGGATATTTATATGTAAATTGGTAAAATTCTTTGCCTGTTTACCCTAGAATTTGCTGAGCAATTTATTCCATTTTTTTATTTGTATGGCACACATTATATTACAAAAACATTAGTTTGAACTCATCTGAATTTAGAAAATATTGTTGATGCACTTGGGTTTTGTTGACCAATTGCACTTTTTAAATTTGTTTTTTATATACAGAGGTTTTCTCGGCTGCCGAAGTCTGTACTACGGCATCTGGTTAATGCAATTCCAGTAAGTAACAAATTCGTCTTTTCTGTCACTTTGATCCTGTATGCTTTTGGTTTTTGAAACTGTTTTCTGGTTCATTGCAGGGAGTAACTGACCCCATGCTTTACATTGGGATGCTTTTTAGTATGTTTGCTTGGCATGTTGAAGATCACTATCTATATAGGTTTTGACTGGAACTTTGATATCTAAACTTGTGTCCTTTATTTGTGTAAGATCAAAGAGTTGACTGATTTATGGTTTGAACTTATCTTTAGCATTAGTTATCATCATTGTGGAGCTTCCAAGACCTGGTATGGAATTCCAGGCCATGCTGCACCAGATTTTGAAAGAGTGGTTCGAAGTCATGTGTATGATTCCGATATTTTGCAAGGCGAAGGAGAGAATGCAGCTTTTGATGTTCTTCTGGGAAAGACCACAATGTTTCCTCCAAATATTCTACTGAAACATGATGTTCCCATTTACAAAGCTGTACAGAAACCTGGAGAATTTATTGTCACCTTTCCTCAAGCTTATCATGCAGGCTTCAGTCATGGTGAGGTGGCTTTGCAGCCCTTTTTCAGTATGGCGTTCTCTTGTTTTTTTTGGCGTTCATGTACTTCCTTCACTATGTTATCTCATAACAATCTAAGCTTTCTGAAAGCTTTTTTCCTTGTTTGAATCTTTAGGGTTCAATTGTGGTGAAGCAGTGAATTTTGCCATTGGTAATTGGTTCCCACTGGGTACTGTGGCTAGTCAACGATATGCACTTCTCAATAGGATACCATTGCTCCCTCATGAGGAACTCCTCTGTAAGGAAGCAGTGTCTCTTTCCAAGAGATTATCAAATTCTGAATCTAAAAGTCCTGCCTCTTCAACTGAAGACTTTGTTTCCCAACATTGCATTAAATTTTCTTTTGTGAACTTAATGCGCTTCCAGCATCATGCTCGTTGGTCACTAATGAAGTTAGGGACTCGTGCATGGATTAATACCGAGACTGTACTATGTAGCATTTGCAGACGTGACTGCTATGTTTCTCATGTTAAGTGTAATTGCCACAAGGAACCGATGTGTCTCCGCCATGGTATGAAATCAAACTGAAGACAACAATGTGTTTTCCTTGTAAATCTTATTCACTATGATTTGACTTGTTCAATCTTTATTATGTTAAGATAAAGAGCTTAGGAGCTGCCACTGTGGTTCTGATCGTGTTATATTTATGAGGGGAGATATTTTGAAATTGGAAGCTATATCACGGGATTTTGAACAGGACAATGATGTACTAGACGAAGTTCAGAAGCAGGTTCAGCAAGGCAATGATTTTCATCTATGGTCTAGCTCATTCAGCAGTGCTGAAGATGATGGATATGTTCCGTATTGTGAGATAAAATTTCAAACAAGCTATGAAGTTAAAGATTACAACGAGTATGGAACTCTAGAATCTGTGTCTTCTGTACCAGTGTCATCATCTGTTGGGTCAGAAGGAGTTCAATTGCATGTAAGAAATTTGGTTGCAGCTTTTATTTCATTCTTTATGTTCATGTGTTGGATATTGACCGATTTATGTTTTTCATGGGAGATTTATTCATTTGCCAATTTTGTGTGCAGGTCTGTGCAAAACCTAATATAGGAACATTATCTTGCACCAACCCACCCAGTTCATGTCAATCTGTAGTTCTAGTTCCTGATAGATATGCAGCTATTTATCAAGGTGGTTCTCCTGATACTTCAGTTATGCAAGAGGATGAATCTGACTCTGAAATATTTAGAGTTAAGCGTAGGTCTGGAATCAAGTTAGAGAAAAGATCTGCCAGTGATGTAGTTGGCTGTAGCCTCCGTGAACAACAGGTTTGTTTACCTTTATAGTTAATGCCTTCTTGCAGTCTTTGATTATCACATGAAATTTTATTTATGAGATAACATATTTTCAATACTGGCTTTGTCAATGAATAGTTTATTTTGCTATTGTTGCCTTGTGTCTCTTGTGTGACATGTTAGAAGTGGTTTTGAATTGAAGTGTACATTTGTTGCAGCAAAGCACTGCTTTAAGCATAGAAAAACCAAAGGGACAAAAAGTTCTTAAAATTGCATGGATAAGATGGGACCATCTACATTGTACCTTTTTTGTTTTTTTAAAAGGAAATTTTTATTAAACTCCCATTAGGGGATTATCTAGCAAATTGGAGTACTAGTGATTAAAATGTATTTAGTGTTTCAACTTACTAATTTATACCTCCATTTTCATGGATGCTGACCTTTCAAGAATTGTACCTTTGTGTAACTCTCTAGTTACTAGAATGTGCAATCAGACATTAACTGATTCACATGAAGTCACTAACCAGCATAGTTTTTGGATGGATATCATTGTCTAGACATTATCTGGTTTCTCTTAGGACCAGAATATTGGGTCTCTATTAAAAAATGCTTTTAGCATATATGTAAATAGGATTCAAGAGAGGGTGGCTTTGTCAAAGTTATTTGCCTATATAGATGTCAGAAATTATTTGATCTTATCTTCTTTATTGAAAAAGTTGGAAAAAGAGAAGCTCATGGTTGTCTCTAAATACATAAATGAAGGAAGCTATTGTTATTTGTGCCATTGAGAAGTTTACAAGGACTACTATATCTTGTGACATCCGGATCAAGGATCACATGCACCACCCCCACACACTTGTTAAGGCTGCCACATGCTCAGCCTACATGGTATCCACAAGGAAGCATGCTAACATGACACTGGATTGGAGAAAAGGCACCACTGGCCAGTTTTCTCATCATATTAGTGCTGTGCTAGCATGCCGCATGCCACTTATGTGGAGTGTGGCATAAAACTAGCTCTTGTGACTCGTCTGCTATATCTTTTATCATATCTTTCGATTTGATAGCATTGGAAACTTCATCTAGTTCCTAATTAATGATTTAACTCTTATCACACCTTGAAGATAGAAAACTATTTTTTCTTATCTTATTTTTTTTAATTATTTGGTCATAATCTAATGGAATGGTCCTTGCATATATGCACAACATTGAATCATGATGTTTGCAAATTCTGGCCTTATTCGAAGGTTGCAATCATAAGGAAGCAAATAATTTGGTGTAAGTGTTTTACATAATCAACATTCACAAAATGTTATAATGTTCCAACTATTTAGTGTTCACTATCTGGATGTTTTCCCACTCATTAGGGAATGATTAAAGATATTAATCCAACATAATCTATTGGATTGGTTGATACTAGTTTAATGTAACATAGTATAACAACAACAATAACAAAACTATAAATTCTAACTATTTAGGGTCAGCTACAGGGATCATTTGCCAATAATGAGATCAGTGATTTCAATAGGCGCTCGGGTGCTCGGGCGAGGCATGTCCAGGTGCCTCGCTTCAAAGAGGCGCCGCTTAGTCGCTTGCCCGAGCCCAGGCGTCGGGCGCTTCGGGCAAGCACCTGGGTTAAACCAGACGACTGAACCAATGTTTTACGTTTGGTTCGGTCTCCAGTGCTTCAGTTAGTTCGATTGAACCAACTAAAGCACTGATATCAGCCTCCCAACATCCCTCTCGTGACTTCCCCAACCCTAACCCTGCTAGCGATTCTGTCGCTGACATTTCCTCTCTATTGTCGTTGCCTCTCTCCGCTATCGTTGCCTGTCTTTGTTGTCGTTGCTCTCCACTGTCATTGCTTGCCGTTGCTGTCGCTGCTCGTCGTCGCTGCTGCCGTTGTCACTATTGCCTCAATCAGGAGCCTCAGTCTTACTCTTACACCGCTGTCGCTGCCACTAACGCTGCTTGCCATTATCGTCGCTCCCGCTCCCGCTGCCATTGCTGCTACTGTTACTGTTACTCCCTCTACTCACATCGACTCGATAGAATACTATTAACAGTATATTGTTAACTGTATACTAGCAACAATATTTTTTTATTTATTAGATTAATAATATATTATTTTAATTTTAATATTACTAATTTTTATTTATTTATAATTATTGTTATTGTTTTGAATTTTGAGATTTTTTTGTTAATGTGATATTGTGATTCTGTAAGATTTTTTTTAATTTAATATTTTTTATTTAAATAATTATATTTATTAATTAATTTATATTTTTTTATTTTAGTGCCTCGTTTCGCTTGGGCGAGCGCCTCGGGCGTTTTTGCACCTTGGCGCCTTTTGGCGCTTAGCGCTTTTTAAATCACCGAGTGAGTAAAAGTTTTTTTTTTCTATTTTTCCTAGTAACTCCATGCATTTATCTCAACATTCTCATCTCGGCAACACAAACCTTTTGTATATATTTTTTCTTAAGTACTTAACACTCAGATCTATAAAGTATTGTTGATATCACAATTGTCTCTTAAAAATTCTTTTAATCTCAAAGGTATCCGATGATCACACAAGATTCCTAACGTTGCTTGCTATTTTAACTATCCTGTTTTTACTTTATAAATAATATATTCATCGATCTTTCTATCTTGTTAAATAATTGATCTAAGATACTTAAAGGGACTTTTTGTCCATCCTATTTAATTGTGTTCTTTTGTCTATTTCTAGATATATTAAAATTATATTTTATATATTCAGTTTTAGTCCCACATAATTTAAGGCTTTTAGTTTTTGAGGTTTGCTTTCATAGCTCAAGTCTATAATTAATTCCACTTAGGCTCTCATCAACTAAGGCAATATTATTCCCAAATAATGAACACTAGGGAGATCTGTCATGTAAGTGACTAATAAATTCATCCATTATAAATGTGAAAAAGTAAGGACTTAATATGGATCCTTGTTGTAATCCTATGCTAATAGAGAACTCACTAGACACACTCAATTTTAACACTAGTAGCTACATTATCATATATATTTTTAATAACATCAATATAATTAATAGATACACCTTTCTTTTCTAAAAGAGCACCATAATAAATATCTAGGAACCCTATTACAGGCTTTCTCTAAGTCAATAAAAACCATATGTAAATCTTTCTTTTTCTCCCTATACTTTTTCGTTAATTATCTAAATAAATAAATAGTTTTTATGGTTGATCTTCAAGGCATAAAACCAAATTGATTTTTAAAGATATTTTTTTAAGACTTATATTACTTTTGAAACTCTTTTCCAAAGTTTCATAATATGGCTCATGCCTCATGATCTTAATTCCTTTATAATTTGAATAATTTTGTATGTCATCCTTATTTTTGTAATTGACATTAATTTTTTTTCTTTATTCATTAGGAATTCTTTCGAGTCTCATAATTTTGTTAAATAAGCTAGTTAACCAAACTACTCCTTTGTCCCCTAAACTTTTCTAGACCTCCATAGGGATACTATTAGGCCCCACACTCTTAGCTATTTTCATCTTATTTAATGTGTCTTTTATTTCATTAGCTCTAATTTTATGAATAAATCTATGATTATTAAATCTACTATTATTATTTATCGTTAAATCTAAGTCTTGTGTAGAATATTCATTAAATAATTTATAAAGTAATTTTTTCATCTTTCTTTAATCTCATTATCATTAATAAGTATTTATTAATTTTCATCTTTAATGCAAGTAATATTACCTAAATCCTTATACACTCTTTCCCTAACTTTAGTAATTTGATATATATATCTTTTTCATTGCCTTAAGTTTCTATTTTATTATAAACATTATTATAAGCTTTATTTCTTACCATATTAGTAGCTTTTTTAACCTCATTTTAGATTCTATATTTTTTTTTTTTCCAGTTTTGCCAATCTTTAAAACATGATTTTTTAGTAAAAATTATTTTTTGAACTTCTTCGCACCACCACCCAACTCTTTCTTAAGGCTACACCTCTACTTTTAGTTTGATCAAAAATCTCTTTTGTTAAGCTCCTAATATTATTGGCCATCATAATTTAAATAATATTAATATTATACTCATCTAAATTCCAAGTCGTTCCCTTTTTCATCTTATTCTAAAAAAGTGTTTATATTATCATCTTTAAAATTTCACCATGTAGTCCTAGTAATTTTTTTCTATTATCTTTTTCTTCTTTCATTTTCTATACTAAATATCTAATATGATCAATTTATGTTGATTCGTCAAACTTTCGGTAAGTATAATGTAACATAGTACTACTTTTTTTTATGATAAAATAATAAAAATAAATTGATATCTATTGATATCAATCTATAAGTTTTGATACCAAAACTTGATTGAACCAGCAAATACCAATTGGTACGCATTGACCCGACCGATATTCAAAACATTGTCTTTAGGTAAATCAAGAGCATTATCTTTCATTGTTTCTAGTAAGCTTCTTTTAGGTCTTTCTCCACCTCTTCTCACATTACTAATCCTAATTAACATCTATAAATCTTATTTTAACATATTTACATCACCTTAAGTGATTTGTTATCCTTTGTTGACACTATTTTAAGTGTTTGTGAAAGAAAACATTTCTTCTCACATTCATCTCAATATTTTTCTCAGTTTCTTTTTTTGCATGTGTTGTTTCTTTTTGCTTAACGCCCACCCAATAGAGCATAACTTCTTTGCAACTATTTTCTTTTCTTTTTGACTTGAAAGACAAATGATGATTAAGCAAAACTATTCACTGTAACAACCTGCTTATACTTGCGAACAATGCTTCAATTTAACCTCTTCTTTTTTATGAACAAGTTATCTAAGTCTTTTATTCACAAGAACTTGTCATTTGTCCATCTTGATTACACTCTCAATTCTTTTCTTACCATCATGTTAATTGTATTAACTTAAATTTAAATTATTTAGTTTTTAGCATTTCTTTATAATTCAAGTTTAAAACTCAACTAAATTTTCATCATGCAAAAAAAATACCATCAGCCAATGACAGACACTATAGATGTCTATATTACACACTCATTTTATATTACTCTTGAATCTTGATACTAAAATGGCTTGAACTTGCGATTCCACCAAGGTTTTAAGATAATTAGTTTGTTATGTACCTCTTTTGAAATTCATTTTTCTGTTGTCCAGCATATTCTTATCATGAGCATCATCTCTGAAAATCTCCGTCCCCGTTTATGGCCTTCTGCACATGCATGATTGAATCTCCAGTGTTTTCCCTGAATTTAAGGTGATTCATGTGGTGGTTGCAGCAGCACTATCTTGTGCATTGGCTTGTCTGATTTCTAGATTTTTAGATAAACAGTCACTTCAGTGAATAAATGCATTTCATGTGGTTAAGTTCTGGCTTTGAACTTTATTCGAATTGCTTATTCCTGTTCTATGCTACATTGAATTTCTTTGTGTTTGGTTAATTGCTTCACTTAGCTCTCGTTTGTTTTTTTTTTTTTTTTTCACATTGAATTTCTTTGTTTTATTTATTAACTATCGTGGTCTACATTGTGATTTTTATCGATAGGGGTTAAAACGGTTGAAGAAGGTCCGTCCGGAAGGAAGGCATCTGCATGTGGCACCATCAGAATCTAATCTTTCCATGGCAGATCATTCTGCTCCAGTTGGTCATTTTGTTGAGAACCTTGAACCTGCTTTTAGCAGGAGTTCCAAAGGAATGGTACCAAAATCCTTCAAAATCAGACGGGAAGTCTTTGTTGATGAAGTTACTAAACTAAAAGTGAATCGGAACAAAGGGGATGGTCTTCAATCCAACTCATTAGACATCATCAGGAATTCGCCATCCATCGAACTTGGGACAAAGCGCTTAAAAGTTAGAGGACCTTCTTTTCCTAGTGGTTCAGTTGCACGAGATGATTCTGGCAGTAGATTTCCAGGGGGCAAATATACTAGTTGGCATGCCTCATAGAAGCATGCTGTGTTGGGCGGATGCTAACTTCAGATTTTAATTGGTCTCTGATAATAGAAAGCAACGTCGGACTAATCACAGTTATCAATTAACAAGATGAGTTAGAACAGGTCAACTCACCTAATTGATTCTTTGTGTAGGCCTCCAAATGAGGTGCTGGCACGACTTGATTCTTCTCGACCACATTTCTTATTCTCTAATGCTGAACAACAGTAGAATTGTATCATACTAGTTGTATATTGGTGGATCATTTCTTCTCGGTTACGATTCCACTGTCAGGAATGATCATTCTGCTAATTTTCTGATTTACTTTGTTCTTCAAATGATTCATTTCTTACATTTGGCACTTGAATAAGTTGCACACGAAATTGTGCATGTGGTTTGAACATTTTGCCTAAGAGTTATATTCCTGTGATGGTTTTTTTTTTTTTTTTTTACTCTGTGTCCCTGAAGCCGGCAGGGAGAGTTCAAGTTTGAAGCACCAGACAATCATTTCATTTGATTGTATTTTCACCCATAGATGCCCAGTTCTGCTTATAATTGACTGTGAATGGGGTAAGAGTGTGTAGGAATCGTAAGAAAAGCTTGTTTAAGAATCGGTAGTGTTGTTCCAGATTCTACTTCTTCAAAATATTCGATTTAGATTTGATTGACCAAAGTATTCAATCATGGTGTCTTTATTCCTCGCCATAAACCCAACAGGTACATTCTTGATGTTTTCATTTGTAATATTGTGTTATGCTGTCTTCTTCTTCTTCTTCTTCCGTTGCAGATTTGATTCATGGAAGAGAGGCGAAGGAAGGATAAAGGAGAATAGATTTGTTCCGTGAACTATTTTATTCACTCTGCTGGCCCAATTGCCGTATCTGAAACTCTTCAAGAAATTAGGTAAGACAATTCTACAGATGTTACGATGGTTGGATGTGGTTTCCGTGCTTTCAGATAGAACAATTAAAGCTCTGATGCAGCAATCAGGACTGGCATATTAAGGTCATCATGGCGAAGAATCAGATCACGTCATATGGGGGCCCTAAAGAATCTGTAGGATGACGGGTCTCGAACGTAAACGCATCATGTCTCTTCTCTAAACCAAGTAATCGGAAGAAGCTGTCTCCATTAACGGGACTGGAGAGACTCGTACGTTCTTGCCTTTCTCCTTCTCTTTTTTATTCTTTTGGGGATAAAAGTAGCAGGATTCTATTGGTGATGCATATGCCAGCCGAACTAAGAATCCGATCTACCTTATCCCAGAACGCAGATATGGATTGGAAATTACCAATTTGACGCTACGTTCACGACACTAGAGAATATACTATACTATCTCCTCCTCCCGTGGCTAAGGTAGCAGAACTCCAAAGTGCGAGCACAGATCTATAGAATGCCATGGATGATATAACATTTCTCTTTTGTATTTGCTTTCTATTGTTTCTTCTCCATCAATATTTTAGCCCTACCACCACCCTTGAGAATTATTTTCCAACAGGGAATTAAGGCAGTATAATGTATGCATTAGTATGTCCCCAATCTATAAACTAACTAAAAGGGATCCCAACTTCCTATCTTGTTTACCGAAGCCTTGGGGTGTAATGTTTCTCTAAGGCTTCACTAAATATATCGTCCACAAGACGCAATTGGCCCTGCTTCTCGGGTGCTCATACTTGTTCCTCGATCCTCCCTACTTACCTCCTCTTATACATGCGTATGTGTAACTGCATCATCTAGCCATGAGGGTTGACACACACCGATGGTTGACTCCACCGAAAAGAATCGCCATTCATGGCACGCACACAGTCTCGTTCCTGGAAACCCCCAGGACAACTCGGTGGAGGAATCTTGAGGTTCTCGGAAGCCCAATGTTTTGGTGTGCATACAACTAAAATGCACGCTGTGGTAAACAGAGGGATGGGAGTGCATTAATATCGGATGCGACAGAACAAATTAATTCTGGGAAGCGTTATCTTATCCCACGCCATTCAATTTAAATAGTTACACGTCTCTTTGGGGTGTTGGTTCATTGGTGGTCGCTCATGTGAGAGAGCATATGAGGTAGCACAAACATCAAACAAGTCCACCAACAAGACAAAGGCATTTAAAGCTCTGGGTCATCTCTCTCTGAGCAGTACACTCTCTCATGTCTATTTGGTACGTGCTGTTGCTGTCTTTCGATCCACATGCATGATATGATATCTCTTTCCCCATGTCAAGATGAAAATACTACTACCACCACCACTATAATAAAAATAATCCCATCTCTTCCTGTCACATATCAGCGCTCTCTCTCCCTGTCTCGCCACTGTGTTCACAGTGTCGAAGCTAGCTAAGGTTCGAGCAGGAAAGAAGGGAGATAGAGACAGAACGGAGGAAAGAAGGGATGCAGTGATAATGGCTCGACTGCAGGAATCGTCATCGAGGGAAAGCAGCCAAGTCGGCTCAGGAAAATGAACAGGTGAGTACAGATAACATGGACATGACTCGGCGCTGTCACTCCACGTGGATGACATGTATGTATTTCAAGGAAGCGAGGAGAGTATGGGTAACTATGCAATCTTCGTGGACGCTGGACGACCCATACATTACGCGTCTACTTACAATTTTTCTTCCAAGTACAAGTGACATGGTTCCATCTGCATCACATGTCCTGTAGGACCCTCTTTATGATTCACATAACTCGTTGCATCATCCATCCGCCACTCTTTCCTCGCTATTTCATGCCCATCCTCACGCCGGGAGGGCATCATATTATCTATCTATCTATCTATCTATCATAAGGTCGGTTTTCAGGAGAAGCAAGTAATAGGTCGTATGCATGGAGAGAGGTCCATGAAGAACCCACCCACCCGATGAGAAGCCCATCGCAATCGCATTCCCATTTGATGGTGTGGATGGACGGACCTAAAGATCCTCATGCACACGAGCGCACCTCTCACACGCACGCATCCCTCTCCTCTCCTCTCCTCTCCTATCCTCCTCTGTAAAGCTATCAAGAATCCACAACTTTCACTTCACACCATACGGTCCTTTTACAACTCATCTCTTCCCACCTTTGATCACGACTCCTGTACAAGTTATCGCTTCCCCCAGCAGACACGGACTCATTTATGCTCACCCCTCCTCTCGTATCGTTCGGCACCAAACCTGTATATAAGTAGTGCTGCTACCGGGTAGAGAAGGAGAAGGATAAGATCCAGAGGGAGGGAGGGAGGGAGGGAGGCGGAAGGGGGGAAGAAGGAAAAACTAACATGGAGCTTTTCCCGGCACAGCCTGACCTGTCGCTGCAAATTAGTCCTCCTAGTAGCAAGCCCACGCCAAGCTGGAGCAGGACGAGTGATGAGAATCTTGACTTAGGGTTTTGCTGGAGAGATATAGAGTCCTCCGACAAAAGCGACACCGCGCCATCGCTGGCCAAGGCTGACAACGCCGGCTTTGAGTTCTCCTTAGCCAACCAAAGTGCCTCGGAGACCCACGGCACCAACAGAGGCCACCACCACCACCACCACCTCCACTTCCATCAGCACCACCCGGTGCTTCACCAAGGATACCGCCAGGATCTCGGTCTGCTAATGCCGATAAGGGGAATTCCCCTGTACCACAACCCTCCTGCAGCCTTCCACTTCCTCGAGAACCAACAGCGGCAGCAGCAGCAGCAGCAACACCACCACCAGCCACATTCATGTGACTCGGCGGCGCAGGGATCGTCGAGGTCGACCTCGAGATTCTTGCCGCGCTTCCCTGCGAAGCGAAGCATGAGAGCCCCAAGAATGCGGTGGACGACCACGCTCCACGCCCGCTTCGTCCATGCGGTGGAGCTACTGGGAGGCCATGAAAGTGCGTAAGATGTGGATCCTTCTCTTCTTTCTCCCTTGCAGACATGATTCGCTGCCGCGTACTGAAATCATTACTTTGCTGTGCCGCTTGGATGTTAGGGGCAACACCCAAGTCAGTCCTTGAGCTCATGGACGTCAAAGATCTCACCTTGGCTCATGTGAAATCTCACCTACAGGTACCGAGCTTACTTTCGACACTGGTCTCCGACGGCCATAGGACACCATACTGTTTCAGCTTTACTGGATTTCTCCTCTTCTTCCGTTTGATGTCAACTACTTCCCAGTTCTTCTCCCTGCCGTAAGAAATGAAGCTCTTGAATGGTTCTTCAAGATTGATCACGCTCGAAAGAAGACAGCAGGGTTCTTCTCTCTATCTGATCTCCTTCCTTTCTCCCAGACGACAGTGGGTTCTGCAAGCTTCTAGCTTATTGATCATAGAGACAAAAACACAAAATTCCTTCTCAAATCAAACCCAAATCTTTAATGATACATACTAAAAGTACAGCCACCGATACTTCCTTGCCATTTATTTTGTGGAGCTGTTTATGGTACATGGTAATAAGTGCTCCACATCAAGCGTCGGATATGCCCTAAATCATCCAATACTGTGTTGATCATACAAGTGTCTTGCTAACTCTCCTGAAGCTTTTTATGTATATGATTGCAGATGTATCGGACCGTGAAGACGACCGATAGACAAGCAGCTTCCTCTGGTATCGCAGGTTTTCCTCCCTTTCTTCGGGTTCCAATTTGCTTCTTATTTCAGTCATTATAATGCATCAAGATGTGGCTTCAATTCTCGAGCTCATATTTCCCTTGTCCCAGGGCAAAATGAACCTATAGAGATTTCTGATGACAACTTGCCTGAGATCCAGGGAACAGAAGCTTCCGGTCAACGAGCGAGGTCTACTGAAGATACGGGCACAGATGATTATGGCTTATGGAGCAATTCTTCCAGGTGATGATATTGCTTCGTCTGGTTTATTTCTGTTCAATTTCCTTACAGCAAAAAAAACATTTTTAGTCAGAGATGTATGCTTAGTCTTCATATTCAGCAAAAATTGAAGAAGAAGGTTCTCTGGAGGCAATGAATTCTTTATTGCATAAATAAGAACATCAGCAAATTCTCATGTCAATATGCAGTAATTATATCCAATGAAACGAAGATTTTTCTTCTTTTATTTTGAAAAGAAAAGTAGCACATCGCCACCTGATTTCATTTACCAAAGCAAGCAAAGAGTCTTCAGTGTCCACAGAACTAAATGGTTTGTGCATCTGTAGATCTCAGATCTCACACTAAACCATCATACACTCAAACATATGTATGCATTTCGATAGTTGCATTCTGTCTTCCTTCCTCTATGCTCTTTCTTGTCAACTGCTAGTCTTATATGAAATAAACTGGAAATAGGTATTTTACAGTAAATTTACACTGAAAGAACAAAGAGAATATTATATGATGGTTGAATGTCAAAAGTATGAATGCCACCAGAATAACATAATAAGAAATCTTGCCACTACAGTGACAAGACCCAATGATCTATCTACTTTAGGCAGGCAAAGCTACAAGTTCTCTTCATTCTCTCTCTTTATCTATAATATTGGTCTCCATCTAAGTGCTCACAAAAAGCAGTAAAAGATCACAACTTTGTTCCATCTGCCTAGGAACAGGTGAACATCGAACCCGATAATGGTCTAATGATCTTCTTGAGTAGCTTGAAGGACTAAAGAGATTACTTACCCCCCACAAATTCAAGAAGCACACCCCAACTTTCTTTAGGAGATTTGTGTATCTAAGCCTACCAACTTCATATTCTTTCTTTTCTCTATGAGGTTGCATTCTTGGTGCTAAAGCTAAGCCTTGTGAAACTTCACTGCACTTTGTCCTAATGGGTAATGGGCACCACATGGGGGGGGGGGAGGGGGGGTTCAACTTTAGTTCAATGCGCAAAGCTGAGAAAAGCAAGCAATTCACACCGAGCAAATAGTGAAAGACAACTTTCTTTCCTTGAATTATCTTGCAATGGACTACTAGTGATGCGGAAATCTTCTGTTGTGGTGATGGGTTTTTGGGCAGCAGGGGAGGCTGCTTCCTCGATAGACCGAGCGATTCCACCGCGTGGAGCGTAAATTCTTTCGAGGTCACACTACTTGATCCCATCATTTTACATGACAAGTAGCCTTCGCTTGCTTGAGAAAATCAAGATGGCGAATGAAAAGAATGGCATCCACTTTTTTTTTTGCTGTGCAGGACATGCAATCAAAAGGATCCGAGATGGTGCCCGACGTGAACTCGTCAAGCTTCTCGGAGAGGAACACGGAAAAGCCCAATCTTGAGTTTACCTTGGGAAGGCCACATTGCATCTAGAGTCGTCATCCGGCAAGACATGGTATGACCAGATGTGATCACATGAAATCAGGTACCACCCATGAGACCAAGATCATATCAAAGGAAAGAGAGAAAGACAAGGAGACCATTGAGGCAGAAAAGCAAGGAAAAGGGGACATTAGTGTGTGTGGGGCGAGTAAGAGCTTTTCAAAGCTGAAAGAGCTTGTCCAAAGGCCATGCTCCACTTGGATATCATATGGGTCTACTGATACAAGCTGTTAAGACTGAGAAGAAGAAGACGAGTCTCTCTTTTCTCTTAGAACTGTCATAAAAGCAAGAAAGGATTGGGTTACTTCATTCGCTTGCACATGCACGAGTTTGCTTTTATAGTTCCCCGACAAAGTGCAAAGTGAAAGGTTATTATGCTCTAAATTGTTGTCGTCAGGACATATATATTTGTGGAATAAGAACTCAACATATATAATATCATCATCCTCCTTTCCCCTAATTCCAATTTGTTTGGCCTTAATCCATTTTATTTCCTACTCTTAAAAACCTGCCTCTCCAGTACTCGATGATAGTAATCTCAATTAGATCTCAAACATGCAGCTAAAGCCGATGTTTACTCAAATAATATACATAACTTGACATCTCATTGCATAACATGAGCTTGTAAATCCCAGCTAGAAGCTATTTGGCATTCCTTTTGTTCAGTAAATGTTTCCCAATTATTCTTCACTAAGATTAATTTGTAAGGAACTTACACTATTATTAGTCAATGATTAATTACAACAGCTTGGTTTTCTTCTTGTTTCTTCCTAGCAATGCCATACCACTGAAACATAATGCCAGGTTATATTCCAGTGAGACACAATGAATGTATCTGCAAAGGCAAGGCAGGTATGTCAGGATCAAAGGTTGCAGAGCTGGAGATTGAAGGCAGATTAGAGTCTAGCAATCAACTTTCGCCTATCATTATGTTGCATGCTTTGGGACTTCATTTGGTCTTCATCTTTTAACCTTGTGTGCATTGGCTCACTCCCACTTAACCCACTTGTGATTTACTTTGAGATGCTAAAAACACCTAAAGCATCTTTCATCAAACACAATGTTATTCCTTCACCACTCTGCATTAAGCTTGAAATCATATATATGGATGGATGTAGTGCGGAGTAGCACATATGTGGCTGGAAGAAATGTCGCATGTGTGGCCCATGCACTTTCCCTTTCCATGTTATGCGACTAAATACCACATGTGTTGATGTTTATATTGTATGGCACGTACGATGTCAGACTCATAAAGACTCTATATTTGTCGTAACTATAAGAAAATAGGGCGTGTCATCTCTTATCCAACAACATTATTTTTCTTTTAAGGTAAGATAGGAAGCTTCCATAAAGAAGAAAAATTAGAGAGAGTCTTTCTTCGGTAATTGGATTAACCTGAGTGAGAAAGAGAGTGGCTTTTAGAGTTAACACTTTAGGATTTGCTTGAAGTCATTTGGAGTTCCTTAAGTCAGCGTTCCACGAGGATAAAGAATCTTAGTATGAGAAGGAGTCCTCGTGAAGAAAGAAAACTCTAAAAATTAAGGTTTGACGCTTCTATAAATATCTCATGTATCTTTAGATTTAGATGTGAAAGGGAGGAGAAATACTTTGATGATCCTCTTCCCTTTAGAGTGTATAGAGATGATGCTATTTATAATTGATCTCACATGATAAATAGCTTAATATTTCTCTATGAACTTTAAAGTAATTTTCTCTTTTGATTTTTGGATCCTCCTCTCACTGCCCGTCACATCCTACCGTGAAGGTTGCATTCAGCAGGACCCAAATGTCAGCATGTATCCAAATTCGACGCTCGATGACATGAACCAAAATCTCGAGTAGAATTAAAGATTCATGGAGGACTGCAAGAGGTATTCGGGGTTACTTCACGAAAACTAAAGAAAAGACAAGTAATTGGTGAATGATGCCTTGCCATCTCGTCTGCTACATCGACTTGGCTGTCGCTCCGAAGAAAGAAAGCGACTTTATGTATGCTGACAAACCTGCATGTCGTGGAAGTGAACGACGACGTCAGATCCTGTCCATGGCAGCAGCCGCTTCACATATATCAGATCAGATGTCTTCGCTCTCCTGTTTGGAACTGACAACCCCTTGCATGCACGCCTCTCTCTCTCTCTCTCTCTCTCTGTGTGTGTGTCTGTGTTGTAGCTTTAGCCTTCCCATACAGCTTTTACATACACACAGGGGAGCATCATGCACACATCCAACCTTTTGATCCTTTGCTTTCCTTCGACGTGGGCCCGTCCAAGCATGTCCTCTTACTGGTCGAGTCAAAATGATCAAAGGTATCGTATGGAGAAAGAGGAAGGAAGAGAAAAGAAGGGATGAAAAATGATGCGTACTTGAGTTGTGATTGGTATGGAGTGGGTTGTGTGTTTCTCTCTCCAGTAGTATTTCTTCAGCAAGACAGGTACAAGACTGGCAGATATTCCAAGATGGGATTCATTTTATGACAACGTTTTCTCCTTCGAATAGTTATACGTTTGGAGGAGAGCGAGATGACAAAGGCAGAGAGAGAGAGAGAGAGAGAAACCGATGTGGTGGCAAATAATATAAGGAAAAGGCCAGTGAGGATAGTGAAGGGAATGTAGAGGTATCAATAGGTTACCATCACACTGAATTGACTTGACGTAGCCTGCAAGCTGGTGGAGGGCCTGCAAGGATCATTTGTGGGAGCTCAAATCCTCCACAAAATGAAGAACACGTCTACATTTGAGTTATGTGGTTTCATTCCTCAGCAGTCATGATGGTAGGGTTTAGGTGGGGAATAGGAAACATAAGAGAGTTTCCATTGTAATGGGACAGATAATAATATATACGCAAAAACAGTCAGATACAGATTATATACATATCATATATATGGAGAGATACTACGTCTGGGTAGCAATTTGGAGGTTTGCTGGGAAGTCAGCTACGTACATGTAGCAGATTGCAATTAATTGATTGGAAACGGTGGCAGCAATGCTGCACCTCTGCCTCCCTCCCTCCCTGATCATATGAGTCCAATTATGCGAGAATCACGGGGGAGTTCAAAACGGTGTCATCCTCCTCTCT
Organism: Musa acuminata AAA Group; assembly: GCF_036884655.1. Classification (NCBI taxonomy): domain Eukaryota; kingdom Viridiplantae; phylum Streptophyta; class Magnoliopsida; order Zingiberales; family Musaceae; genus Musa; species Musa acuminata. The sequence continues at coordinate 32,301,474 of NC_088350.1, read as the reverse complement.
CTCGCTCTCTCTCTCACACACACATCGAGCAGGAGCAGCAGGAGCAGCAGCAGAAAACGATGACATGGGAAGATGCAAGCACTCATTCGCTCGGTTCCGAAACGGTCACCCCAAATCAATGCATCGCACTGCCACCGAACAGTAACACCTGCAAAGTTTACACTTACATATAGACTTCTATGTCACGAGAAGCGAGGAAGAGAAAGAAGGCGAGGATAAGAGGAGGAAAGAGATTGAGAGAAAGAGGGGGGGTGGAAATAAATGATAAGGCACTCGATTGCATTATGATTGGCAGATGAATGGGCGGGGTGAGGGAGACAGGCAGGCGTGGGCGGGTTTCGTCCCATCACATCGGCGAGCAGGACGGAGGGTGGTGGTAGCTCGGGCTTCGCATCCTGCGATGGCGACGCGACCACCCACTCCTTGTCCACCCCGCATTCAAGGCCCTGTCTCACGCGTACATGCACGCACACTCACCCACCCTCCCCTTTTTCGCATTTCATTTTTTCTTCTGCTTCTTCTTCCTCTTTACTCTTCCCTCTGGTCCCCCTTTTCTTTTCTTCTCTCTCTCTCTCTGTGTCTTCTCCTCTCTTTCTTCCTTGCTGAAAGTTAGAATAAGTACCACAGCAACCGGGTGAGGAATTTGATTCACGTATATATGATTCACCTGCTGGTTTGCATTTAATGTAGGTAGGGCCGGCTCTGTACGGAGGGGTTCACATGAGGATCCTGATTTGACCATACTGTGGTTTTGCATTCTGTGGAGATGACTCCTCGGTGAATACGTAAAAGGATCTACAGATTAAGATAGTAAATGATTGCCAGCGTTAGGAACGTGTTCATTTAGCTAAGCTATATGATTTGCAGGGACAGGAACATAACCCTCCCATTACCTGCTTGCTATGAGAGTCGACAGTCTCCAAAATAAAGACGACGCAAACTTAAACAACAAGCATGGGTTTTAATTTTCGGAGGCTTATCATACAAAGAGAAGGTGAGAGAGATTTCACATAGAAATCATATGTTTGATAGGCCAAAAAAGACTCCCATTTTACAATTACATCAAGCGAGCCAAATGATACAACAGAGACAGGCATTATTATTACAAAGAGTACACAGCTTGAAACAAGTTTCTTAGATCGTCAACCTACCGTAAGGAGTGAGTGCTGAAACCAGCAAACTTTACTTCAAATGTGAGTGAGACTTGCGAGACCACACACACACAGCTCCATGCTTCCATCTTGTCAAGACATGTTTTGCAAGTTACGAGACCAGGACTTTGGTGGCTCGTGTCTGGCCATAGGTGGTAACTGCAAGAGAACAACAGAACCATGGAGTTATTACAGCATGCAAAAGACTCTTTCATCCCATACTCTTTTTAACACTCTAATCAAATGGTGATGACTTCATGAGAAGAGAGCAATATGATGACTGAGATTATATATATATATACTGTCAATAAGCAACTTTAGTGAGAGACGTCATTTGACATATTGACAACCATGGTGGTTGCTTTAGTAAATACTCCTAGTGAGCAACTTTAGAGAAGTTGCTTTAGATATTGACAATCATGGCTGCTCCTTTATTAAAAACTGCTAATGAGCAAACTTTAGTTAAAGACGTCATAAGATATTGACAGCCTGCTTTACTGACTTATAAAAACTTGTTCTCATCTGTATATGAGAACACAAGAAGATAGGATGCCTAGACGTTTGATACTAGTAACATATCATCTGCAACAAAAGCCTTGAACAAAATAGGAAATCAGATTTACTAATTGTGATGTCAGCTGAAGATTGTTAAGTAAGCTGATTTACTAGTATTGTGGAGAAATTATCAAGCTGAAACACTGAAAGGGCAGGATATGCCTGGAGTTGAAATCTATAAAAAAATTATACAACGCATAAGGTAGCTCGGCTGACACAACGAGAGACTGCAGATGGACAAAGGGTCATATACAAGTAGGAAACTAACAGTGAAAAACTTCAGATCCTCTAGCTAGATGGATAACACTTCACTCTACTTGCTATATCTGAAATGTATATGTGCTTGTCAGTCAACAAATAATCAAGAAAAAAGCCCAAAAATGGAGTTCAAAGTTGATTCAGGATGGAACCGTCACCACAAGTGAGAAAATTCAACCCTTGGTGATAAAGACATCCAAATTCATTAGTGGCCCTAGTAGACCAAGAGTGACTCCAAATGGTCACAGGAAGGGAAAAGGTGATGTACATAGACAAAGAATAGAAAAGTTGAGAGACATGGAAGACGACTGGAGTAATAGTCATCAACAAACTTCTTTGAGCAAGCCAAAGACTCTGTTCATTATCATGGACTAGGACTGAATGGTGTGAATAAGGAATAGGATCAAAACAAACCAGCAAGTGTAAACTTAAAACTTAAAAGAGTGGTTAAGTTATCATGGACTCGGCCTATTCTATTTGCAGCTGCACTCATTTGCAGCATTTATAAAAAAAATAAAGAAAATCAAACCTTCTGTTGCAGCCTCATTATAGTAGAAACCAACAATTTGTCCCCGATTATCTGCCTTAACTTCTTGACCAAGTCAATTCGGCTTATCTTTCTCTTCTGGTAGAAAAAACAGTAACTATTTAGGAGGCCAGATTAGCTCAGGAGTAAATAACACAACTTGTCAGTGAATTGTTTAGACCTTAAAGTCATCATAATGAGTGTGAACCAGGTCCATGTCCCCCTGAGGCAATTTAGTTGAAATGGCTGCAAATAACATTGAAAAGGGCATCCATGGTGAACTTGGAATTCTTGGAGGTGTTCTTGACACAGGAACTTGAGAATGATTGCCGAAGGCTGGAGATGGTTCAAAAGTCTTATCCTGAAGGTAAAAAAAAGGAAAATAACAACAATGATAACAGGCATTCACTGATAACTAAAAGACAAAAAAACACTTCAGATGCAGAAAAAAAGGCTGCATTAGCAAATATTAAATCTGGAGATCACAGAAAACAGAATTGACAAATGATCAATCAACCATTCCAGTCATACAAATTTTGATGAATTATCAGCTGCACAAAGTAAGATCTCAAAATGAAATTACTAAAAATAAAATTTTGATTTCCTCCCGTCTACAAATAGTAAAAACACTAGAACATACAAATGTCAATAGCCATGAAAAACAGATATGGATGTGGAATATTTATACAGATCTGATATGGATTGATAATATAATAGTATACAACAAAGCTTGAAATTTGTCTATAATCTATAAACAGGTATTGATATATCATGATAAATAGTAAGCACTTAACTATTATTTCTGCACACACGCTTTTGGTAACACAGTATTTCTCCACACTGTTTGATGATTGATACAATATATACACACACACAAATAAATAAATAAATATATATATATATATATATATAATTAATCTACATAATCTTGTATTCATCTCTATAATATAAAATCTACATCCAAGAGAAACAAGTTCCCCTAATATTATCTATTCATTATCACCTAAGTATATTAGAAGTATCTAAACTTTGATAATTAATTTACAGTTTTGATATTTCAAATAAAATATCTAACATGTATCCAAAAGTATCCTACATATCTCACATGTATGCAATACATAAAATTTCAGCATCCTAAATCTCCATGTGTTCAGACAAAGAATCTATTTATGGAACAACCAGACTTTTCTCAACTCAAACCTCATTCCAAGTGCAGAGTTTCTATAAAATATGGAGGAATATCTGATTGTAGAACACACCTGTAATAAGCAGTGAGATGGACTAGAATTTTTGAGGGCAGATACATTATATATACTTTCCTTCCCAAGCAAACATTCTGCAATCACATAAACATACAATCTTTTCAAAATCCTATTGATGATTTTCAAAAAGAAAGCTATAGTCATGCAAAGAAAGCACACTAACAGCATTACCTTTAACTTTGGAGGTCACCCTAAAAGTCACTATGTATTCTGCATAGATATGGGTAAGCAAATTCATGTCCCATATAATATAATGCCTTGGCTTTTGAAAATCATCTACACCAGTGTCAAAGTTTTCATTACTAGGTTGACACTGTTCAGATCCAGGGTGAATAAGTTCCACATTTCCCATTACAATGCGGCACAACATAAGGTGGATAACGCAACTTTCATCAACATCAGAGTAGCTGGTACTGTAATAGCGTATGCAAGTAAGTCATAGTTCTTCACAATGGACTATCGATAAAAAAATTCCAAGAAGAGAAACAGGAGCAGACAGTAATCAGGATAAGAAACTATTGACAGCCTTCCCTGACAAAAATTAAGGTATTCCTGAAGGTGCACAAACATGATGAATGTTATGTCAAAGCAAAACCTTACCAGATGTTGGAGCAATTTGCAGGGGCGAGATGAATGCCATTGCCATAAAGACACTTCTGGATAGACCGCTTCAGAATTCCATGTAACATCATCTCCTCCACTGCATCCTTGGAAGAAGCAAGCCATGCATAGCGGACATTTGCATTGCCACGTGCCATTTTAGTGACTTCAACCTGCTTCTGAAAAAGATCAAACCGATCTAAACCTAAATCATTTCTCAATGGAGTCCTAAGTATTCCAACAATATCCTTTGCATCAATAAACTTTCCCAACCCTTGGAGTAACATATCCTGCACCGCTCTACTAACACGATGACCACCTGCAGATGCTTGACATGTTCCAAAAGCAGGGATATCTAAAGGGAAAATGGAACCCGGTTCATTTTCTCCTACTACTTCATTGCCTGGAGACCAAATATTCTGATGACTGACAAAATTTTCTTCGCACTTGACCCTCTTGATATTAGACATAATCTCATCATCAGCTACTGAACTTGAGCTTTCAGCTTCATTGATGGAAATCTCAAAATGAGTGTTGTTTCCATGTATCCCATTTGATTCAGAACTCATGTAAGCCTGAATTTTTTTGTCAGAGTGATGGCATCTATTTGATGACTCTGGAAAGAAGCATTTTCCATGATCATCAATCCATGCTAATGGCTTCAGACCTGTATGCAGAACTACACAAACCATGTGAATGAAATCTAACAAACATTGCTGATTCCGATAACCTACTTCTGTAATTGCTTTCTTTGATTTAAATTCTTCCTGTACCAAACTGACAATGTTTGCTGGAAAATCATTCCATTCACCATTCTCATAAAACAGAACCTGCTGGGGTAACCCACTCTGTATGAAATTGCGATAATTCTTGAGAATATGGTTCTCAGGAGAGCAACATAGGTTGGTTTTACATCTGGTTCTCGTGCAGGCCCTTAAAGAGGATTGACCTACAATAGGCTGATGTGCTACCAAGCCATGCCCAATGTCAATGGAACAAACATCAGAATTTCTCTTTCTCTTGAGATCACAGTTTTTGCCTTTATCCAACACCTTTACGTTCAAATACTCCATTTTTACTCACAAAAATAGTTGCAAACCACTGACTAATGCTTATCAATGTAATTTTCTCCACGAAGCCTGCCAACTTTTTACAATAACAGAAAACCGTGCATTGGGGAATAACCAGAAAATATCATGTCTGGGAAGACAGTGAACAAGGTTTCCCTGCAAAAGCATCCAAAATATTCAAGATGCACTTATAGAGTAATCCTATTAGAATACCTAGAAAAATAAAGAAATATACAAAAGCCGCATAGCAATAATATCTATTGAAAATGTTTTTACATCTCAGTAGCAATAATCAGATCAGACCAAAGAAAGCAACAAAAATGTAAAAGAACAGTGATGAAAGACTCCCCTTTATACAAAGGAGAAGCCTCATTAAATAATGGTGACAAATAATAAGCATTTAGTCCAAAAAATAGCACATCAAATAAAAAAAATAGAGAAGCATGGCTATTAAGTCGTACAGAATGGACCAAGAAGACTTATGGATCTATTGGAATTTCATTTATAGATCAGAATATCATGGACAATTTGGATGTGAAGGCATCCCAAATATAAATTAAAAAGAAAATAAATATTTCTATGCTGTTATATATATGAATATAAAGGCATATCAAGTTAATCGTCATGCTTCTAACAAGGAGAGGAAGAAAACCATACAATTCCAGTGAATGCATTAATGTAGTCATTGTAAAAGTCTATGCCATTGAAAAATGGAAACTATCCATTTGTATTTTGTACATATATCTACAATTCTTCTCTTAGTTAAAGAACAAAAAAAGCTCAACTTATATCTACACTCGCATGCTATTGTTCCACCACAATTTTCAAGTATATTATGACATATAAGATCACCCACCCACAACAGTAAATTTTTGGGCATAACCAATATTGAGATGCTCCTAAAGTTGTATGTATCATCACTAAGTACTAGAAAGTGTCATGTCTGCGAGCTACAATGATAAACAAAATTTAAAGAAGAGTCTAGACAACAGCAACAAAAATCATAATAAGGAGTTAAGCACATCAAGAAGGAAAGATGATCGATAACAAGATCACCAATCTTTCAAAACTCATTTTTCATCTTTACTTATTTTCTTTTTAATGACTTGCAAGACAACTCCCAACTTGATATACATGAGTACAAGCCTAGGTTCATAGCTACATATGAAAGCCTGTGACCAATACCACCAGTATGAGGCATTCTAATGGTAATATGAACCATGTTTGATCAGCGAAAGAGATAATTACAATAACAATCAATAACCACAAAAGGCACAATTAGATGGTATGCCAAAATAGGCAACCAAAGAGAAGCGGCAGGGTTTAATTCTTTGTATGAATGATCTTGGAAAAAAATGTAGAAACCACATATCAACATCTCCAACACAGGAATCAAGAGAGTCAAATCAAAACACAGGCCAAGCGGAAAGAAGATATGTTTCCTTTCTGTCCCTGACACCCTGCATCCTCCGTTACTGGTCTATCAAAAATCCTGAACAGTTTGCTATTATAAAGAGAGAACATTGAAGATTTATGTTCTCCAACTAATCCCTTTACAGGTTCAGTTTCATAATTCCCATTCCAAAGGATCCATTATTTACAGCCACATGGCTAAAAATGTGCCACTGCACTTTCTTAATTCTATGAGGCATTAGCAGTCAACAAAGATTAAAAACAGGCTGATAACCCCAAAATATCCTTGCTTTATTACATTTTCCACTCACCACCACAGCCCACACACTATATAGAAGGCTAAGCACTAGTCATACCAGTACCATATATTCTAACCTGACTGCAAAATCCAAGTAACTTTGCTGTTACAAATCAGATGCATTGACACATCTGCTGATTTCCCCAAACATCTCTGCATGCAGTTCTTTTAAATAAGTTATTTAACATGTAACGACAGTGCATAAGTAAACCACGGATTACAATCTTATAAATAATGCAAACAGCTTTTCAAGCATCTGAGCATCATCCATCTTAGATAAAGTCGGACGCTAACAATAAATGGCAAGAATTCGATCATAACATAAAGATGCCAATCAGACGAGCAAAGTCGCTTCTTTGTCTGCACTGACAAAGTTGAAACTGTAAAAAAAAAAAAAACAAACATCATCATCACAAATCCTAGCCTGTCTCTACATGGAATCAAGCACAAGCAATCATCCAACATCAACAAAATGCTATGTTAATTCAAGTAATTGATTCTTCTTTCCACGGATGGGCAGCAAACATTGATACTATGAGATGTAGCACAAATTCCAACACCAGCGACAACTAACAGAATATTTCAGACAAAATTCAGGCAATCCCAGATAGCAGGGAATCAACGGTCATGCATGTGAAATTCACAAGAGAATTGACCCTCTTGATCAATACGCATCATGACCATATACCAAATCCCATCAAAGATGACTTGATCACTCGATTCCAGACCAATCAGGCAATCACTGACAAAGATCACAGCTTTCCTTCGCGAATATCCCCCCAATCATACAAACCATAACCCTAATCCAGGACCAGGATCAACACAACAAAGAGAAAAAAAAAAAAAAGGATCAAGCCAAAGGGAGGATAGGAAATCGAGAGCGGAAGGGGAGGACGGATACCTAAATTGGAAAAGGCAGACGATTAGCTGATACATCTCTGAAGGAAGGCCACTCTCTCTCATCCGAACTCGGGAGCCGGGGGCGGTGATTTCCGCACCTTCTCGATCCGGGAGAACGCGAGGAGAAGATGAGGACACAGTGATCAGAAGGAAGGTAGAGTACAAATACCGGAGGACGGTCGGCAGTCCGCCCGGGCTTTCTTGCGCCAAACGCAAACGACGTAACTCCACCGACATACCTCGATCCGACGGCTAAGTTCCAGCTTCAAAACCCTGTAATCGACAGTGATTGGATCTCATCCGTCGATCGGTTTCGGCACCCGGATCCGCTACTTGGTCCAAAAGCGGGGACCGGGGTGTTTGACGTTCCAGAAGCGAACACGTGGCCATCAGAGTTTTACCGAGAGGTTGACCGACAGAAAGGAGAGGAGGAGCAAACGGTTTGTGTGCCTCCAAATTGGATGGACACCACACGACGACATCGCATCGTGTCGATAAATGTTGACCGACCGCCGAGCCCAATTTAAATGTGGCGTTGACGGACTGGGCTTCTTAGAAAGCGTGACCCACATGGCAAGCACATGAATAAAGATCATACATAAATCAGGCGATGGTCAAGCTTGTACAATAAATTACATGGTTACATTATTGCATGCAAAATAATTACACATACTAGTTTGACAGATGAATTGTGAGCACAGTTGATTTCTATTCAATTCATGACAATTAATAGGGTTGATGAATTTTGATTGTATTACGTATACTCATGTTAATGAAGAAAATTAGAATTGAGAGGTGATGAGCATATTTTTCCTATCTATGCTTTTGGAGTGAAAGGATTTTTGTAGTGGTGTTTGGAGCCTAATGCTTCCAAATGTATGGCATAGATTCATTATGTTAATAAGAACACCAAGTCTTCTTTTACTGCTGATTCAACTAAGTCGTCTGCAAAGTCAATAACGTGTGTTTGAGTATCTTAATAAGTCCGACAGAGACTTCTCCTAAATCAATTTGTTTATGTACAAATTTATAGTAAAATATGGACTATTCCAATAAAATGTCATTCCTTAACAAAAAATTATTATTAAATAGCAGATATATATATATATATATATATATATATACACTATAATTTTAGGAAAAATATGTTTTAAATTTTTTAATTGACATTTGAGATATTATAATGATTATAGTATTTCAAGTTCACTTAGCAAGTATTAAGAGTTCAAGATTTTGTATTATATATCTTAGTATTAGAGGAAAAAGTTATTGTCATCTTAATTAGCCCGATATGATCGAGAACCGTATACGCAAGATTGTTTGAAATGTCTTCAAAGTAACTCCGAAGTGAAACTAAGATGGCTCTGAGGTGGATCGGAGATGACTCTAAGGTGATTTTGAGATAGAAGTATTGTATTTCTAATGTGCCACTTACACAAAGACTAAGGTTGAGAAAGACTTCTCGATCTAACCATTTTGATGATTAAGTTAGTAATTTGAGATCCTAAAATATGAACTTCAGTAATTTGAAAAAAAGAGAAAGAGAGAGTTCTACTTATTGTTTAGAATATATTTTTATAATTTTGAAAGAGGAGAAAGAAGTTTGTGATTCTCCTCTTACAAAAGACGAGAAAAGGGTTTACAAATATCTTTCTTAAATACAGGGAGTTTATATTATGAATGAGAAGATGGTTTATACTTTTCTATTATATACTAACTTTGTATATACAGAAGGATGACATGAGTCATAAATATTCTATCACTTAGTTATCGGTGGTTATAAAAAAATAAGAGCTTAAAATTTTATCCGATGAATTTTAGACTTAGGACATTTGTTTAGCAACTGTATATAAAATATCATATATCATTCAATTTAATTTTTCAATTAATTTAATTTAATTGATAAATATCTTAACTCATAAGTAAGTAAAAAAGGTAACAGTTGCCAAAGATAAAAAGATTTGATATAGTTAGGAAAGATATTAAGATGAAATCTCTATTAGCATAAAATTAAGAAATAATATAAGGTCATAATTGAAATCAGGTAATCATATATTAATATCAGATTTTTTGTACCTTTTAATGTTACTTTTGTCTGATTTGATAATGCACCATAATTCGATCACTAGGAAAACACTATATACGAAACTAGACTTTTTTTTTTCTCAACTCTTTCACATGACTATAATAAGGATTAAAGGTGAGAGAATATTATCTCTAATCTATGATCTGTATATATATTTTAGATCTTTAGTCTATGATTTGTATATATATTTTCTGAGAGGTATTATGATAAGGTCGAAAGATAATTAGAGAGGAGGATTCCTTTTTATTTTTATTGAATGATAATTTTAATCAAAATTTAATATATCTTAATCAAAATAATCAAGACCATATAATTTAATTATCTTATATTTATTTTTTAAAAGCATTTTTATTAAAAAATTATGATTTGATCATAGATATTTGTCTTATAAGGTCGATATCTCTGTTTATTCTTCCTAAGTTGTTGTCTTTATACGGTCGATCATGAGTTAGTATGATTCGGTCCCGAAATATAATGGGGGAGGGGGGTTTGGAGTTGGGGGGAGTTCGACCAAAGATGATTTTGAGATAATGATTGATTATCCGAAGTGGCTCCCGAGTCAAACTGAGGTGGGCATTAGTGTCCTTAGGGTTTGGGGGTTGAGTCAAGATAGGTCTTGATAAGAGACCATTTGATCGACCGACCATTAGGGTGGTCCGTAGGCTCGCGATGAATTATCTGCTTTGGGCGATGGGCGTACCCGCACGATTTTGTCCATTCGGAGCATGTGAACTCTAAAAGGCACCTTTGAGGGTAAGGGAGACTTGGTGGATTTATAAGCCCTTGGTTCCCGTACTCCTCAACCAATGTGAGAGTAAATGGCTTTATCAATGCTCCCTCTCGTAGGGGAGCCCTCATTCTAATGCCAAAATGATGGGGATCCTTTACACCGTGGCAAAGCAAGCTGGCACGGTTTGGTTCTATTACGGGTGCGCAAGATCGTCCACCTCTTGTGGGTCGGGTTTAGGCTCTGGCTTCCGAGTCAGGGGCTCCCTGGGGTTGCCCGCCTGCTCCTCGGGCTCTGGTCCCTGCACACAAGTTGGGGTCGGGAGGGGGATTTCCCGACTCGATCTCTCTGAAGCTTAAAATAGTTTTGGTGGAATGAGAGAGAGTTGAGTGTTCGAAGTGCCTCCCCTTCATGATTAGGAAGGGTTAGCTTTTATACCTGCGAGGATGAGTTGGTCGTACGAGGTTAATTTACTACGGTCGGCTCCTCGGACGGTCGACTTAAGTTTCTGTACGAGCATCGACCGACATGCATGGATCGGCGCTGCGCAGTACCGTCTCGAGCTTTCCGGGATGGCTTTATTGTAATGATGTCGTTCGTACGGAGGGGGCGGCAAGCGGATGTCCGCCGCCACGTGTGTGCTGTAAACCACATGGTACTTGAGATTTCACATCTGTATCGTCGTGTCTGCTTACCTGGGTCCACATGAGCGGTACAAAAATATGCCATATCAAATTTCTTTCGTGTAACCATATCCTAATTACTATTGGATTCATATCCTTCTCCTTTCCATAAGATTATTTCAGACATCTTCTGCATTCATGAAATTGGAATTAATATCGAAACGCATCTATTTGGCCCTTCAGTTTTGGGTTCTTAGAAGCAGCATCACATTGATGTCAGCACGCAAATAACGCGTGCCAATTTTGGCAGATCAATCACTCATTCTACTGTTGCTTGAGGTATTCTACATGTAAAATTAAGACGCGCACTTTTGCAGCTCTCCCAAATAACACTCCCAACGCCACCCGAATGAAGCTGTTGAACTGCCGCCGTCGACAGAGATGACGTGAAGTGGACCCATATACATGTATAATGAAATCTACCTAATCTTTACGACCAACTATATATATATATATATATATATATATATATATATATATATAATGTATATATACCATATATATATATAATGTATATATACCGTATATATAATATTCCTGCCGCCTTTCACCGGATTTACCCTTTTTTTGGGCCGGCCCATGCGGCCGACGTCGCCTCCTGCTAATTGCATCCAATGGCTCGTGATAGCAAGCCGCGGCTGATCCAACGGCCGAGATAGCCTCTTGCCTAACTTAGCCCGGCACCGACGTCTATATGCTAACAAATCTTCGATGTCTACCCACCGCACTCCGCGGCGCGTCCCATTCGGGCTCCACCTTTTCTTTCCCATTCGTCGCACGCTTAGGGTCGGTAGCTCCAGCGGGTGCGTGGAGAAGATGTTGCTCGAGGTCAAAATCGGAAACCAGCAGAGCAAGAAAATTACAAAAGCAACGGCGAAGACTTCGACTCCACGGCGAAAAGGGTGAGAGAGGAAGCAGCAGCGGCGAAAGGGAACCAGAAGACGGGAGACAGCGGAAAAGAAAAAGAGGCGACGGCAACAACTCACCCTTCCCTTTCCTTTGTGCTTCTGCACCCTTTCCTCCCGACCTCCGTTGCCGATCGATCTCGAGGTAATTACTGTCCCTTCCCTGCCCGATCTGGTCGGTTATTTCGATTTGCATCACGCGAACATTCTGATCGCTCGGTCCACCATCTCTTGTTTTGATCTTTGATTCCGGTCCTCGTTACGGCTGGTAAAGAACCGATCTCTTATCCGTGTATCGTTTATCGATCTCCATGTGTCTTGTTCGATTTTATTGACTCAGTCGTTTTGAATCCCATTGTAATTTGCTCCTCCAGTTGTACCTTTTCCTGGTAAAAATTTTTCTTGCCGTTCTTAAGGAGAAGAAGAATAAAAAGAGGGAAACATGATGCTAACCAAGTATGATGTATTAACGAAACCCTAGATTATGTTTCTACTTCAGTCTTTATAGATAGGACTGATGCTGTTTAGACAGTATAAGGTCGTGTCTCCATCGTGATGGTTAGTATTACGATTTATGTTTCTTCTCTGGTTCTTCGATGCCTTCCTGAAATGGGTTTTCTTTTTTCTTTTTTTTGTTTGTTTTGTGGGGAAGGTTAATAACCCAGCCTGCCATTAATTCTTGTAACAGCAATTCTATCCATCAGTAGCAGTAGGATTTGTACAAGTTTTGACTACTGCTTCCTTTGCTCTGTGAGATTGATTATTTTGTTTATTTTCCCTGTTCCCTTTATGGTTTTTAGTTCAATATGCATTGGTAGCTTTGATCTCTTAAAGCTTCTTAATGGCTTCTCATTGGGACGGAAGAATTTTATTTTCTTGGATATTCAATAAAGGCTTGTGAAGCTGTGTCCATACTCCATTATATCTGAGTATTGATCTCTCATCCTGTATCTTGTGCTCCGAGAATGCTAACCTCCAATTGTTTTGTTTAACTTTTATTTAATCTATAGTTTTCTGTTTCTGCTTTTATAGATTAATTTGGAGCACGAAAATGAGCGACAATCTGATGGAAAAAGTCAGTGCCTTTGGTGAGCGTCTGAAGATTGGTGGGGCGGAGGTGAGCAGGAAGATGAAAGATGGCGTGAGTTCTATGAGCTTTAAGATGAAGGAATTATTTCAAGGTCAGAACCAAGCAGAAAAGATTGTGGAGGAGGCCACATCGGAGAACTTAGAGGGACCTGACTGGTCTGCCAATCTAGAGATCTGTGACATGATTAACAGCGAAAAATATAACAGCATTGAGTTCATCCGTGGCATAAAAAAACGAATCATGTTGAAGGATCCTAGGGTTCAGTATCTTGCTTTGGTCCTTCTTGAAACCTGTGTGAAAAATTGTGAGAAAGCTTTTTCTGAGGTTGCTGCAGAGCGGGTGCTTGATGAGATGGTCAAACTTATCGATGATCCTCAAACTGTTGTGAATAACAGGAATAAGGCTCTTTATATGATTGAGGCATGGGGAGAGTCTGGGGATGAACTTCGGTACTTGCCAGTCTATGAGGAAACTTACAAGGTACTAAAGTCCTACCACAAACACTTGTGATTTTCTTATATCAGAAGTGCAAGGCAATTACAATATCACTCTTATACCAGTTCTGCTGTAACTCCAGGAGTTATAAAGTCTATCTCTTGTGGCAATTATGAAAACTTAGTTCCATTATAAGTTTCACGTGCGTTTAGTTACATCAATAATTGGCATGTGGCAGCTGTTCTTAGTGTTTGCAGATCAGAATATGTCTTTCTAGCACCACTCAACCTGCACCTGTAGCTAAAATTGTGGTTCCTTGAGGGCATCACATGTGATTCTCCAGGCAACCTCTAATTAAGCATTTGTTCGTATGGACCATTGTCCGGCCTGGGTCTACTGTTAAGCTTCTTATATCATGCATAGGTTGTCATCATTATACTTATTGCGAAAAGATGATAGATGTCATTTTCATCACTGATATCATTCTTTGTGCAAGAAAGTTTGGCATCTGCACTCTATGTTAAGTTTGTAAGAAATTGTACTTTAGCATGGATTATATGAGCTTTATGCACTGTTTTTAAAATTTCATTTTGCATTTTGTCATGAATATTTTGCTTTCATAAACTAGATGCGAACTCGTTAACCTAGACATTATGACTTAAAGAGTTTGTAGACAGTCTCTCAGCATGATGTTCTCCTTTTCTTTTATCTTCTTTTATAGTATAGTTTTGTTATTGATAGTTAAATGTTCTATTGTTCTATTTATAGACCAAATTGCTTTCTGGTCATCTTTTTAAATTCTTCAATACACTGAGCAAATTGATCGGATGAATCATTTGACATTTAATTATGAGGACATAGCCTTGTCTAGATGTCGGATTGATTGGTTTCAGGTTCATGATGGATTGTTTGCCTCTTGTAGAGCTTGAAATCTAGAGGCGTTCGGTTCCCAGGGCGAGATAACGAAAGCTTAGCTCCAATATTTACACCTCCACGGTCAGTTTCAGAAACAGAAGAAGCATATGACAATGTTGCTCAGCAGACATATGATGATACTCCTGTGCATAGTTTTACTGCTGAACAAATAAAGGAGGCATTTGATGTTGCCCGCAATAGTATCGAACTTCTATCAACAGTTTTGTCCTCTTCACCTCATCAAGAAGCTTTACAGGTGATTTAATTTGATCACATAATTTAATATCCATGCTTTCTTTTTAACCTTTTTCCGATAGAGGAGGTAGATTTATGTTATATTATTTTGTTTTTCATAATGACATTCGTCTAGATGGCAATTTGTCTTCAGGTGGTATGTATTTTTGTCTTGTTGACGACCAAAACTTACCTAGTAATTGAGGAAGTCTGTCAAAGCATCTCCAAGATTTACTCTATTGAATTGATCTGAAATTGATTTATGTCTCTTGTTCTGTATGTTTGAAGATATTGTCATAATTTTACTACCAGCAGAGTGTCTTCGAAATTTGATATTACTGTGACCTAGAATAGGTGAAAGATTACTAGAGTGGAGCAAATGATGGAACATATGTATCTGAGACATGACTGAATATATAACCTGGTTCCATATTTTTACAATTTTATAATCCAAGTAAAACCCAGAGATTAGTGACTGCCTTACTGAGCTCTATGATTGTATAAAGAGAGAACAACATCACATCGGCTGATCTTGAGCCCAGTTTAATAGGTCTTTTCATCCACTACGAGATCAAACACGATGAAAATTTTGAATAATTTTGTGTAAAACCTTAACTGCCGGAAAGAATGAATTTTAAATGGGCATTTCTTGCAGGGATTAATATTGTACTATACCTAGTCTCTGTCTGTCTTTTTCTTCTCTTTTCACTTATGTCTCGTGATGGCAGAGCTAGTCCATGATGATTGATCCTATACTTAAAAAGATAAGCTTTGTTTACATCGGAGTTCTTGGAGAATTTTACTTGCACATCTTTCTTTTCTGCATTTTTTCTTTAAATTTCTGCTGAAAATTTTACAGATAGATGCCAGAGCTGTTTTCTTTCAGCTGCAGGCCCATCGATCTTTCTGCAGATGTTTTTAGATTTGTTATGCTTCATTTTATTCTTAATTTCATATATGGTTATGTTAATATGTACTGATGAAGTCAGGAAAAATTAATTGAACTATTTTACTTTGAATTAGTTTGTTGTATAAACAACATAAAAATGGTTGTAAGATAACTTTAAACTAGTAAGCTGACTGTTATGATCCCAAGTATGTGCAATATGTTAATGTGTACCTAGTGTTTGAGGAGCTTCTGTTTTGTACTAGCACGCTTGCAACAGAGATCATGATAAACTGTTAAGTCCAACAATTTGAACTGAAGGTAACTATTTAGCAGTCCAGGTTTGTTATTCTTACACTAGTTTCATTTTATTTCTGTTCCATTTGGGTGTCTACCTTTGTTGCTGTTTTCTTCTCTAGTAGAGCTTTTTTCCATGTTAGACTTGTATTTTTTTGGGTACATGAATAATATGTTAATACTTTAGCTATGCACCCAATTGGTCAGATTCCCGTAACCTACTTTGAGCATTCTAAACTGAAATTGCTTAAGGTGTCAAATTTAAGAGCAACATTATGTTGCGCTTAGAATTGCTAATGTTGCATTCTGTTGGTGTTGATTAATGGTACAAATCGACTTGATTTGACTTGCACCTAACAAATATTATAAAGACCCTTCGAATATCTACCAAAACTTTGACTGACATGATGTGTGAAACTAACTTAATCTACAGAGTGAGTTGTTGTCACATGTTCTCTTCTTCTACATAGATCACTGGACATTGTGTAAATATGCTTTTATACAACTTATATATATTTATGACTTAAAAGGCGTGGTGATTCAGTTAATATATGTAGATAGCTTAGTTTGCCTAAACAGAGTTTTTTTCTTTCTTTTGTTTACTTGGCAGATGTTTTCTAAAGAATGTTCTTTATTTGAACTAGGCTTTGCAGTAACCTTGAGTTCTTAACATGGATCATCTTCTCACTCAATGAACATATAGACAAATTGATATTAAGATGTTAAATATTGATGTCCTTTTTTATTTAGGATTATCTTTTTAATCTTCTGATTAACGGAACTTTTTACTATTATACCAGAGAATCTTAAAAGACATAATAATGTACAATGAGCAGAATTGAAGCACATCTAAGATCCATATAATGCTGTAATTCCAAGGTTTCTCTCTAAAAATTTTATGCATACTACTTCAGCTTAGGAGTAACTCTTTTTTCGCGTTATCATATTGAAACTTAAAAATAAATGTCATGAGATTATCTGGTCAGTCTCTAATATTCTCTCTATGAGCAGGATGACTTGACAAAAACCCTCTTCCAGCAGTGCCAACAAAGTCAATACACTGTTCAAAGAATTGTTGAGACAGCAGGTGACGACGAAGCTGTGCTATTTGAGGCCCTAAACGTGAATGATGAACTCCAAAAAGTCCTCTCCAAGTATGAAGAGCTGAAGAAGCCTCCTGTAGTGCAGTCTGAACCCGTGCCCGCCATGATACCAGTTGCTGTGGAACCCGACGAGTCTCCTCGAGCCAGCAGAGAGGATGCCCTCATCAGAAAACCAGCAGGTTCAAGAACCAAGTCAGGTGGAGATGACGACATCTTAAACGACCTCGACGAGATGATCTTTGGAAAGAAGGGCGGCAGCACATCCGAGGATCAGGATCCGAAAAAGAAGCAGCAGGAGAAAAAGGATGATCTGATCAACTTCTAGGTGTTAACCTCCTGTTTATATGCAAAAATTTGCGGCTGATGGTGGTGTTTGTTTTTCCGCTGTTTAACAAATTTAAAGTTTCATGCTTTGTCATCATAGGAAGCTGGAAAACATATCCTCTGTTGATCTGGTTTCCCTTTACTTTCTTAAATTGGTTTCAGAGTTACGGCACTGAACAGAGAAACTTGGTTTTTTTTTTTTTTTTTTATGTAAATGAAGACATATTTCTTATGAATGCCAGTTGGAGTTCAGCAAGCAGAGAACCGAAGAATTTAAATGTATCCTGGAATGGATTGGACCAACATGCTTTCTGGAAAAAAAAAAAAGAAAATCTCATGCTTATATTATTTTGGGTGATTTTTCTGAAATTTTGTTTGATTTTTTTGGAAAGGTGCTGTCGATTTCTTTATTCTCTAATATTTTAAATACTTCCGTCGTTGGCCTCGTTACTTTCACCCTGCCACTTTCGCTTTGTTGTAGTCGGTCGTATCATTTGCTTCTGTAAACGTTCATCGTGGTTATCTTTTCGGTTCCGGTCGTTTTTATTTTGTTACTTTATCTATCATTGCAATGAAGTGGCATGTACTTAACTGGTATTGTCTAAGTCTTATGGTATCTTTAATTTGTCAAACATCAGTCTTCCAATTCGGAATCTAACAAACAATTATTTCAACAATCTAAATTATAAACATTTGAGTAGTCATACGACAAAGGTTTCGAGGTGGTTCATCACTACTAAAAGTTTTTACAAGTATTCACTTGATACTATTAGAGAATAAAATAACGAATCTACCCTTGACACTACCCTAAAGGTTTATCCGATCATGTGTCATCCGAGTAGCTCCTAGGTGTTGTGGTAGTGGACATTCTTTACCACTTTATAAAACTAAAAAACTACCAAAATTGATCACTTGGATGCTTATTTCTAGATAATTTTATCTTTATGCGATGATTGAACATAATATATATTTACAATCATGAAAAGATAAAAAAAATAATCAAAATGAGATTACCAAGCCTACTATAAGCTATCTATATGTTGTGCAAAGTATAAATAAAATCAAAAGACATAAAGACACATAAGTATTTTATCAAACACCTTATTTACAGTTTGTCCATGATATTTGCTCTCACTTATTTTTTTAACATCTTCATCGAAGTCTTTGCGGATGTTGCATCTTTTTACCTTTGTTGAACTATCAATATTCTACTCTAATTGCAACTCTCCTCTTGGCACCTAGTTACTCTCTGTAATTGAGTAGTCAAACTTTGATCAGTCATACTACTTTAACTTGCTAATAACTCTTGTGTAGGGTCGATTGAATTGTGTTGATCTTTGTTGGTTCATACGAATCCTTCATATGAAGGAAAATACATTCCTTGTTATACATCAATCTCTTAAACGTCTCGTGTCGCTTGAATTGGGTGAATGCTTGTTAGAATTTTAATGAGCATCGCCTCATAGACTTTGAAGTTTTTGAGATATTTCTTTTGTAAAATTTGCTCATTAATTCCTCTTAATGTTACCTCCAAAAGTAGGTATGCATCACTTTTACTAATCGATATTCTGTTCGAATATGAAGTGGATAATCTACTCTTAATATAATCGATCACCATTAGTGAGAATTTGATAATTATTGTCTTTTACTTTCTTCGAAGGGTCATTGAACATATGTAAAGCTCATTTACTAGATAAATAAGAGAACTAGGTGCTCGATTTCACTCATTCTCTTAAGAGTTAGAAGACAATGGTTACTCAACTTTACCCACCTTATCGAATGTTATACATTATACATCGAATTGGTTACTAGCCTTTGCCTGCTCTTTACTGACACTTTCGAAGCACATGAAGTGTTTGCACTCATTGTGTTGAGTTAGCTATGATTCACCTCCTCATTGTCATCAAACTTCTGGAATACAAGAAGTTTTATCTGAAAAGAGCAAAATTTTGCCCAAAGCAAGTTTCCAATAGTTTTAGTCGCTGAGATTATATTGTCTTCTCCATTATTTCTGTTGTCTACTCTTTTAAGTAGAAAAGGTATAACACCATATATTACCTACTTCGTTTCTTAGTCGACACTTCTACATCGAGCCGAAGTACCCCACTTTTAGCTATTTTGATAAGAAGCCCGTTGATATCGGTCTTATGAAGTTCCTTAGCCTCTACCCTTTAGCCATATCTTGGTATTTAGAATTTATCTTTACATTCTCCAACTCCTCGACCATTTTTCATGGCCATATGCTCTCTCTCTATGAGAGCAAGGGATCGTTGACTCCATGGAAGTTTTGCTTTGTAGCATTGCCATACCCATGGCCTTACTATCCATCACCTCGCATATGCATCACTTTCTTCACGATTGGTAGGTCCACCTCTACGGCATTGTGGCACTCTTTCTAGTCCACTCTATTCTAACCGATACTTGATTTTAGGTAGTTGTCTCTTTGGATTCGTCGTCGCATACTTACCCCTTTCGATCACTTGCTTCAACACCTTTGTATTCTTTGAGCATTTCCCCTTGGTCGAAAAAAATAGATTATAACTCGTGTCGATTATGTTCTCATTTGCATCCTTGATAATAATGTTTACTCACACAATCTTATTCTCTAACTTATCAAGCTCCCTTAAGCGAGTATGAGCTCTAGAGTAGTACAACTCTTCAATCGCTCCAATCATATATCTGTATAATCAAGTCCCCCCATGAGACTCATTGATACTTATACTCATAATTTTTTCTCAATGGTACACAACCCTTATATGTTGATGACTAAGACTTTTATCTAATGTAAATTTTGATAAATGCACAAAAGACCCACCTCTATGATTCTATGATATTCACTCCTTGAATTAATGGTCATTCTCATCATCATATTATTTATCGAAGTGGAGCTCCTAATTATACCTTCGTATTATCAAATCTCTCATAAGATTTCTCTCATGTGTGTTGCATTATCTCAAATCATTCCACTATAATCCGTTATGTCATATCGCCTCTTGATGACATATGTATTACATTATGATTTTTATGGGATGAATTCGAATTGTGATATTCCATGTGTGGCCTTTGCTAATACATCATAAGGTGTCTACCATCTCCAATTATGTTTGCTCTTTTGATAATCACCTTTTGTCAACCCGCTCGGGCCACACACACTAATAAAACACAACTTTATGGCAATTTATCACATAGCAACTCTTAAAGCCCATTGACTTTACCACCATTGGTGCACCATTATCGTCTAGATCATGAGCCCTTACCCTTAGTATAATTTTCGTTGTATATCGCTTTCTTCATGATAATTTGAATGATAGTTCTACAATATATTTTTTAATAGTACAAGTTTTTACAAGTTGAGTCTACTTAGTTTCTCCATCAAATACTTCACCAATATAATATGTATGTACTTCGAAGCTCCCCTTGACTTTAACACCAAGCAAAATGAGTCTACTTCATCAAAATGAGTAACATATAGAATGACATGATCAAGTTCTTGCCACTCCGTATATCGTTGACCTTGTTAACCTTTGTCCATAAAAATTTTCATACCAAAATAGGATTGTTAAACTTACTATAAGTCATTTACATGTTATGTAAAATATAAACAAAACCGAATAATATAAATATATATAAATATTATATAAAATATCCTATTTATAAATTTATTCATTATAAAAAGAAAAATATATATTAATTGATATTTAAGATATTAGAGAAAAAATATTAAATAAAAAAACTAAAAACTAGGATACGTATAGGGAAAAAAATCCATAAAGAGGAATTCTTTTTTAGAGAAATCACTCTGCTACTTTTAGAAGATATTATTATATTTTAGACAACAAAATGAAAAGTGTAACTATATATCATCCCTTATTTGAATACAAATCCTTATTGATAACCAAAACACTAAAAGTGGAAATATATTCCTGCAATAATAAATAGATATTAAGCAGTAAATGATGGAAAACCAAGTTTCTTGTTTTGGATAAAAAAAAAATCAAGATAGTACAACTTCAATAAAAAAAAAAGAGTTACTAGGATTCAAGAACTTCAATCCTCGCTACATCTGCACTAGTCATTTATAATTAATTATTTTATAGGTTGTATCAATGCTTTATTTTGATATTTAGGTTTTTAGTGGTCTTCATGGACTGTCAGATTTTAGTTAAAATCGAATGATAAAAACCTTATTATTTTTCTTTTTATATTTTTTGTTGTTGTAGCAGTAGGTTTTGAAGAACCTATCTATAATTTTCTAGGAGGGTTTGAATTCCTCTAACGTTAGGTCATACATGGCCACCGATCTTAAATTAAATTATACTATTTTAGATAGTTGAATAAAAATAGTAAAACCTTGTTTAAATGTGTGTTTAGGATCCAAAAACTTCAAATTCCTTTATAGGACCATGAGTGTTTTTATTTTAATATTTCTATTGTAACACCATAACGTAATATAAAAATATTATAGTTAATTTTTTATGATAATTTTTAATATTCTTTGATAATAGCTTTAATTATATAATTGTAAAAATATTATACATACGAATCAACCTCATAAAACTTTAGTTATGATATAGTTATAATATTATCAGTAATACCGAAAAACATCTTAATATAACATAGTAGAAAAATACTATAATTGAAAGTGGACTGGTAAGAATCTTAAAAACTCGTTCTTAGTGTTGAATTTCGGATTTTGATGATGAAATCAATTGATAAGTATTTATGAATTGATTTCAAAACTGTGTTTTGAGTGACGCATGATGCTTCGATTAGGATGTGATAACTAAAGCAGGAAGAATTATGTTGGGCCGGTGGAATATGTTAAAAAATTGGACGTCTAGCCGGAGGATCGGATGACGTATTGACAGAAGGTTTCGGGCCATGGATTCGAGCATTGGGCTAAGAAGAGCGGAAATTACACCAAGGATATCGGAGTTGCAGAGGTCAACTAGCCGATTGGGCAATAGGCCGCAAGAGAGGACGATGCGTCGAAGAATCAGACGAAGCGTCGATGGACCAATGATATGCTGGACAACATGATTCATGCTTAGTAATAATTGTCTAGATCAAAATATGTTTTTACATGTGTATGATTAACAACGATAGCAAGGCATAAAGCAAAATGAAGTTCCGGAGTCAAGAACGCGATTTCGTTGGGAGTTCGAGAGTTCGTCGGGAGTCTGAATGTTTGTTGGAAGTTCTATTGGAATTGACCAAGAAATCCCAAAGCTTGCCAAAGAAGCTCGTCAGAACTCACCAAGAATATCATCATGAAGTCCAGGAGCTTGCTAGGAGTCCGTTGGAACATTACCGAGAGATCATCGGAAGTTCGCCAGAAGATCGCTGGAAGCTCGTCAAAAGAAACATAGACTTACAAACTTTGTTTAGCTTAGTAAATATCTTAAAATTCATAGTTAGCATATAATAGAGACTAGAATTGGGCTAACCCAATTAGGGAACAGTTGGGCCAAGAGAAAGGCCTAAACAATGACCAAACAGGTGAAACCATCGTGATACAATCTCCAAGACTATCTGGGCGATGGTATCGCCCGCACCCTGAAATTTTGGGCTCCAAATTTGAATCCATTTGGGGCCTATAAATACTCCAGCTATTCTTATATGGATAAGCAAGAAATATAAGAAATATTGAGCAAAACTATATGATTATAATGTTGTAAACCTTAGAAAGTTGAGTTCCCTCCACCCAAAGCTTAGAGAGAGTTCTGAGGGAGATGTGAGAGGGGTACATTGTAAAAGAGGGTTGTAAAAGGTTATATCATAAACATGTGAAAAGGAGAAGAGGGGTGTAAAAGGGTAGTTGGTCTTCGCCCATTGAAAGAAGACCGATAGTGGATACCGGTGGATGTAGATCATGACGACCGAACCACTATAAAAATCTAGTTTGCGTTTCTCTTGTGCAATTTACTTTACTGCAAACTACTTTGCTTGCTTTACATCTATTACGCTCTTCCGTAAACTTTCAAAGTTAATATATTTATGAAATAGTTTTTCGTCGGATAGAGATTTAATCACAACGAAGTTTTGAACCGATGTAATTTTTATCGCTGTACTAGTTCACCCCCCCCTCTTAGTGTCGACTCTTTTCCTAACACATAGGAACCTTGAGAATTGATTCTTCGACGGATCGATACACCATATAGATTGATTCGTCAGAAATGAAAAAAAGAAGAGGGGGATAGATGAATGATCATAAAATTAATGATATATTCGGAATAAGATCAGGGGAAAAAGCGGCTATAAAAATATGAGAATTAAAAAGTGAGATTTTCTTTTTGTGGAAAATGACTCTGTTAAATTCTTCGCATGTATTCCTTCACTTGCATCCAAAATACTAAAGTTAACCATGACTCTCACTTCAATTTTTCGTATTGAAATAGCAGTGGACTCTCATCACACGACAACACTTAATCGGAGGACGATGAACTTTATGCAATACATAAGAGTTCCCCTCTCTTTGGAGTAGGTTGACAGAGATAGCTAACGATAAGGATAAGCCAATCATAAGTACACCAATTAGGGTTGCATTTGGCCATGGAAACCCTCACTAAACAACAAGTTTGTATAGGCGTCGGGAAGACACTTCTGCTGAAACAAAGAAAAGTGAGGCATGGCGATAACACTCTTTATTTAGAAGCAACTGCGAGCTTGGCTTTCAACTCCTTCCTCAGTATTTTTCCTGCTGCTGATTTCGGAATGGAATGGACGAAGTAGATCTTCTGCAATCTCTTGTAAAACACAACCTGAGGAGCCATACATACATACATAAATACATATACGTTCATCAACGAATCAACGAGTCATAACAAAGACAACCCTAACTCTTGTCACGAACGTAAATAATATTTACAGGAAATAAATAAACACACAACTAAAGCTATATCTTTTTGTTCATCACAACACAAAAAAGAAAGGAGATTAATTCACTCAAGCCTAGTTTTGTATGAAAAATCTTTGGAGAAAAATAATTCAAAATGAAAAATCTTTTATATAAGGAAAGAGAATCCTGGAAATTAATGGAATTTTACTGTATTAAGCTAACATATCTCTAAATTTTGGTGGGATTTTTTATTTAATATTTTCTTCTTGGATGTAGACAAAGTCCATTCTATTTTTTTTGATATCCAAGTTTTTAATTAATATAATCTTACTACATAAAACTAGCATATCTTTAAATTTTGGTGGGATGTTCTTATTCAATATTTTGTTTTTGGATGTAGACAAAATCTATCCAATCACGTACGTTCGATGTAGACAAAACGTGAGATTCGAGTAAAGATTCATACGACAAATGGTCAAACACATTCAATATAATATATTGAATGATATTTAGAATCCGTCGTACACCGACGGAAATTAAGCCATTAGAATTACCTGTTTAGCTATGAAATCCTTTATGGCTTGCTCGCTGATGGCCGAGTCTTTGGCTCGAACGACGAAGGCGACTGGGACTTCACCTGCAGCCTCATCCTTTTGCCTGTTGTCGTGAGAAGTCATCGATAAGATCGTTGACGATAACAGCACGAGGCAAACAGTACAGAGAAGCTCGGTGGACTTACGGGACGACCGCAGCGTCGGCGATGGAGGGGTGACTTAAGAGCAGGGATTCAAGCTCTGCTGGCGGCACCTGCGCGCACATCCTTAACCCATTAATTACGACCACCGACAAAGCATATTAGGGTCCTTCCTACGTTGGAAAGAGGACATGCATGCAGTGCATGTCAGTTGATTGACTACCTGGAAGCCCTTGTATTTGATGAGCTCCTTTACTCTGTCCACTATGAAGACCTCGTCGTCGTCGTCGACGTAGCCGATGTCTCCAGTGTGCAGCCAGCCGTCGACGTCTATCGTCTTCGACGTGGCGTCGACGTCGTTTAGGTAGCCTGTCATGGAACGAAGTCTGTTGTCAACGTGGGAAACGAGATCAGAATTGTTCGTCTAGGATAAGAAAATGGACTCCACGTACCTTTCATGATCTGAGCCCCCCGGATGCATATCTCGCCGGGCTGGTTGCGGCCGAGGGAGAAGCCGGTGTCCGGATCCACCACTTTCATCTCGGCATTCCTTACGATAATGCCGCAGGAGCCGGATTTGACAGCGGTCGGATGCTTAGCAAACGCAGGGCACATCGAGAGCACAGGCCCTGCTTCCGTCATTCCATAGCCCTGCATATGCACGCATGCAAAGGTTGGTCCGCGTAGAGAGAGAGAGAGAGAGAGAGAGAGAGAGAGAGAGAGAGAGAGAGAGAGAGAGAGAGAGAGAGAGAGAGAGAGAGAGAGAGAGAGAGGCACTGACCTGGCCAAGGATCGCCTGAGGGACTCTGATTCTGAGAGCATCCTCGAGCTCCTTCCCCAGTGGGGCAGCACCCGAGAGTATGATCCTCATGGAGCTCAAGTCGTAGTTCTCGATCTCCTGATTCTTTGCCAGCGCCAGCACCAGCGGCGGCACCACCGCGGCCACCGACACCCGGTGCGTCTGTATCCCTTCCAGCATCGTTCTGATCTCGAACTTTGGCATCAGCATCGTCGCCGCACCCGCCCTCAGCGAACAGAGCAACGCAGAGTTGAGGGCGAAGATGTGGAACAGGGGAAGCACGCACAGCACCACGTCATCGCGCTTCAGGTACACGTTCGGGTTCTCGCCGTCCACCTGCTGCGCTATGGACGACACCATGCTCTTGTGGGTCAGCAACACCCCCTTGGGCAGCCCCGTCGTGCCCGACGAGAATGGCAGCGCGACCGGGTCCTCCGGATCGATGGTGACGTGGGGGACTGCCGTCTCGTTGGAGTCCAGCACTTCCCAGAAGTTCATGCAGTCCTCGGGAGGCTCATCGGTGGTGATCACCATCAAGCCGTCGCCGATCTTAGGGAACCCCTCGTCCCCGCCGCGGAGCTTGTTGACGTGCGCGGACTGGGTGACGACAAGCTTCGCGCCGGAGGCCTTGATTTGCTTGAAGATATCGGCCGGAGTGCAGAACGGGTTGGCGGTGGTGGTGATGGCACCGAGCATGGATGCGCCCATGAACGTGAATATGAACTCAGGTACGTTCTGCAGGAGGACCATGACGACATCCCCATGTCCGATCCCGAGCTTGGAAAAGCCAGCGGCCGCCTTACGGCACAGAAGGTGGGTCTCGGAGAAGGTGTAGATCTTCCCAGTGGTGGCCGCGATGAGGCAGGGTGCATCCGACGTCTCGTGGAGTTTCTCAAAACAGTAGGTGTGGAGAGGGAGATGGTTGGAGATGGTGATGTCCGGTAGCCTCGACCGGAACACGATTGTTTCCGGTGGCTGGGTTTCGGGTGGGTGGATTGGGCTGGCGATCTGTGGTTGGGTTTCAGAAGCAAGAGAGATCATGGCTGCCGAGGTACAACACGAAGGAAGAAGAAGAAGAAGAAAAACAATGAGAGGGACGTGAGGATTCAAAGCGCGAAATGGATGCCAAACAAGGAGGTAAGCACTGCCTTTCTACAGCTTTCTGACACAATGTAACTCTGAGAATACAGCAGTGGCTGAGAGCTTGAACGAAGCAGAAGGATCTGAGTGCATATAAGTAGGGAGAAGTGAAGGGGGGGGTAGGTAGGGAATGCAAGATGGAAGGAACTGTGATAAAAACGAGAGATGTGCGGAGATGCGAACACAGATTCATCTCACCTTCTACTTCAGCAATGTATCAGTCTCCTTCCCCTCACCCACCTACTCTCCCCTCCGTTTCATCTAAGAACAGCCATTTGAATGAACAAGGCATTGACTCTACTATTCCCCTCTGTCATTTATGAGGATGAATTATTATGCCAAATCGATTAAAATATTGCATGCCAAGATAAAATTAGAGTCGGCTCCGTGCTCATCATGCCACCTGAAGCTGTGACGAGAGACAACGGAGAAATAATAGTCTTGGAGCAATCAGCACGTTGCTTGCAATAGCTGAGTTCGTGATGGTGGACGGTGTCGGCTTGACTGCTTCATGTGGGATTTGGATTCGAGTTGGAAGATGTTTTCAAAGGATAAGACGAATCGAATTTGATGGTTCGTGATGAATTCCAGTTGACTGGGATGAGATCATCGATGACCAAATAAATGCATGATGAGCACCACCAAATTTCTAGATGGTGAGCGTTCCTTGATCCACCTCATCTGACAAACAACGTTGTACAAATTAAAAGTATCCAAGCAATTATGTTGTCGAAATCTTACTTCTTTTATTCTTCCAAGGAGAAATATATTAGTATCTCAGGTATACACAATCAGTGTATTTTAGTATTATGTGCAGGCATTGATTTACTTTGATGATCTCAGAGGATCGAAAAAAGGAGAAGTCAACTTAAGAATTTAACTTACAAAATTCGTGTGAAGGGTGTATCGGGACAAAGTTCCCCCAAACACTCAATTTAGTCAACTATTTGAAGTAAGAAAAGTCAAGTAGAATATGTATTTTAGAAACTTCAAAACAATCGTGACATACTTCGAGAGCTCTTTTTTATAGGGCATTGGAAAAGTATCACCCGCATTAAATATATTAGAAACGACAAACAAAGGAAACATTATATATATATATATATATATATATATATATATAATATTATATACACACACAAAAACATTTAAGATAGAGTTTTATTTTGAATCGTGTAAAGATATTATAATTTACAGACGAGAATTATGTTTTACATCCGAGTTTCTAATATTTATCTTTTAAATATTTAAAAAAGTAAGATTACTCATATATATATATATCCGCTGAGTACGCCCCTTCTATCTGAGCTTCTAACATAATCACATTTGGCTTTGTCAGCATTCGTGACACTGCTCACTCACGCAAGGCAAAACACAACTTTTGGGTCACGTGGATTCCTGGTGTTCTAACAGGGGAACCATGCAATAGTAGCAATCGAACATAAAGCAGAAACACCCATTCGATTTAAAGCACCAAGTTCATCCACTAGAGGTAAGAAAGAGAAGCAAACATAAGACCTGGATCTCCAAGACAACTTCGATCTAAATGTAATGTCAATAGAAAAGCAATGGAAGACATCCAACAATCTTAGCTGGTTTTCTAGGTCCTGGCACGGGACGTTATTTCAATTGCTAAAAGGTCGGGGTTTACCCAACCCAAGTTTCCCAGTGACAAAAGTAAAGCCATGATGATACTGAAAACACAGGGAGTGTCTCTCTCTCACATGACTTCAGATATTGGATTGCTTTGCGATCTTGAACCATTCGGTGTGGAAGGACCCGGGCATGTCGACCCTCTCGTAGGTATGAGCCCCGAAGTAGTCCCTTTGAGCTTGGACTAGATTAGCAGGAACACTTTCCCTCCTGTAGGTGTCGAAATAGGCCAGACTGGCAGACATACCTGGAGTGCTTATGCCGTGGTTGATAGCGAGGCAGATGACACGACGCCAAGCAGCCTGGCGATCCATTATCTCCTTTGCAAACTCTGGGTCGACCAAGAGGTTCGGTAGCTCAGGGTTCCTGTCATAAGCCTTCTTGATACGGTCCAAGAAGATGGCCCGGATGATGCAGCCACCCTTCCATATCCTTGCAAGCTCACCCAGCTTAAGATCCCACCCCTTTTCGATGCTCTTTGCTCGTATCAGGTTCATGCCTTGTGCATAGCTGCAAATCTTTGAGGCATAAAGGGCTTGCCTCACGTCTTCGATCAACTTTGCCTTGTCAACAGGCTGCCCTCCCAAAATGTCACTGAAACCACCAGAATGAAAAACTTTAGAAGCTCGGACCCGCTCCTCCTTGAGTCCACTAAGGAACCTGGAATCCAGAGAAGATGCAATTGTTGGAGCAGCCACTGATAATTCAGCAGCTTGTTGGACGGTCCATTTGCCGGTACCTTTCATCCCAGTCTTGTCTAAGACCTTGTCCACTAGATACCCATCACCTTTATCATCTTTTATTCCAAAAATGTCTGCGGTGATCTCAATCAAGAAACTAAGAAGTTCTCCTTTGTTCCATTCTGAAAAAACCTGTTGCAACTCCTGGTTGGACAGGTTTCCTACAGATTTCAGTACATCATAAGCTTCGGCGATAAGCTGCATGTCTCCATACTCGATTCCATTGTGAATCATCTTGACAAAATTGCCTGAACCTCCTTTGCCTATATAAGTAACACAGGGGCCACTATCCGGAACCTGGGCAGCTACTTTGAGAAGGATGTCTTCTATGTACTTGTACGCCTCGTATGACCCTCCAGGCATCAAAGAAGGGCCATTCCTTGCGCCCTCCTCTCCACCAGAAACCCCCATACCGAGATAAAGGAGACCGAGTTCCGCCATGGCCTTTTCACGCCTCTCTGTATTCTCATACCATTCATTGCCCCCATCTATTATGCAGTCGCCCTTCTCCATGTGAGATGAGAGTGTTGCTATGGTTTGATCAACTGGTGCACCAGCTTTCACAAGCATGATGATGACACGGGGCTTCTGTATTGAGTTGACAAATGATGCAGGGTCATGGAAACCATAAACTGGGAGGTTTCCTTCACGTTTGGCACGTTCAACAGTCTCATCTACCTTTGAAGTGGTCCGGTTGTATACAGAAATAGGGAAGCCTTTTTCAGCTATGTTCAAGGCTAAGTTTTGACCCATCACAGCAAGACCAGCAAGGCCAATCCTTGTTAGAGCCATCTTTCACCTGATAGAGAGGTGGGATCATCAGAATAAGACTAAATAAGATTACAGGCACAAGAAAAATGAAAATTTTGGTCTTGTGACGGGATAGAACTAGATCTAATATATGATTGAGGATTCTCGACTGCTAGCAGATTGACATAATCACGTGTTGTTAGCTAATCCAAGCCAAGCATCATAACCAAAATTGCAATATATAAATTATTCAAAGTATCTTTTTTTAATAAAATTAAAAGATATTTCCATTACATTAAATAGCGTACATGACGCTCATATATAGACTCGAACCTAAGAACCATCACTTGTGAAACAAATGCATTAACCAACTCAGATGTCACAATAGAGACATTCAAAGTATCTTTTCAATATGTATAAAAAATGGCTTCAAGGAAAGTCTTTTGCAACTTAACATAAAGATACATCCTCCATGCTGTTCCATATACAGATCAGGAACTTCTACATACTAGCCACTGAGAACTAAAATATACAATCTTACAGAACATTTACAAAGCAATATGAAACTCATTCAGATACAAGATTCAAAATATTTTATAAAAATCAAAATAACAAAAATATATAGATGAGGTGAAATAAAGAGCTAATGAAAATTCTAAATGCAAAAAAATATGGATCATATAAAATCATGCAAACAACAAAATGAAAACGTTTAAGCAACGTTATGTAAACTTTATATAACGTTTATATAAAGGTGGCTCGTTAGATTAGCCTATAAGTGGATGAGGAAGAAAATAAGATGGATGACCAGTGGCAGCCTCCTGTAGTTGAAACAGTCAAGAGTGGGAGGAGGACAATGTGGAATTCTACTCTTATACTATCCACCACTTTCACTGCATTTCATGCCTCTATCACATGAGATAAAAAACAGAGGGAAGATAGGGAAAGGGAGAAAGATGAGGGGAGAGAAGAGATAAGAAGGGACCTTGCGACTCCTTGTCTTGGGTTCAGGTGGCAAATAACTCGATTTAAATGGGGTTCAAAACAAACTACATCTAGACGAACTGTAAAACTATGAAGCATGGAATTGACTCACCTGATTTCCAGAGTTCAGTGCTGGTCGAAAACTGAACTAGATTTTTAATAATCCAAATCTGACCTGATTTAATATGAACTTTTAACAAGATAATAAATGCAGACATGTACATGCTTATCTGCTTTGTTTTCTCTCAATCAACCTGGAACTGACTTGGTTTAACTTGAGTTGTTCGTCAAACATATTAATCATAAAGAACTAGTCTATGTTTTGAAGAAAACTTGGTACATTATAAGTTGAAGCCTGAACCTGACCTAAGCAGTTTAACCTATCTAATAATCATCATTACTAGTGTATCTGAATGGCTAAAATTGGACCCAAACCCCAATACCCAGACAAACTATACATTTGGACCTGATTCTCGTCAAGAATAATACTCAGACCACATTTCTTTATTCAGGTTGGATAAGTATCGGTTGAACGGGCCAACAAAAAAAAAGTTGTCATCCCTAGTCTCAGGAATTACAGTGTTGTCCTTAGTAACTAAAGTAGAACCTTTTCAAACTACACCTTCTTAAAAGAACTATTAGGTTCCGACATTGCAATCATCCATTGTTTTGATACCACTTATAAATGGTGGGCTCCCAAATCACCGTTATAATAGTAATCACAACTAAACCATCCATAACTAGAAATGATCCTAAATCGAGAATGTACCAAAGCCAATAACCAATCTTTCACCCACTCACCATTGGATCAACTCCAGTTCTACATGCCCACTAGAGGATCATACTTCAACAACACCAACATATTATCCACCGAGGGATGATTTGATTACCTATGTTTCTTACCCTTGTGCCTCTAATATCAACAAAAATCAGAATTAATATTTTTATTTGTACAACCATTTCTGATCTAATACATAAACCAAAGAGTTGAGAGAATTTGCCTGAATGAACTCAACTTAATCATCATTGCAATCACCATAATGTAATTTATTTAGTAGCCAGTCAATGAAAGACATAGTCATCCCCATTGCATGAACAAAATAAAAAAATAAAAACTAATTAATATAGAAGAATATATTAGTATATTAAGATAATACACTTACAGAAAAAGATTCACATAAATTTAGCAAAATGAATTTGGTTTTTGTGTAGCCAAAGTTAGACCATATATATATATCGCATGATCCATGTCAAGTTGGCTAGGCACCGTCCTTAAGTGCTGTTCTTGTTTTTCTACCTCTTTTTATTTCTTTGTAATTTTTTTCATCAATTTCTTAACCATGGAAAGAAGAAGCTTAATTAACTCGTTCTTCCTCAAAAAACTTTAAGAAAGAAGATATAAAAAAAATATATAGATGATGTATATATTAGAATAAGCCAGACTGACAATGCACAAAGGAATTCCTTAAGGATACTCCCAAAAGTAGCTCAGGTCTAAGAATCATAAGGAACAATTATACACAAGCTATACAGCTTCCTAAATAAAGATCACAACCTCACACACGACAAACTCCATCCTTATTACAGCATAAAGATTATAAGCAAATAGTTAAGTTCTTATCAAGAAAATTTTTGAAAAATAAAGACCTATTGATAATTAGTATATGTAAATTGATTAACAACAGAGAGGGGAAATTCCTTGATTAACTGACAAAATAGTCTCCTACCTAAAGACAGACTTAACTCGGATACTTCTACACTACCTTGACAGGTGATGACACCCAAAACCTTTGCAAGATATATGGGGGAACCAACCACTAGGTTAATAATGCCTGACTGGTGCAACGAAACATAATTCAGCGGATCAATAACAGAAATTAGTTGCACAAGATCAATGTTCCACATGCTACTACCATGAACAAATCACAATTGTCAGGACCAAAAGTCCAACACTTTCTTTGTCATAAATCCCAAACAAAAGCACCGGAAACAAATGATTCCAACGAATACATGAGAGAAGCAATAAAAGCACCACCAGATTATCAAGTGTGGAAAATACAATAAGCAAGAATCACTATGGCGGACTCCCTGCAATGGTGAACAGATGAATCCAAACAGATCTGAATAGATCTCTAAATACTAAAAGAGGAATCCCCAGCACAATTACACACAATAACGGACAATCTTTCTGAAGGACTTGTCTTGTAAAACAGCACAACCTTGATTGTTTGTCTTGGATCACCCGAAGACAAAAAGATCACAACTTTATTGTCATTTGGACCCACATCTAGGTTCTAATCTCCCTAAATCATGGACATGCTGCCTTCCAGGACAGCAGCATGAATCGATTTTTTAACATTCTAATTACACAAGTTCCACAGGCGCTACAGATAACAAATTCAACATCCACAAATCTAATGCATGATATCCTGAAAAAAGACAAGTCTTGCATCACACACAAAAATTGGATATTTCCACCAGGTAAACCACAGAAAAAAAAAACTAGATATAAACCATCAGAGATTTGAGATAGCAGATCTACCCAAAATTTTCAGACACAAGGCAGAAGAAACAATAATCGATGTAAAGATTTGTCTCGTGACAAGGAACAATAGTAGATCAGGAAAGAAGAGAAGCCCAGACCTGGATGGATGTTTCTCTCCGCAAACAAAGACCAGTTTGGTTAGGAGCGAGAGGATCCCTTATATTTCTCTTCTTCCTATTAGAACAAACGCGATCGATCTTATAGAGACAGCAAAAGCCCAACCAACTCCTCTCTTTTATTTTCTTTCCTTTTTTTCCCTTTTTCTTCTCTCCCTACGAACACCAATTGTTGGATTAAGAAAAATATCGTGATTCGTGCATAACAATTGGTACTCACTGATGGCTGGGGTTGGTTGGGTAGGTAGGTGGGATGATGGTCGGGTCAACCATTCGGTAAACCTTCCCTTGTGGAGGTGCGACAAGGGTCCCACGGACCCCGCTTGTGGCTCCACATGGGTCCCATGCTTTCTGCCAATCGTCATCCCTCGTCTCCTTACCAATCCAATCTTGGTTGAGCCTGACTAGGTTGTGTTGGATTCACAATGGGTTTGGTTCGGAGCCATTTCAATCGGACCGGTCAATGACATGGTTAGATCGAACCGAGCTTGCACCGACTCAGGTTGCATGTAGATTCGGGCGCATTGATCGCTTAACCCAACGCGTGTCCGGATAGGCGGGTTTAGGTCGGCTCAAATTGCCAGGTGAGTTTCGAAACCTCCGGGTGGTCTAACCGTCTGCTACTGGGTGCATGAAGCGGGTCCAGTGTAAGTCCAAAGCTGTGGAATTTTCATGTTTTGTTGTCTTATTCCCATTCGCGGTGAGCAGACTTGAGTCTCTAGTGTTGACCGACCGAGGAGATCAAAAAGTTGGCGGCTTTCGTCAAGCGTGAGGCGATTTGTTGGCCGCCGATGGTCGTTCAGAAGCTTTCGGCTGTCCTCAAAGCTCTCAGCCGCAGCAACACCGCAGCGGCCACCGCCACCACCAACGCCCAGTCGTTGGCTTCGGGGAAGCTCGTCCATGCCAAGTCTGTTTCGCTCGGCTTGCAGTCCAACTCACTCCTCTGCAGAGCTCTCGTCGGCTTCTACCTCTCCTTCCACCTCCTCGACCCCGCCCTCAAGGTCCTCGAATCCAACACCTCCGACGACGTCTCCCCATGGAATGCTCTCCTTTCTGTCTGCTCCAAGCGCCAGCTGCACGCACAAGGGCTTTGTCTCTTCCAGAAGCTGCTGCTCCTTTCCCCCCGCCTCAAGCCCGACGCCTTCACTTATCCGAGCGCTATCAAGGCGTGCGCCGGATTAGGTGCCGCACGAAACGGCGTGGTCTTCCACGCCGGCCTGATGAAGTCCGGTTTTGCGGCCGACGTCGTAATCTCGAGCTCTTTGGTCTACATGTATGCGAAATGCGATCGCTTTTCGTCGGCGATCCAGCTGTTCGATGAAATGACCCACAAGGATGCGGCTTGCTGGAATACGGTCATGTCCTGCTACTACCAGTCCGGTCAGGCGTCGAAAGCGCTGGAGTTGTTCGAGGAGATGAATAGATGCGGTTTTGAGCCGAACTGTGTGACGTACACGACTGCATTCTCCGCTTGTGGTCGGCTCCAGGATTTGGAACGGGGGAGGAAGATGCATGAGATGCTGAATGAGAGTGGTTTCGAATTGGATGCTTTCATCAGCTCTGCCATCGTTGATATGTATGCCAAATGTGGTTGCTTGGAGAGTGCCAGAGATGTCTTCGAGCGGATTCCGAGTAAGAGTGTGGTCTCCTGGAATTCAATCATTGGCGGGTATTCCTCGGCAGGAGATAGTCATTCGAGTTTGATTCTTTTTAGGAGGATGACCAAGGAAGGTGTTAAGCCCACTTCAACCACTATAAGCTGCTTGTTAATGGCTTGCTCGAGAAGCTCTAATTCACGACATGGAAAGTTTATTCATGGTTACATAGTACGGAACTGTATAGAGGCTGATATTTTTGTTGTTAGTTCTCTTGTAGATTTCTATTTCAAATGTGGAATTGCTCGGCATGCAGAGTCTGTCTTTGAGAAGATGCCAAAGTCGAATGTGGTTTCATGGAACGTGATGATTTCAGGGTATGTGACGGTAGGCTGCTTCTTCAAGGCTCTCGAGCTCTTCCATGGTATGAGAGTATATGGGGTCAGCCCAGATGCTATCACCTTTATCAGTGTTCTATCTGCTTGTGCTCAATTAGCAGCTTTGGAGCAGGGCAGAGAGATCCATAAGCAAATTAGCAACCATGGTCTGGAGTGCAATGAGAAAGTCATGTGCACCCTTGTCGACATGTATGCAAAATGTGGAGCCATTAGCGAAGCAAGAGAAGTTTTTGACAGGTTAGCGACAAAGGATATTTTGTCCTGGACTTCCATGATCATGGCCTATGGCTCCCATGGCCAGGCCTCTGAAGCTTTCAAGCTCTTCCATGAATTGCAGAAAGTAAAAGCAAAACTGGATCATGTCACATTCCTTGCAGTTCTCGTTGCTTGCTCCCATGGAGGACTGGTTGATGAAGGTCGTCTTTATTTTGATCAAATGACTAATGAATATGGAATCAAACCCCACATAGAACACTACTCCTGCTTGATAGATCTCCTGGGACGCTCGGGTAGGCTAAATGAAGCTTATAGTGTACTGAAGAAAAGCACACCTGAGATAAGAGCTGATGCGGGATTGTTAGGTTCGTTGTTCTCGGCTTGTAGTTTGCACAGGAACTTGGAATTGGGGGAGGAAGTTGCCAAGCTTCTTGTTGAGATAGATCCAGATGATCACTCTACTTATGTGACTTTAGCAAACATGTACGCGTCTGTCGGGAGATGGGATGATGTGCGCAAGGTCCGTGCTACTGTAAAAGAGAGAGGATTGAAGAAGAACCCTGGTTGCAGCTGGATTGAGATTGAAAAGATAATTCACCAGTTCTTTGTGAAAGATGACTCACATCCACAGGCTGAGTTGATACATGAATGGCTTGGGTATCTTTCTTTGCACATGAAGCAGGAAAAGTCTGATAGTCTGATGAGCATGACTGCAACAGTAGATTGAAACTGAAACATCAATTTCATGCATTTGCAGCTTATAATCACTGGCAGAACCCAGTTTTGAAACTGTGACGGCCTGAGTATAACATGATCCTTTGTACAGCTGAAGATTGTTTGAGACAGGGAACTGATTTAGTATATTTATTTGTTCTTTTCTCATATTCCAACTCATTGGACATGCAGACATAAGTAGCAGCTGGAAGATGTCAATAATTATTCCATGGACTTCAAATTTCTTTCATGGACTATAAAGGAGGCAATTTTATTCACTAAATGGAACAATGGATTGAGTTTGCAAAAATGATTTCCTGCTTAGCAGCTGTCCCTATGCAGACCCAACACTGCCTCACAACATGTATAAGATTATTCTTTGTATATCGACATATTGGAGAAGTTCTTTTCCCGAATAGTGGGACATTGTAACTGATTGATTTTTTTTTTTCAGTTGATGAATTGTTGTGAGATTAATTGGATGAGCAAACTAATGATTCCTTGATGTGTTCTGGAACACTTTCCATGTCATTATGTCATAGTTGGTTGGATAAGAAAAAATTATAGTTGATTGTCATTGGCTCTCATTGTTGCAGTGTGGTACCTCAGAATACAGGATTCGCAACAGATTAAATTATCATCACTTTCCTAATAACATAGATGTTTTACTCTTTGAATCCAGAACCAGAATAAGATGCAGTAAATTGCCTGTTCTTTTGCTCCTCAAAAGATTTACCTTCTCTTTTTCAGGTCTCCACGAGATGATTACATTTTTCTCTATAATTTTTGCCTCGTTGGTGATCGTTCTTGGTGGCTCCAGTAAGAAGGTAAAGCCATGGTTTTTGTCAACTCAATCCAACAGGCGAAAACTGCGGGACTGTCCGTTGACTTCAAGAACACTGTTTATTATTCCCTTTCACAAATTATTTTGCAGATAATTTTTCAATAGCATGATGATGAATCTTATCTGGCATGGGGAGTAAAACAATCATGCTGAAACCTATTATACCTTCGATCTTTTTCTCATAGCTTAAGCAGTTACTATAAAATAGACCATAAGTTTGAATCATGTATCTGTCCATCTTTATTTTTATATAAATTTTTTTATTTTATATTTATTTATATATTATAGTATTATATAGTATTTATATAGTGAGAATTGTTCTCTATTTTATGATGCACTATGGGGGTTTTCATAGTATGATTTTATGATTATTATATTCATAGATGTGTATCGATGTTGTAGATATAGTACCGAGATATTGATCATTTAGCATCAAGATTTCAATCATCTAATATTAAGATGTCAATAATTTAGATATGTGGTGTCGATCACATAATATCAATGTGTTAGTTAATTATTATTATTTAATTATTTTTTATTTAAATTTATATCTTTATACTTAAGAACGTATATTAATATTGAATCACACCTAATAGGTGTAGTGGATCTAATATCGAGATATAGGTATCAATTACTTCATATTGAGGTGTGGAAATAATATTGAGATGTTGGTTACATAATTGTTTTCTTAATTAATTTTTATTTTGAGTTATATCATCAATTTGGATTTATTAAATCTTTAAATAACTTGGGCTTTAGAGATTATAATATTTCTAAGGGATGATTAGAAAACGCATGAGTCAAAATTGGGTCAATGATAAGACTATGGAATCTAACAAACAATATTAGTATAGTTGAACCGAGTGTAACGTCTGCCTTTGAGACCAAACAAACTTTCTACGAGATATAGACGCGCGTAACGATTGACGCGTTCGTTTCTCGACGTGAAGGAACGCTAATGCCAAATCCCAAACCCAATTGGCTGCTAATTTGGGACTTCCGTTCACCGGCGAACTGTGATGGTTACGGGCGTGTGTGTGTATATATATACAACGCCGATTCACCTCCCCTTCCAAAGCTCTTCTTCGAGTCCTCCCGCGCCCCCCTCTCTATCTCCATACCGCCGTGCCGCTCGGGATTCTCGCGCCGGGACTCACTGTCTCCTGGATAGGTAGGTGGTGGGCTCGAACATCTCCGATGGCGCGGTTGCCACGTAGGCGGTGGATCAGTGGGCTCAACGAGGGCGACGATGGTGGGGCGTTGTCGGCGTCGTCCGAGGAGTTGCAGTGCGAACCGCTGCCCGAGAAGGAAGTGCCGTCGGATAGGCCGGTTCGCGTCTACGCCGACGGGATCTACGATCTCTTCCACTTTGGACATGCTCGAGCTCTCGAACAAGCCAAGAACTCGTAATTCTTCCGATTAGTTTTTTTTTTTCTTCTGATGGTTTGCACAAATCGTGAGCAAAACTTTATTGGCATGACGATCGAAAGCAGGGAAAACGTAGTGGCTTGCACAATAATGCATAATGAGGATCGATGAACTCTTTAATTTGAGCGTGCATCGTAGATTAAGTTCAGCATGTAGCTGTCTTGTTCTTATAGAATCATTTGATGGATTGAATTGTGATGACCATTTTCTTCCAGATTCCCAAACACCTATTTACTTGTTGGTTGCTGCAACGATGAGATTACTCATCGATACAAGGGAAACACAGTCATGACTGAATCTGAGCGCTATGAGTCACTCCGTCACTGCAGGTTTGTAGTATTCCATCCTCCTTATGACTGGTAAACTTTTGGTTTACCAATTTGTTCCTTTTAGCACTACATTACTTTTTATAAAATGAAGATGATCATACAATTGAGGGTCTCCTTTTTTGTATTTGGATGACATTCGAGAAACTTCTGCACAAGAAACCAACAAATTTAGGAGTATTTTCAGTGCATTCTGTTGGTTGAAATTTGAACATAATTACAAGTCAGCAATAACATATGAGATGTTATTTGCATGTCTCGTGAAAATTGTTGTCTTGTTACAGAAATGGCAAACTGAAGGTTCGGAACCATTGGTCAATGAGTAACCCACATGTAATAGAGAAAAAACTGTAGGAAACGAAGATAAAATATAAGTGACTTTAGTATTTGGCATTATTCTCATATGAGTTGTATCACTATTGTTGAAATGATTACTGACCCAGGTGCTCTTATATTGAAGTAATTGGATGGGCTTAGATTAGAACATATAACCTTCTAAAATTTCGTTTGATCTTTTCCTGTCACTTATCTTTGTCGAGGTTAATATTGCTAGGACATAAGTCTCACTTTAAGCCTCTATATTTGAAAAAAATTCTGGTCACTGGTGTGTCAACAAGTTTGTTTAATAAGTGGTGAACTTCTTATGTACTCCCTTTCCTCTCTCAGGTCTATGTTTGATGCTGACGTTCTTATTTCCTGAAATCATCATGGGATCTT
This sequence comes from Musa acuminata AAA Group, assembly GCF_036884655.1. Taxonomy (NCBI): domain Eukaryota; kingdom Viridiplantae; phylum Streptophyta; class Magnoliopsida; order Zingiberales; family Musaceae; genus Musa; species Musa acuminata. The sequence continues at coordinate 32,261,259 of NC_088350.1, read as the reverse complement.
GCTGTCAGTAACTGTGTTTTAAAGCTAGATTTTGTGAACATGTGTAGAGTGATAAGTGTTCATGTTTCAATCCTCTTATGTTGTCAAGCTATACTAGATGCACATTTGATAAGATCATATGTGACAGAGATGACACGACAATCACTAGGTAGAGAAAAAATGCACTTAGTCAATGTGTTGTGTGCTTTAAAGTTTTCTTCTATATTTATAGCTGAAATATTCCATTCTTCATCTTAGGTGGGTAGATGAAGTTATCCCTGACGCTCCATGGATAATCACACAGGAGTTCCTCGACAAACACAAGATTGACTATGTTGTTCATGATGCCATTCCGTAAGATAAACACACAAGTCTATTATAAAGCTTTGAGTTTTCAAGAATAATTATGTTCCTTCATAGCTCAAGTATTTCATTATTCTTAAATTACATTATCGGCGTTGCCATTGATTGTTTAAGTATTGTATAGGCTATAGCCAACTGATGATACATGTATGGTTGGAGTACTTTATATGACTGCCAATAAATTTACCTGTTTAAGTAGGTTAAGTAATTATTTAGTATTTTTGGATTGGTCAGTGCGCTACTTGATGTTCAATCTGAATTTTTCATAGGTACACTGGCAGAATATAATGTCTGATTTTTCAATTCTTTTAATCAAGTAATGATTTGAGTTATTGAATTCTGGCAAATTCTACATCATTTACTATCAACTGGAGTACCTCAATGAAATGGATGAACCAATAATTGTTTTCCTTATTTGTTGCTTGTGCGAGTTCAGCTTTATATATTTACAATGGTCAATTTCAATCTAGTGTTAGTTCTTCGATATTGACCATTTTCAGCTTAATTGTCAGCTTTTCAATTGTTAATAACTATTTAAGATGTAAATTTTGTTACAATAACGTGCTATATAGTTGTGTTCCTCATCATGGCAATATTTGCAGATATGCAGATGCAAGTGGAGCTGGAAATGACGTTTATGAATATGTAAGTTCTCTTATTACCTTCTTGTGATTTAGGTCACTTTGATTATAATTATTTCCAAGATTCCAGACATTTATTGGATAATCGGAATCATATATTCTTGTAGGTTAAATCTGTTGGGAAATTCAAAGAAACAAAACGAACAGATGGGATATCTACCTCAGATATCATAATGAGGATTTTGAAAAACTACAACAAGTATGTTATGCGTAACTTAGCCAGAGGGTATACAAGGAAGGATCTTGGTGTCAGCTACATAAAGGCAGGATCATGTTCTTGAATGCTTATCTTAAATCCCGTGATTATTCATTTGCATGATTCGATTGGTTCTCATCTTATTGCTGCCAGGAGAAGCAATTGCGAATGAACATGCGCATAACCAAACTGCGTGAGAAGGTGAAAGCACAGCAGGAAAAGGTATGCTGAAAAATTGGTTCTCTTGCAATGATCCAGCAGAGAGCTTTTTGTGGTGCTTGGTCGTACTACTAAGGCTGCTATCTGAATTGTGCCACCCATTCACTTATGCTTTGTGCTGTCATATAACTGAAATGTGCTGTTTTGTTTTTCTTCTTTATGAAAACATGTGGAGTAGAACATAAAGCACGTGGTTAACAAGTTCATGCATCCTGTGTTCCTCATTAAGATGTTGCTGCTATACATTTTGATCAATTTTACCAAAGCACATGTCGAATCCTAGCAATAATTAATTTTTATTCTTCAAAATAATTTCATTTAAAAAGGTTGTGAAATATTGTCTATGAAAGCAAAGCAAATGCTTTGATTTCATTGAATTTTAGCAAGGAGGGCTTTTGGTCTCCTGATGCACTATCCCTAGGATATCCTGTGGTTTTTGTTGTTAAATAAGGAGCAACTTGGAGGCAGGCATCAGAAAGAGTAGCAATCCATTCCAGATTTTGTTTTCATGGTAAAGATAAACCTTTCAAAATTACTCAGTAAGACATCTGTATTCTCTGGCCCCATGCCTCATCAATTCTTCCAGACCTCTTGAGAGCATTCAGGCATACTGGTGGGGAACAATATTCTCTAATTAGTTGGCACATTCTTTTACTTGAAAGGACCTAGGTGTCTTGACTAGGGTTGTAATCGCTAGCAACATATGTAGTAATGGATAAGATTTCGTTCTTTATGTCCCTGCTTATCGTTATTTGTTATTGGACCTAAAATGAAGTATCTATCCCATTGTCAAGAAGATGTGTGCTTTATGATTGTTTAAGACATTGGTTATATACTTTTGTGTCGAGTGCCAACTTTTCAATTTGCGATGGTGTCACTCAATATTGTCAGTTTCTGTTTGGAAATTATGACAGTTTCGAATTGTTTTCTGCAGTTGCATACGGTAGCGAAAACTGCTGGCATGCATCACAATGAGTGGGTTGAAATTGCAGATCGCTGCATTGCAGGCTTTCTTGGGAAGTTTGAGGAAAGATGTCATATCATGGTGAGTTGTCAGACTTGGAATATCTAATATTATCTAGATATGATTATAAAGAAGTATATTATTCTAGGACATTGATAGTTTTGTTTCTGTTGAAGATCGAGTATGCTTAAGAGCCTTGTGAGTTTAGCTAAATGGTCATATTTGTTCTCTTTCGTTTGACATCTAGATTAATGTTTGGTTGCTTATGACAACAGGAGACTGCCATTAAAGGCCGAATTCAAGAGAGACTCAGGAGGCGGTCGACCAAAGTGATGACCGCCAGCCTTTTGTAAGATTCAGTAGCTTCATGACTACTTCTGAGAAGTCACTGCTTTAGTTCCTGGGTGTCGATTCTTGTTCACCGGGATGAAGCCTACATGACTCAAGACTACTGCAACAGCTTTCTCTTCTTGTTTGAACAAGCTGTTAGAATTACTTACTAGTACATCAAAATTGTCTCTATGAAGTGAAACTTCATCCTAGGTGTTGATTCTTGTTCACCAGGATGAAGCCTACATGACTCAGACTACTGCAACAGCTTTTTCTTCTTATTTGAACAAGCTGTTAGAATTACTTACTCGTACATCAAAATTGTTTGTATGAAGTGAAACCTCCATTGAGGACATTTCATCACTCCCTGTTGTCTTAGTTGCTATGGAAACATTAGTTGTTTCCTGCTTCCAGCTTATTATTATACTTGCTACTGGGAACCATACTGTAATAACTGATGTGAAATAGAGTTCGGCCCGGATCTGCAGCATCATATTAAGTCTTCTTGGTGGTCTTGGTATGGTCTTTATGTGTCTCGAGCCTCACCTTTTGTTCCTGTTATTGTGAATCAACTCTTGTCTGTGTCACCATTTGATAGAACTAATATCAACTATAAAAGCGGGCCTTTGGGTTGACGAAAGAAGCAAGCCAAATCAAACGAGTCCAATCCGAAATCGAACTCGTCGGTCCGACCCTATGCATCTCGGGTTCGTGAGCGGTTCGATCGAACCGCATCGCTGACGGCTTCCGCGCGCCCCCTTTCTCTTCTTATAAACCCTCTTCGCGAGAATTAAACGCAAACCTTCGGCGTCCCTTAGACCCGGCGGCTGGGCGGCGGAGCGGAGCACACGATGGGCCATCGCCAGCGACCCGAGAAGCGGCGCCGCCTATCGAGGCCCCGGCCCTTTCTCGGCTTCTCCTCTTTCGCCCGCTCTCTCCTCTTCTCCCACTCCGCCCCCTCTCCCGACCCCTCGGCCTCTTCCAAACCCGAAGGTGCTTTGCTTCTTCTCTTCCCTCCTAGGGTTTTTGATATTGACGTCTGACACGATCCGTTTGTCTCTCCTCAACTGGAAGATGGAATCGTCGAGCTGAAACCGCCCAGCGAGATAGAACGGGTTGAGTCCGAGCAAGAGGACGACGAGGAAGCAGAAGTAAGAAGATTTCTTGCTCACGTTTTTAGTATGATTTGTTGGTTTGATTGTGAAGTTAAAGATGTGATCTTCTTTGGTGCTAAGCTTGAGATGATGCAAGCCGATTTCGGTTTCTTCGACCCTAAGCCCGGGGATTTCAATGGAGTGAAGCTCCTTCTCCGGAATTACCTCGACGATAAACAGTGGGATCTCAGTGGCTTTGTAGATTTGATCTTGGAGCAGACGACGGTCGGAACTGTCGTTAAATTGGACGAACATGACGAAGCGAGAGACGGGAACGGGGATGATGATGACGACGCTGGCCCTTTTGCTCTAATCAGTGCTCTTAATTTGGCGAGATATGAGGTTAACGTTAACAAAAAAATGTTGTGCTGTTCTTACCATCACTATGTTAGTATTTGCTCTAAAATTATGAGCTTTACCTTTTCCAGGGCCATAAATGCATGAAAGAGTTCAAAGAGTATCTACTGCATGTATGCCCTGATGAGGGCTTAAGGAAGAGGCTGAAACCATTTTTGGAAGAAAAAGTGAGTGACGTGGGACTTTTGGTTTCTCAGCGCTTCGTAAACTGCCCCTACCAATTAGTGCCTCCATTATATGATGCATTATTTGATGAGGTCTCATGGGCAACAGAGGACGAGGTTGTATAACAATCAATATGCTATTTTGCAATAGCTTAGATGTGGATTTGTGCTTTCTTTGTTTGAATCTTCTGCAATGGCTTTACAAATTTACTTGTTTCTTTCAGCCCACAAAGGAGCTTCAGGATTTCTTCCGCTTCAAGTATTATTTACTGGTTACCAGAATCTTTGAGGTACATTAGTCGTCTTCCTTTTTTCTGTTGAGTGATTTTTGATTGGTCATTTGTCAATATGGGTTTAGTTTATGATAAGAATTTAATCCCTTTAAAAGGCCTGCAGTTACATAGCTCAAATCTAGCAAAATTTTGCATCCCACCTTCTCAAAATAAATGAGAATATAAGAGTTAGAATGAAATATTTATTCTGTTTTGGGCCAATCTCTAGAACTAAACGAAGATCACGCTTAGAATGTAGCCATAAGCTACATTTTATTTGTGCCACTGAGGACAGTGTTCTGATCTTCGCCTTACCATTCTTGATTTCAGGATAAAAATGCCAATCAACGGAAGGCAAAAGTTAACGGTGATTCCAGTGGCCCCATAATTTATATCAAACCGGAGGATGAGATTTTCCAAGAGGTATTATTATGATTGATATAAAATTTTGTTGTTATTATCAAGATTTCTCACTCTTCCTATCTCATTTCAGTTGAGCTTACTCTCTTTTACTTTTCGTTTGCATGCTGAGCAGTTGGCTCCACGAGAGGTATGTGTGCATTGTTGTTGCATTATTGTTTCATTGTTGCATTATTTTTTCAGGGCCCTTATCATGCTGTGCCCTTTTCACTTTCATAGAAAAGTTAGTGTGTTCTTTTACCCAGTGATTTAAAAAGCATTAGGCGTCAAAAGACATCTAGGTTCGAAAATGCCCGAGGCGCTAGGCGCTCGCCTAAGCATCCACCCGAGAGAAGCGAGGCACTCTAAAATATTAATATATAAAATATATAAAATATAATTAATAAATAGATATTAACAGTGCTAAAGTCTAAATATGGATTATTATATAATAATAGTAGTTAATAATTTATTGTCAACAATATTTAATCTACTGTTAACAGTAGTTAGAGGGGAGAAAAGAGTTATTGACGATGGAAAGTGGGGAAGGAGAGGGTGATGATGACAGAGGAACTTTCGGACGGATGCGACAGCGACGGAGGAAGTTGTGGACGACAGAAGCAACGATGGAGGAAGCTTCATAGAACAGCAGAGGCGGCGGAGGAAGTTGTGGATGGTAGCAGCAACGATAGAGAAAGCTTCAGATGGTGACAGTGACGACGACAGAAGCTATGGACGGTGACATCATGGGCAAAGGAAGCTTCGAATGTATCAGTTGGTGGCAGAGGAAGCAGTTGTGACGGAATACACGAAAGCTAAATCTTCAGACCCGTCCGTCAGCAATAGAGAAAGCATCGGTCCTATGCGTCGATGGCGATGACAATAGCAGAGGAAGCAATGATGGTGAAGGCAACGATTACGCACGAAGTAGGGTTTATGGCTTGGGCTCATGCGAGGGGTGGGGTTTGCATGTGCAGGTTTAGTAACATTATATAGCTTAGTTGGTTCAATCGAACCACCTAAGCTGCTATTCAACCAAACGCTTCATTTCAATCGGGCTATCGCCCAAGGCGCTTGGTGCCTGGGTTCAGGCAAGCGCCCAAGCACTATAGCACGCTACCTAGTTGAGGCTTGAGTCGCTTGGGCCTCGTCTCGTCTCACCCAAGCGCTCGGGTGCCTATTTAAACCTTTGCTTTTACCTATAAACTATATGATCATTGGTGATACTCTATTTACTGTGCTTGTATCATAAATTTCATTCTATTATGTCTAGCACTAGGATATTAGCATGGATTCATTATAAAAAGTCATTTTCTTGAGATTAATTGATGTGAGAAAGCCCTTTTTGTTTAGTCAAGCATTTACATATCTAGAATTTTTAAACTAAATTCGGGTTTTATCAAGTCAGGCTTTTCATAGGTTTTGCAGCTGTAAATGACAAGCCTTTTGCTAGTGGTCATGCTAAGTGTCACTATTTAAATCAAGCTGATTGTACTAGACTGTTAAGTGCAATATATGCTTCTCTTTCCTTGATCAAGCTATTTAAAGTTAAAACCTTCTATATCGTGTTGGTTGTTAATGTTGAAAAGGCGATATGTTGGTTTCTGTGATCAACATATTTTTATGTTGAAAAGGCTATATTTTTATGAAGGCATTTCCAATTTTCAGAAGTACTCCAGTTCATGTAGAATTGGACAATCCTATTGTCCAGAGGTGAGAAAAAAAGATAGCTAGGACAATCATATTCAGAAGCCACATCTTACAGGACACCATATATCAGTGTGTTCAAGTTTCATAATGACTACTGCTTATGTTGTATTATTGGCCTTTTTTAACGTATACTCAATTTGGTATTCTGCTGCAGCTAAAGAATTACAGGGAGAAGGGGCTGGTCATGGTTGTAATAGCCGATGAAGTTCCCAAGTTTCGGGAGAAATTGAAGTCTTTATTTACTGAATCTTAATGCTTGCGAAGTTTGACTATATGCTGATTGCAAATATCATCAACCAAGTGTTGGGGTGACACACTGTTCCATTTGATGCTAAACATCAGCCACAACTGCTTCATTGGTTGTAGCGGCGATACATCAAGTTTTGTTCCATTTTTTTGGTTCCAAGCAGAGGAGCCGCATGTGCATTACTTTTGGGTACCTTAGGAAGCTTATTGTGTTTTTCTTGATTAAGCTCAGAGTTGTGAAAGCAAACATTCGATCTGTGTGATCACGTTGTATTTGTGACAGGAAAACATGAAGCTTTCATGGAGACGGGAGCAACATGATGCAGCTGTCGCAACAAGGCATAATCAAGTGCTAATTGTCATGGTAATTATTCTTCGAGATCATCATTTATTCACAAAAAGGAATACTGAGATATTAGCATGGTCATATTTCTAAGCCATGCCTGCTGTCATCTGGATTCATGTTTTATCTTGCATACTGCATTCAACTCGCACATTGGTACTGTTAAATGTTGTTCTCAGCCAATGTTTACAAACGTTTATGAAAACATAATTACGACTCTTCGAAGCTATTAATTGGATTTAAATCCACCAGAAATTCACTCAAATATTGACACTGATCCAATTTGATTGTTAGTGTGATTTCTAAAATAGTTCTTTGGATCGTTCGAATCCCGGACGGTAACGATAGTTTTATAGATCACGATGTGTAACTCACCATCTCCACTCTGATGAGGCTGAGGTAAGCAATGACACTAAAAGATAAACAAATACATGAAGAGATAAGAACATGAGACTTCTTACTCGGCCGCAAAGTACGCGTAGGCGTTGCCGAGTGCGACGGGGATCTCACCGCCCATTGTAATGCTTACCGTTGCAAATGCCCGCAGTAGGCGGCCTCGTCTATTTCAATTGACCTTGTTGACCATGCACATTAATTTTTTTCATTATATAGTTAATAATTATATTCCTACTGCTTATTCACAAAATTATTCAAATAATCCTGTCATTTAATTCATTAAATCTCAACATAAATTAAAATATTATTTTCCAGGGTTATTTTTTTATTAAAATCATTTTTTGTCTTACTTAGGTCGAATACCTGAGACCCTCTCGATGGTACCTGATGATTTCTTACACATATGGACTCGAACCAAGAGAGACTAATTTAATCATTACTATTATTTCTCTTAATAAAAAAAGATTTATAAATCGAGAAGACTAAATTAAAAGTTAGGAATTCCCTCAAATTTTATGTTAGATATGAAATATCTTATACTTTAATACTGTTGAAACTTTTAAAATAATTTAAAAAATATATTATTAAAAATTTAAAAAAAAAATAGTGGTATTCCCAAACAAATATTTCAAAAATAATAGCTTGTGATCAAATACAAAGAAATCGTCATGAGCTTACCAAAAAAAGGTTGAATTTTTCCTTGGTCAATAAGTCATGAAGGGCAAAGAAGTCATTTCTCACCCCTGAATCCATGGGTCGGTACCCACCCCCTCAAGCATACAAACGAAGTGCGCCGAACCGTGTCCCGCAAACAAGAGGCGGTTCCCCTCCCACCCTGTATAATAGCCGCCCTTTTCCTCGGCACTCTGTTCTCGTCCCAAAACGACTGCCAAAGCGCGCGCGACACACACAGAGAGAGCGAGAGAGAGAGATAGAGAGATGGGAGTGATCCGAAGGATTTCGAGTCTTGATCCAAAACAAGGTGATTCTTTTCGCCGCTTCTTGCGTTCGTGTTGATGTATCGTTCTCTTTTGTGCTATACCTCGGCTTCTCTCGTCGGTTCTCAATTTCTTTCTAGTTATTTGAAATGCGAGCGATCCGTGATTAGGTAATCTTTGAATCTGTGGAGAGTAATGTTTTAATTGGTTTTCCTTCACGAGATCAAATCACTTGTTTAACTTTGATTCTTTGGCCTTGATGGAAGGTTTGGGAATGGCGGCACGATTCGGGAAGCAACAAGAAGAGAAATTGCTCGCATCGAACAATGGGGAAGGAGGAGGAGGAGGACTGGTTTCAGGAACGCCCCAAGCATTCGACGGCAACGGGATGGTTAGAGTAAGCAAGGACAGCGAGGAGTTCATCCTCTTGCGACATAGGTTCTACTCAAGCATTGGGTCGCTTGTCCCGCATTGCTCCTTGGTGGACCTCCATCGCGTCTTGTACTCGACCCCGACTAGGCGAACACGGTGGGAAGCCTTCCATCGGTCTCTCGAGGCCGTGGCGCAGAAGCATGACGGCAATGCCAACGACAAGTTCGCGTTTGCCGAAGCTTCCAAGGACAGAATCATTCAGATCGTCAACGACGGTTTCGATGTTTCCGGGACGCCCGAGGACGGTGGATACTTCGGACTTGGGCTCTATGTGACTCCGGAGCCTGTCGCCATCAACAGGTATGTCTTTCATTACACATCTAATTAAGCGATGTTTGGTGATCTCACGATTGAACTACTGTGGATTTGCAGCGTGATGTCTTCGGTCGTCGATCGCGATGGATTAAGGCACGTAATGTTGTGCCGTGTAATCTTGGGCAGAACGGAAGAGGTTGTTCGTGGCTCCGGACAATCTCAGCCCGGTTCGGTGGATTTTGATTCAGGGGTTGATGACATGAAATTTCCCACACGATATGTCGTGTGGTACCCTGAGGTGAACAGTCGTGTTCTACCTCTGTATGTCCTGAGCATCAAAGTGGACTTCCGCTCAAGAGGTCAGTTCTTTCTTTTTACCTACATATCTTTCTTTCTCCCTTTTTACAATTATTGTATAGTTGTGCTTAGAGATTTATTTTGTAGCATACAACAATAACAAAACTGTAAGTCTCAATTATTTGGGATCGATTACATGAATCTTTTACCGCCATTGAGATCTATAAAAATTCATACGTTTAATTAAGTTTAAAATACTTAAAGCATTTTTTTTAATCTATTTTCATATTTTCAGGACTTCGCCAAGAGCCTATTAGCAGACCAACATCACCATGGATATCCATTAGAAACCTGATATGTGTCTTGTCCAAGTGTTTGCCCCGTTCCACAATGTGCCAAATCAAAAAAACCCATTGCGAGTTCATGGTATTGCAACCTCAATTTTAACAGTTTGGTGCATGGGAGTGTGCTTTTACTTTTTCTTTTTGTATATCTTAATATTCCATTTGCTTACTTTTGTAGGAGAGGAAATTTTCTCGGCAGCAGCTGGTATCCCGCATTCGACAGGTAGCGGGGGACAAGATTCTACTAGCGGCAATTAGATCTTTTCGAGCTAAGGTGAGTTTGCTTTCACTAGAAAGCACCCATTTTTTGGTGGCTTATAATTTTCATTCCTTGTTGGCAATTGTAAGGCTTGCGTAAATGTTATCGCCCAAACTCACATCAAAATTCTATATCGATGTCAAGGTCACAGGCTCGGAGAGACGCATGCTAAATCATAGTCCGTGAAACTGTGAATTGCATATTGTTCTGATAGCATGGAATAGCTTATGTTAGTCTTTTACATTTTGTGGCCAACAAACTTATGCGACCATATTGCTGAAAAAAATCACATCTTACTGGGACAGTTCAGCTTACATTAATTTTCTCAAGGCTTTGACATCTTGTTCTCGGAATCCTTAGTTTCTCTAGAGAAATCGATAGATGTTGAAATTTGTGGTGCGTGATGCCGTGAAGAACAATACCTGTGTTAATCAACTTTTGAAACCAACCGCACTTTTTAAATATTAATATTTCAAAATTTATAATCGGTTCTGTGGTTTATTAAGTATTTGGTCAGTTGAGATAAAAGGAGAATGGTTTGACGATGAGCAGTAATCATGTATCATGTTTCATTTTTCACTGTTGTACTTGTCTTATTGGTTGCTTCATTCTATTTTTGTTTCAGAACATCATAGTAATATTTCTTGTTAGGAAAGAAAAAAAGTAATATTGCTTATTTACATTAAACTGAAGTATCAAGTTTGTGTGGGATTAAATTACAGAGAAAGTTGGCATTTTGATCTTTTGTCATCTTCATGATCTCACCTAGAATCCTTGGAGATCAGGGGCTGAAGCCTTCATATAACTTTCTTTTGTTCATTTGATGTCGGTAATCGTCATCTAACTACTGTTGCAATCTAAAAGGTTCGTCATTGTCTGATGCTTTCCTTACTTTTGCAGCGAGCAGCAGCTGCATCTCTTGCTTCCAGGAGGAGAGATTAGCACAAGCATCGTGCATTTTGCTACGTGGGGTCATGTAACGCAGGTGAAGATAGATTGCTGAAGAAACCACGTACTAAAGTAAGCAGGTTGTTGTTGCCTTTGAGAGACCTTCGACACCTCTGACTCCGTTAACATACCATAAACTGGGATGCTTTTCGTTTAGATCAGTTTAATCATAGTATAGAACAATGAACAGAATTCTTCAATCCAAAACACCCTGTTGTGTGAAGTGAGTTGAGGAACTGTACCCCCCCACCATCTTCCCTGTAGAGTTTACTCCTTTTGTGTTACAACTTGAACATGCAGTTATTAAAATGACAGACATCGATGGAAGAAAAATACTGTGTTCAGTGTGGTATTTGAGGAGCATCATTTTGTTGATGTTAGTTGATTAGTGGCAGGTAGGATAAGCTGATACGAGACAACAAAAGGTTGCCCCGTTGGTCTCCTCGACCCTTACTGGTTTCTGTAGAATCATCCCCCGGTCGTTATGTTATTAGTAAGCACACGATCAGGTCAAATCAGACTTCAAAAACCAAATATTTATTGAGTTAAGCTTTATGATTTGGATTTTGGTTTAAGAGTTTTAGTTAATATAAGATTTTGAGTTATCCTCTTTATAGTCATCTGAAGTGATGAATTAAAGAGTCTCTATTTACCTTATACTGATCTATGAATTCTTGATATCATCACATTTTAGATTTTCTAATATGATATCAGAGCTCTTGTTTATTTCTAACCAAAACATGATCAAACACATAAAATTGAGGTCTCGTTTATCTTTTCAATTTATTTCGTCGTATATAGGTAATTCGACTAGTCTAGAATGAATGGAGTCGATCATGTTCGTTTTCCCCTTTTAATCGTCAGATGCAATCAATTTGACTTTATGCATAATCTAATATATATATATATTAGTCTTAATTAATTTGACTTAAATTTATGATTATTTAATTTATTAATAAAGTCATTTCGGTTTGAAAATATTTATATGTGTGCCTAAGTTTAAGCTTTTGATCATTTGAGTTGATCTCCTATGTTAATCCTAATCGGGTTAATGCATTAAGTTGATCATTATTTGATTCCTGCCCTATCTTCCTATAATAACATTAAAATTGTTTTGTGGAGTTACATTTCCTAAAAATGATAAGTTAGATAATTCTTGAATTTTTTTTGTTTAACTTTTACCGAATGATACCTTTCTAATTGATTTTTTTCATCAATTTGATAAAGGTGCCCATTTGCCCTCTAGCATCCAACTTTTGTCGCGTCTGCCTCTATTATTATTGCCCTCGACTATCGTCATCGCCCCTTGCTCCCATCATGAGCAACCCTGCCCATTGCCTCCTTCCCCTCCCTTTTCCCTACCCCTCCTCTCTCATTCGCAACATTTCTATCGCTCATGCTAGCCTTCGTCGCTCTCTCTTTCTCATCCTCATCTTTCATCGTGAGTAAGGGGGAGCAATAGAGAGTGACATGGGACTAATTATAGATTATGATCCATGTATGAAGTCGTGGATCCACTGCCTCACCACAAGATCATATTACTATCATCGTGGACCCACAACTGTAGCAACAGAAAGAGGAAGTCATGGAATTAGTGTGGATTGGAAGCCAAAGGCGGGCAGCCCATTCACGATCCGGGCGATGGCCAATGAAGCTCTCATAATCTCATTCAATCTGACATTCTAAGGTTCAACTGGTGGAGGACGTCAACTGGTACACTCTCTGCTTGTCGCTTTATCTCGTTTTCCTCCTTCGACATCACTTTGCATCTATGTCGACGAGAGGTGAGACATTTACATCGGTGCCACATTGCTCTACATCTGTGTTGAGGGACACAAAGCCTTTGCCTCACCTCCTGTCGACATAGTTGTTGGATGATTCAGAGTGACTATCATTCTCATCCTCTTTCTTTTCTCCCTTTATCTCACCTCCCACCATCACTCTCCCTCCTCTTCCTCCTCCCGCCACAAGAAGATGTAGAAGTCCCTCAAGCTCCATCGTCGTCGCGATTGTCGCCCTCGCATCAGTCATTGATAAGGTTGACCATCATGTCACTCTTATCAACCACCACCACAATAGCCATCCACGACCCCTGGTAGTGTCGCCGTCTGTCACCACCACAACAGCCGACTAAGAAGTTTTAATTAGGATCTAACAAATAAAAACGTAACTAGAATATTAAAATTATATTTTTACCCATCGTTTTTATATCATTTTTGTATGTATCATCGCATGTCATATATTCCATCGGTAAAGTTGATGACACTAGGATAGATAAGATTAAATGTTTTAATTTTATAACGGTAAATATTTCAATATAATTTTTTTAAATCTAAGAACCAAGATACTAAAAAGGTCTAAATAGTAATATATAATTAAGGCAAGTGACACTTTCTTCATCAAAACATAGATTTCTCATGAGAAAATTTCTCGCTACAACGCTATCAACTCAGCTATGACTCATCATATGTGGGGATCCTTCCGCTATAGTGCTCATGTGATCGTTGCCCCATGATAGGTCGCCAACGAGAATGGACGAGATGCGAAAGGTAGCCTTATTGAAGAAGGAGGCAAACATGGGTGCTAAGTCGACTATGTCACCCTAGCGCATTGATGTTAATAATACCAATATCGTCAAGGGCAGAGTGTGCGAGTAAATATAATGGGAGGAGATGTAGAGACAATGACCATTGTGAGAGCCGAGGCAACTGTCTTAGATGACTATCGCTCATGACAAAAGTAAAGGATAATGATTATAATCTTAGGCAGTATTAATTACAATGACAATGATCGAAGGATACTAATCCAGTGTGAATGATTTTTTTATCAAATTGATAAAAAAAGATATCTTCAAATAAAAATCAATTCGAAGAATATCATTTGATATATCAAATCCCAACAGGTTAGCATTTCTTTAATTAAATGCCCTTAATTTTTCTGCTGTAGATGTAATTTAGATCACTTGATGAACATTTTTACTTCACTTGGAAGAACATGAGAGGCGCTTGCAAACGAAGTTGCTGTGTCCTCGGTACCTTCTCGTGTTGTCCTCATCACCCGAGACAAATTGGCAGTCAGATTCCTGGGGAGCCACGGCACCGCACGTGGCACCGCTGCCCTCCCCTTCACCTCCTTCTTAGAAGAATACCAACGTTGCCGAAGCAGAGAGAGAGAGAGAGAGAGAGAGAGTCTGTGTGCGTTATTTGACAGTAACGCCATTATTGCTAGTGATGCGAGTTCCAGAGGTAAAACTTGCATTAACTCTCGGCATATAGAGAGAGAGAGAGAGAGATTTGACAGTAACGCCATTATTGCTAGTGCTGAGAGTTCCAGAGGTAAAACTTGCATTAACTCTCGGCATGTATAGCCTTCACGTCTCTCTCTCTCTCTCCAATAAATGTCTGGGCATGCGCGCTGCAGCAGCGAAATGAATAGACAATTTAATTGGTCCCTCTCGAGTTGGACGCTTCTACTGTTTAACGGCGCCTTCCTTCTCTCTCCCCTGCTGTGGCTCGTCCTGAATGTCCTCACTCTCTCTCTGTCTCGACAAAGAGTCCCACACACCCACACAATTATTGAAGCAACTTGTTCTTCTTCTGTCTTCTTGGAGGAGGGTGATGGCGTACTGGAATAACGTTGGCGACGGCAGGCTGGTTTCATCGACATCAAGCTACGAAACCAGTGGTGTGTTCGCTGACACAGTGATCTATCCTGTCTTAACAAGTTGACCATGTCTCTTGTATATTCCAGCCATGAAGATTCATCCAAGTGAGACATGGTTAACAGGTAGGAGTAGACCAGTGGAGCTTCGAGTTAAGGAAGGTCAAATACGGAGCATAAGCTTTTGTTTTCGATCTAATCCGCTTCACTCGTCTCTTTTAATTACAATCATTCCATTGTTGTGTGATTGTCTCCCTTTCCAATGATTCACCACTCAAATTCTCTTTCTAAAAAGAAAATAAAACAATATAGGGTGGATTCTTGAGAAAAGTATTTCTTTTCATTTTTCTAATTTAAAAGTATCATCATTTTTAGAATTTTATAGCAGTATTTTTTTTTATCTAATATCTAAAATGAATCAATACTCCATCTATCCATTTCGATTAATTCATTGATCAAATTATCTTTTTTTTAATCGTTTTCGGCCCAAATTCTCTTGTCAAAGAGTAAAAAATCTTCTTGACAATGCAGGATGAATTCATGAAAAAAACTATTGCTTTTTACTTTTATCCCATTTTCATAGTAACACAATAGTTTTTTTTCTTATAATACTTCAAATTATCTCAACCATTTATCTCTTTATATATATATATATATATAAACGGATCGGTCGATAAGGTAAATCAGTCCAATGCAATATTTTTATACTGTGTTATTATATTTTTAATATATAAAAAAACTATATAATAATATTTTATGATATTACAAAAATAGTATAACATAATATAAAAATACTATTATATAATAAAAAGATTATAAAAATAATATTTTAAAATTAGAATTGCTTTTCCGAAAAATAAAATAAAATAATAATAAAGTTTATTCTGATAATTCGCCCTTGTCCATTTGTCGTTTTCAGGTTGAATGAGTGGGGCCGGTCACCGATGCGTCTGACCTGTCTCTGATCCCATTTTAGATTCAACTGCCCTTTACCCCTTTACGTGGGGCCCTCCTCCTGCACCAGTTGCCTGGACTCCACGTACGTCGACCTCTCCCTCACGAGTTAGAAAGCGAGAAAAAGAGCAGCACGGAGTTGGCAGAAGCCACCAGCCTCGAACTGAACATGGCGACTCGAGTCCCGACGTCACTGAGATTGCACCTTTCACTGACTTACTCCACGACACCAAATATTATGATCTCACTCGACTCCGACCACTCTTGATTGCGGATATCAATCATATTCTTTGTTTCCAATGTTCTATCTTCCTTTTATTTCTCGACGGTTGCACACGTGATGGGCACGTTCTCTTCCGTATGTATTCGCCGAAAATTCATCATTTCTTTCTAATTAATAAATATTATTATAAATATATGATGCTCCACTCGTAACCCGAATCGCTTCTCAGATCAAGTGAATCTCAACCGTCCAGTCGTTAAATCCGACGCTCTTCAAACTGAAAGGTACCGTCAATATTTTTCAATTGATGGGTATTATGGTAAAGTTGAACCTCGAGGGCCCTATATATTAGAGCTGGGTGCACATGGGAAACGCGATCCGCAGCTTCGAGAGGCGCATCAATGGCAGCCGATGCGATCGCAGTGGCGAAGGAGGCGCTGAAACCCTCGCGGTCCGACGAGGAGGACGAGCGGGCGTCCTTGTTTTCCTCCTACATCGGCCTCAGTTTCGCCCTCTTCCTGGGGCTCCTGCCTAAGTCCTCGGCGGCGTACGTGTCGTCGCTCCAGTCCCGCAACAGGATCCTGGCCATGAAGCTGTTCGAGGCGGAGGACCAGCTCCGGCAGCTGCGGTCGCGGCGGAAGGAGGACGCCAAGGCGAACGCCCGGGTGACGGAGATATACGCCGGGCACCGGACCCGGTGGCAGCAGGAGGAGAAGCGCCTCCTGCAACGGATCGACGCCGCGGACGAGGAGGCTGCGTCCCTGAGGGCGCGGATAAAGGAAACGGAGCGGGCGGAGGCGGAGCTGAGGGCCGCGGTGGAGCGGCTGGAGAAGGAGGTGGCTGAGAGGGACGAAATGCTCGATTTCATGGCCAGGAAGGTGGAGGGCGACGGGTTCTCGGAGAAGGGGGTGATGGGGGCCGATGGCGGGCTGGAGCCGATGGACCACGGCGAGCTCGACCGGGAGTTCTCGGGGGTTAGGGTTTCCGGCGCTTTGGAGCCGGTTCTGGAGGAGCGCTTCTTGGCCCGGAACGGGGAATTTGAGGGAATGGCGGATCTGTTCGCTCATCAAAACAACTATGTGAAGGAGTTCCTGATGCCGCCTGTGGATATGAAACTGTGGATGGATCGATCGGCTGGATGGCAGGTGAGGAGCTAACTCTAGATCTAGATGAACAACTCACAGTGGTGTGTTCTTTAGTTTGAGTCAGTGATAACTCTACTTGCTTGAGCCTACATACATTTGAATCTATTGTGATGTCTTGATTAGAATTATCCAGTGTCAAGAATCTCTTCTTCGTTAATAGTTCTTAGACGCTAGCATACCTTCTGGTAAAAGCCATGACTGGTAGAGAAGTGTCAGTGACTTCAGTAAAAGATACCTTTTTGCTGCAAATTTTGGTATGAGATGTTATTTTAAGATATCTATATGGCAATCGTCTACTACTACAAGCTATTGGAACTGTTGATGAATTGTATGAGTGTGACAGAGCAGATCATCACCATTCCCCTAGCACTCCGATTTTAGATTTGTATACTTGCAGTGAAGTACTTTAGTAGGTGAATATTCTTGATTGTCTTTTATTCTGATTAAATATGCTCCAAACTCATAGAATACCATAGGCATATGTAGTATAGATGTTTCATTTATGAGCAAGTCATTGCTAATCGTGTTTACGATCCTTTTTTGAAGATAAAACTCTTATGTAATTTATGTTTGTCACAGCGAGTTGGTACATCTTAATTGCGATCACCCTGTGATCATTTCCCTGACAGACTAGTTTAGTGATGTAGTGCTATAGCAGAGTTGTCTCACCATTTATCTGTCAATTAGCTTAATGAATTGTTTCTATCAGAATGTTCCTACTATTAGTATGTGTGTCTTCTTATGCTACAATGGCCATTTGGCATCACTAAAATGTTCGTGCGCTCTATAATTTTGTTCTCGCAGGACATGCAATATGACTCACTTGAATCAACACACAATATGAAACATTTGGTGGCAAGGTAAAACCACAAACAAACAAACGAACTTGATTAAGCTCTTAATAGCAAAAGTATTATGTTTGAATCACAAGCTTAGAAATCGATTTCAGGAGGGAGTCCCCATGGAAGGTTGATGGTGAATCATCAGGTGTTTCTTCCAAGCTTAAATTGCTGGAGCAGGAATTGGTTAACCTTGAAAAACTAGGAAAAGAAGATCCGTCCAAGATCCTGTCATTAATGAGGAAGCAATCCAAGAGATACCAATCTCTTGCTGGCAAAATCGATGATCTATGCAGGAAAATGGTAAGTTAAATTTGCTGATATTTTTACTGATAGTTTCTTATTCTTAGTTTGTTGTTCTGCTTACACGTTTTGCTACTAATTTATGATGATATGCTTAATCAAAGGATCGCAAGTAATACATATATCAATATGTCAGTATTCTTACCCACCATTGTTTCGAGGACTAGTTCATTGTTTTTGTGAGATTTGCTTTATATGTGAATCGGCTCAAGTAAATGTTGAAATATTTTTTAGAAAGCTAAGAAGTTGCTTTTCTGCGATAATGCTGTAGTTATCTCAGTGATATCACTGGGGAAGAATCCAAATGCGAGATCGTTAACAAAACCCACAAAGCCGAGGGTACATTGGCATCTCTGCTGGCAATTTGCCATTTTCATTAGTGGAGGTTTGTCAAACATAATTGCCAAAGACTATTAAATAGTTCAAAAAACACCTCCATGACAGTGATGCCAATTAAGATTTTGTGGGTTAAAAAGATGATGGATCAGTGGCTTGGTCGGACACTGTCATCCAATTATAGACTTCACTATATGTTGTAAGAAATTTCACACAAATAGTACCATAGTTAGTGCATTATGTATATATATACCAAGCTAAAAGTTCAATGGAGTATTGGAATAAACAGTGCTCACGACTATATATATAGAAGGCAACAAATTTGAGGCTTTTGTTTATTTGTTCATTTTTCAGTCAGATATATTGATCATTTCTAAAAACAGCTCGAACATAATTCCTTGCTAACATCTTATGATACCGTTTAGAAAATATCTGCAGAATTAAACTATTAACAGGGACAGGACACTAACAAAAATGCATTTCAAACTTTCAACAACTGTTCTAATCATTTGTAGAAGGCTCCATAATAGATGTTCCCTCTATTAAGCTAATCTTCTTGATTGCCCATGAAGTATGGGTGTTCCTTTGTAGTCATTAGACTTTTGTTGCAGACATTGCGGAAAATGACTGTTTTATGCATTGCTCTCTTTATGCAGCGACTAAACGACCCCTGTGATCCGACACTCAGTCCAGAGTTCAGGACACAGAGGCAGACCGAGTTCTTGCTTGAAGCCTTTCGCCTGCAACATACTGCTTCCGAGACAAGACAGAAGCTGAGCACGCTCCAAGCCGAGGCAACAAAGAGCTATCTGGGAGATGACCTAACGGTGAAAGACAAATTGAACACAAGAAGATCCTTGGATTCTATCCGGAACAACTTCAAAGAGATACAGAGGAACTTGGAGATCTGGCTAGCGAGAATCATGGGTGATTTGGAGGGCATCTTAGCAAGGGATGGTGCTTCACGTGTAAGAGATTACTATTCATCTCCATTCCCCTTCGGCCGATGACAATGAAATCAGGCATATTTCCAGCCAGTTCTTCTTATCCCTCAATAATGTATAGTCCGTCGCACCATGATACTCACACCAAGCTTACCCTTTTCTATATGCGAATACATACTCGTTCTTGTTTCCTGCAACAATTACTTAAGGTCTTCATAGCAGAATTCCTCATGTCTGGCTGGTGTTTACCATAATTCCTCATCTAATGCTAAACATACATCCTTCATCTGCAGCCTTGACATAAATTTTAGGCGACCACTGATGTACGCCTCGGACAATGCTTAATATATATCTCAACATTCATCCTAAAACATTCACCAGCTAAGCATTTAAACTTCAGGAATATATGCTGGTAGTGAGAAAAGCCTCGTCAAGTATTCGTCATTGCAATTTAACTCTGACAAGGCAATTCAATTCCACCGGGCTCGTCGTAGAACCGCCACCAATGCCCGTCGTGGACAGTCTGTGTCATTCACGTGTAAAATATGTCAGCGTTCTTCATTTGGGTTCCGGTGCAGAGCATCCAACTCTTATCATGCCACTGCTACAGTGCTCCGTATTGATGAGCTATGTCCCAACGCCTGCTTCCGATTACACTGCGACACAGCCTTGACAGCCAAATCATTGTTCCAATTCGGTGTAGTTCACGTGCTAATGTCCGATCTCTACATCTGAACTTTCTGGCAGTGCATCAGCAAGCTGAATGCTTATCATCGAACAGGAAAGTTTCTAACAACAATGAAGAGACAAGGTGGCAGGAAATGGAGTACCCTGTAATCGTCTTTGCAATAGATCCATGCTCCGAATTGTTAGCCCAGAATGGCCGTTGGGCCCAACACCAGTGTGCTTTCTGGCGCCGGGTGCGCTTACCGTAGGAAGATGGACACGAACGGAGGAAAAGTATGGAGTATTGAGAAATGGAAACCTGTCCTCTAAGAAAAGGGTCATCATATGCTCTATGCCACGATGACCAAAGGACCTTTAGGGGTGGGTGGGCAGAGTAAAAGCCAACTAAAGAAGCTGAAAGCGAAAAGTGGCGGTCAATTCAACCCCGCTCACCCTAACCGCCTTGTGTTCACCTTCTCATGACATTAACATATAGGCCCTCCTCAATATTTGATTTTTGATTCGTGCTCATAACGACGATGAGGGTATGGTTGGTGCGTGATAAATAGCAACCTCAAGTATATATAGGTTTTGGAGGATTGGGTTGGTTGGGTCGGTGGAGGGTGACGGCCTTCTGTCCGCGGTAGGGGACGGGGAGGGAAAGGTTATGCCCCGACGTAGAGAGGTAATCGATCCCTTCCTGTTTCGCCTCAAGATGCATTCCTTCCTCCGATCGAGATTCGAGTCTGATTTCCTTGGCTCCTTCGTTGCTTCTGTGGTTCGATCGGTTGGGATTCTAGGGTTACCGGTGTTGCCGACGCTCTGGGTTTGCATTCGATGGGCTGATGTTTAGTCGTATGCCTATTACGGTGGGATTAGGTCTTTATCGCTGACAGCATTGCGATCTTGGCGTGATTCTTATGTTTGTCGCTTGATTTGCTTGATTTAGTCGGTGGCATTTCGTGGGATTTTGGCGATGCTGGCACCCTGGGTTGGCATTCTCTGGAGAGACTTCTTGATTTGTTTGATTAGTGGTATGGGTTTTGTTGAATTTGGGTCCATGATGATGAGCTATCTTTACGTGGTTGTTGTATATCTGTAGTTTAGGATTTTCTTGGCTGTCAATTGTTGGAATTTCATTGTAGTCCTCAGAAACTTTGCTGATCCAACGGTTTTGATGCCTATATCTTGTTATTTGTGCCTTCTAAGTATGGATATATTGTTTTCTTTCTTTTCATATTTTCTTATGAAATTACATATTGAGATATTGGATCAACTGTTGTTGGTTTGTCATACATTGATTTGATTTGGAGGTTGTAAAGGAAGAATTGCTTTTCTTTGATCTCTTTAACTGGATTCTGGAATATGGAAATACAATAAGTAACCCTAATTAGTTCTTTAAATAATGATTTTCCTAAAACAACCCGAGTAAAATGTGGTAATCCAGGTGTTGATGATGCTATAATCATATGTAATACTTTGACAAAGAGAACATCTGTAGCTATCCTGATAACGAAAAGAGCTGTAGTTCTGCTGATGTATGTGTCTCTTGAAGAAAAGTTAATTTATGCAATTGAAGAATTATGATGGTATATAATATCAGAGTGACTTGAGAGTTGTACCTGTCTTTACCTGATGCATGTGCTGTCCAAATGTACAGTAACTGAAGTATGCTACGTTTTTAATTGTGTGCTTGTCCTTTTCATGGATAACATCTTGCACTAAACCAATATATGGTATTTCTTTTGCCTTTTCTTCCCCAGCCACTAAGTCGTGATTGTATCATTGTTCACAGTGCATCATATAGGGTTGGCCATGGAAGGTTAATGCTTAATGGAATATTATGTTAAGTCACAGTCATAATTTTTGTGTGTGTATATTTGTCTAGCAAGAGCATTTAATTCTAGCGTTTTAAGTCCTTGTATCTGTTGGAGCAACACTATAATATAACAGTTTATGAAGCACATCCATTAACCTAGTTAAGTAATTTTTACTAATGATTGGTTCACAGATTTATTTTCTTATTTGTTGGAGATTTTTAGGAAATTGTGTTGATCTAGTGATCCATCATTTTGTTCCTGTTTGCTAGGCTCTGCACTCTCGTGATCCTGTGGGCTTAACATTTACACTTCATACATGGAGCAAATCCCTTGTCAGTCAGCCCTTTGCCTCTGCCAACTCTTTTTATTTCAAGATGCTCTTGGTTGGCGGTTTCTTTCTCTTGGAGATTTCCTTGTCTCTTTTGTCAACTATACTTAGTGGCGAGCTCCTGTTCCATATCTGCGAAGGTCAGATTATGCAGCTTACTTTTGAAGTTGGTGTTGAATGAATGATAAACTTTTACAAGTAAACGAGTTATTTATGTTTATGACTATTATATTATTTTTTCAGTTCTAATTTGTGCTGATATAGGTATTCTGTTCCAGTGTACCTGCATAACTTCTGTTTGAATTAAATCTGGGATCTTAAGTGATTGACTTTGAAGAAATAATCGGTGGGGTATGTTTTTGTTGGTCACTTATTCTGGGTATTGTCTTTTTTTTCCAAGATGGTAACATCAAATTTTGGCTTTGTTTCTTCTCCATAGGATTGATGTTTGCAGTTCCCCTTCATCCTTGCGAGTAGACATTTCACTTGCTTCCTCTAATTCAGAACTGGTGCATATTTGCTGTTTCTTTCACTTGGGTTTCAAATAAAGCAATGCATTTACTAGCGAGAGATTGATTCCAGACTTATATGAAGGAAGGCAGAAAAAGCTTCTTTGAGCTTGAGTTGTTTTCACACTTTTGGGCAATCACATTTTTCATTTTATGTGATCAACATGAACTGCAGTAGGTCATCTGTGACTTTGTTCAAGGTAGAAAGTGGTTCTCAAGTGCTTTATATCGCAATTTGCTGAAAGACAAGGTTCCTGCAGATGGCCATCGCTTTGACATGGTTACAGGACCTATTACCTTTCAGCATTGGATCTCTGCTGAAGCCTGTCTAAGTAAAGTAAATTACATAGAACTATTTTCTTAAAGCATAGTCATTTTGTTGGTTCATCATAGTTCTTGTATTAGAGATCTGTCAAATAAAGACTTGGAGATTATACTAGCTTCAGCAGCTGAAAACAATGGAAAAGTAAGTTGGGTCACATTTGATGCTGTTTTGATGCATAATGCAGTGTCATAAATAGATCTGTCGATTGTTGCAGGTACAAGCTAATTAAGGAAGTTGGTGATGGAACTTTTGGAACTGTTTGGCGTGCTATAAATAAGCAGAGTGGGGAAGTTGTATGTTATCTGCAATGTTATTGATGGGTTCTACCAACCACTGTTTGCCATGGATTTTTTTTTCTTTGACATCAAGTTTTTTTTGGTGGTTTTGTAGGTTGCAATTAAGAAAATGAAGAGAAAATACTATTCATGGGAGGAATGTGTGAATCTTCGGGAAGTGAAGGTAATATATTTCGGTGGGGTTTTCTTTGATATTTTTCATTTTTGTGATGATGTATTGTTGAATATGGTTATTATGCTGTTTCTTTAGTCTCTGCGACGGATGAACCATCCTAACATTGTGAAGCTTAAGGAGGTCATAAGAGAGAATGATATGTTGTACTTAGTATTTGAGTACATGGTATGACAATGTGGTAAATGCTTTTGTTCTTGCTGCATTAATATTTCATGATATTTGATTTTTTGTGAAATTTTCAGGAATGCAACCTTTACCAGATTATGAAAGACAAAAGCAAGGGTTTCTCAGAGTCTGAAATTCGTAATTGGTACTTTCAAATATTTCAAGCCCTTGCTTACATGCATCAGCGAGGCTATTTTCATCGTGACCTTAAGCCTGGTATCGTACCTCGTGTTTTGTGATTATATAGTTATTATCATGGGCATATAATTTGTCAAAGACCTTTGTGTTTTGTGATTATAGTTATTATCATGGGCATATAATTTGTCAAAAACCTTTGTGTTACTGATTGACCAATAAGATAAAGATCACATATATCTAAAGCAATCAGAAAATCTTTCAAATGATGGTGCTAGTCAGTTTTCTAGGTTTGCTTTCATGTTTACCTCTATGAGCAACCAACTGCCTATTACTACTACATTGGTTATAAGTGACGATGAAGCCACTATCACATTGTCTTATCAGTGACATGCTGTATTCTGATATTAGATACTGTAGGAGCAATTTCGTGCACATATTGTGTGTCAAATTTAGGACTTTTAAATACTTCCATACATATCTTCATATTCGGTTTGTGATTTATGCTGAAGCCATGTTTTGGTTTTGATTAATTAATTATTCAATATTTAACCCAAACCTTTGTTTTTATATGATTATTAATAAAATTTAGGTGGAAAACCCATTAAATTAACAATTTTTAACTGGGTCCAGCCTGTACGGACTGGTCAAACCCATCTTGGTTGGCACGGGGGCATATTAACACATGGTACACCTCTGCGTTGGTCCACTGAAGGAAAAGTTATGCTATTTTTGAGGCACAAACGAACCCTTCTTCTCTGATGAAAGATTTTGCATTTTCATGTGAAATGTTGCATGGAGCTAAGAATCTAGATCTTTTCTCTTGTTTCTACCAAAGTGCTTGTTGTCTTTCAATGAAATCTGTGCTGCTGTACTTTTTGTTCTTCGCTTTATTCTATTGGATGTAGTAAATTTCGGTTAAGTGTTCTTTAGATCTGCTACCTATTTCAGAGAACTTATTGGTCACTAAGGACATTATAAAGATAGCAGATTTTGGCCTTGCTCGGGAGGTTTCTTCACAGCCACCATACACTGAATATGTTTCAACCCGTTGGTAGGTGTACTTCCATCTTGCTTTTACTCTACTGTTTGTATTTATGTTTTCTAATATGCGTGAATGTGCTTAGGTACCGAGCTCCTGAAGTTTTGCTGCAGTCATCTATTTACGATGCTGCAGTTGGTAAGTTTTTGATGTATTTATAACAATCTTGCAAGCTCAAAGATTTTTTGTTTTGTTAGTAATATTTGTCATATTGATTTCTATGGCATCTAGATATGTGGGCAATGGGTGCTATCATGGCTGAGCTATTTACACTTTGTCCTCTTTTTCCTGGCTCAAGGTAATCACAGCATCAACTTGTGCAGCTCATCCGAAGGTGCCAAAATCATGTTGTTCCACATATTTCATTGTTGTGTTTAACTCATTAAATCTCAAAGGCTCATGTTGTCTGTCTAAATATATCTAATACATAAAAGACTGAATTTTTTTCTCTTGTTTTTGCTATTTCTTTTTTTTTACCTAATTTGCAAAATTTTATATTGATCTTTATGATCAGTGATTAACATGAAATATGTGAATGATCAATGAAGAACTTCTTCACGACGACTGACCAAATATTTTATGCAAAAACCAAATATGTATAGTCAAGTGGTCTTTAAGTTGTTTTGTGCAGGTGTGTAGACAAATGAGGATCAAAGCTTTCTATTTCTTGCATGTTCTGGTTTAGTGATAGGATCTCCCAGCATTGGAACTCGATTCAGAAGGGACGGTTCAGTTAGATAAATATTTTCCTATGTATTGGACCAATCCAGCCCAACCCTTGATTATTCCACGGTTTCGATTTGGTTGATAGCATAGCATGAGAGCCAGTATGCAATGTTCAACATTAGGTTGTTCATATTTGCTTTCTGCCTTCACAGCAACTTGTTTTTTTGTATGAAGCATCAACAGTTTATTTGATATGAGGATCAATCATCGGCAAGAGAGAGCCAGAGGGAGAGAATGGGGGAGGATTTTTCTCATATCTGTGGGTCAAGCAAGGTTAAAAAGGACTAAAGATTTATGACATTTGTACTATGTATTGATACTGGAGTAAGAAAAACACTAGGTTTGATTACGGACTTAAATTAGAGCCCAACCTAATGTAGTGTTTCCAATTTCCAACTGAAGGTGGGACTTGATTTTCTCAAGTTGCATCCCCATAAGTATGCTTACCTCAAGCCTTTAATGAGAAAAGAAAAATGTTAGTGATAAATTACAGCCAAACGGACAGTATAATTTTTTTAGGTGGGTGGTTATGCTTTTACAAAAGCAAACTTACTGATTTATCTTGTACTTGTTATTTTCCTTTTGCAAATTTTGTCTTTGAAGTTAATGGTTTTTGTTTCTTATGCAGTGAAGCAGATGAGATCTACAAGATCTGTAGTGTTATTGGTAATCCAAATGAGAACTCTTGGGCAGAAGGCTTGCAACTTGCAGATGTTTTGAAATATCAGTTCCCTCAGGTAATTTATTTACTCATTGCTTGTTTTGCCAAGATCAACTCATGTTTCTTACAGTCCTTGAATAACAAGAATTAGAGTGTCTGCTGGCTTTTGTTTGTCACAAGCTGGATGGTACAGTATCCTTTGCTGCCATGTTCACCATGCTAAGGCATCTTAGTAATTCAGGGATGTAGCTGCACTTGCCATACCTTCTGCTCTAGCATATTCTTGGCTAAAATTTGGATTTTTACTGTTTAATATGTTTTCCTAGTTAAAATATTTGCATTTTGCCATATATTACAGCCAAAACTATTTGTTTATTTGGAACTGTGTTTCTTTGGTCTTAGTACCCTATTCACATTCTTGCACCATTCTGATTCATAAATTAAGAAAATTATTAGTTAGTAACAATCTTCTAAATTACTTGTTTTAGTCTGTGGCTTGTGACTGATTATAATGTTAGCATGTTTCTGTAATTAATTGTTACTGTAGTCCATCAGGTTGAAGTTAGGGTGTGCTTCAATGCATGGATAAATTCATGGAAATTAGATTTCCCTTGGAAATTCTTTTGCATTGTGTGGTTGCCAGGAAAATTAAAAAGCCAAAATTTTTCCTCTATATTTCTATGAAAAGTCGCCTTTTCATTGTCTATGTTATTCCTTTGCAGATGAGAAAAGACTATCATATCATTTTTTCTATAATTTGATGTTAACTCATGTCGACATAAAGAGGTCAAGTTTTAGTTTTCTAGAATCCCAAACACGTCAAAGGAAAAGAAAACCTGTTCTTGTTTCTTTGTCTTCAATCCAAGCAAATTTTATTTACTTTACATAAAAATAAATTTTCCCTGTAAACTCTTTCCACCATTTTCCTTGCAAAAAGGGACATGTCATTACATTTTTTACTGATTTTGCCACTGTTTAATAAGATTCACCATCAGGACGAGCCACAAGGTTCTATGGTTGTGCATTATGCTTTAGATCTACATGTCTGCATTTTATCTATAAACAAGTGTTTGTTTGAACCAAGGTATGCAATACCGTAAACCGGTGTTTCGAGGTTGGCTCGGTACGGTATGGTACCGTGTACCGCTCGGTACACTAGGGCATACCGAGCGATACACCAGGACATACCGAATGGTTTTAAATATTTCTTCCTCTTACTGTAGCACTGTAGCACGTTCCGTCCGGTAGCGGGCGGTCCGCGTACCGGTATGCCATCGGACCGGTACGTACCGCATATACCGGGCGATACTATTCGAAATTGCATACCATGGTTTGAACCATGATTTACCTTACCGATCTGTATTGGTGTACCAACTAGCTATCGGTATGGTATGTACCGAGCTATGCCGAGCATACTAACACATGGTACATGGGAGCATATTGATACCAGTCTCCTGTCGGGCCAGTATGTACTGTCCATACTGAGCAGTACGCTATGGTACGACAAATCTTGGTTTGAACTTTCTACTTTGTTTTACCAATTTCTTGTGCAACAGAGGCTCAAAATTAGCTTCTCTTTATTGCAATTTTTTATCTTCTGAAAAAGATGGTATGTGGCTTTGTTTCTTCATTTATCATATAGTTTTACTTTACCATAAGTTATCCTAAAATGGATTTTTTTTTTCGGTCTGCAGTGTTCTGCTGTACAATTAGAAGCACTAATTCCATCAGCCAGCAAAGAAGCAGTTAACCTAATTAAGGTACAACCTTATTTCTCTTTTATGGTCTTTTTAGGGATACAACAACAATTCTTATTCTTGATTAGTTTAGTCTTTATCTTTTGACTCTAATTTGCTAGTTTTCTATAACGATCCTGTATTTATAGGCACTTTGTTCCTGGGATCCCTGCAGGAGGCCAAAAGCAACTGAAGCCCTTCAGCATCCTTTCTTCAAAGTGTGAATCTTTCTGTCTTTCCTTACCGTTCCTATTCTTTGTATTTTGTGAACAAAGTTACACAAATTAGCAGGGGCTTTTTACAAGAAAAGATGCTAATACATGCATTTCTATTATACTTTAGGCATGCCTTCGTATTCATCCGTCTTTCCATTCAAGACTGGCAGGATTGTCACATACACCCCCTGGTATGTTCTCCTATTTGTGTTCTTATTTTTGGTCGCCTTACCAACTATTCTTGTGTTGGTTTTTGACACCAGCATGTTCTTTAACATTTATTGATCTTTTTCTAGTGGGGAATAAAGGAGCTTTGGGGCAGAACGGTACTAGAAGATATTCAACTGGACCACTGTCTGTCACAAGATCAGCAAATAATTTTATTTCAACAAAAGCAAATGGTTCTCTGAGGGCTGGTAATTTAACAGAAGTTGCACATTATCTTGTTTCTAAATAACCAGAGCAACAGAAATTATTTGTAAACTCTCAGGTACTATGGAGCAATAAATAGGCAACAAGCATCATCTGAAAAAACAGTTGATGACTAAAATGTGCAATTGGAAACTAAAGAATGGATAGGGAGAAAAGTAAAAATAAAAAATGACCGATTAAGTGAAAGATTAATTAAAAAGATGGCTGCCTGACATCAGAAAGCCTTTTGTTGAAATTTGTCTTCATATAGTCCTTATACAAGCCTGTTTGAATTCTTGGTCCCAACAAGGATTTTCAGCTAAGAAACTTATGTTGCAAGACTTTCGAAGTGTATGAATTTAAGACAGATCACTTTTAATCAGTATCTCATAAAATCCTGTCTAACACTTCAAGATCTTCAAACTTAATTCTTGATCATTTTCACAATTGAAGTTGTACTTGAAATAGGATAATTATAACAAAGGATTTATGACCAGAATCAATTAAAATTCATACAAAGTTGATAAACATGGCTGATGACCAAGAGTACTGGAATCCTGACCTTATCTGAACAAGTCATGCATCCTTTTATAATACCATGTGGAATTGACATGAAATTTGTTGACCATTGGAGTCTCATAATTCCCATGATGTTACAGGCGTGCAGAGGAAACTGGAGATGAATGATAAGGTAATATGCTTTTAGTAATCTATAGGACCTTTTGCTAATATGTTATTCTTGTTCTTATTAGTTATTGCACTATATCTAGGAACTCGAGAAAAACGGAAGATCCCTGGGGAACAATCTGAGACAATCTCGATATAAGCCTCCAGCAAGAAACAATACAGGCAAGTTGTTTGGAGTGCTTGGCTGTCCTATTCAGTTATTTGATTGTTGACTTATTGAAGAAATAATTCAAGTATTTCTGGCAATTCTATTATGTGCATAGGAGCATTACTCAACTTTGTTAATTTTTTTGTTTCTGTTTTGACATTTTTACTTATACAACTGAAGACGTTGAACCATCATGTTGTGTAGAGTTCACTTTCCAGCATGTTCTGTAAAATCATCCTTTTTAAATTTGTGCAGCAGGATATTTGGCAGTAAAATCTCAGAAGATTGTCGACGTACCAGGTAAGATGCCATGCACCAAAATTGCTGAGAAACTGTCACATATGTCACTGGATTCTGGTATACAGAAGGCAGGTAAACCACCACCACATGAGACCCCTGGTAGGAGGTATTCGAAGAAGTTTTAGGCTGAAGTCCATCATGATCGCTTTTTAAAGGTTTTGAAGTAATAAACTGTTACTTTGGCTTGTTTTTATATGCACCAAAATGTTATCCGGTGTGGTCGTTGATGCCGAGCTTGGTTTATACGAATCCATGTTATTTGAAATTATTGGCTCATTAGAGGAGTGTTAATTCCCAACTTGGTCGGTTTGATTGTAAGTGCTTTCACCTACATGAAATGTTTGATATAGCATAGTAGAAAATCCTTACTTTATTACATTGCTTTTCTCAAAAATGTTTGATGACAAGAGCTGTGTCGAGGTCCCCTTATTGTACAAGTTACAATGCCTATATGAAGAACGGAAGACTGGTGCCGTGTCCAATTTTTACAGGATATCATTCATGATAAAAATGTGCATCCAGCAGGAGGGGACTAAAAAAGTAGGTTTCTTCGGTTTGGTGTGCAAAAGATTTTTATATTTGTTAAGTCAAAATCTGATTGTCCAATTGGAATATTAATTAAGAGCCAATCAAGATGTCATTCTACGCCTGTCTTGTCTTTGATTGTTGTTAGAAAATATCAAATCCTGTAAAATTACTAAATGCTGAGATTTCTAGATTGAATATATAAAGAGCTTGTGAATTTTTGTATGTTAAGGAACACACCTAAGAGGGTTTTTTACAGTGTGGTTTAGGATAGTTACACACTTGTAGATTGCACTGATGTCATGGATGATAATACCCCATCGCTTGGGTAAAAATTGTGATGTAGTCAGTAATGTTTGGAAAAACAATGTCATGGTAGATGCAGGTGATTGAAATATCGGAAACGTAACGTCGGTCACGGTGTGTCAAGTTGTCGACAGTCTAGTACGTCGATTATTATTTTCCTATCAATATCAGATGTTATCTGGCATATCGGCATCTGTGACCCATGATCTATTCACTTAATGGATATAAGAGTTAGATGACCAAAATGATTAAATCCAATTTAATTAGGGGATGCATGTAACCTTGTCAGCCGCCTATCCATGATCTATTAGGCTGATAATAGATGTAAGAGTAGATGACCAAGATGTTTAAATCCAATTAGAGGATGGATGGATGGATGGATGGATGGATTAATCAGAGGAGGATCCATGTAACCTTATTAGCCGCCTATTCAAGACTCCTCTCACCACTAGTTTGAGAGACTAAACTGGTGTTGTCAGATAATAATAGTCCACGCGATGATGATGGCTTCAAACCAACAATGCAAGGTGACAGTTGTAGAGTCGCTTCAAAAGACGCCTTCAGAACCAACGGTAGACTTGAGGCGGTTTCTCTTTCAACCTTTTTCCTGGGGAATCAATCCCCCCCCCTCATCTCTGGGTCCCAGCCTCCTAACACCAACAACAAAGAACAGGGAATTCGCAGCGTTTTGCCTGCCCAGCCTCTCTAACCTACCGTTCTACAAATAAGCCTTCTCATTGACCCGCCCACACTGCGGTACAAATTTGCCTAACACAAACGAATTCCATCAGCCTTCTTCTCGTTGCTAAAAGAACAAATACAACATCACGGTGAACAATGAAGACATAACAAGAAGCTCTTCCGACTACTGTAAAGAAGCAATAATACCCACGAAGTTTAGTCGAGAAAATAGAATGCAAGATCGTCGTCGTAGCCCATGAACCTCTCCAAGTCCACGTCCCACCCAGCCTGCGCATCCGAACACCCCTCGGTTTTGGCTCCAGAAATCTCACCCTCGTTTATATCTCGGTACCCTTCTTCCCCTCCGCTGCCATCCGCCTCTGCCCCAAACTCGCTACCGTTGCTCGCACCGCCATCAGGATCGGGCATCAGAGCGAACAGCTGGTCCATGTCCAGCTCCGAGTGGTGCAGCAGCTCCGCCGTCCCATCCAGGACCCACTCATCGTCCACATGGTCCACCAGCGTGGTGAGGTCACGGCTCGACGCCACAGGAGACACCAAAGGCCCACGCTCACACGTTCTCTCCACCTGTTGATTCAGCTTGAGGTTGAGGTCGTCGATGGTCACTGGCCTTCTGCTCAAGTGAGTATTCCAGTGATTCTTTATCTCGTTGTCTGTTCTCCCCGGCAATCTCCCGGCGATGAGCGACCACCTGCCGCACATCAGAAATGGCACCGGTCACAACTCGCCAACACAAGCATGCAACTAGCAAGAGCAGCCAAGAAGATGTGAAAGTAGATCCTGACAAACTTGCCCCCGTACGAGAAAACCGGCATGGCCAAACTCACATGGGGAAGGGTCACATGCTCGATAGTCCATACGACACGTTAATGAACAGTGCAACTTTGGAACCGTCCGAGGGGGGGTATACAGCCATCTCCTCTTCCGACAGGATGAGACGCGCGGCCTTCGCTGTCGGTCTACATCTTGCATTACTTTTCATGTCTACCTCAAAGGTTTACGGGAGATAGATTCTCTGAATCTTCTTACCCATCCCCGGTAACAGTTAAACCATGCATGCCGTTCCCGTCAAAAGTTTGTATGGGCTTGTTTGGTTTATAGCATGCGGGGCACGTATGCCAGTAGTACACAGTAAAGTGACTGTGCGTGTACCTGTTGCCAAGCAGGTTGTGGAGTCGAATGATGAGGTCTTCTTCCTCATCCGATATGTTCCCTCTTTTGATTCCTGGCCTCAGATAGTTCAGCCATCTCAACCTGCAGCTCTTACCACACCTATTCAGCCCTGCAAGGAGGAATTTTGCTTGATGAGAAGGCGTTTGCTTTGGTTTCTTTTAGGCATGTAATTTACTGGAGTGAGAATTCTTCTTCTTCTTCTTCTTCTTCTTCTTCTTTTATTGTAAGGTGTCATTGGAAGAGGAAGAGTGCTTACGAGTCATGATGTAATGCTGAGGCCCCTATTTGAATTCTACTGATACACTAGAGGCAAGCACATGAGTCATGTCCGAAAGATAAGATTCCCATAATTCTTTAAAGGGAAAGTGCATCACAAAAGATATTAGCTTTCTGGTCCTACTCAATAAAAATCTTGGTGAGACCTGAGACCTTATAATTAAGCATTGCATAAGAGGAAGCCATTATTAGCTTTGCGAGAAGAAGGGTAACATGATATAGAACAGCTTGATGTCGACTAGCAGCTGCAACTCTCAAGCTTACCCAATCAGAACTCGGCTTTAACATCTTCTTAAAAGTAATAATAAGCTGCGGTGGAAGAAAAAGGTCGAGTTCAACTGTGGCAAGATTTGGGATCAAGATTCCCATGCTCAACACCCAAGAGCAAGTAAAGCAGAGGCTAAGAAAACACTCAACCCAGCAATTAGAATTCCTACTCTCTGTTCTGATGGATTGGATCGTACACACTCATCAACCTCTAAATGCTTTAGTTCAAGACTGAATGAAGATTCAAGGAAGTGGCTAAGTATTCAGTAAATGTGTTCCCATCTTCCTGCTTTCTTTAGAACCTACACAGCTTGTCCAGCAGAGAGAGAGAAGAATGAAAGGAGTCGAAAGAGCAGAGCAGCACCACAACCTTTAATTCACTAAGCAATTAACTCTGTGCGTGTGCATGTGTGTGTGTGCGTGTGTGTGTGTGTGTGTGTGTGAGAGAGAGAGAGAGAGAGAGAGAGAGAGAGAGAGAGGAGAACGGACCAGCTTTGGCGGGGAGGGTTCGCCAGTTCTTGTCACCGTGGTCTCTAACGAAGTCCACCAGCTTCTGGTCTTCCTCAGCGGTCCAAGCTCCTCTGTTCACCACAATATCCACCGCCGCCTTCTGCTTCGCTCTCTCCGTCTTCTTCACCATCTTCCTTCGCCTTTTCCCTCTCCTGATTACCCTCCGCTGGAATCTAAAAGATTCCCAACGGCTGCTGCGGCTACTTAAATTGGTGCCAAATCTTGCTGTGTGCTGTGCTGTCAACGTAGCAGCATATGGAAAGAGGAATCGTGGGATGCGACCTGTAGAGAATGGGATGGAGAGTTCCGACCACGGATTTCATATATATAGTAATCCTCTCTCCTCTCCGCTATCCTCACATCATCACATGCATATCTAACACTCCATGCACATCTACCATATTCCACCGGCTGACAGTCGCCCACAAGTGCCCAAACCGGCCGAGGAGAAGGGCTGGTGAGATTTGGGGTCGTCAAAGGAGTAACCTTTCTCGCAGTCACTGACTCCGGTCAAAAGTCTTTACGTGTTGTAAGCCTTGTCAGTCTCATAGCGAGTTCGCCTTTTAGATTGTGCGGCTCCGTTTAGTAGAGGCAGAGATTGTTGAGAGAGATGCAAACAGTTTAGGTGACGACATTGACCGTTCACGACGGTTAGGTTCCTTTTAAGTCTTCCCCTGTGAAGCAGCATTTGTACGCTAAATTAGCTTATATCTATATATAAATAAAAGTAAATTTATATGAATTTTTTAAGTTAATTTTTTTTTTTACTCGATATTTATATATATTATTGGATGAGATTTCGGATCATCAACTTATGAAAAAGCTATTGGATCTCGAATATAGTCACACTACTCATATTTTAATTTTTAATTATTATGTAAGTTATTTTATAAAATTTATATTGTAATAATATATATGGGTTATTATTGATTTACCAAACTCATTTGCCAAAGGTTGAGATCTCGAAACATTTTTGAATGTGCTAACTAGTAAAGATTTTGATAGTTTCATGAGGTTAAATCTTACTTTTCGTCACTTATAATAGTAATAATAATATTATTATTATTATTATATGGGTTATCTTATTTTAGAATCCTTTAAAACTATGAGTTTTATATTATATTATCTTAATTTTTTATCAATATTATTATATTTAATATTATTAATAAAAAAGATATATTTATATATGTTTTATCTCAATAACTATAAAAATATTCATATAATCGATCCTAAATAGTTGAAACTTACGACTTTGTTGTTTATACATGTTTATATATGCAAATGTGTTTTATACAACCACAAAACAGAAAAAAAAATTATTATTATATATATATATATACACATATATATAATATGTTTTAAATTAGGGATTGCTTAATGATAGCAGTAACTTTTAGAAGGAAAAAAATTCAACATATTTAAACTATGTGGCTCCCCCCAAAAAAAAAAAAAAAAGGAAACGAAAAGGACAAAATGTACTAATGAACAAAACAAAAAGAAAAAGGGGAAACAAGGATGACACGATAACTTTGAAGGATTTGTCTATACCTCAAAGGACGAAGAAAAATGACAAAGTAATACGTACCACATAAACAACATGGATAATGATTTGTAGAATTCATTTAAAATGCCACCGTGTTGAATCTTCCAAATGGGATGCACACTACATTATAGTTCTGTGCAAGCAGTCACTGTCATGTAAAATTCATTTCATAGTGAACGCGTGGCTATACAGTGCATCCGATATAAATACCAAGATAATTGATTCATTAATTTGATGAGTTGGTATTAAGTATTTCAAAACATTAAAATCTAAATTTAATGATGATTTTTCAATTTAGTTCTTCATTATATTAGACTAAACTGTGCACGTTATATTTTCTTTTGTAATAAAAAGATATCTTACCAAAATAACTTGTACGTCTGGAGCTTAGTTGTCCATCCCAAGTCCAAAGATAATGGGGTCTAATCCTAATTTTGAATCTTATTGTATTGTACTTTGGAGATTGTTTAGCGGTATGAATTGGGACTCAAACCACACGTTCATGCTCCTCCGAATCAACACCTGATTTGCTATATATATATATAGAGAGAGAGAGTCCCGATGCTCGCTATCCCAAAGCCTGACATAGAAAACAAGCCCCCATCAGAAATCAAATGAGAAGCGCGATCAGACAAGCAGTAGTGTTACCGAAGAAAGTGGAAGACTGCCGGCCCTGCCCTGCCCACCATTCTAAACCCCAAACAGATAAACCGCCCCGAGTCCCCTCTCCACTCGGATGCTTAGACCGGTAGTTAGTGCCGCCCGATTTGGCACCATTTATGTATCGTATGGCCTCTTCCCTTCGCTTTCCCAAGAGTTGGTGGCGCTTGTCCGGACGCGGTTTGGTGGAGTCTTCTTCCCTAACAAAGTTTGAACGAGCAGCATATGTAATACGGCGAAGTCGGCGCGTAACGTCCGTACCAGACTGGTCTCGCTGCTTATCCTGCCATGATTGCAGCAGACGAAGTCGAGGTTTGGTTCGCTGCCAGGATTGCAGCGACGTGTCTGATTGACCAAGCAATATTAATTTGATTGGTTGAAGTCAAGATCTCGATCTTTGAAGGATAAGTAATTCGGGATAAAAGAAAAAGAAATCTTGGAGATTAGAATATTTTAAATATTGGGTTAGAAATCTACCGCAGTGCGAATCACAGCGGATCTTGAAGCATCCATACTAGTCTTCGTGCTCCTCTCATGAGATATTGGAATCCGTGGATGCCTCCATCATGCTCACGCCCAACCTGACCAACTGCTCCGTACAATTTATTATATCAGAACAGGAGATTCGTATCCAAAGAGCACCTGCGTCGTAAAAGGGCGTCAACGAGTTATAGAAAGATCATGGACACGGAGGGATTATTGGAGAATAAGAAAGCTCACAAACACACTCCCACTGATCCAATCCTAATTAAATTACTTGGAACACCACATGATCTTTCACACACACACAAGATGATATGCAGGATCACAATTTTATAATGGAATAGAATATAAGCTTCTATTTATAATGGACCATTCGCACTCAATTTACAGCAGATTTATAGGAACAGGTAGAAATTAAGACAGTCACAGTTGTTTAATCTCCTGTAATGGCTAATTAAAAGTCAGCAATCTTAAATCTTAGCGATAGTGTCGACACTTCGACATACCTAAACTTTTTAGAAAGCCGTTGTAGAAATTCTTGACTTGGTTATTCACAACCCTCCGTGGATTTTTGGGCCAACAGCACCCCAAGGGTAATGATGGAAGCGTAGATGGAATTTGGAAGCTTCTGCACCACTTTACCCACACCGGGCACTCCTTCGGTTGCCCTCTTTGTCATCAGCGCGATGGTTGGAGCCAATATAAGTGCAATTATAAGACTTTGACTGATTGCAGTTAAGGTTTCAGCTGTCAGTTTCCGAATGAACTCTGCAAACTCCTCGCGGTTAAGTAGCCCATCAAGGTTAACATCGTATTCCTACATGGAGAAGACAGAGGTTAGGTTTGGTGATACTTCCTGCAATGGTCTCAGTGACCAGTAATTGCTACAGAAAAAAAATAAAAGTTCAGAACAATAAAAGATCACAGTGATTTTTGCAATAAAAGGTTATAACTAAACATTAGTGCTTGCTAAATCAATGGCATTGGGTTCATCTGTACTCAGACGGGTAAAGAAACTACAATTACCACATGCAATGATCATCAGTTACATGTCATTGGAGTCCTTCACTTTTCCCTTTTTCCACCTACTCCTTTTGTCTCACTCATTCCTGCAGCCACTTCTGACCTAGTTCGGACTCTTGGGCATCATTGGAGGCCCTAGTCGGGTCCATCCCAGTGTATCTTTTCTTCTTGAAGGTTGGAGTTTCAGACACTTATTAGATTCTTGTAGTAGTTAGAAATCTGATGCAGACCTTTCTTGGCTTAAGGGTCCCAAACCAAGGACAGTTAGCCACAATAAGTTGCATAAGATGCACAACAAGAAACCACCTCAT
The DNA here is from genome assembly GCF_036884655.1 of Musa acuminata AAA Group. Taxonomy (NCBI): domain Eukaryota; kingdom Viridiplantae; phylum Streptophyta; class Magnoliopsida; order Zingiberales; family Musaceae; genus Musa; species Musa acuminata. The sequence continues at coordinate 32,223,525 of NC_088350.1, read as the reverse complement.
CAGATGTATTACGACAATAGATAGGGCATGGTAAGCCGTAGCAATATGCAACTTGGTAATCTCCTCATACATCCATTGCAATCTCATGAACTACCAATAGGACCACCAACATAACATGGATGAAAACAGTTCAGGCTTCATGGATAACCAATTTAGTTTCCCAAAATTGCATTGGATGAGGGACTAAATCATAGCAGTAGTCATGCAAAATATCATTGAGTTTCTAGATAGGAATTGGTCCCTAAGACTAAGAGAAATGAAATAATTTTCATTCGGCACTGAAATCCATCAAGGCAACAATTTCAAATCAAGCACTCGAGTAGGAGATAATGACCTATAATAGATTATGCAACTAGATTTGAAATCAATTGAAGTTTCCTCAACATAATTGTAGTAAAGCTCAACATTGTGTCACTTAGAAAAATAAGGCAGCAGTAACTAACACTATACAATATATAAGTTAGACTATTAGAGTAACCTGAAAGAGTGCTGACTGCTCCCAATACTTGAATTCTTGAAGCTTTTGTCTCATGAGAAATGAATCTAGCTAGAACATAGGTATTATTTGGTAAATCATACTAGACCCCATATTATATTCCTAGAATAAAGAAACAGAAACATCCGAAATAATTATTTGGTTGTACTACTTCTACAACAACAACAAAACCGCAAGTCCCAACTATTTGAGGTCGACTACATGGATCTTTTGTGGCCATTAAGATTCATAAAAAGTAATATGCTTAGTTAAGTTCAAATTACTTAAATATTTATTTATAGTTTCTATTAAGCTGGGGTTTTTAATTTCATACCGTATCGCCCAATATGGGTGGTACATATCGGTCTGCCAGTAGACTAGCACGCAGATCACCCGCTACCGGGTGGTATCAGGTTTTTGGCCCCGGATTGGACAATAATGATCAAAATTTTGATCGTTACCAACCTGTACCGGGAATTACGTAACAATTGCTGTCCAGCCAAGCGAACACGCTGCTCCCCTTCGGCACAACATTCTCCTGGTGGTTGTTGTAGCAGTTGCCATTAGCACAGATGAGCGCCCAATGGTCGGATATTATGTCGTTCCGCCACTCGTCGACGTACTGGTTCTCTCTCCGCCACACGTATTGGCTATAGCCCTTCTGTAGGTTGCGCCACTAGTCGCCCTTGTGATAGTCATCATTGGAGTGCCACTTGCATCTAAACCCTTGCTCTCGGTCGACGACATAAGAGCCGGGCCAAGCGTTGCCCTCTGACTCGATGAAGGTCGTGTTGGAGGGCCATGAGAACTTTCCCTTTCTGGAAGCCTTCCCCCTCCGCCACTCCCTCTCGTGCATGCGCCAATCTGCCCCAAGGCACTTCACTCGTCGGTGGGGGGGAGTTCTTCTCCTCCGCGTCCACGATAAGGTACAAAAACCTTATGTAGCTTTGTGTTCTCCGCTCGATATGCCAGTACGTACAGTACCAAGGCTTAGTACATCAGTACGATACGAGATTAAAAACTTTGCTATTAAGGACATTTTAGGTCTTCCTCTATCTCTTCTTGAGCCACTTATATTAATCATTTCATCTTCTCTGACTACCGCATTCGAAAGTCTTCTAAACATATGCCAATAATATCTTAAATGATTTTCTCTCATCTTATCCTCTATCGAAGCGATACCTAGTTGTTCACGAATAAAAATATTTTTTTTTTATCTTTCCTTGTAATTTCACACATCTATCTCAACATTCTTATATCAGCAACATAATTTTTTATATATGTTGTTTCTTAACTGCTCAACACTTAGATCTATAAAGTATTATTGATCTTATAACTGTCTTATAAAATTTTTCTTTTAATCTTAAAGGTATCTAATAATCACAGAAGGCTCCTGACGCCCCTCGCCATCTTAACCATTCTATTTTTACTCTATGAATAATATCTTCATCGGTCTCTTCATCTTGTTAAATAATTGATCCAAGATTCCTAAAGTTTTTCCTTAAAGAAACTTTATATCCATCCAAATTAAATATATTCTCCTATCTATTCCTAGAATTACTAAAATTGCATTTCATATATTCAGTTTTAGTCCTACTTAATCTAAAACCTTTAGTTTCTAAAGATTACCTCCATAGCCCCCATATTATATTCCTAAAAACAAGAAACAAAAACATCTGAAATAATTATTTGATTGTACTATAACACTATAATTCATCTCTGACTACCATACAACAAGCAGGCTGCCAATCATTTGGCCAATAAATTATAGAATTGATTTTTTATGGTTTATAGAATGGTAGGTTGCCACATACTTGACTGGCATGTAGAACACTTTCTTTTGATTAGCACAGATGTATTCTAATATATTTGCAGTCTTAGGATACAAATGCTCTTGATCACAATCACCTTAAACTCTTAACAATAGTTCTTGCTTATAGGTTTGCAACACCTTACCAGCATATATATAATGACCTTAAAAAATTCTCTTATTTTTTCCTTCTTTTTTTTTTCTGAATATCCAATCTTTCCTCCTCTATGTACAAGAGAGCAAAAATACTGTAGAATTCCTTTTTAAGTAGTGATTAGTTAGTACTTCTGATCATGGGATGTGATTTCACCCACACTCATTTGTGTTGATCAATATTTACTAATCTGAGCATGAATCAGAATGCAAACCATCCCTTTTCAATCGATCTAGTTGGGTTTATATTTTTTAAGCATTGTCACTTAGGGGTTAGCATGCAGACATGAATCGCCCACACTCATGAGTTGCAAAGCTCTGTGGCCATGCTGTAGCTACACTTGCCATGTCACATGCCCATCGACCCAACGATGGGCAGTGATGAATATCCTTGTGCCCCTTCTTGGTACCTTGGTACATACGGACCAATATAGATCGGACTCGAAACTGCAATATTGCTTTTGACAACTGCATATAAATGTTGCTTATGTCCAATTTTGATCCATATGCACCTCAATCAGTAGCTGGAAAGAGATTCACAGTAATAGGATTTCAAAGAAACACAAATAGTATTCAGGTAGAAAAGGAAAGTATCCTTGTCTGATGAGGTTTATGTATGGCCAGCAGTATCACACACTGAAATTGGAACTAATAGCAAAACCCACTAGGAAGAAGAAGATAAAAGTCCTTCACATACATTTCTAAACATTTCTATGAGGAAATATTAGGATTCCCTATTGTAAACACAAATATCATGTTTAAAGCAACAAAGCCAAGTCATCATGAACAACCAGAAACTTGCATTAAAAGAACGTAAACCAGAAACAGCTAGCAGCACACCAGTCACTGAATTGGCAGATTGCCACATCTGGACTATCCTGAGCTTAGAATAAATGCTTCTTAAGATGCATAGGCTTGATTTATGTCATGAAAACCCCTATTCCAATATGACGCCCCATGGTCTACATGGAAGCAGCAGTAGTGTCATCCAATCTCAGTAAGCAAAATCCATATGAAATCATGACTATGGATAACAGATTGTCTATGATACAAGACTACTGACAGGCTTGTATCTTTTGGACCTTCTGCTTTTAGAATAAATAAAAATATAACACTATATATTGCTAGATTCCTCAAAACTAGTACCTTGTCCTTTTCCAGTTTAACCTTAAAAGAAGACTAGAGAAACATCTATAGCAAGTTCTTAGAATGACATTGCTTTCAGTATTTGCAGGTGGCAAACTAATTAACTAGATCATTCTGGAAACGGATGAAAGGGAAAATAAAATAGTTATAATAAAAAGTGAAAAAATAAGACTAATTTTCCTCTCCTTGATGTGATGAAAAGGCGAGCAAGGAAAAATTTTCATGGATTGTTCCAAGCTTTTCTATCAAAAAATTTTCCTCTCTGCATGACGGTATTAATTTAAATTTCCCACACGTGCAATATCACAATCTAGGGATACCTGTTTTCACTTGTGAGACTTTGAATATCTTTCATGAGCCCTGCAAAAAGCTTTGTGGCTTTGTACAGATTCAATAGATCTTGAATCCAACTACTGTCTAGGCCTCACTCGAGAGAAGGATCCTCTCTCCATTCGTAAAAGTTTTCTCCTTCATTTCTTTCTTTAATTTTTGTTACAAAAAGATATATTATTGCATAATTTCTCCACCTTTATACCCTCTAATGTATGGCTATACACATGTATGCTTGTACACACTCTCCTCTTAAGAATTTCCCTGTGGTAACATCGCGTAAATTGAGGATCCCTGGCATCGAAAAATAAAGGAAAAGAAACGCGATGCCATCTATCATCGAAAAAATTGACTAATATGAACGGCGATGGCGTGTTACGAACCTTCATCAAGGATCTCAGCTTGTCCTTGGTGGGCGGATCGTGGTGGGGCCCAGGCAGGTGCTTGTTGATGTCACTTGAGCAAACCAGACACACAAGAACAAACACCACAAAAGCGTCAGGAACATCAAGAGAAGAAAGGATAAAAGGGGGGCGGAAGGGGGTTTACTTACTTGAAGACGCAGAGGACGGCGATGTAGACGTCCTCAAAGGTGAGGCCGTCCCTGGAGTCGGAGCTCTCGTCTCTGATGTGGTCGAAGACGCGATCGGTTATCTTCCGAATCTGCTTCTCCTTCCATTGTTTCCCTGCACACAAGTTCACCTGAAACATGCATCATCGCCAACGACAAGAAGAAGAGAAATCTGTGGTATTACCGTGGAACTTTTCTTGTACAACCGCAAGGATCTGACCCATAATTACAGATCGATGAACGAACTAAGGAGAAGCAAGGTAGCTGCGACGGGCGATTCAGAGAGTGGAAGGAGATGCGTTTAAAATAAATCGGCGATTCATAAACCTTAGGTCGCTTGGATAAGACGAATTGGAGGGGGAAGACGGGGAGATCAGATCAATCAATCGTATTATAATGACGACAAGTACTTTTCACGACGGGCCAGTGATCGTGACGGGCCGGGCGTAAGCTTGAACACAAGAGAAGACATGTGGACGGTCCTGATCGATCCACGCCATACGCATTCGGAGTGTACTTCAAATATCATCATCCGTTTGTTGGTCATGATAATATTCATAAATATATCATTGAATTATTATGGTATGAAGTCGAAACAAATACTGGCTAAGGTTAATCATATCACACGTTAGAACTCAAGGGCATCGATATCTCAATGAGAGCTAAAGAAAGAAAGCCAATTATGACAAGATTGATCATGGTGAGCATAGAGGTAACCCATACCTTATATTGATAATGGTGAGCATACAGGAAACCCAATTATGACGAGATTAGGGATAATCTTATATTTTATAAAAAGATGGTAACTGAAAATAAATAACAATTTGAGGTATTTTTTTTGAAAATTTGTCATTTTCTTTTTAATTAAAATGAGGAATTTTTTTTTTTTTAAAGGGAGTACAGATTCGAAAGGTCCCGAAACCTACCGCTCCTAAGAAATGTCGCCATCGCCCGTCTCCATGCCTCCGTCTTCCCCCATCGCCGACGACACAACCGATGACAACGCTCTCCAGGTTCGCCTCTCCCTCGCTCTCTCTCTCTCTCTCTCACATACTCTCTCTCTTTCTTTGACACTCGTATGCCCTCCCCCTCTCTCTCCAGCCCTTCTTCGTTCTCCACAAAGCATTGCCTCAGAAATGCGATAGGAAGGCTGCCGGATCCACAAGAACTAGAAGGAAGATCGATCTACCCCCTTCGTCCCCGAAATCGCCTGAGAAGTCAGATGCTGTCGCTTCTTCCGTCGGACCAAATGACGCGAATTACGAGCGGCTCCGCCTCGAGGCCTTTGATATGACCTGGTCCAAGATTGACACCACTATCAAGGTTTCATTCTTTTCAGTTTCACTAATTCGATTGGTTATCCGTGCTTGATTTTATCTTCCCCCTTCCTCCGTCTCTTTAGGAGGTTCTGACGCGAGTTCACCGCAATCTGTTTGCTGAAGTGCACCAGTGGGCTCTCAAATCATTTTTAGCCCTTAAATCCGGCAAACCAAGAAATGCATTCGAAATCCAGACCCCGTATCCACTTCTAAATGACGTTATATGCAAACAGATACCAACGGCAATGATACTTACGAGTAGTGCTAACTATTTGCGGCTTTTGTTTCTGTGGAGCAGATCGTTTCCTTTAGGGGTTTTGTGCTAATTGGATTATATTTGTGTAGAGAATGCTGAATTTGTCGATGATATGCTAACATTTCAAGAACTTGGGGAGCATTTGAAATCTAAGGGATGCCACATTGCTAACCTCTCAGCAATGGATTTCTGTGCGAAGGATGGCATTGCTGGTTGCTTGAGAAGTTTGCTTAGGCAGTTAGTTATGGATGCTCCTGATGTAAGAGATTCTATTGTTTTTCAATTTTTTGTTCAATGAGTTCACCCTGAATTGTTTTCTAATCCACATAAGTTCTTTGTATGATTTGTTGGTGAAAAGATGGCAGATATGTCTGTACTGTCCTCGTGGTACTGTGAGCCTGAAAATTATGATCACCCAGTGATCATTGTAATTGATGATATGGAACGATGCAGTGGTGTCATTCTTGCTGACTTTATTAGACTGCTAAGGTATTCTAGCCTCTTATGTAAATTTTACTACCACTGCAGTGATGTGGATGGTCATCAGCTTTACCATTAACAATAAATGTTAACCCAATTCCTTGTCTTTCTTATTTAGATAGCTATGAAAAATTTGTTTTGCCACATTTATACTTGACATAACCTTTAGATATTATGAGGTTTAAAAGATCATCTTTCCCTCTGTAAGGAACTGATAATACATTCCTCTATCTTCTCTATTTAAAATAGGGTAATGCAAAATATATTTCCCAGTAATGCATAATATATTTCCCATGTTTTTATTTGAGGTACACCTCAAAATCTAGTAATTTAAATATATAATCATGGAGGTGGATAGCATAACTATATCAGCAAATTACTGGATGGTTTCTGCTAGTTTTGAGTTTTATTGTTGATCCTTAAAGCAAGATATTTATAGGTTTTTATGTGCTACATAGAGAAAATATGAAAAAGAAGTTAAGCAGAAGCATTTGATTGTTGTAGTATTTGGGTCAAGCGATCAGTATATATCATATGGCTTAGTTCATGAGAGATCTGAAGATACACTTAGTACCAATTTATGCAGTGTCTTAACAATTGAAAGATCTTTGTGTTTGCCTTGTTTTTTTATAAAAAAAATAAGGTTATTATCAAAATTTGGGAATGGATGGAAGATGGGTCGAACTAACATTACATATATAATCTTGAAAATAAGGACTAAGAAGATTGCAACCATTCATTTGAATTGTTCTCTGATTTTGTACTCTTCACCCATGTTAAAGCCACCTTAAATCTTCATAGCATATAACTGTACCATCTTAATTAGTCCTCGTCAATTTGTAAGGACTTTGTGAATTGTCTATTGTTTCTTGGCCTACTCATCTTGCTATATACTTTTCCTGCTTGGGCATCACATCTATGTCGGTACCCTCAATTTGTCTTTTAGTCTCATATCAGCCCTTTCACACCATATCTTTCAAGTTCAAATTTTAATATTTAGAATCTTACAGCATATCAGTTATCAGAATGCTTCTCTTAAAAGCTTGTTGGTCAGAGAACTACATAGGTGAGCCTCTGAATTTTATTCACATAAAATTTAGAGTATCAGTTGTCAGAATGCTTCTCTTAAAAGCTTGTCGGTCAGAACTACATCAAGTGTGCCTCTAAATTTTATTCACATAAAACTGATTTTAGCTTATGTCAGTTGTGTATTTCTTATTCAAAGTAACTATATTTACTTCTCCAGGTCTCAAATTCAGTCCCACTTGAAGTTTATTTGTATTAGATGTACTATTATGGCTCCATTATTTTAATGGTGCCTCCGCTGATGCTTACCTCCATACTATTTTTAAAGTTCAACCTCACAGTCTTGTTATCAATAGATCTATGACATGCACAAGTATTTCCAAACAGTCCCATGATGATACATTTGTAAGAGTCATCATCAAAAACAAGGTTCACCATATTGCAATGTACCGTTTGGTATGTGTGGTAGATACTGGTCTAATAGGGGACCAACATAGGCAATACATCGGTACACTCTCATGTACCTTGTGTCGGTATGTTCGGTACGACTTGGTACTTATCGTTTTGACAATTAGTTGGTATACCGGTATGGACCGGTAAGGCGAACCATGATCAAAATTATTTGTTACTATGAAGATGTGTTTATTCCACTCATGGAATATAAGCCTTACCTGTAGTGATTCTTGCTCGGTGTCTTGTATAACAGATATGTCTACCGCTGGGTCAACACTTGCAGTTTTGACTTTTTTATGCACATGTTGCTCTCTTCATTAAATGCTTCTTTGAATTGTAGCACCAAATTGGATTGCTGATTCTACCCTTTTCTTGTCGTGTTTGTGACTGTAGCTTACCAAATTGAGTTGTTGATTCCCGCCAATTTTATGTTTGTGACTGCACCCTCATACAATTTTGTTTTTATTTGTCAATTTACGCATCCATGTAGTTATGTGTTGTATGTACATATTCATGAGTCCTTATTTGTCGATGTATATATGTCTTTATCTTTTATGTTATAAAGATAGTGTTGTACAACTTAGTCAACTAAGCCTACAGGGCATATTTAGCTGATTTTGATTTGTAAAGCTATTATTTGTAGCGAGTGGGTAATCAAGCTTCCAGTCATCTTTATAATGGGGGTGGCAACAACCGACACAGCTAAGAAGCTTCTTCCTTCAGATGCATTGCAACACTTGCAGTCTTCTAAGTTCACATTGGGATCGCCACTTGAGAGAATGAATGCTATAGTGGAGGCTGTTCTTGTAAAGCCATCTTTTGGATTCAACATTGGTCACAATGTTGCAGTCTTCATGAGGAACTATTTTCTTGGACATGATGGGACAATTACTTCTTTCGTGAGGGCTCTAAAGGTAGATAGTAATGCTGCAGAAATCTATTTTGTAAATATGAGCCATGATATATACCTTATAGGCTTCATGCACACATGATATATATCTTCTTCCTGCAGCTTGCATGCGTGAAACATTTCTCTATGGAGCCTCTGAGTTTTTTGGGCATTGACATACTTGATGAAAATCAGGTGATACTTTATCTTCTCTTGTACAGTTGGTCCTTTTCTTGTAAATAGTGGTTTACTGACTGAACTTCTGATGAGGGATCTTTTGTCAGTTAGTGCAAAAGGTTAAAATTTGAAAATGCTGAAGATGATTTATGAATCTGTTATAAGTTATGATAGATAAACAATAGTTAATGCTATGTAGTCTATGTAACTGGACCTGATTAGTTATTAGCTTTATAATCAGTTTCTTTCAATTTGTGGACCCTAATTTTGATACTTTGTGGTAAGATCTTCTTCCCTATTTAACTATTTTGTGTCTGCAGGTTTTCTTACATGGCAAGTGTGATGCACTACCTGACTCTTTGCTTAAATATGCTTTTAATCTTCCATCTTGTAAAAGGTATAAACATGTAACTGACTTGTTCTCTTTCTATCATCAATAAGTATACAGAAGTTTTCTTGTTTTTAACTTTTAGATGCTCATATTAGGGGAAAAGATTGCAAGAATAGTAGAGATGATCTTGGAGAAGGGTTATCTGATCTAAGGAAGCTGCTCAAGGCTTGGAGTTCTGTCATCTTGGTAGGCTTTTATTATTATTATTTTTAGTTGTCCATGCATTTCTATGAATATACACTAGTTGATGGTTCCCCTTCTCTGATTTAATATATATCATCTTCCCCACAATAGCTGGATGGAACTCAATGGCAGGAAAAGATCTATGTAACTGGCTTGTTGCTGTTGTTGTCATATATCTTACCCATTTATCATGTCCACAATGACCCAACCCTTTATAATAGTAACATGAAAGTAAAAAAAAATTCTAATAAAAGGGAACTAATATTATGGTTGTTTGACATCTTAAATCGTAGTAAGCGTCTGGAATCCATTATCTAGTAGTTTGTTTATTTGTATGTGTTCATTTGCTTGTAGGATGACTTTTCGTATGCGCTTGCTTATGTAGCCATCTATTGGCACAACATGAGAATCTATAGCAATATTACCATCTAGATTTAAGAACTTATTGTTATGCATTATTATGGTTTGTTGGACATCAATGTGGCAACTCTCCTTTATCGAGGAATGAGCAATTGATTGGCTTGGAGTTTATGTTGACTTATATTTCATATGCATCGTGGTGATCCAATTTCTTTCTTTTTATTAATTTGAATACGAATTTATGACCTATCTCATATTCATTTTTTTTTCAAATCTTATCAAATATAATCTATGTTTAATTGAATATTTTGTAAAGTGTTTTTCCAAGTTGACTATTCTGATATTTTTACTGTAAAGCTGAAGTATACCGAACAAAAACCCATGCATGTGCTTTTCATCTGAGAAAAGTGTCAACCAATTTCAGTTACAGTGGCCCTATTCTAGGCTTGTCACACATTGGTACAAAATATGCTTTTTCACATATGATGCTTGACTTAACAGCTACTAATATAATGACATCAGCCTTTCTTTTTCTTCACCTGATTTGTCAGTGCTTATATGAAGTTGGAAAGCACAACAAGATACAACTACTTGACATTTTCTGTGAGGCCACTGACCCGACATTGAGTAGCCTAGATCCTTCAAATCATAAATTGGAAAGGTCATTCAATGGTCAGAATCTAGCAGATGGAAGGTTAGATTTTAAAGGGGGACTTATTGGTCAGTTAATACATACAGTGAGGTATGTATTGTGTCGAATACATCTAGTGTTCTTCCTTACAATACAACTTTGCTCTTAGCCTTTATCTTCTCATTGATGAAACATAATTTAGTAGTTGGCCAAGTTCTAATTGTATAGTAGTTATACATTGGACTCAAAATGAGTCACTGTCTATGGCAAAAAAGAGATTGCATTTTTTCTGAATTTCTGCCACCAGAAAACGTCGTCCTGCAGTTTCTCTCGGTCTCTATATGCATTTCATACTTCACTCCTTTTATCCTTAAATGTTTTGTCATAAAGGTTGGAGTAGCATTTACTTGGCCTTTGATCTTTGAAAGTGCAGACATTGTTTATGGTTAACTTTTCCCATATTGATTTAGACCTATTTGAAATGTTTTAAATTTGTTTCTATTTGATCAGAGAACTCCCTTTATCATCGCTAATTAAGTTGCTTGACTCATGGAGTATCCACACAGAGGAATTGTGTGAGGTATGATTGAATTCTTTCAAAAAAGTAATGTTTTTTTATCTGCTTTCATCAACAATAGTTAGTTCTAGTAAATCATGTTAAAATTGAATACCTTGTGGTGTCTTGTTAACGTGAGATGGTTGGAAATAAAAAATCCAATGCATTCATTAGTAGAACAACATGAAGAGGGTCACAAAAGAATAACTATGACGATGGAACAAGGTGCTTAGATAAGTTGCTAATGTGTAGTAATTTAGTAACTTCTGATTGATTTTCATCTTTTGACTTGTCATGTTCAGTAGGTTGATTACTATTTCAGATGAGATTGATGATTATAGTTGTAAAATAGTTCTTTTGGATGGTTCTAGTTCTAAGTTCTCTTATCTGACTCCAGGTTATTGTTGTCTGTTTTTATTCTACCTTAAAGACTGAAAATGCAATCCAATTATCTGTGACACCAAGGAATAAATACAACTATTTTGCAGGATACTCGATTTATCAATCTTACATACTGGCAGATTATGAAATCTAAGTGTAAGAATTATTAAAGAGCACAACTCAAAGATTTAGATGCTCTTGATTTAGCAAAGGATATTACTTGTGTAGAGCTCAATATTGGAAAAAGGAATTATACTCTATTACTTGTACAGAGCTCAATAGCCAAGAAATAAATACAGCTTTTTCACAGGATACTTGATTTATCAATCTTATTTTCAGGTTTTGAAATTTAAATGTAAGCATTTTTAAATAGCACAACTCAAAGATTTAGATTCTCTTGATTTAGCTAAGGATACAACTTGTATAGAGCTCAATAGTGGAAAAAGGAATTGTACTCGATTTATCAATCAAGTAAAATTATCTTGTATAAAGCTCAATAGCCAAGGAACAAAAACAATTATCCTGCAGGACACTCGATATATCAATCTTACTTAGTAGCATATTTTGAAATTTAAATATAAGCATTATTAAAGAGCACAACTAAAAGATTTAGATGCGCATGATTTAGCTAAGGATGTTATTTGTGTAGAACAAAATAGTGAAAAAAGATCCATGTAGGTGATCCCAAATAGTTGGGATTTTGTGGCTTGTTGTTGTATTATCAAAGAAAAATATGTTGGAGAACCATGAATTAGGAGCATATTCTTAATTATTGGGAGGCTCAGTTTTTCTAATTCACTTTCTTTTGTAAATGTCAGAATATACACTCATTTGCTTTGGAATACTTCTCAAAGGACTAGTTGAAGAAATTATTTTGTTGCATGATAAGCTTCATTCCTGAATCTCTGAAACACATTGTTCATAGGCTTGATATGCTCACTTTAAGGTGATCATGGTCTCCAGACTACAAGCCTTATTTACTATGAAGAAATTCATTCAATTAATTTCATTGACATTCTAATGTACTGTCATCAGGTGAGAGAAAAAAAAGGACATGCACCCTGGACAATTGATTTAACTAGTATGAGAAATAAGGGTTTACATAGAATATATTTTAGGGGAGGTGAACTTTATGTTTGTGGCTTCGACAACCTGTTTTGTGTACTCTTGGCTATAATGTTTTTGGCAGAATATAAATAAATCAACCAACACGCAAGAAGGTGCAAAGTATTGTGGGATGTGGGCAAATTGACTTTTGAACATAGAACCTAATGCTTGAAGATGTTTAAACTTTAAAGAATATATTTGCTTCTTACTGTGTCTAGTTGGTTTAAAGAATATATTTGCTTCTTATTGTGTCTAGTTATACAAGATTCTTTGCTTGGTCTGTTGCTGAAAAAATATTTGGAATTTCCAGTTATCTTGCCACATTTATTATCCTAGAACACTGTTATTGACAGTCTTAGCTTTTCAAATCCTGGGTATTGTTAATAATGTTCAATTTTTACTACTGTTTCTCCAGGTTCATGGAGAAGTCAGAGAGCTACAATCAGTAGTAAAATCTTCAAACGGTGGGAACAACTTGAAAGAAAGACAGATTGATTGTCATAGGTAAGTTTTTACTTAAGCTTAATTGACTTCTTGACCTTCAAATGCTCACCCTCGAAGCAGATGAATAACATCAGAGTGATTGCAGAACCTTAAGAAATGCCTTTTACTGAAGCTGACATTATATGTATGTCTTATAGGATGTCAATGTCTTTGTGTGCGGGAAGGACATCACTCTCGGTTAATGGTAAAGCAGCTGCTTTATTGGATAACATGGTCAGGTATGGTTGTTCGCAACTGCCTTTGTCTACATGACTAGCATTTGCAAGCTTCTTGTAATGTTTCCGGGCAGGTGATTTTATATTGAAAAGATCAATTGGAAATTGGTAATATCTTGTATACAGAGCATAGTCCTCTTGCTTTTTCTTCCCCTTCATTGTAGTAGGTTTTCCTTTCCTTTTGTCCTCCTGTTTTCATTGCATATCAGAGGCCAAATAGATATTCAAAGGCTTACATCAAATATTATAAGAGAGTTGGGGATTTGAGTTGACACTGATCACATCACAGGAGACGTTGGAACTTGCAGAGAATCTGCCCATGATGGCTTGGATTTTATATGCCATTATATGGTTTAATCAATGGATATTAAAACTATGGCATCTGCAAGTTTGTCAGTCTTGCAAGGATATATATGCTAAAACTTAAATTTAGAGCAAGTATGTAATTCACTAAATTTGGAGGGGTGTGTGTGTGTGTATATATGTATCCTTTATAAAAATATTTTTTTGCTTGCTGTGGCTGGGTATCCTGGGCTTTCCTACATTGGTGGACTCAAGCTGTACCAAAGCCATGAAACTCATCAATAACAAAGGCCTTAACTGGTTAAACAAAAAGAAAATTAGGACTGGTTAGGTCCATGCGATTTATTCATCTCTAATATAGTGATGGAACTTCAGTAACCTGAAGTGTATGATTTCTTTCTTAATAAAGATTCTTTTGGCATGTCTTAATTTTTTAGTATATCTATTAGCCTTTATCCAAGTAGTTTATATAGTATCAACATTTGTGTTTTCCATTGCAGGAAGTTTTTGATGCCAATCGAGTGTTTATGTTTTCATGAAATTATTTGCTTCAGAAATGTTGATATTCTGCAATCAGTAAGTTCTTTGTTCTCCACTTTATTGCACGCCAACTTTTTTCTACTAACTTTCAATTAAAATCTTTGATCATGACTTTGATTAATGACTGACTTGCTTATTGTTAAGTGAATAGTTTGTTTAGAGAACGTCTCTACTAATCATAATATGACTGAATTTTCAAATATATATTTGAGCAAGGTTCTAAATACGGTATCGTATTGATGCACCGATCAGCTGTTAGTATGGTATGTATCAAGCTGTACCGAGCTATACTGACACATGGTATACTAAAGTGTACCAATGTACCACCAGTACCGGTTCTCTATCAGATCGGTACGTACTGCTCGTATCGAGTGGTATGATACGGTATTGCAAACCATGTATTTAAGTCATTGTTTCATGTAATGTTGTATCCTCGCTTTCTGCTATTCAATTTAGTTTTGGACTTTCACTCAAGGTTTTAAGGAGTTGCACATGCCAAACATTGACATGACTAATCATCTATCGGAAGAAACAAGTTCACAAAAATAAAAATAAAAATGATCTAAGATTAGGGTGTGTTCATGTGAATCGATCTTTGAGACAGTGGTAAATTTGCTCCTTCATGACTTGGAAGATTAGGGTTTTATTCTACAAAACAACATGAAGGCTTCATGTCATATTGTGTCTTGGTGGAATATCACCTTGTTGTCTCATTATGAACTCTTGATCCAGCCTCATCTTTAGTATTGAGTGGCAGTGCAGCAGTGGAGGCAAAGTTTAGCAGCAATATTGATGAGTGAAGATACCTATTTTTGTGATAAATATAAGTTCTAGGCATAATGAGAAATTGGACTGGATGGTCTTAAATAATGTGATTTAATTTTTGGTCAGCTAGAAGGTTGTGCACTAACTGTACACATTCCTGAAATTGCTTATGAGATTATACTCTAGCAACTGAGCATTGAGATTCATCATTTCTCTAAGTGAAAATAAACAGTTTTCTAGCTTTAGGACCCTCGATATTGTGCTACAATTACTTCTTAACTGCTGTGGGAGCTTCAAGAGTTGCAGAAATGGTTTGAATTTTGTCTTCTAATATAGTAATATAAAGAGATACTTGTCTTATGATAACATTTTGTTTTTGTCCTCAGGCTTTAATTGGCAATCCAAGGAGAAACATTCAAGTTGATCTTATGAAGTCCACAACCTATATTAAGTGCAATTGCTGCAGCAGTAATGGGAATGTGTTATCACCAACTATGCATGATACATCGGTTATGTAAGATGTTGTGCCCCTTTGGTTATATCTTTTCTATCATGTCCAATCAGATTATTTCTTCCATGTTGACAATAAGCTGTAGGTCCCTATGCTGAAGCTACCTTAGCTTCTGTGATGATAAGGAGTAAAGACTAATTTTATATTATTCTTAAAAAGAAAATCCTCAATTTTACCTTTGTGTCAGGACTTGAAAACCACTTCTAAGAATGAGTCTGGCAAACGGGTCTGTATTGTGCAATAAGCTGCTTCATCTGATATATAACAGGTGACTGTTTGCAGGTACAACCTAGCCCAGGAGCATGGTGACCTTATAAATCTTCAGGATTGGTACCATTCTTTCAAGTCAACAGTTTTGAGCACTAATAAACTCAAATGTCCATTGCAACATTCACCAATGTCCAAAAAAGTGAAATCTTCTCCTTCAGAAAGTGAAGCTTCAATTCAGTATCCTATGCTTTTATTAATTTGAGAAAATGGAGTATGATCTTAGAATGCATATTGTGGCAAGTAAAATATTACTTTTTAGTCTGCGTATTTGATACCTACAGGGCAACATATCCAGGTTGGTATGATGTGTCGTCTATTAGGATATAGGTGTCTTTGAGTGCTGCATAGAAGCAACAAACACTTCGTACACATCATCATTTTGTGAATAAGAGCATTTATATTTTCCATAAATTATACTTCTATAAACTGTGAATAAGAGCATTCGTACACATCAACAGTGAATTTTCCATAAATTCACTGTAGGTAATTTAGTTCAAAGCTGCTTAGATCATACTTTCTGCTTTGCAAAATGTTGTTCACCTTGGAATAGATGTGAAAGCCATTGCTTTTGTATATTATTTGGAAGTTAAGTGATTTTTTAACATGGTTTCCATCTTTTCCTTAACGTGGTTTTTCTCAGAGCAAGATTCTGCAGAGCTGTTATCGAACTCCAAATTGCAGGCCTACTCCGGATGCCTAGCAAAAAAAGACCAGATTTTGTGCAGAGAGTTGCATTTGGTCTTTGAGCTTCTGATATTTACAATTACCCATAGAACTTATTTAGTAATGCAATTTAATATGGCCTTCCAAATTATTATATGTATAATTAAGCATGATTTTTTCCTTCATCTTAGCTTATTGTAATTGTTACGACCAAGTATAAGTTTCTTGCAAAGAAAAGTTGAGCAGTGATTTGTGTGTTTCATTACGAGTGGTATGTTGACAAGTCAATGATCAGAGCATCTGCTTTATTCCTTTCACAACAAGATGGTTTTATAAGAATTGAAATAGTTGTGAGGAATGAGAAAGTGCATCTAATACTAGTTTTTTATAGTTTCTGCAAGATCTCAGAATGTATTAGAAGACATTGCAATAGCATATGTTGTACATGTTCACTGTGATGAATTCTCGATGGGTCCTAATACTCTCAAAAGCTAATTTGGATGAATAAGATTTCTTAAGTGGATTAAAAATATGTGCTTTCTGAATGACTGCAAATGCCTTAAAGCATAATATACATACCATTTGACACGATCATATGCCAAAGAAATAGCGTTAATTGTTTAGCACAACAAATTAAAATAAAGTAGTGTATTATTGTAAGTGGGTGATTTGTATACACCAATCATTTGTTAAGAAGTGTGTAAGAAAGTAAAAGAAGGGGGAAAGAATTGTACAATATCTGATTTTATTAAGATTCTTTTTTGTTGTTACGACACAAACGTTTTTGGATAAGTGCAATTAAAAAATCCGAAAACCTATTTGGTAACGACGGCCCCACCACCACACAACCGTGTAAATATCATTCTTCTCTGAGCTCATCAAGATTAGGTTGTTCCGTGCCCGTCCGCTTCGTTCTTGGCCACCTATGGCCGTCTCCGCCGCTGTCGTGTCGTCGCCCTTCCTCGGCTCACGCTCTCTCATCACCCTCACCCGCTCTAAACGCTTCCTCCGCTTGGCGTCAGCCGGAACCCCCCTCGTTCCCATCGGTGCGTCCCGCCGGTGCATGGTTCGTCGGGCCGGCAACTCGTCCTACTCGCCCGTTACCGCCGGGTCGCGTGGCGGTTCCGGGTTCAGCGACCGACCGCCGACAGAGATGCCGCCGCTGTTTCCAGGCTGTGACTATGAGCACTGGCTCATTGTTATGGACAAGCCCGGAGGCGAGGGGGCCACCAAGCAACAGATGATTGATTGCTACATCCAAACCCTAGCGAAGGTCGTCGGCAGGTACGATGCCTGTTAGATGTCGTCGTATATGTTCTTTTCTTCCCATTTTCCTTATTTCTTCTTTAGTGTGCTGTTCCCGTTCAGGGGTTTCTCCTTCGGAGTCTTGTATGAAACTTCCATTGAAACAGTACAACACGGCGAAAAATTGCAATTTCCTTCTTTCCTTTGTTTTGTTGCATTCGTTCCTTTTTAATCTTGGTTTTCGATATCTTATCTTTTGTCCTTCACTTGTTTTGTGTTAAGCTAGTGAGGAGGAAGCGAAAAGGAGGATTTACAATGTATCCTGTGAGCGCTACTTTGGGTTTGGATGCGAAATCGATGAGGAAACATCCAACAAGCTCGAAGGTCAGCTTCATTATTCTGTAGAATGAACCAGTTCGTAGTTTACATTTTGGGTAAATGAAACTTATGAGTCGCCAACATGCTCTAGTGGATGTTAAGGGTCATAGATGACACATTCATTGGTAGTGTTATCATGATGTTAATCCTGCATGGGGAGCCTCTGTTGTCTTTATGTAACTATTGCTGACTCTCTAGTCTGTCGAGAAGTAAGAGTTCTTGTGTTTGCAATGGCCTCTGTGTACTTAATTGCTTGAAAATCTATATATTGGGGGGATATTATGTTGAAAAGCCTGTTATATCTCAGAGTTGGCTTGCATTATTTCTTGCAAATTTTGGGTTAATTTCCAGAGCATTTATGCCGTATATAGTAAATGTGAGTCACAACAATTGTCCTGCATGATAACAGGTCTTCCTGGTGTTCTCTTTGTGCTGCCAGATTCCTATGTTGATGCTGAGAACAAGGATTATGGTGGTAAGTTATACCTATAAGCATCTTTTAGCCATTATCATTAAGCTTATTTTTTATTGTGTTCATACAGATTTGGTTGTATGGTCACATGCTCGTCTAAGCTCATTTAGTTTCTTATTTTTTACTCTATGATCTTAGTTTTGGCTGGCTCTTGACAGATGAGGCCTTTCCTTTGTAATTGTGTGGCCATATCTTTCTCCTTATTCTTCAAAAATAACTTTTTTTTTCCATATATATGACAACAAGCCCATCTTGACAAAGCGGAAGAGCCTTGTGAGGCAACATTCTGCTTTGAATGCTACTGGACTTACATTGATTTTTTTTTCTCTAACAATTCTGCACTTCTCGTCAGTAACATTGCTGATCAGTGAAGATGAGACATGTGAATTATGTTTCTTTCGTTATTCAAATATCACTTAAGACTCATTAAAAATAAATCAGAAAAAGGCTAATTTCAGGCTTTATTGCTACTCTTTAATTAAAGCTATCGATATATGAGGCTAATTACATATTACCCCTATAGTTAGCTACCTTTAGTGTCCCGGTCCCTACACTTTAAAAAGTTACATTGACATCCATATATTTATGAAAGTAAAATATCTATATTCATTTATCCTAACGACGTTAGTTTTATCAACGGAAACACGAAAGCAAAGGGCAAAAAGGATATTTTAATGTTCGGTGGCGGATAGCATTGGTGGTGGTGGATGGCGATTTCGCTGGCGCCGATGTTGACGCAATTTCCTAATCGCCTCTAACGACGATAAGGTCTGCTCTCATTGTGACACCACTCGCCTCCATAAGGAGCGCACCGCCGACCTTATCGTCGCCCGCCACTCTGCATTTGCATCGACGCTGATGCAATTGTTGAGCGGCAATTGCGTCTATGTCGATGCAAATGGTGGAGGTCGGTCGTCAGAGCTCCTACCTCCCCCTTCACTACTGCATCAGTTCTGGCACCACTTGTTGAATGGCCCTTTCGCCGCTTTGCATATGCGTTGGCCCGATGTAGTTGTCGAGTGGCGTCACTCTATATCTACATCGGTGTCGATACAACACCTAACTCAGGCCATCTGATTGAGCACCTGACTCAGGCTCCGCGTTTGGTTGAACAAATCAAACACCTTTGCAATCACACAAAAACCTCGATTTAGCATCTCGATGGCAGGGAGAGCGAAAGGGGTCTGAGACGGAGAACGAAGTTAACACGAAATGAGATGACGACTACCTTGGAGAGAGGGGAATGAGTTTGTGCAGTGACGGTGAGCGACAGCGGGGGAGTTAGGGCGTCGCTCGAGGCCAATGTCGCGATTTTCATCATCGTAGTCTCGGAGAGTGTCGGTGTTGAAGAGGCGAGTGGTGGCAGCTGCCACAGGGCAGCGACCGGAGGAGACAAGAAGCCTCTCCACGAGCTAGGAGAGGGCGCTGCATTTGCATCGGCGCCGACGTAGATGCCAAGCGACACCACTTTGCATCTGCGTTGACGCTGATGCAGATGTCGAGCAGCCCTTTTGTTGCTTGGCAACTGTGTCAACGTCGACGTAAATGTAGAGCAGCGAAATGGTCGCTTGGCAAGAGGCGGTGTCGGAACTGACGTGATAGCGGAGGAAGCGGTAGGAGCTCTGACAATCCGCCTAATGGGTTAGCGGTGAGGCAGTCACCATCTTCATCGTAAATGTCACAGCGACCACTACCATCTGCATTGGAGTTGACACAATTGCAGAGTGACGCGGGGCGAGCGGCGATGAGGTCAGCGGTGTGCTCCTCGTGGAGGCAGGTGGTGTCGCGGTAAGAGCGAACCTTATCGTTGTCGGAGGTGGCTAGACAACTGTGTCTACGTCGGCATTGACACCAACAACATCGTTGTTTGTCATCGTCCACTACCATCGATGTCGTCCGCCACAAATAATAAAATTGCCTTTTTACCCTTTGTTTTTGTGTTTTCGTCGGTAAAATTGATGTCACTAGGGCAAATGAATGTAAATGTTTCATTTTTACAACTATAGGGATGCCAATGTAACTTTTTAAAGTGTAGGGACCGGGACGCTAAAGGTAGCTAATTGTAGGAGTAATTTGTAATTAGCCCCGATATATGTTATGACTAAAAGTAACAAGCAACATTTATTTAATGATTGTTCTTGTTAATAAAAATATCAAGAGTGTGATATTTATTATTGATACCTTTTTTTATAAATGCATTTTGGTTCATGAACGTGATTAAGAATAGTTGACATCCTGAGACAAGCCCCATTATGTTGAAATTGTTTTACCACTTAAAGGGATATTTGGTACTCTTAGATGTCTTACTACGAAATGCTAACTTATGTCAATCTTTGCTGGTTTTGACTTCTGTGAATAAATTTGAATTGTCTATAGATGACATGTAGAATGTATGCAAAAGATACTAATCGTATACTTCATCTATTCTGGTATGTGTACTATGGAGTCTAGTAAATATGAATTTTGACAGAAACAAGAATAAATATTCATTTAGTTGAATTATCTGGAAGCTTGCCAACCATTTTATGTCCATTCTATTTTTGCTAACACATCTCATGAGTCCGTGATATTCATGACCTATATGTCCCTGGTTAAGAGTGTGTTTAAGGATCAAATGGCTGATTTGAAGTTTCTCATAGTTTTTAGGTCATTATCTTGCCTTTTTCCTTTTATTTATTATCCATTTATTTTTTTTTTCCTTTAGTTTCTCCTCTACCCCTGTTATTTGTTTCTTCTATTTTCAGTGCCACCCAAACACTGTAGTGTCATGTCATCTGTGTAAAATTGACCACAGAGGCTTCCTTCTGATATAAAGATTTTACTGCCACAGAGCAAGCTTAAATTCCTTAGTCATCTTTAAAGAAGGGCATTCCAAGTTACACAAGTACCTATCTTCTTGTTGCTGGTTACACACTTTTGTACAATTCCTTATAGCTGGTCTACTTTCAGCAAGCTTACTTGAAGGAAAAAGTAACTCTCCGTTTCCTATATGATATGTTTGGTGATTTCCATATTTGCAGCTGAATTTTTTTTTTTTTTCTTTCAGCTGAATTATTTGTTAACGGAGAGATAGTTCAAAGATCACCTGAGAGGCAAAGGAGGGTTGAACCAGTTCCCCAAAGAGCTCAAGACAGACCCAGATACAACGACAGAACTCGGTATGTTAGGCGGAGGGAGAATCGGCAGTGAGTGTGTGACCGCTACAAAGTAAAACATAGGCTGCTCTGATGAGACGATCAGTGGTTGTTTATGTCGCGATTTTCCTGTGAGCAATGTATGGTTGGATGAAAGCTCTTGTTGCTTGTGAAGCTCGAGGGCTTTGACATGCAGTGGCTTCGGACCTGTTGTCGACGCTTGATGTACTTACCAATTCACTTGTGCTTTTGTATTGCATCTCAAGTTTGGCGAGTAAGGTACCACAAAACGTTGGTGCGATGAACCTTTGGCTAGTTGTTATTGTAGTTTTCTCGGTATTAATGCTTGCGATTTAGCTCACTAGTTTGTATTGAATCATTTCACGAACGGTCGGCCTTTGGTCTTGGTATACTGCTTGAAATGTATTCTTCCTGGTTTCAAGTATAGGTGACGATTATTAAGCAGATACTTGCGTTCATTTGGGATGACCAACACCCCAATAAGTGCATCCATCACAGCCATAGGCACGAGCTCATGGCCGATGCGGGACGTTAGTGGAGCGGTCAGATGGATAACCCACAGAGTCTTAACAAGCGACAGCGGAAAGACGTCTTTGGTCGATGAGAGAAGCTGCCGAGACTCGAAAGAAAACACAGATGGGTTACGCAGGAGGACACGAGCCACAGTGGCGCACACATAACCTTTCTTCCTCTGTATCGTGATCAGTTCCACGCACACGCCGACGAGGCCGTCATCAGGAACTGGCGAGTCTGACTGAGGAGTAGGACGCTTTTATTGCGTGTCTCAACCAATCCATTCAGAGTCAGAAAGATCCGTTGCTGCTTTTGTTTTGGGGCCTGGGAAGCCTACACCACTCAAATTGGTCCACCTGCCGACCTCAGATCGAGGACCAAAAGAGACTTCAATCCTGATATTGCTCATCTCACAGTAAAACCAAAAGGAAAACACAAGAGTGATGAGCTCGAGTTCCAGAACAAAAAGGAAGGGAGTCACACAACCAACCCAAAGAAAAGCAAAGGAATGCAGCGCTAATGGCGGAGTGGTTGGAGCAGTTGGGTGACGTGGGATCGGTAGCTCTTAATAGAGGAGAGCCATCGATCCCCCAATGTCCGCGTCGGTCGATCATCTCAAGCTGCTTCTTCTGCCTCGCCAGTGAACTCCATCCACCATGCCGAGGCCATGGAGACCGATCGCTGCCGCCAAGTGCTGCACCGCGGACGACCACGTGGTGTTGGGGAACCTGAGCCGCTGCCGGCCGACGCGAGCAGACCTCTCCAAGAAGGTGGCGGAGCTGCGGTTCTTCCGCCGTCTCTCCTCGTCGGATGTCGGCAGCAGCCCCTGCTCGGCTCGGTTGAACGCCAACGACGAGTTCTCGCACTCGTTCGGCGCGGGCCTGTACGCCTTCCAGCTGAGCGAGCTAAAGGCCATCACGCACGACTTCTCCAGCAACTTCTTGCTCGGGGAGGGCGGCTTCGGCACCGTGCATAAGGGCTACATCGACGAGAGGATGCGGCCCGGGCTCAAAGCTCAGGCCGTCGCCGTCAAGCTCTTGGATGTCGAGGGGCTACAGGGGCACAGGGAATGGCTGGTGAACCCCCCCCCGCCCCCTCACCTGTACTCAACCCTTGTTCCTCCTCACCTTTGCCTTGCGCCATGATGCTCTGCATGTTTCTCTGCAGGCAGAGGTGATATTTCTGGGGCAGTTCAGGCATCCGCATCTGGTGAAGCTCATCGGCTACTGCTGCGAGGACGAGGAGCGTCTCCTCGTCTATGAATTCATGCCTCGTGGCAGCCTCGAGAACCATCTCTTTAGGAGTAAGGCCTCGTCTTTCCCGACTCGATTGCTCGTCTCAGCCTCTCATGTAGAAGCAATGATCCAAGAGCAGGGATATCCATGGCTCTGTCATGGGGAACGAGGCTAAAGATTGCGATTGGAGCTGCAAAGGGCCTCGCCTTCTTACACGGCG
Source organism: Musa acuminata AAA Group (assembly GCF_036884655.1). Taxonomy (NCBI): domain Eukaryota; kingdom Viridiplantae; phylum Streptophyta; class Magnoliopsida; order Zingiberales; family Musaceae; genus Musa; species Musa acuminata. The sequence goes on along the minus strand of NC_088350.1, from coordinate 32,199,842 downwards.
CCGAGAAGCCCGTCATTTACAGAGACTTCAAGACCTCTAATATCCTGCTGGATCATGTTCGTGATCGCTTAGCTTTCTCTTCTAACGAGTCATCAGAATCGCTCACCATGAACTCATGCGAAGCTTCGACTGGTTTCAGGACTTCACTGCAAAGCTCTCTGATTTCGGGCTGGCAAAGATGGGCCCCGAGGGCGAAGACACCCATGTCACGACGAGGGTGATGGGAACTCACGGCTACGCCGCTCCCGAGTACGTCATGACAGGTGAATCTTCCATCACTAATCCGGGAGTCATCTCGTCGATAGATCGAACAGCAAGTCTTGTGATCCGTTGATGCAGGGCATTTGACGACCAAGAGCGACGTGTATAGCTACGGCGTCGTGTTGCTGGAGCTGTTAACGGGAAGGAGAGCCATGGACAAGACGAAGCCCAAGAACGAGGAGAAGCTGGTGGACTGGGCTAAGCCCTACTTGACCAGCAGCAGGAGACTACGCTGCATCATGGATCATAGGCTTGCAGGGAGTTACTCCACCAAAGGATCTCGTGAGGTGGCGTCGCTGGCACTGCGATGCATCAGCCCTAATCCAAAAGACAGGCCTCGGATGTCGACGGTGGTCGAGACTCTCGAAGGACTGCAGCACCTCAAAGACATGGCGGTGAGCTCAGGTGCATGGCCTCCCATCGTTGGCAGGCATGCAATTTCGGCTAAAACGAAGCTGGACAACATGGCGAATGCCCGCCGAAGGAGCATCTCCACCAAATTAGCTTGAGCTCCACTTCCCTCTGCAACTATAAAGATCATTAGCTGTACATTGGTCGGAAGCTGATGCTCTTTGCTATGTTTTCCAATTTAATCAAGCTTAATGCAGATGAACATTATCCGATCATCTCTTCCAACATGTGTTGTAAAACAAGTGTCTATCCTAATGTTAAAAAATATCGAATAAGATTTTGATTCCTGAATGTCTACTAAGTATTTTTAATACATCATATCAGATTAGTATTTTAGATGTAAATGCATCGAATAAAATTTCAAACCTCGAGGACTGATCGATATATTTTATATATCACAACTAGACTAAAATGTTAAAGGATTAAGATCAATTTTAGTTCTTGTGATTTTAATTATTGATTACTTAAGTTTTTATGATTTACTCATGTATAAAATAATTTTTATATTTTAAAAAATATAACATATAAATTCCTCACGTTAAGTCTGAGTTAACTGGTGTTAGAATTTTTTTTTTTTTTTTTTGGTAAGTGATGTTAGTAGGGTGTCGTACGCATACATCCTTTCATACACTAAAAATAAGCTCATGAGCTTCTGCTCCCATCTCAAGTGGATGTGCATCGATCAATTTAACATCATGTATGCAATAATCTCTTGATCTCTCTTCCTCCTCTTGAGTGTTTTCGTTCCCACCGCCTCTCATTTTGTCATCTTCAGCGCCCCCACTCATTGTGCCTACAACGTGGTGATCCAACTCTTCCTCATCTTTACCTTCGGCCTCTCCTACCTTTGCCTCTTTGTCTTTGTTGACCGCTACGAACTCCGCAGCTTCCTCTTCCTCGATAAAATTTTTTTTTTTTAACTTAAATTACACATGTCATTGTATTAATAATTTATTATGAGTCAACATACCATGTAAACATACTCTAATGTCTGTCAACTTATACTTGCTGTGAGAGATTTATATGTTACGTTTTTAAAAATATAATAATTATTTTAGACATAAACAAAACTATAATGACTTAAGTGATCCATGATCGAAATCACATGAGCTAAAATATACCTTTTATTTAAACTTAAATTACATATATCATTATATTAATAATTTATTATGAGTTAGCATATCACAAACTATAACATACGTAGATTATAACATCTGTTAACTCAGACTTGATAGGAGATTTATGTCTAATGAACCTTAACCCTATTTTAAATATCTAAATAAAATTTTATTTATAAAAAAAAAACATAAACTTATCTTTATATCTTAATCTTCGCTCTTTGAATTGAAAGCCTGTTTTATTATTGAGGAAGGCCACGCTGGACGCAAGCATTGGACTCTCAAGACACCATAATCATACCTCTGTCACAGAGATTAATGCAGAGAAGATATGGCAGGTTACAGAAAAGTCGCAAGCATGCTCAGTCCTCGATAGCCCAATGGTTCTCTCCGAATAATTACATGATCAGTGCAGCCCAAGATTATAACACATATTACAGCAACGCGAAACAATAGCACGATAACTGCGAGCCATCAGAGATCCCAATTCCAGAGCTATACATAGAATGGATGTGTCACAGGAGTCGAACGCTTCATGTTAATGCGCCGTCCACTACCAATTCATGGGCATTGTGTCGCTGGATCCACCGTGTTACATGTGAGCTCACCCTGATTCAATCCATACTGTGTACCAACCAAAGTAGTGAGCCATTTGACTCTATGCCACACCACAAACCAACTCAAAAGCAATTCATGTTCCCATCAAACATGTCAATGCATTAAGAACGAGTAGATGAAGGGAAACAGAACCATAAGATAGAAAAGGTGGAATAAAGTACCTTGTGTCTCATCCTTGAGCCCCAAATGTCTGAGTGAAGCCCTTTGTTGTCAATGGAGTTTGTGGCATAAGGGGGGCCACCCTGTGGATTTAAAAGAGGTCTCCTTATGACAACAAAATCCTCGTCACTGTCATATTCCATCCTCCTAGAAGGAATCATGGCTCGTAACACCATTGCCAATAGAAGTGACAGTGCCTGTTGAAGAGAACAAGAAATGTTTGAGAATACAAAGACTTTGCAGGTATTTTCAGTGCTTCAAATCATGTTTTGATTTTACTATCAACTATTTTGTTTTGGAAATTTAGTAAACGATCACCGTTATTGCATAACAACAACATCATTACAAGAACTAATCCAATCCTTATCCACTTCTTATAAAAACTTAAAAATATGGATAAAAATAAAAAGATTTTATATTTTATATCAATTTTTAATTATGCTAATATAAATGGAAATAGGATTTAGATACAGTTTACGCATCAGCTATTACTTCATTTAAAGAAAAAAAAATGAAAATTTTATCACTTTATAAGAGTGAATGTCAAATAGGCTTTCTCAGAAGAAATTTATATTGAAATGCATGCAAAGATTGTAAATTTACACATGAAGATAGCTCCACTATTAAAGTTCACAAGGTTAATATCAATCCTAGGTTTGGGCTAGAATGATACAAGTGAAATCGATACAATTGTTGGATTGAATTAAAGGAATTGGAATTGACTAAGAAAATAGACTAAATTAATATGTATAAAAATATATAATACTTAAAATATAGAATATCATTAAAAAATTTGAGGAAATAATATGCTATGCTAGAGTATTCTTTTATCTTCATATTTAGGGTATATGTTTCAAAAAAATAAATTAAAATTAAAATTAACGATAGTAAAATAAAAAAAGGAAAACCACTAGAAGTAATTATTGTATGTTTATTAGAAAATAAATTGTACTGTATTATACAAGAAAACTAATATATAAAATACCTAAAACTTATCATAACATAACTTTGAAGATAATGATAAACTTCACTGGAACCCAAGTTCTTCTCTAGTCATCATATAAATGAAGTATAGTTACACAAAAATAAATAAAGAAAACATGCAAAATTAGTTCTGAATTTTATAATATTTCTGTTCGTGATAGCATCGTATTTTTAGGAATTATACCCAATTTTGTGCTTTCCTCTCCCTCTGTCTTTTCATCTTTATCGTACTTGACAATGAATGATAAATATTAACGAATGATAAATATTGCCATAGTAGTGGTAGACAGGAAATCAATGGTTGTAATGGTAAGCAAATAGCAATGGCAAGGCTTTTAAATGAAAGTAATCCAATGGCAGTATGAACCTCTACAAACAATAAAAGGGTAAGTTACAATGAGAACAAAGGAAATAAATACTTTTAACCATGGCAAGAAAGGGAATATAACAGTGAAGTATACATGGTGAAAAACACTGCTCACCTGAATAATGATCACTCCTAAAGCAACCCATTTACATGTGTCCATGTTATCTTCTATAAATGCACGAACCCTTTTTAGTTCTCCAGTAGAGTCATATGGAAGGTCCTGCATTACACATGACATATTGCACATGACATTGATGATCCTTTCTGTAGTTTAAACTGATTGTGATTGGTTTTACCTCTTCCCAGTGCTTGTTTAGAACCAGACCACCAACTAGAATTACTTCTAGTATAATCAATGTGGTGCTTAACATTGTAAACTGAGATTTAGCCAGTTAAGAAAGACGTACAAAATTAAGCATTGGACAGATACAAATGTTTCTTGAAAATATTGTATTTCCCAAGAGGTGATCATTTGAGAATTCTTGATAATATTGTATATGTTGAAATACCAGAACAGAAGATAGCAAAATTTAAAAGGCAAAAGCCAAAATGAATTCTTTTAAGTTATGTTGAGAATTTCAGTTGTTACAGCTATACAAGAGATGTTTAGTTTCGGAATTGGAATAATGTAGAGCAATGTAAGCAAGCTACGATTATAAGTGAAGATGTGATGGCACAAGCAAATGGTGAAGTTATCCTTCATGGATCATCATTCAGACAAGTTGGACTACTGCATCACATGATTCAAGAATTCTAGTTACAAGAAACAAAAAGATTATTGGAGATTCAACACTTCAACAACTACCAATGAAATTTAGTTTACAGGATGGAACAAGTTCAAAGGGGACGAGTAATGGAGATTAAACTAATCCCATCTTCTAATGCAACCATAACTGTACGAGATTTGGAAAGACATACTTGAAAAATGAGAAAGCTTCATAGCACGTAGAACAATATATAAGTTGGGTTCTTTAGATATGAAGCCTTCTAGAGAAAAGAGAAATATATTTAATTGAATATATCTAATGTATCCATGGGTCTATATAAGGCCAATGTGTTGTATCATGAGACAGGCAAGTTGATAGGATCAAGGTAATAGGAAACGAAGTGATAAGAGCTTAATAACTAGAAATATGAAGTGGCATATGATGTTTATAAGGTATGGATTTAACCAAAAAATGCACAAAATTATCTTATAAGTGACCACAACCTTGAAACAATGCAATATGCATGCACTTCTTGGGTACTTTTTATAAATCTGAATTAGACAAGAGAGGAGAAAAATGAAGGAGAATAATAGGAAGAATAGTGGAGGTAGGGGTGTTCAGACCGGTTTGAACTGAACCATTAAGGATCGAACCAAACCGAACCATTTTTTAAATTCGGTTTGGTTAAATAAGGTACTCCGAATTGGTTAAATAAGGTACTCCGAACCGGAACTGATTCGGAGCTACCTAACGGAACAGATTTAAAATCGGTTACTTTGGTTCGATTAACCGGTTAATCAATCTATAATTTTAAATAATTTAAAATATATATATTTCAAATGAACCGGTTCAATTCAATTGAACCGAATCAAAATCTTCGTCCAATTAGACGACATAACAAGATTTGTGAAATCGAACCCACGTCATTGGTAAAATTGGACCTTTGGGTATGTTAGATTAGTTGGTTTGAACCGATTAAGGGCTTATGGCAGTGAACTCAACCGGATTGATATCTTTTAAACTAAAATTTGTTCGGTTTGAATTGGTTAATCGAACTAAAGAAGGGTACCCCGAACGAGAACTGTTTATAGCCTTTAAAACTGAATCATTGGTGAATCGGTTCGGATCGAACCGATTTTAAACCAATTCAGTTCAGGGACCCAAACCGGTTTTGAATCGGTTCTATTCAGGTTCGATTTGATTTTCCGATTCGATTTGAACACCCCTAAATAGAGGATTAGAAGTTTGAAGTGTTATAACCAAGACTGATGTTGATGACTTTTTATCTTTTACGATGGATGATAAGTTGTTATCAAGTCAATAATAAGCAAAGTTTCCATCAAAGATTTTCAGTCAGTGCATATTTACTACACACAAACATATAAATATCTTTCAGGCCTAATCAACAATTGACAAACCAGCTCAAAAATAACAAAATACTCAAGTAGTTTGTTGTTGCTCTTCCGCCTAAGAAAGAAGATTTGCAACAACACTATCAATAACTAAATTATATAAAGATTGTAGACGACTCATGGTAAAGCATTACGAAAATTGCATCTTTAACAAACATAAGCAAACAAAATGCTATTACTTCAACGGAAGTGAAACAAATATCATCACAATTATGAATCATTCAAACAGAATAGCATACATCAATAGTAGGATACGAAGCAGAGACAACAACCGTTGATCGCTTCAGCGGCGACATGCCCTATGAACGTGATCAAACATAGGCAGATGCCTACTCCCATCGAAACACACACAAACCTGGCTCATTGGGCAAAAGACAAGCATTAGATCAGGAATCAATAGGGAAGGTAGGCATGATTTACCATGGAGCGGGAAGATGGTCGACATCGAGAGGAAAGTCGTGGCGACGGCAGAGGTTGAGCAACCATAGGGAGTAAATCAAGATGGAGATACCGACGAAGGCTTGGAGAAAATTGAAGAACTTGAGGAGGAAGGCGAGGCAGCCGCTGAAAATGCGAGTCATATCCTCGTTTCCCTCAATCTCTTCTACTTTTCCTTTTTCTTTGTTCGATTGGGTTTTCTTCTTTCTCTTATTATCGACCGCCAATGATCGGTTGGGTGAGAATAGAATAAAATAGAATTGGGAGAATAGGAAACATCCGAGGATAGAATGAATAGTTGTCCATTATTTGGGGGTGACTATAAATATCATTGAATAGAGGGATGTCTGCTGCACATATCCCATTAAATTTATTCTCCATTTTTTTAAAATAATTATATTTGGGTAAAATTCTCGAAAAAAATCTTAAGTTTTTATTTTTTCTTACCTAACATTTTTTTTTACTTTATTCATTCTTTATTTTCTAAAAATTAAGATTATCCTTAATCCTCATCCCTCGTTATTGTTTGTCGTATTTATTACTACGAGACTCTGTTTTGCCACGAGACCTCATCGTTATCATTCTCATAAGTTCTGTGCCATCATGAGACTTCCAGGTAATAATAATAAGAGCTTCAAGAATGTTTTTGTAAAATTCAATAATGATTATACTATGATTAGAGAGGTCGTCGATTGTAATACTCTTAAAGGCATATTAGAGGAGGTCATCAGAACTCATGCCGAAGCTATACTTGAAGATAAAGTGGGTGACGAAGGGGGTGGGAGCCTTTCACTGCACATAGCAGAAGTGATGAGGACGACGACAAGGGTCTTACGATGGTAGAAGTAGTCCATAACACAATGTAATAGCGTGATCACGATAGGACAAAGATGACGATTAACGGGATGAAAGCCGTATCTAATATTATCTTTTTAAAAATAAAGGATGCTTCACGAGAAAATAAAAACTTTGGGCTATGTAAAACTTTACTCATTATTTTTTTTATTTTAGGTCGTTACATTAATATATTTTAATTATATAAATTCATAAAAAATCATCCTTTTGGGTTTTTTTTAATCGAGAATACCCTATTTTCTAAAATTTTTTGATCCTATCTTTTTTTTTTCTAATATCCAAAATACCTCTGACTACCTATTCATTTTTGTTTCATATAAATTGATTTATAGGGTGAATTAGTCTAATTATAACATTTTTATACTGCATTATAGTATTTTGATAATATCAAAAAAATACTGCAACATTATGTTACAAAGATATATGAAGCTCTAATAACCTAATTCAAAACTATTCCCTTTGCGATGTGAAATTAGGATTGAGATATTGTTTGACATTAGTAAAATGCCTAAAATTGAGTAACCATTATGGCTATTAAAATAATATTTATATATGATAATTTGATAGAATTCCAATTGGAAAATTGTTCATGAAATTTTCTCTAATTCAAAGGGGTATCTATGAATATAGAGGTATTCTTATAAGGGCGAATTTTCAGAAAAAGCTCATATCTTTGGTAAATTTTCGTAGGGCGTATTGATCGCGTAAGGAAAAGACATTTTACCCCTTCACCGCTGCCCTCCGCCACCGTTCGCTCCGTCGGACCTGCCCTTGTCTGCGTCGCCCTCGTGCGAGGAAGGAGGGGGCGCAGCAGCGACGACCCTTGCTGCCCTCGCGTGAGCAAGGGCGCAGGCGGCCTCCGCTATCGGCCGCGGGAGAGGGATTCGCACTTCTTATAATATTTATAATTTGAGGAGGTCATATGTGATATTATCATCCCATAGGGTTGTATAGGTATATTTGCCAAACCTAGGGTTTTAGGCGGCTCTGCTCCGTCGCGCTAAGTTTGACGATCTCAAGGAGAACCCTAATAACCCCATTTAGGGTTCTTCCTCATCTCGGTTACCCTCTCCACAATGTCGTCACTGAAGAGAAAAGCCCTTGAGGATTCCAATCCGGAGTTCGTGCCACCCTCTAAATCACCCAGGGAAGCGGCGGTGGTCCGCCTCGACGAGCCGGTGGCGTGCCTCCATGACGTCTCCTACCCCGATGGCTACGCGGCCCCGACGCGGCCCCGCCCTGCCTCCGAGAATTCGAAGACTCCGGCCAGAGAGTTCCCTTTCGAGCTCGACCCCTTCCAGTTGGAAGCCATCAAGTGCCTGGACAGTGGTGAATCCGTCATGGTATGGCCACGTGTCGCTTTCCCTCTGGGTACTTGTTTTTGGTTCCTGGATTTAGTTTGATGAGGAATTGGGGAAATCTATTTTTCTTAGGTGAAGAATTTTTACGTTTTTTGTGTTATTTTTTGTTGGTGTGTGTTAACATACTCTAGCTAGTTCAAAGATCAAATATTTCTTCGGAAATTTCTTTTTATCCAACTTGAAGTAATTTGATTTTTAATCTTCTATTGTTTCTCTTTGGAATTCAAAATTTCTCGTTTGCTTATTTTTTGGACTGCACATTTCGTCTGTTTTATTTGAAGTAGTTTATTGGTGTTACAACTCTCAAAGATACATCGATTTGTGTGGAAGCATTTTAGTGCTGTTTCAAAGGCTCAACATCAGTTTCTTCCCCTAGTCGTATTGGAATAATTTGGTTTCTCCCTTTCATGTTCAAAGTCGTCATCAGAATGAAATTTTTAGATTTCTAGTACCATTAAACATGTTAATGTGGTTTTCCTTTTTCTCAAGATTGGTCGAGTATGTTGACAAGGTCTTCGGATTGTACTTTCTGTGAGATTGTTTTTTTTTCTTGGTGATGGTTTCTGCTAGCTTTGTTTTTTAATGGAGGTGCATTTTCTCATTGTTGAGGTATTCTAGGTCTCGGCACATACATCAGCAGGGAAGACAGTCGTTGCATTGTATGCAATTGCCATGTCTTTGCGAGATCAGCAACGCGTCATCTATACCTCACCCATCAAGGCCCTCAGCAACCAAAAGTACAGGGAATTTAAAGAAGAGTTTTCAGATGTTGGTCTCATGACTGGGGATGTAACCATAGAACCTAATGCCTCTTGCTTGGTAGATCTGTGAGCATATGGCATCTTTCACCTTATACTCTTTGACTACGTTATGTTATTGATCTTATATTCTGTTTTGTAGGTTATGACCACTGAAATTTGGCGTAGTATGCAGTATAAAGGATCAGAAATTATGCGGGAGGTGGCTTGGGTTATTTTTGATGAAGTCCACTACATGCGTGATAGAGAGCGAGGTGTAGTATGGGAAGAAAGCATTGTTATGGCTCCTAAGAACTCACGTTTTGTGTTTCTCTCTGCTACGGTTCCTAATGCTAAGGAGTTTGCAGATTGGGTTGCAAAGGTTCTTTCTCTTCATCATATTTGTTATTTTTTCCATTTAAAATTTACTTCAAATGCCATTTTGAGGATTTTGATACATTAGTTTTAACTGATCAATTTTATAGCATCAAATTTCTCTCTGTTTCATTATGAGGAACACTGAACACTAATTTTTCATCTAACTGTCCATATCAAAGTTTGAACATGTCCGATCATTGAAATATTAGGCACCGTGTTTTTGTATGCACTAGGGTTCTCTTGATGGTTTAATATGTACATCGTACATGTTAAATAATTTTTTTCTTTTCGTTTCAGGTTCATCGAAAACCATGCCATATAGTTTATACAGATTATCGACCTACACCACTTCAGCACTACATTTTTCCTTCTGGGGGCAATGGCCTATATTTGGTAGTGGATGAGAAGGGAAAGTTTAGAGAGGACAGTTTTCAGAAAGCTTTGAATGCCCTTGTTCCAGCTGAGGAGAACAAACGTGATAATGGAAAATGGCAGAAGGCTTTATTAGCTGGTAAGCCTCGTGAGGAAAGTGACATATTTAAGATGGTGAAGATGATAATTCAGCGCCAATATGATCCTGTTATACTTTTCAGCTTTAGCAAAAGGGAATGTGAGTTTCTTGCAATGCAGGTAACACTACTAGTCTTTTGCTCGATAGGATCCTTTGAGTTATATTTATACATTCAAAAAATCCTCAGATGTTTGTTTATCTTTGCTAGTCCAACAATGCACCAACTTTTGAAGATTCATCCTTGTGGCTAGTGGCATAAATTTATAACAATGATTGTTGTTATCAACAGGCTTATTATATATGTGAACTTGCGTGGTTGTACATTTGACTACTAATGTTTAGTTTGTAATTGGTTTTGTTAGAAAAATAGAGCACTATGCCAGACCATTGTCTCTTTAATTGACATTTTTAAGGACTTCTAGTACTTGTGTAATATTAGCAGTAAAGCTCTTTGGATTTTCTGTTTTTTGAATAAAAAATAAATTTATGTTAGACCAAGATTATGATTGTACTTCAATTTATATAACAAAACTTTTCTTGTTAATTTTGTGATACAGATGGCAAAGTTGGACTTAAATGAAGAAGATGAAAAAGTGAATATTGAAACAATATTTTGGAGTGCCATGGATATACTTTCTGATGATGACAAGAAGTTACCTCAGGCAAGATTTAGTTTCATAGCTAATTGTCTTACTCATTTTTTTTGCAAAAAGTACTATCTAGTTTGGAGGCAAAGGTCCTTTTTCCTCCTTTTCTATTCTTCTCTCACCCTTTCTTCTGTCTACTTCTATTTCTTTTTATAATTCTGTGGTGTGACCTTCAAGATCAAGTGAATCTAAGCACAAGTCCTGCTGTATACTTTAATTGGCTGCTTGATCTACTCTTGTTCTGATCTGGTTTCCATTTTACAATTTTTCACCCTAGAAGGTAGCATGGAAAATTTAAATATATTAGATTGGCTTGAACTGATAAAGTTGGAACGGATCATGAATTTAACCTACTCTCTGTTGAATCTGACCATCACCATTGGCCTAAACCATAAAAGTAACTTCTCATAAGATAAGCTTGGTTGATTTCAGACTTGTCAGTTGAACTTGTTTTGAGGGAACTTATGATGAAGCAGAGGATTTTCTTTTCTTTTGGTTGGTATTCTTTCGGGTTTCTCATTTTGTGTTAACATGTGGATTATATTTCCTTTTTGTAATTTACACATTGACTTCTTCATATTTGTTTGGAATTTATTTTTCTTCTTTTTTTAGAAGGGTGATCAATGTTTCTGCCATTAAATGATGCTTTGGTTCTGATAATTGAACTGGGTCATCTTTTAGTGTGTTTTTTAGATATCTTTGTGTTATGCTGTTGAGAAACAATATGTAAGTAGGTAATTTCAATTTTCAATTCCTTGTGTAAACTGTTTCTTGGAAACTGTGGCTTGATGTTTCCTTTGAACATTCTCTGAACAGGTATCAAATATGCTGCCCTTGTTAAAACGTGGAATTGGTGTACATCATTCTGGTCTACTTCCAATTCTGAAAGAAGTGATTGAAATACTTTTTCAAGAGGGTCTCATCAAGGTCAGTGGTAATAGCTTTTAATTTGTATGATTGATGAATTTCATAAGAGATTCATGAAGTTTTCCGGGAAACTATACGACCTTAAAGCCGTGATTGGAGGTTAGCATCCATAGTTTGTGGTACTTTTATTCACTTATTCACAATGATAAAAGATTCGAATTGTTGAGACTAGAAGTCCAATACAACAAATATTTTTCAGATTTACAGTCACAAAATGAATACATTACTATTCAAAGATCCATTCAAAAGAAGTTTAAGACCACAAGGTACCAGATGATTGGAAGTATCAACTTTTAGCTTTTAATTTAGCATACCATTATATTTTAACCTAATTAAACACAAAATGGTGACCATTAAAGCCAATATAATTTGTTAGTAGGTGCCCAAGTGGTTCAATGTGTACTTGTATCCAAAATAGCAGATCGACCTTGACTTGATGTACAATGAACCATCATGACCTTGCATGTTCCATGTTCTAGGTCAAGGTTTTAAATTTCGAATTGTACTGCACATATCGGGCGGTACGTATCGGTTCGTTAGCTGACCAGTACACGGATCACCTTCTACCTTGCGATATCAACTGATGGACAAAACGCGGTAGGGGGCGGAGGGATCGTGGCTACTGTGGTTGGGGAGGTTGCGGTCGACGACGAAGGAAGGGATCCTGGCCCAGGTGGGATTGCTACTTCCTCTTCTCGCTCTCGTCGTCATCTTGGTCTTCTTCCTCACAGTTGTTGAGGGCGGTAGCGATGAGGGAGCGGGAGATGAGCTCGCCCTATGTTAGATCCCCATCGGATCTGGTTGTCGCGGGAGCATTACAGAGTGCCTTGCGAGGGATGAGTTCGAGCTGGGGATGGAGGCGATGCGTCACATCCTCGCCCCCTCCGCCATCACCCCCTTTCCATCTCTCGAGATGGAAAGGGGATATTTTTATAAATAATTTTTATAGTAATTAATATAAAAATACATATGTTTATGAGTAAACATACGTATATAAACATATTTTTACATACATATGTATATAAATATATGTATATAAAAATACATATAGCGAGCAGTATGCTAGGGCATACCGCTCGGTACGGTACAAAATTAAGAACCTTGTTCTAGGTAATATATAGTTCAAGTAGTTTAGCTTGTGAAACCATGAAAATGGATATTTTAGATGAATTGATCGACCCACTTTGGTTAAGCAAAAATGATTCTGTTAAGTTGCTGGATCTATGATTTTTGTACATTTAAGAAGTTTTCATGTATTTCACATGCTTTGTACTCGTGCAATGCATTAAATAGAACTACTTTTAACAAATAGTGAGATGCTTACAAGTAGAATTACTATTTATCATTTAATTTATCATTTATGTGTTATTTTTTGTTCACAGTCAGATGCTTAATTTATTACATATATATCTAATTGTAATATGGCACAATTCTCAGTATGGTTCATGGTGTTTCTAGGACCTCTTTTCTTGGATTTGATTGAATTCGAAATTTGTGCATTGCTGAGTTCCTCAGTTGTGATCATAGATGTGACTGTCACATGTCCTAATCTATATAGTGATTCTTGAACAACATGTTTATAAAAAATTATAACTAATTTAGGTTGGCTAGATGTATCTTTTCTACATATTGAGCTCTCTTTATGGAAATTTTGCCAGATAGTTCAAATCAACATATCTTTCTATTTAATATTTCAGACTTTACATTCTTTGATCTAACTATACCTCTATGCTTGTGATATCAAATTATACTGTTTACCAACATATTTATAAGGTTCCTATGATATTTATAGGTTGCTTTATATGATTTTGTCATATTACTTCTGGTGCTACTTATTTTTAGTGAATGCAATAATTCCTTATCTTGTCTTGTTTGAAACATGATACGTCTGTGATATCTACCTGTTATGCTCTTTTTGTGCATGTGGTACTGACTGCCCAACATTCCAAATGATAAAAGATGCTCATAGCCTTGTTCAGTTTGAATATGATTTGTGACTTCATAATTGGTGCTTTGTGTTATTTTCTTGAAATTTTTTGTTATCTGTGCTGGTTATTTGGAGAAAGTATATTGACCTTTGACTTTTAAGGAGATCCTATCTACTTATAGAAGAAATTCTTTGTTCATAATTTGATGTATGTGAAACAAGCATCTACTCTGAGTCTTTGATGCATTGCTAAACATACAAACTTTCTTCTTCAGTGTTTATTTGCAACAGAAACCTTCAGCATTGGTTTGAACATGCCTGCAAAGACTGTAGTATTTACAAATGTACGCAAATTTGATGGTGATAAATTTCGATGGATATCAAGTGGTGAGTATATTCAAATGAGTGGACGTGCTGGCCGTCGAGGCATAGATCAGCGTGGCATCTGTATTTTAATGGTGGATGAAAAAATGGAGCCATCCACTGCTAAATTAATGGTTAAAGGAAGTGCTGATAGTTTAAACAGGTATGAGATATTCCTCTAAAATTGGATTTATACTTTTTGTTCTTCATTTGGTTACTTCAATTTTTTTTCTTGCCTGACAAAAATGCTGCTGGCACTAATATCATAGTTCCATCATACTCATTGGACATTAATATTTCAGACATTTTTTGTTTTCTTTATAGAGATTCTACACATAATTATGAAGTATGAAATGTAATCCAATGGAGGTTCTTTTATGCTTGTAATTTTGATCTTGCTATCATGAAACTTCAAGATAGACAGTTGGAACTAATGAATGTTCCAGGTAACACTAATCCAAATAACATCTGCATCATATATCAGTTACAAGGATTTGGTGTCAATCAAATATCCAATGTATAGGAAGACTAATACACTTATGACTTCTTACAAGTGAATATTACCAGTGTAGTGTCCTTCCAAGGATCTACTCCATGACGTATGCACCAATCATGTAAGATGATGGCTGACATGGTCTTCGCCTCAGAAAGGGTGGTTCATTTGAAGTCTGGTTTCTCGATAATGTATTTATACATTGTGACTTGTGATACTTGATTTGGGACTTCGGAGTAAAATAGTAGAGCTTGGAAATGGATAACTATCCATCAATTTAGTGATGTAAAATCTTTATGATTTTTAGTTATGCCTCCAAAGAAACAAATTGAAGTGGACTATGGAAATATATGAAACATCATACTTACGTGAACACACACAAAATTAGATTAAAGAGAGAAGGGCTTGCTTAAATGTGTTCAATTTTCTCCCAGGATATTAAAAGTTGCCGATCTGCATCAAGGATCGGCTGATTTAGATCGAAATCTGTGATAGGCAACACCAAGTGTCCTAAAATATTTGACCGCCTAATTTCACCTTTTTTTTGCTTTTTGTTACATGGCTTATCAGAATGTTTGCTATTACTTGGCTATTGTGCTCCCATGAAATGCTGGCACCACATGAAAAATGGCATGTACTCTAGAGTCTAGAGGAAGAAGTGGAAAGAAAATGAAACAATAGGAGCATAAGACATTACATTGAACTCTCTGTTTACATATTTGTCTGTGACAATGGTATAGGACACCGAAACCTCAATGTGGGGCTTTGAAAGAAAAAAACAAGCTGGATTGGACTGCCTGAAAAGGTGCAGCAACCAAAATCAAGCTTACTGGTATGGATGGAATAACATGTTCTATATATCCAATGACAAAGTTATTAAATTCATAAACTTAACAAATTTAGCTAGACCTAGAGAAAATATTAAGAATAGTAATATTATTAATATCAATATTTGAAAAAAAAAGTAATTTATAGAAATTATTGTGTTTTCTATGTTTTGAATTTTCTAATTCCTCTATTTTTTTTATTTATCATTTATTTATTTTTTTTTTTTTTTTTGCTTATATTTTCCTCCGATTTTGTGGCCATCCAATCATCTGATCCATTTTGTAAGATCTGGCCGATTCAAAACTAGATATATTATATTAGAAATGACTGAACTGGTTTGATCTCAATTTTTGAAACCTTGACTTCTCCCTTCTTTTGAATAAGGCACCAATCATGTCCTTTTTATCTAGAGATCATTGTCCAAATGCTACAACTAATGCATGTTTTTCTTAGTTGAGTTTCTCTTTAAATGGCTGATCTTTTAGACTCTTTGCATCAGTTATTTTCAATTCTCTTATTTGAATAAAGGAAACCATAGCATAGCATGTCACAAGAAGGTTTTGGAGAGGCTAATTTTCTTTCCTGGTCTATTGCAAACTGACGTGTAGCACTGGAGCTAGCAAGGACAGTTGTTTTTCTTTTAACATGGATCACTGAAATCAACAGCTGGAAGCTTATCCAAACTCCATTATGATTTTTTTTTGTTTCCTGATTAGTCACAACCTGAAGTATGAGTTTTCATATCAAAGCTGTTGTGCTCAATAACCACTGGTGTTCATGCTACTATAGGCATATCTGGATGCATGTATAATGTCTGCATGTTGGCTCTTGGCTGTGTGCTTGGTTTTATGTTTATCTGCTATGTGCACACATTGTTTAGGAGTATAGGATACCTTTCTAATATGACTTATGTTAACAGTGCCTTCCACTTAAGCTACAACATGCTGTTGAATCAAATAAGGTGTGAAGATGGTGACCCGGAAAAACTTCTTCGAAATTCATTCTACCAATTTCAATCTGATCAATCTCTTCCTGATCTTGAGGTTTGTTGATGTCATCTAAATCTTAGCTTCTTTTTTTGTTCCAGGATGATCCTTGTCACTAGATAAAATGGCATTAAAATATCTTTTCCCTCAAGTATTGAGAATTCTATGATTTGCTTACACATGAATTGAATTGCAAGTTGCTTTAGTTGTATTATGCTTATAACATTATTTTTAGAGCTAATAATTCCAAGTCCACTTTCATTTCTTTTTCTGCAGAAACAATTAAAGGAATTAAAAATGGAGAGAGATTCTATGGTTATTGAAGAGGAGGAGAGCTTGAAGGACTATTATAATCTATTACAGCAGTACCGAAGCTTAAAGAACGATGTCCGTGATATTGTATTCTCCCCGAAGTACTGTTTGCCGTTCTTGCAGCCTGGCCGGCTTGCTAGAATCCGTATAGTTGGTGATGACAAGATGCCATCTTTCTCCGGCGAGGAACAGGTTACGTGGGGAGTAATAATTAGCTTTGAGAGGGTAAAAGGCTCAGCTGAAGGTAAGTGACATATACTATTAACGCCAGTCATTGAAGGATATGCTTAACATTTTTATGAAATTTCCTGTTATTTTAGAAAAATTCTTTATGATGTTTCAGATAGAAGACCTGAGGATGCTAATTACACATGTGATGTCCTCACAAGATGTGTCGTGAATAAGGAAGGAATGAAGAAAACAACGAAGATTGTTCCTTTAAATGAACGCGGAGAACCTGTTGTTGTTTCGTTGCCTCTCTCTCAGGTTACTGAAGCCTCTTTTTCTTGGTTCACTTTTAACTCTCTCACAAGTGCTGTTTTAATTCTCAAGTATGGTGATTTGATCAACAGGTTGATAGTTTAAGCAGTATCCGTCTTTTCATTCCAAAGGATCTCTTGCCACTAGAAGCTCGGGAGAATACTCTGAAGAAGGTTTCAGAAGTTCTTTTAAGATTTGCCAAAGATGGGATACCTCTTTTAGATCCTGAGGAGGATATGAAAGTGAGGATTTGTTCTTTTTCTTTTTTTGTTTGATTTCATCTTGTTTCTGATCTCTTAAGTTTATAAGCATCTCTTTCTTTACAGGTACAATCAAATTCGTATAGAAAAGCTATTAGAAGGATTGAGGCTATCGAAAGCTTATTCCTCAAGCATGAAATCAGAAACTCACTGCTTATTGAACAAAAACTGAAGGTTTTTCATTCTAAGCAAGATTTGACAGCCAGAATCAAGTCGATAAGGAAAGCATTGCAAACTTCAACAGCACTTGCCTTCAAAGACGAGCTTAAAGCAAGGAAACGGGTTCTCCGTAGACTGGGGTATAGCTCCTCTGCCAGCATATTTTTCCAGTTACATATTTCGTCATTGGGTTTTAGGAAACTGAAATATCTTTCCGTCGGTTCCCTTAGTTAAATAGTTTAAATAGATAAATAACATACTTTTGATGCCAAATTTTGTTACTAGTTTCTAGCAGTGTATTTTTTGAAGTTTTGAAAGTTTGTAATCTATGCTGCTTTAGTAAGCAATACAAGTCTATGAAGTGGTTCAAAATGGCAACTGAGTAAATTTTCTCATCTCTGCATTTCTGTCGACATCAAGATATTTGAAATGCCACTTTGTGTTAGCGTCTGAGTTTTATGTTCTAAACAAAAAGGTGCAGTGTGACATTGCTACATAGTTAGGTTCTGCTGAATAGGGGGAGCAAGGGTATAACTTGGATCTTTATTAAAGTGCTACTCGGTTTGATATGCTTATATCTGGTTTACATCTAGTCAATTTTTTGGTTTGGAATAATATGAACTGCTAGTGCATTGTTTGCCATGATAATGTTATGCATATTTTCTTCATTGTGGTGATTTTGGTTTTTACCATTTTGGACTTATCTTAAGCTGTGGCCTTCTGCTAATTGCAGATATATTACCAGTGAGGATGTTGTGGAGCTGAAGGGCAAGGTAGCCTGTGAGATAAGCAGTGCTGATGAACTAACACTAACTGAACTTATGTTTAGCGGGATACTGAAAGATGCCAATTTGGAGGAGATGGTAGCCCTGCTTTCGTGTTTTGTCTGGCAGGAGAAGCTGCAAGATGCCCCTAAGCCAAGGGAAGGGCTTGACCTGCTTTATTCTCAGCTGCAAGAAATAGCAAGAAGGGTTGCCAATGTTCAACTTGAATGCAAGGTGTCTTGATCTATCTTGACTTGCTTTTTGCTATCTTTGGGATGAAAGAGACCGAGATTTGATTACAACTAAAGTTTAACTCAGCAACATCTTTGTTTGCTATGTTCTGGCAGATCCAAATCGACGTCGAGAATTTTGTCAACGCTTTTCGTCCAGACATCATGGAAGCTGTCTATTCATGGGCCAAAGGATCAAAATTTTATCAGATCATGGAAGTAGCTCAAGTTTTCGAAGGTAGCTTAATCAGGGCTATTAAAAGGCTGGAGGAAGTTCTGCAACAGCTAATTCTGGCAGCAAAATCTATCGGAGAAATTGAATTAGAATCCAAATTCGAAGAGGCTGTTACAAAAATTAAGCGAGACATTGTGTTTGCTGCATCTCTATATTTGTAGTAGGAAAAGCAGACTGATGCAGCATGTACTAATGCTTATTATGTGGGTTGAGCAGTTGGTTTCATTGGTTTCCAAAACGATCATTGTACAGAATGAGACATTTCAAGGTTGAAATGGATGGGAGAGGAAGAGGAGCCACCGCAGGTTCAGTTTTGACCCTATCAAACATAACGAAAAAGTGAATTTTATTATTGTAATTTCAGTGATGATTGGAAGTCTTTTTTTTTTCTTTTTTTTTCTTAACTTTGCATGAGCAAAAGATAGAGCTTATTTTCGTTAGTCCTGAAGCACAGATATCTGAATACGAATAATTTATTTCCTACAAATGTGTTTTCGTTTTGCATGAAATGCTACTTGAGATATTTGGTGATCGAAATAAGAAATTTCGTTCAACCTAATTTTGATATTTGTTTTCTTTTATTTTTTTATTATTAAAAAAATATATGCGTGAGGCACACTTGACTAATATATTAAATTCGATTTATTTTATATTTTGATGTATAATATTTATAATATCTCGAGAGTCGAAACTATTTAAGTAAGTAAACTATTTTATGCTTATATTCCGACTGCTAATATAGTAATATAGTTCCAATTACATATGGACACATATTTTACTCGTCCATCTCGAGACTCACCATCTTTGCGGGACCCAATCCATACGCCAGTACAAACAGTTTCCCTGCCAATCCTCAGAAACAACTCGAGTAACTCAGTCCACCAATCTCTGCTATTTCATATAGAATTATGCATCGTGTCCGTGACTCGAACGAGAACAACAACACTGTGCTCCAACGAAAGAAGGCCCAAGCGATCTTGGCCATTAAATCCATCGATCTCATGCCTTACTCAGCACCTTCCATCTCGAGCCAGCGTCTCTTTTGCGTGACCTTGAAAGACTTCGTCTTCGTTCAGCCGTGCTAAATGGTGCCACCGTTGCATTTGCATCTGAAAGCTGACATCCTCACCCCTGCAGCATGATTAGATTCGCCAGGATTCGCACCAAAGCGTGACCAGGAAAGATCTCATCTCTCATCTCTAGAGTAGTGTAGATCTGAACACAAGCAGGTTTTGTCGGCACCAGTGTGCAAAAGATTAATGGTTTATCATACATCGAAACTAAGTATTGGTGGTGGACTAATTACGTATCATCTCATATAATTAATTGGTTTTAGTATTTTGATCTTTATACTAAAAAAAATTACATTCACATCAATCCAAAATAAAATAGTTATGTCTATTTATCATAACATAATCAGTTTTAACAATAGATATATAAAAAATAATTGTAACATTTTAGTTTGCAGGGACGGACGACGTCAATAGTAGTAGACAACAACGACGTTGGAGGGTCGTAGGTGGGTGATGTAGATGAGAAAAACAACGACGATGAGAGATGAGAATCGATTTACATTTGTATTCACGTTGATGCAGATACCTAACGACGAAAGGATATACAAATGTTGAGCGATATCGCTTGATAATTATGACAATACTAATATAGATATAAAGTGATGTCACTCGATAACTGTGTTGATGTTGATACAAATGCAGAAGTAACTCTCACCTCTCGTCGTTATTTTACTCATCCACAACAGTCATCCGTGACCCTCGACGATATTATCGTTTTCCATCACCAACATCATCTGCTATTATAAATTGACTTTAAAATTATTTTTTATCTTTTATTTTTATAAACGATATTATCATAAATGAATTTAAATATTTTTATTTTTATAATTATATAAATATCGATGTAATTTTTTAGAGTGTAAGAATTAAAATATTAAGAATGACTAATTTAGACCGATGACTCCACGGAGTATTACAAAGTTTTCTTAAAAGGAGAAACGATTATATTGATTTAAGACTTGAGTTACAAACAGTAAAACTAAAAGATCATTGGCGGAAAAAAAAATATAGGAAGGGAGTGACTCAAAATTAATCGAGG
The DNA here is from genome assembly GCF_036884655.1 of Musa acuminata AAA Group. NCBI lineage: Eukaryota > Viridiplantae > Streptophyta > Magnoliopsida > Zingiberales > Musaceae > Musa > Musa acuminata. The sequence continues at coordinate 32,178,802 of NC_088350.1, read as the reverse complement.
AAACACAAGAAACGAGCGTAAAAGGCTCAAATTGAAGGGGGCAAAAACAAGAAGGAAAGAAAACCTCGTTGGCAAGAAAAGTTCGACATGGCGAGACACCACCCACTTCCGATCGCCCCCTTGGGGAATCCGCCGCATCATCTTCTCGCCCACGGTCACGCCGTGGCGTAAAGCGTCATCGACGGGGAGAGCATCGACCACGTGCTCCGACGGCGGTGCCCAACGTGCTGGCCACCGAATCCGCAATAGCCCGACGACGCGGGCGCCAGCGCACGTGGAACGTGTCAGCGACCCGAGTGATCTCCTCGGATTCCTCCCCGCGGCTAACGCCGTTAAAATCTGGGATGTCGCAGTTCGAGCCATCCAGACGCGTACACCACATAAAGAATAATTGTCCGCGGAAAGGCTCACCGTAGTGCGTTCCACCGCGGCAGCGCCTTCGGAGGGATCCCCTGTCTCCCGACCCAGTCAGGATTCGACGCTCCTCTCACCCAAACCAGTGGGTCCCATCATATTTGACCTTCGGCCTGTGCGCTGTCCTGGCTTGCACGTGCCGGGCTCCATGTTTCGTGCTGTCGCTCGGATCGTTTGCACGTCCACAATACACTCTTGCTAGTCTCATATGGTCGGCCCCGCGTTGATCCCGTTGCATCCTCCAATCAATGAGAGGGTAATTTTTGAAGGTATATATACATGTGTAAGCAAACATAAACTTCTCTCCCCATCTTCCTTGCACGTAATCGATAGGGAAAACTAAATGTAAAGCGCAATTACACATATATCCTTCCAAAGTCAAACAGATTTTGACCAATGGCAAAAGAATACAACAATATAATAATATATGTGTGTTATTTTTCACCTTAAGCTTAGAAGGGAATAATTAGACTAACAAATATTTTTTTCATGGTGATAGTATATCACTCAAAATCTCGTCGTGTAAAATTTAAAATAATTAATATGATCATAATGCAATCAACAAACTTATTAAAGATTCTAAATTTATAAATTTAATACCTAAAATGCAAGTGTGATAGAGGGTTCCAAATCCACTCATTTAGGAGTTCAAAGCATTATATAATCATTCTTAAGGATGTTAATTAGTTTAGCTAGTAAAAGTTTTAATTATTGATAGTAGAATCATATACCACTTGTTAGTCTCAAAGTTGATTGCTTGATAAAAAGATGAAGGAATGACTTGATTTCAACTGAGGGTGGTGCATGTAATAAATGGTCATAGGAGAATTTATTGATGGAGTCCAGATAATTGATGAAGTGACGAAATCACCAATGAAAAATTATTCGATCAGAACGTATTTATCGAGACTTTGTAAAAGTTTAAAATATAAAAAAATTTGATTCGATCTCTTCGATAAGTTGATAACGAGATGACAACTACGATAGTACAATCTTCGTAAATATAACTATTTATTACGATAATATACTCATGATAATAAATAATCTATATGTTGAACTCGAAACATCCACCATCATTTATGACGCCTCACTTCATAACAAAAAAATAAAAATTCTATTTGTGTATTAATTATCCTTACAAATTACTAACTAAATCTTATCAACTAAAGATATATCTATATAATGGTTGATTAGCCTAATTAAAGTTTGTCCCAATAAGATGATAATATAAAAAACTGTACATTTTCTGACTAAACCTTTTGATTCTATCTGTTCAAAATCCTATCGAGTCTCTATCCATTGACTTTGAAAATGCTACAAAACTAATTATTTTGTAAGTATTTTTTCAAACTCATACGGATCAGACCATGAGACATAACAGTAATTATCGATAAATAGCTGCACTCATTTTGATACCCAAAACTTTCACTTTACCTTTCCACGTCCGAATTCTTGACTTCTCCGATTCCTAAGTCTTTAAGGGAGCATTCATTTCAGACATGACAAATGTGTGGGTCCCACAGAACTACACTCTGCCTCAGCAAAGTCTGTCCTAACCCGCATACCTCTTCTCTTCTCTTAAACAGCCCAGAAATCCCCATCCCCATCTCTTCCGCCTTGAAAGAGTTGTCGTCACCTCCTCCTCCTCCACCACCACCACCAAGGCAACGACAATGACTGGATTCCACCCGTTTGATCTCTTCGACCCCCTCCTCCCTTCCTTCGACTACCTCGAATCCTCACTCTCCACCTTCACCTCTCCCTTGTCGCGACCGCTGGCGCTGGTGGACGAGCTCCATCACCACCATCGCTCCCTAGACTTCGCCCTTGACCTGCTTAACCCCTCACCGTTCCCACCTGTCGATCTCCCATCACAATGCCTCCTCCCATCCCCCTTGACCCCCCCCCTCGACCTTCTCCCCGCCGCTGACCCCTTCGGCTTCGAGCGCTCTGCCATCGCCTCGTTCAAGAGGCTCCGCGAGCGGGCGGACACGGAGCTGTGCCTCCGGGACCTCAGTGATCGGGTCACCGCCCTCGAGCTCGGGCTCGGCCGGGCCCATAGCCGGGATCTCGATCGTAAGTACACATGGACGGCGGAGATCAACGGGCCTAGGGAGCTCGGGCTCGACCGAAAGTACAAGTGGATGGCCGCCGCCAAGGCGGGCGGGGAGAGGGCGCTGAAGTGTACTGCGGAGTTCAAGGGGGCGGAAGAGGACGAGGGGTTCGATCGGAAGTTCGTCTGGGCGGCGAACGGGAAAGGAGTCGGCGAGACGAACGTGAAGTGGACGGCGGAGTTCAAGGGGAAGGGGAAGGACTCGCCGCTGAGCCGCGCGTACACGTGGGCGTCCTCGACAAAGCCTCGTGAGGACGACGAAGAGGAGAAGGCGGCGAAGAAGGAGAAGAAGAAGGAAAAGAAAGCGAAGGAAGGAACCGTCCATGTGGTGGAGATTGAAGAGAAGAATCCTGGAGCAATCGCCATCAGAAAGGTCTCAGATCATTCTCATTGATGATCTTTTTGATAATAGACTTTTGGATGAGGTTTAGTTGCTTCTAAGGTCTTTCTGATCCCATCTTAGCGTTTGTCTAGAAAATATTTGGATATCATTGGGTTGTTTCTGAGGTAAAACTTCAGTTCTCCTCTTCATTAAGAACATTGTAGAGCATTACATTGCCAGACTGCTACATACATATTTCCTCATTTAGAATATTCTATAGGCATTCCAAAATCTCTCTCTTTTCTTAATGTTTGTAGTCCTTAGTTCAAAATAGGAGGGGTGATTTAGTAGCTTTACACATAACAATGCATAGTCCGACTCAAACTTAGGGTGCTTTTCATCCTTATGAATTTAAAGCTGATTCTTCTCGGCTTTTAATTTTGCAAATGAGGGATTGTGTTTTTAGTAGCTTGCATTAAAAAAGTTATGCTTTCTAGTTTCTAGTGCTCGGTAATATGATTGGCCGGCCAGTTTTAGTATTCATTCTGTATTTGTTGCAACTGAGCATTTTGTACGCGTTAGATTATTGATCGGTATTGATGCTGATTTAAGTTTGTGGATGTTGGAAAGGCTTTTACCAAGAGATGCAACAAGGGGAAAAAGAAAGAACTGACACCACAAGACGCTGCATTGCTGATCCAAGTGACCTTCAGGTCTCATCTGGCTCGCCGCTCCCAGATTCTTCGCTGCCTTCGAGAGCTGGCAGTGGCCAAAGCCAGATTGAAGGAGATCAGAGCTTTCTTCTATAATTTCTCTTATCGCAGACGCATATCAAAGGATGCAGAAGAGTGCCAAAGGTTTTCTGAGAAAATTATTGTTCTCCTCCTGACTGTAGACGCCATTGAGGTAACTTATAGTGTGGCAGAAACCTCATAATTTATCTCTCATGATAGTCTCGTGGTACATGTTATTGGAACATATTTTATTTTTCCTCTCATAGTCTTTTATGGTTACTCCTTAATGTTTTAAAATAATTTATTCTCCATGATGGTGTTGATTTATTGATTGTTATTCCATATGTCTTCTCTTCTTCATCTTTGTTTTTTTTTCCCTACTGTGTAGGAAAATTTATAAGGCTTCCACGTGTGAAAAATCATTGTCTTTAAGGTGATGTTTGCCCCCACTATGAATAGTTCATTATTGGGTTTAATGGCAAAGCACCTTCAGGATACAAAGTCATCAGAAATATGCAGAAGAAAATAGAAAGATTTCACTTATGAGCTTCTTTATGCATCTGAAAAAGAAAAGAAGAAAGTAAATAAGGGGTAGAAAAAGATCATTTTGGCAGTCAATAGTACCTTGTAGCTCTATCAAAGTTTGAGTTGAAACTAAAAATCGAGAATTCACATATATAAGTGCTTGGTTTGAGTGGAATGGTGAGGTTCACATGATCATGAGGTATTTGGTTGAGTTCTTGATTTAGTTTGTAATAGTATCCATTAATGTCTGTCAACTTTTATTGGACCAACCTTGGCAATCTGATCAAAAGACAGGCAACATGGACTAGGTGTAGATTTTGTTCAGTGCAGAAGAGTGCACTTGTATCAAACATTAGGTGGGCAGATAATCCTTCCAAGCATTAAGAAACTAGGTGACAAGACTTTGGTGGTTTGGCATGATGATTGGTTGGACGCTATGGAGTTTCCCAAAATTTTGTAGTGTCATCTTGCTGGTTTATGAGTTGGCAATTGTGATATCTTACTTGGTTCAGGATGATGTTTTGTCTGAATTTGCAAATTATTGGAGTAGTCAGTGCAATGTTGTACTCTTTGCATTTTATGATTGGTATTCTTGGGTATACAACTGTTACAATCTGAAAGCTGATGATTTACGCAATAATTGTGTTATCTATACCACTTGGAACTGTGGACTGATGCACAAACTGATAAGGATGTGAAGTAATATAGGTTTAATACATTTTCAATGTTCTACAGTGCAATATACTCAAACGTGAGGGATTATGGATTTAAGGTTATGTCATCAGACTGTGCTGTCGCAATAAATAATTCTATATTCTGTCCATCCCAATTTTTAAGGCAGCTAACAGAGCAGGCATAAGTTGGCATACTTTCGTTTGGCCTATTCTTGTGTTCACCAAATGCCAATTGTGTGTATGTATAGGCTGACTTGGATACAAGAAACCTCGGGCCTTGCTTTGGCCAATTAAAGGACTTCGTTTTCACCAAATGGCAATTGTGTTTATGTTATTTTAGTGATGAAATGAGGAACGGGCAGTGTGATAGTAGGTTATCTGGCCATGATCATTGTGTTGCAGAGATAGATTGCAGTGGAGGTAGGTGGTGATGGGAGGAGAGAGCTGATGGTCTTCATGACCAGATGAAGTCAGGTAGGCAGGTGGTGCTAATGTGAGCAGAAGGTCTGGATCCAGCCTGGGGACTTGAATACAAAGCTTTAGATTCTTATCAGCACCCCTAGATCAGAGGCCTATGGACATATTCTGATGCCAAGCCTTGAACTTAGGTGGGACTTATAAATGTGTAAGCCATTTCGAATTTAGCCTTTAGCAAAACCATTGTGTTACTCTTAAGAAACCACTCATAGCTAAGTATTCTGACACCATGCAGAATTGGCAAGTCACTAAATGATGCAACTCTTTTAAATAAGTTTGAGGTGATCCTATTTTCACCTTCAAGGTTGGGACAAATGGTATGCTTACAATTCTATTTTGATTTCTTCTCATTTGTGCTTCTCATTGTATGCACTGTAGTAGAAGTTACATAATACTTGGTCACATGTTTCTAAAAGAGACTAAAAACTATCTGCACGTGAAATTTGAATCTTCTGCAAATTTGTTAAGTCATTGAATCTGATTGGTGTCATATAAGGGATACATTGAATCTGCAAATTTACTTCTCATTTTCTTTTGTGCTCAATCGACTATATCTGCCACCTGCCTTGATGTTAGGGACCGGATTACATGGTGCGGGCAGCAAAGAAATCAATGGTTGAAGAACTTGACGCAATGCTAGAGGTGGTCGATCCACAACCATCTGGGAAGTTGGGTTCTATGAGGCGTAGAAAGTTTGATCTTCCTGATGCTGGTCAAATCTCAAAGGAAATGATGGTAGGTGTTGCTGAAGTGGTTCAGCTGCTTGATCAAGAGTAACTACGAACAAGGAGAAATAACCTATCGCAGTTAGAGATGTCAACTTGATAGGCATGGAGGACATTATGGTATCTTAGAGAGAGGTTTCAAGGACTTGTGCTTCTTCTTGTCTTGTAATACTGGTTTTATGTTGGTTGGTGGAACTGCTTTAGATTTTTGCTGGTTACTTCTTTTTATGCTCTTAAATAGTGGATCTTATTTGTGTTCTAAGCCAACCTGCATCTAGTGATCTTTATGGCCATTTCCTTATTGCATTTGGATTTTGGGGTTTCATGTTGATAACACCAAGCAGTCCTCGCATCGAAGCGAATTCCTTCACTGGTTTCCTTATGATTCTGTCAACATATTTGGTGTTAACTTTGCTACACACAGCTTTGCAATTTGCGCAGGAACTGCAAATGGGAGACTCCATCTTCTATGCACCAAATGCCGTATTTGTATTTCTAGTTCCAATTCATAGATCCATTGAGACCAAAATGACACCGTTCGTCTCTGCTACTCGTGAGACTAAAATGATACTTTTGGATTAGTTTTGCTAATTAATCATCATCTCATAATTGATGTGTTTGCATCTCAATTTTGGACATTTCATTATCTCATAATCATCATTATCTCATAATGACCAAAAACTGTTGCATTCCATTCGAGGGTTAACCAAACCCTACACGAATCAGACTATAGCGGGTAAGGGTTCGAACTCGTGACCCGTTTAATTCGACGCTTATTTTGGCCCGACCCAATCTGCCCGAATCGCCGCACTATCTCCACTTTGCTAGTTGGCGATTCCATGGCGACACGCCCCTTCCCACCTCTCCTGCGTCTCCGCAGTTCTCTGCTCCCTTCGTCGCCCCTTCTCGCCCTCCTCTCTCTCTCCTCCCTTCGCTGCCGCACCACCAAGCGGAGGCTCGCATCGCTGCACTTCCTTCCGTCGCCTCCGAGAACCTTCCGGAGTCTCGCCACCGTCACCGCGCCGCCCGTGGTGGTCGCCGAGGACGACAAGTACGGGAGGAAGCAGGTCATCAGCGTCACGCCTCAGCTCTACGGCTACATCTTGTCCAATGTCCGCGAACCTCCGGTAACCTCGTGCCACATCGTATTGTGTTTTTTTCTTTGCATCTTTTCTTATCCCACTAATTGCTTTTGGTGGGAAGATGAGTTGATTATGGGTTTTAATTTGACGTGTTCAGATCCTTCGTGAGCTTAGAGAAGAAACAGCGACTATGCCAGGGAGCCAGATGCAGGTACTCGTGCTTGCTTCTTTCTTCTCGTGTGCTGTTCTAGCTGACATTGTCCTGTGAGAAGGTTATCCCTTTGGTCGTTTACTAATGTGCAGTATCATTGCATATTATTGGATACTCAATTATGTTGGTTTTTTGCAATAGGATTTTTTGGACCTAGCAGAACACAAGGTACATGACATGCCATAATAAAAGACCTCCATTAGAGTAATGATTCCTTTAAAGTTAATGTTCCTTCTCCTTTGCATATTAGTCTTAAACTGTTTGTCTTTGGCTATGTCACTTAGAGCTCATCTTCTGCCTTCAAACAGTAAATTTGTTCTTCTCTCCACAGAATTGGTTACTTTTATAAACATGTATTCGGTTGACTCAAGATAATAACGTTTCTAGTAGGTATCTCCGGATCAGGCCCAACTACTAGCAATGCTTGTACAGATTCTTGGGGCACAACGGTGCATTGAAGTTGGCATCTACACGGTGTGGTTACCTTAAACAGCTATGCTGCCTTCAGTTTTAGCTTTGATGCAAAACATGGAACTAACTTGATTTTTTGTCCAGTTCTTTTAATCGGATGTTATGTGTTCTTTCTTTGTAATTGCTTGCATTCGAGTATTTACTGCTGATGTTTAGATGGTGATTAGCTGCTGGTTTGGTATATATATGTTCAAGATTAAATGCTTGCTTTATGCTTTAGACAAGCATGCATACAATTGGCAATGGTTTTAGTTTCAGTCACATGTGGGTGCCATCTTGTTGGCATATTGAGCTGTATGGACCCTCATGTTCCAGCAGAATCAACTGAAGCAAATAAAAAATGAAATTGGAAGTATTATTAAAGGAACTCCTAAAACCTTAAAGATCTATCATCAAAGTGAGTTTAAACATGTTAATTTGAACTAGATCTTCTGTTCACTTCATGAGAAATGACATTGAATCAAGAGAGAGAGAGAGTGTGTGTGTGTGTCCATCAAACCCTACCGTCACTGTGTCCTTCAAACCTTCTATTTAGTTTGCATCCTGAATTTTGTCTGATGCATCAACTGATTTGTGGAAAATCAATAATATATAAGGAAATTGATGATGTGGCCCCAACCAACTATCACACGTCATTGTAACACCATATAGGTCTCACTGCTTCTTGAATGATTTGATCTAATTTCTTAGTTCGGCCACCTGGTCTAAATAGTAGGTCGGATTTCTAGACCTGGCTTCTATGTTGATGACATGATGCTATGGTAGTATGAATGGGCTGGAATCCAGAGGAAGTTAAACCACCTGACACTAGCTTTCCCCATGTCCTTCTTTCCCTTCGTGTATGCATCATTGATCTTTTTGTTTTGCTAATTGTGGTGGCCAAGTAGTAGATCATGTTACCCTTCTGGCAAGTCTTGTGATGAAACCTCGTAATCTACCATGCCTCATGCTACCTATCTTGCCCAACTAAGGAGGAGGACATTTGGCTAGCAGCCCTGCTCAGTCCTTGTGGCTCGATAGAGGTTCTCGCTGTGGATGATCTAGTGAATTAACTTGGTCCACTTCAAATGTCACTTAACATACTCGAGTTGCTCGATTGATGTTTCATAGTCTCCTTGTTTATGTGCTGATGCACCAAGGAGGCATGAATGCCATTGCCAGCTGCAAGGTCTGAGTCGACCTCATCATTGCAACCCTCATGCTCATTAGACCGGTGTATCAATAGCATGTCTATACTTTGCATCTTTGGGGCCATTTTCCAAACAAATGTCAATAGAATAAATTACCTCTTGTTAGCTCTCAATTGTATGTTAATGAAATAAGTGCTGTTATTAGTCCTAAATTACCCTTAATTGAGTATAAATGGAAAAAGACCCTCCTTAGCTCTAATAATCTTTTAATCATATTAATGGAAGAATAAGCCCTTCAACCACCAATAATTACATAATCAAACAACAGTAAGCATATTGTAATTAGCCCTAAATTACTTCTAATTGCCCCTAACTGGGTCTAGATAGAAGAAGATCTAACTAGTCTGGTTAGCCTTTAATCACATTAAATGGAAGAATAAACCCTTAATCCACCAATAATTTCATAAACAAACAAATAAATTAGTCCTAATTACTCTTAGTTAGGTCTAAATCGAATAAAAAGTATTTAATCACATCAAAATGAAAGAATAAACCCTTAATCCATCAATAATATCATAATCAAACAACAATAAGCATGCTTTAATTAACCCGAAATTACTCCTAATTACCTCCTAATTGGGTCTAGAAGTAAGAAAATGATCCTAATTAGGGCTTTATTATTGTTATTATTATTATTATTCTAATTAGCTGTCACATGTTAGAATGAGCTATAAAATCATGTAAGAAGTTGAAACGTCATGCAATGAGCTTAATTTCCTTAATTGCCACTCATTAGACCTTAATGACACTTAACTACCTGACCATACACTAATAAACCTCTAATTAGCCATCAAGCATCATAGAATAAAATCAAAATCATGCAAGAGGTTGATACATGGTCGATCTAAGCTATTTTTTGTTATATACCTCTAGTTAGGTCTTAACTGATCATCAGTGCCTAATCAATTAAGATTTACCAATATTCTTTTGAAGATTGTTATTTTAAAGATATGACTAATAAAAAATTGTGTTCCCTTTCTCCCAGGGATACTCTTCTTTAGCTATTGCACTGGTGTTACCTGAATCGGGTCGGTTAGTTGCATGTGAAAGAGATGTGAAATGCCTTGAAATTGCAAAGAAGTATTATGAGCGTGCTGGCGTTTCTCACCAGGTTATATCCTGCTAATCTTGTCTGCCATGAAAGTGAAGATTGAGTGCTTTCATTTCTTTATTTGTTACCACAATATTTGAATACTCTTTGTTTTTCTTTTCTTATTTATCGTGGTCTATAAACTGGGATTACTGCTTCCTCTTCATTTGAAATGTTATGAAAGGAACAAAACATTAGAAAACCATGGATCATGTAGATATGATCCAAGGAGTCATTTTACATGTTTCTTTGATTGAGATTATACATTGCATTTTTGTGAGTCTTCATCTCCAATGTTTTCTCTTTCATTTTATTTGTACTAATATTCACTGTATTCCTTAATCTGTGTTGGAGAGCTCAAATAATGTATATTTGTGGGTGACCTATTAAAGAAAAACAGAAAGGACACTTGCTTAATGGGCGAGTCCCCCTCTATCTTTTTGTCTTTCTTTTGTAGTATAATCATAAAACATTTCATTTAAGAGAGGTGTGCTATTCATAAGCCTAGCCTTCTCTCTTAGTTTTTTCTTTCGTACCTGTCTTAGTTTTAATAGGTTCAGTTAATGTTCAAAAGAGGTCTAGCACCCAGTTTAAATGGTGTTGAACTAGGTTTCTTTGGTTTTTGGATGGAGAAGGATTAAATAGGTGGTGTTAAGATTTGGTGGTATACTATCTGGTTTAGGTGGTCTGTCACTTGGTCTAGCCATGGACAATTACTTATAGCCAATACTAAAATCTAGTGCACAAGTCTCCCTCTAGTGGCACTTATAGCCATTATTTATACCTTTATGACACTCTTAGTCATATCAAATGCTGACACTACCTATTAAACAAGGCACTTTTTAGTTCTGTAAAGTCACACTAAATATATGGTAATAGAGTTTTCTTTTTCACTCTTCAATTACATCTCTCTTGGTACTTATTTTTTTGCTTTGCTTCTTTGTTCTTTCATTTATTGCTAGCATATTCTTCTGCAATCTAATATGGATACCGTATCCTATTTGATGAATAATGTGGAATTTCTTAGTTCGAGGTTTGATGATGGTGGTCTTAAATTGGTGTAGTTTCTGAATAGCAGGTCTTTGACTTCAGGTTACATGGGGCCAAATTAAATTTAAATTTGAAGAAAAGACATAATATAACCATCAATTACAAAAAAAACTCACATCCTTTGGTGTCTTCTTCCCTGTGGTCCTCTCTGGCAATGGGAAGCTGCAAAAGGTGGAGAGAGGGCAATAGTTTCTCATGTCCAAGGACAAAATCCAGTCTTTGATAAGACCCCTTTAAGATCACTGAAGCAATGCAGTTCAGGCTAGTTTAGCCCTTCAACATAAAATGGTGGACCTACAAGATTGACATAAGAAACACATATATGGGGAATTGAGCATCAGTGGGGACATATCATTTGATAGATGAGACATGTTTTGAAACCTTATTACTTGCTTTTTGGTGATATTTTGTGGATTAGAGACATAACAATATTATGCTTTGTGGCCTCTGTGTCAAATTTTGCATATATGTGAAGCTTCTACTTATGTCATTCTAATTTGTTGTTGATAATTTTTAGGTGGATATCAAACATGGCTTAGCAGTGGAATCATTAAGATCCTTAATCCAAAATGGTGAATCTTGCAGGTAAGGAACTGGACTAAAAGTCAAATATAAGCTGTCTTATAATCATGAGGTGTTATAAATTACTTCACATTTATTTGTAAATTAGTGGAAATTATGGTGCATTAGTATTGTCATATTAACAAAATATATCATTGTAATTTGGTTGTTTATGGTAAATGATGATTATGAAGGCCTCCAACTTGTGTCTTTTGATACTTCAATTACTTGAGTGTTAACAATAACATAGATATGCTGGCAGTGTTGATTTGAATAAAAAAAAAAGATAGAAAGATAACAAGAAAGACGGGAGAAGAGGAAAAAAACACCAAGCAACCATCATGTATCCTCATGAGAGAGAGAGAGAGAGAGAGAGAGAGAGAGGATGAGCCTCTATTTAAAAGCCTATTGATGACTGATGAGCTTGGTTCACGAGCTTATTAACAAATTTTCTCGTGAGCATAAATGAGTTAAGTTTTGTCATTTCTAGCTTGGCTCATTTAAGATCCAGCTTTAGAGTTAGTCTCAAGCTTGGTTCATTAACCTTTGTGAATGAGCTCGAGCAAGTGTTTAACGGGCTGAAGATTCAACTGCTCGCTAGTGATTTGACTCATTTGCAACCCTACAAAAAGCCATGAATGGTAGCTATCTTATATCTTTATAAACTTTTATTGATATATGCTAGCGAACTCCTATATTGAGATATTCCAAACTGTAAAGTGGTAAGGTGAGGTGTCAATTTTTCTTATTCCCATAGCGCATCCTTATCTAATATAACATGACATGAGATGGTTATTTAAATCCACTTAAATACATAAATTTCATCCTTATTTGTCATAATTGCAATTATATCCTTATCTGCTACCTAGCTTATAAAGATCATAACGAAGCAATTGTGCTTATGAAAGTTAAGTATGCATATATTGTACTCTCAACTCTCAAGTACATTAAACTATAAATAGATTGATTGTTCAAGCAACATTTGAACTAGGAATAGGAAATTACCTACCGAAGTTGATTCCACTTTCTTGATTGTCTTTCCCTTAATCAGAAAAGGGTTTATGGTCTAAATATCAGTTATTCTATGATAGGTACAAACAAAATTTTCCTGTAGGTTCTTTTTATTTGTTTTAAACTGCATAATTCAGCTAAATCCAAATACACTGATGTTGCCAGTTTTGACTACAAACTAGTATGGAATTCATGTCGTGGATATATTTAAAACTAATTGTTGGAACAATTTTCTTTTCAGTACATATTAGATTCCACTATTTTTCTATTTTCTAATGAGATGGAACCTCTTTTGTTCTTTTTTTTTATTTTGTAGTTATGATTTTGCATTTGTGGATGCTGAGAAGCGGATGTACAGTGAATATTTTGAGCTTCTATTGCAACTGGTAATGTTCTGTGTGGTTGTGTGGTGTAATATATTTAGTGCAAGAAAAACTAAGAAGTTGCCGGGTGATTCTTTTTAGAATAAAATTCTTGTGCTTTGGTTATGCTCCATTTTATTATGGGAAAAAGATCAATATTACTTTTGATAATTTCTGTCCTCTAGTATTAGACTATCAAACCAAGAAGAGAGAAATGCATATCAAGTAATTTAGTTAAGGATCCGTTGCCATGCCTCTTGAACACACATCAAGGAACAGGAAAAGGACTTTATAGAAGTGAAATAACTTGAAGAGTTGTTGAGTGTATAGCTATTTTCTCGAAGTTTTTGTTTGTTTAACTCTAAAATTTATAGATCTGTCATTTGAGATATATCATTTCATACATGATCTTCATCTCCAGGGTAGTAGAGAGATATAGTTTCTAGATAGATTTGGAATATTGTACACACATGACATAGATTTCTGATAGATTTGGGATGTTATACACGTATTAGTACTTAATTCACACTGTGATGATTCTTCTGAAAGAACTGTAATTTATCTTGAGGTTGAAGTGCATGATATTACATGATTATGGCATGGCTGTGAACTCTAGAATTGCAGTTTTTCGCAAAGCTCCTAGTTGTTCGAAATGGTAAATGGTAACAGTTGTGTTATGTTAAAAATATTATCAGTAGACCAGTAAAGAGATTTGCTTTATTTTACTATTTCAAGTTCTTTGTTACCTTTTGGTGCTCCTATCATGTATTCTAGGTTAACAAGGAAGACAATTTGAGATTTTAAGTTTCTTTCTTTCATCTCTAACATATATGCTAGTTCCCCATCTTGGTGACACTTGCACTGTCCTATGTAAGGTACACCTTTCCCTCATGTTAGCATTGATATTCTTCTGGATTCAAGGGCAAAATCATTGCATCCCTGCCTCCTTCATTGTCTACATGGTACCTCGAGACTGGAAACTATTCCATCATCTGAAACTGATCAGAAAAATAATGACTTAAGATGTACTATCTGTATTGAAATTATGCCAAATGTTCTTTTTAAGTTCTCCAGTTACAAAATCTTCCTTAAAGGGAAACTGGGCTGTGCAAGTTTAGATCACCTTATGGGTAATAATACTCTGACATGGTCTTCCAAATGTTCTGTGAACTTTACTCAATGAAAGAAATAAAAAAAAGATGTTGTGTAGAGTAAATTCTTTCATTACAAATTTGGAAATGGACACCCAACGAGACACTATGAAGATCCAAATAGATATGTGCAATCATGAATTTTTCTGGTTATTTTTTGCTTCAATGTGTTCTATCTCTGTTTGGTTAGGATGAGCTGGAAAAAAATAATTACTTTGAATCTAACTTTGTTTTTAGATTGATGAAACTGAGACTGCACAAAAATCTTGCTCTTCAAACTATCTTACAGGTTAGGATTGGGGGCCTGATTGTCATTGATAATGTTCTTTGGCATGGAAAAGTTGCTGACCCTCAGGTAAGCTAGTCTAATGTCTTTATGTGGATGCGATCATAGTAACGTTTACTCTACCATTCATCCATCCAGGTGAATGATTCCAAGACCATCAGCCTAAGAAACTTCAACAGAAAAATTCTTGAAGACAAGCGCATCAGCACTAGTATGGTTGGTTCTAATTCCTTCACATTAGCTATATGACTTATTTCAATTGATTTGTTTTGATTTCTTTGCTTTTGTTCTCTGTTATTAGGAATCTAACTAAACCATATTAATTCAACAGGTGCCGATCGGCGATGGCATGACAATATGCCAGAAGAGAGCAGATATTTGAGCCAGTGTTAGGAATCTCCACACCGAACAACTACTTCTCTGCAACAGAAGAGGTATTCCATGAATAGTTCTTGAACTGAGACTCTTAACTAAATAAGAGCGAATTGAAGGAAGAAGCTTTCATTGTGGTTTATAATCCCAGCTGATCACTTATCAATTGTGCTTTAATTTACTCGAGAAATATATCATTTACAAATTGAAGTTTCCAACAAGATGGCACCCACATATGACTGAAACTAAAACCATTGACAATTGTATGCATGTTTGTTTAAATTATAAAGTAAGCATTTAATTTTGAACATTTATTTTAAAGGAATCATTATTCTAATGGAGGTCTTTTATTATGGCATGTCATGTACGTTGTGCTCTGCAGAGGAGTTTGTACACTTGGAGTTGCACTCTTGGACGTGTACACTTGGCGTTCAAGGAATACCTCTTTGTCATGCAAACTCGTGTGCACCCTTCCCATAAGACACTTGGCGTTCTCTTCACGTCTCTGTTCTCCCGTTTCCTCCTCTCCCCATTATTAGCCTTATTACCTTTACCAGTTTGTAGACGTCCAAGAGTGCAACTCCGATCGAGAAACCTCATGGAGAAACAAGATCTGGACTTCGTCCTCGTCCCTCTTGGCCTCTTATCATTGGTAGCCTACCATCTATGGCTCCTCTACCGGATCACCCGGCATCCCACCACCACTGTCATCGGCATCAACGCCATCAATCGCCGCATTTGGGTTCAAACGATGATGGAGGTCAGCACATCCCTATTTCACATCGCTTGTTGCTTCAATATACATGGATCGATTGCTGCCGATCTTTCTGCAGGATCCTGCAAAGAACGGAGTGTTGGCAGTCCAGACTCTGCGGAACAACATAATGGCGTCGACGCTGTTGGCGTCGACGGCGATCATGCTCAGCTCGCTGATCGTCGTGCTGATGACAAACGGCGGTAGCAGCAGCCGCCTCCGGGGCCGGGGCTTCGTGGTCGGCGACACGAGCGACCTGGGGCTCTCCATCAAGTTCTTCTCCATCCTGGTGTGCTTCCTGCTCGCCTTCCTCCTCAACGTGCAGTCGATCCGGTACTACAGCCACGCGGGGATCCTCGTCAACGTGCCCGTGAAGAGCCACCGGGCGGCGCCGGCGCTGGCGGCGGAGTTCGTGGCCAGGGCGTTGAACCGGGGGAGCTATTTCTGGTCGCTTGGGTTGAGAGCCTTCTACTTCTCCTTCCCGTTGTTCCTGTGGGTGTTCGGGCCCATTCCTATGGCGTCTTGCTGCTTCGTGCTGGTGGTCATGCTCTATTTCCTGGATGTGTATTCCGGGTGGGGCGAGGAGAGGGCGGAAGAAGAGATGGAGGGATGGGTGGGTAGGGTGACCGTGCATGGGGATTGCTGAGGGGAAGACGGTGGCCCACCCAACCTGAATCAAGATCTGGGCTCAATTCCTCGTTGAATCATGTTGTCGCTGGATTTGATGTGTCAGCAGCTGCCGTCGTAAAATGCTGCATAGATTTTGGCTGAATTCATGGATCGAATGTGCACACCATCATGCAATAATAAGATTGGATTCGTGACACATTCACGGGTCGAATGTGCATTCCATCATGTAACAGGATGGGATGCCTGACATATTATAGAGTATGGGCTTGACAACATGCCGTATTCGCACGCACGAGAGCGACTAGGCTTGAATGCTTGTGGTTTCAAGTGGCATTGTTTGCTAGGTACTTTGGGGATGTGGATAGGGCTAATTATAGATTTACAGTTAGTTAGAGATTTTTATATTTAAAATTTATATTTATAAAATAAAAATATTTAATTATATTTGTTTTAATGTTGTTGATTTTATCGATGAAAAATATCATAATACGTACATGAATAATATAAAATCGATGGGTAAAAATATAATTTTAATGATGGTGACATGGGTGATTGTTGTGGCAGCGATCAGTGATAACGACATGATGGTCGATTTTGTCGATGTCGATCTGAACATCAATGATGAGGAGGAAAATGAGATAGAGCGGTAAGGTATCTATGTCGGCATTGAAGGAGAAAGAGGAGGCATGTGAGGTATTTGCATCATCGAGGGAGAAGGAAAACGAGGTAGGTGAGGTAGAGAAGTGTAGCGTCGAAGAAGGATGTTGAGGAAGGTGAGGTATATGCATCAACGTCGCACCACTCTGCCTCCTCTTCCACCTCTAATGTTGTTTTGCGTATGTGTCGACGTTGGAAGAGGAAGAGGAGGGAGGTGAGGCATATATGTTGGTGTCGCACTTCTTTGTCTCTTCTTCCTCCTTCGGCATCACTTTGCATCATTAATATTAGATGAGGAAGAGGAGGTAAGTGAGGCATTTGTGTTGTCGACGATAAGGAGGGAAGAGGAAGAGGAGGCATGTGAGGTATCTGCGTCGGTGTCACACTACTCCGCCTCTTCTTCCTCCTTTGGGGTCGCTTTACATTTGCATCAGCGTCGGAGGAGGAAGAAGAGGCAGGTAAGACAAAGCAGTGTGGTGCTGAAGGAGGAAGAGGAGGCAAAGCAGTATAACACCGATACAGATGTCTCACCTCCCTCCTCTTCTTCTTTTGGCACTGCACCTCTCTGCCTCACTTGTCTTTTCTTCTTCCTTTGATACCAACACAGATACAAAGCAATACCGAAGGAGGAAGATGAAGTAGAGCGGTGAGGCACCGATGCAAGTGTCTCACCTCCCTCATCGCTCTTCCTCCTTATTGTTGATTTTGAGATTGACACCAATAAGGTCAACTACCAAGTCGTTGTCGTCGACTACCACCACAACAGCTACCCATGATGTCATAATTGAAATTATCGTTCATATATACGTATTATATTTTTCGATAGTAAAGCCGACAATATTAGGGTAAATGAGGTTAGATATTTTATTTTTATAATTATAATTTTTTAATATAAATTTCTTAAGTGGCTGAGATACTTAAAAAAAATCTAATTACAAGAAATAATATATAATTAACCTAACGTGAATGTGAACATGCACAACGTGTGCAAAACGACTAGGTTATCTGATCAATGCAACGATGGGCTACAAGCTAAGAACAATTTCAACCTAAAATACCTTGTTAGTTCATCTAGATTCATACAACTTCTCATGCTAAGTCGGTAAGCTCTTGTGCAATTTCTTGGATACCGCAAACATTATTAGAAATACTAATATCATCGAAAACATCTTGGATTATCGATTATTGACCTCCACCGCTGCTGTTATCGGAAATATCTTGGATTGGCTTTGTTTGTTTGAGAAGTCTAAAAGTAATACATGTATTTAGGAGGGGAAATCTTTCGCTAAATTGGTTAGCAAATTATGCTAGAATTTATAGTGAATTAATTAACAAATTATGCTAGAATTTATAGGGTGGATGACTTTTGAAAGAAAGAGGATCCTTCATATTCTATTGTTTTGATTGCCTTTGATATTAGGATGAATGACTTTTGGACCGAAAAATATTTTCTAGATTTTATTGCTTTGATTGTTTTTTATTTTAGGGACAATTATTGTAATCACTTTTTATAGTAATTTAGTTTCTATAAAAAAAAAAACTCTAAGGAAAGAAAATATATACTTACCATAGCCATAGTTATAACAACACATGGATTTATACCTTGGCACATACGCATATAATTATAAACATATACAAAATAAAAAATAATAATATCATCTACAAAGATCGATCAAATTAGTAAACTTGATAATTTATAATTTTAAAAGTTTTACCATTAACATGATTATAAGAACAGTTTCTTCACTCTAAGAAACCTTCCATAAAATCGAACGATCGAGAAAAAAAAAATTAAATTATAGGATTATGTTTAGTGAGCACAACTTAGACAAGCAATTTTAGGCCAAAAAATCCATCAATATTTAGATGCTTTGTGCTGAATGATAAAGATTCTTAAGGTAAATTGATTACTAAATCCGAAAAACCTATATTTCTTAGACATTCAACAAACCTTTAAGGCTTGTAGAACTTACAATAAAAAGTAAATTCAATTATATAAAGATTAAGTATTAAATTCAAGACATGAATGAATTGGACACTCATGTCACATGCTTGAATTTGGATTAAAATCATAAGAAAAATAGAAATGTTGCTAGAAACATTATTTTCATGAGCCTTGGTGGGAGCACCACCAACCTTTTTCTATGTCTATTATCACGAGTGAAAGCATCGTTAGAATTGGTATGGTCTCTCGGAATAAGCCATAAATGATAGAAATTTAAAATTAATAAAATATTGCTATAAATTGAATACTTAGGCTTAATAGAATTCCATGAAAAAAGACACAAAGAAAAAAAGTGGTTTTATCTGAAAAAAGGAGAAATAAACGAGTTTTTTTAAAAGATAGATTTTTAAAAATATTAAGTAATTTAACCCATAAAAATCTTAATAGTATATCGGCTATCGTCTTATCATTTATATTCATTTTAATTTACGTTTATGTCTTATTATTAATTCTCATGATTGTATTATATATATATAAGAATATTTTGAATATTTATTTTCAAAATATTTTTTAATTTTTCTCCATCAAGTCCTAGTCACTATGATTTCTTATTACATATATTTTGCTAAAATATGTGAGAGTTAAATACGTTTTTTCTATTACAAGAATAAATAAATAGGCAAAAAAGCCCCTGATTATTAAAAATAAATAATAAATAAAATATTGGAAACCGATCGCCGAAACCGATCAATCATACCTCCCTGCCTTTGTGTAGTAATCGTTTCTGATCTTACAGAGACAGAGGAGAGAGGCGATCGAGATGGTGGAATCGAACGCACTCCTGGAGGAGGCGGCGCGGCTGGCGGAGGCGGCGCGGGAGCTCCAGGAAGCTGCCGCCATCCTCATCTCCAGGACCCGCAACGAGGAGCAGTCCCTGCGACAGCGCGCTGTCGCCCTGGAGTCCGACCTCCGGAGGCTTCAATCGTCGCTCGATTCGACCGTCAGAAAGAAGGGTGAGAGCGCCACTGGCGGGGGCGTCGATCCGAAGATCGCAGAAAAGGTCGGGGTATTCCCTTCCCTTCCCTTCTCTCCGCTGGATCTCGATGTGGTTCCATTCGCTCCAGCCTCTCATTCGTTTCGTTGTGTTTTAGGTTGATGAAGAGTTATGCAGGGCGAGATGCGTCATCAATGATGGGGATGTTGCATCACTGCTTCTCAGCAAGACCCATGGTAATTTGTGGATGAATTTGGGATGACGAGATGCGGTTTTCAGGTTGTTGGATGGAAAAAAAGAAATTAGGGATTTACTTTTGTTTAATTCGTATATTCAGGTCGGTTCTTGAAGATGTTCCTTGGCCCTGTCAATGTACGAGCAACAAGGAAAGAAGTCCAGCTCAAAGTGAAGGAGGAGTACAATAGCTACAGGGTATGCCCCTATTTTGAGTTTCATGTGTTACGAAATTTGCCTACAGAGTTTTGTTACATAATCTCGTGGATGACCAGACTGTTCTGTAGGTTTGATAATTTTTATCGCTTTCTTTCCATGTTTACCCGAGCATCTTAAAACTGGAATTTGAAACATAGATATGATTCCCTCTGATGTCTTAATTGCGTCCTTATTACTGGTTGATTCCCTCTGATGTCTTAATCTGTGATTGTTCAGCTGAATTAAATCTTATACCCAAGGAAGAAACGTGAGAGGTCATGTTTTAAGATTTGGCTAAAACTCCTAGGAGAAAATTTGCGGCATCAACCATGAAAGATACAGAGCAAGTAGAAACATCTAGCGGGGCTGTACAGCGGGCAGGTCAGTTAGAAAATGCTATGAAATACGCACAAAAGAAAAATAATGTTAAGTTCTGAATGGAATAAAAATGTTATCTTCCTGTTGAATGAAAATAAGACTTTTTAATGCAATGCAACTTAGTCCATAATGTAGGAGAGAGATTCAACCTAATGCTTATTAACAGTATAAATTAAATTTCTAAAACCTATATAGCTTAGGAATGTCACATTTTGCTTTTCAATACCAAACTCTTGCAAGATTGGTTTGTTTCCATGTGCATAAAAAGATAGCAAGTTAAATTGCTACTTCAGAACTTACAGATGATCTTTGTTGTCCCGTGAAAGTAGTTACTATGCTGGGGCGGGGGTGGGGAGTCCCCTAATAGAAGGTCTTTGTTGGTCTTTGTTGTCCCCTGAACTTACAGATGGTCACATGTGACAGCCTCCATCAACCTTGAACATGTCCGTAGAAGATGGGAACCTAATTCATGATATAAGGTAAGCTAATACATGAAAAATTCCCATACGTGGTAGAGCTAATGGGAGGATGGGTATGATGTCGTGAGATCTTGATTTTTAAAACCTTGCTTTCGGAGACATTGGGCCCTCCATTTTCATGAAAATTTCTTTGAATTTGAGTCTTTAAGTTACCAAGTTCTAAGATTAAACATGAAGCCGATCTATATCCTGTGAACTTTTGCTGCCATGTGACATTTTTTAGTTTAATGCTCCAGGAGAATATGCTTTGAAAAATTACATAGTTATTGATGGTTTATTTTAATGTTCATAATTTCGGGTTAATGCTCTGTACGTACTAAGTTTTGGAAAATTCCTGATAAAAATAAAAAAATACCCAGAATAAGTCCTGTACTTCCCAGTACTGTGTGATACAGGCCTTGGACCGGACATACCGCCCAGTTTATCGTAGTCCATCTACCGATAGTTTGTCAGATTGCTAAATACAACCCGGGCCTAATCCTACTGGACCACATTGCAAACTTTGGTTTGATTATAAATAAGTCTACTGCTATAATACCCCAGATCAAAATTTTACAGAAATCTGTTGCAATAATAAGTTTATGAACTACATAAAAGTTTGCTTCCTTATTATCAATTGTTTGATTTACTTAAAAGATATATGGATAAGAAAGATATGTTATACTAAGTATTTGATTGGCTATAATGCATGCACAAAAAAATGCACATATAAACTTTAATGTTCTTCATGCCAGGACAGAACAGCCTTTTTATTTCTTCTATTTCCGTCCACTCTTCTTCTTTTGAGATCTTGGGTTTGGGATGCGTGCCTTCCAGCATTGCCTGTCCAGCTATATCAGGTATAAAAATATTTTGACCACAATTTCAGTTGTCTACATTGGTGAGTATTTTTTGTAAATAAGTTATTCTGTGGTGCTATTTGTGCGTGATACTCTCAGGTTTGGCTGTTATACCTATACACAACTTTAGCTTTGCGGGAAAACATATTGAGAGTAAATGGAAGCGACATTCGTCCTTGGTAAGGAAAGTTCTCGTTTGTGCTGTTTATTCCTCCTATTATGCAGTATAGAAAAGCAGGCAGATTTAGCTTGGGATAGTTATTTGCCAATATCTTCTGAAGTTGGAGCATTTCTTTGTTATCTTCATTTGTTAGCTTTTCAGCTTGCAATTCTTGTCAAGAAAAAAATGTTTATATTTTGATAAACTTATGGCATGTGCTGCCTTGACATGGCTATTCTTTTTGCATGACCCAAATTTCTGGTAGTTGTTCTCTTTTTCTAATTTCTTAAGATTTTAGCTTCTGATAGATTTGTACATATTACTCATACAACTACCGTATTTGGCCCCCTTGCAACCTGGATGACCAAGCTGTGGATATTGCACCTCTTTAGGCCTTGTATTGCCAGGAGTGCTTGTTTGCCGTTTTAACTCATACAGCTACTCAACAACAACTAGTCAGAAATTTCTTTTTCATCTCTGTGAATACTTCTAATTTTGTTAATACAACGTGACAGACATAGACCAACATGCTTTCATGCTGACATAAGTGCACGGTCAGGAGAAAAGCAGTAAAACAATTAAAGAAGAATCACAATGAATAAAAAGGTTAGAAAATTTGAGATTTGGTTGTCTGTGGAAATGATTAAAAACATAAATAGAAAATGAGATTGGTTTCATTTTCAGGTTATGGCTAAGGTAAAACTTAGACTGAACCAAACCTTTGGCTTTGTCACCTATAAATCTGAAACTAAACTAGATCAAACTCAATGGAACATTCCCGTTCGTGGTCGATGATAATAATGTATGATTTAGATTTGAAATCATCAGCTGTGTTCCTTCTGATCTCCTTCCTTGCCTGTTGTCCATATACAGTCTCTTTTTCATATTTACACACTGTAGGACTACATACAGTGGCTCCACAACCTTGAAAATATCGGTCACTGAATCCTAGAATCTAAAGGAAAGATTAGACTTTTCTATTTCTTTCCATCTGAAGAACTGACGACAGTGAGTTGGCCCATTTGGCGGAAGTGAACATTGCCCTTAGATCTTTTTCTGTTGAATTCAAGTCAATAAAGTTAGTGAGTGGAAACTGAGTGATGTTGGGCAGTAGGATCTCTCTATGTTTGAACTTTTACATCATGACATGCATTCATAAACGTTATTGATGTATCAGCTGATGCTGTGTGCTCTTGCCACTGTCCTTTTAACCGTTGCTGTGCTATCAATGTGCTTTATCATTAAGTCAATACAGTGGGCTGTGCAAAGTATCCAATATAAATGCTCCTTACGGCCCATCAATTGCTCACTTTCCTTCCTGAAGTTTACCCCTTTATCTGTTACCACCTGCATTGTATACTACAATCCAATCTCCTCCACGATTGGTCCATCAAGCCCTCTATGTAGTATGCATTGTGAATGTAGTTGTAAGCATCAATAGACTTATGAAATACTATACTTCTGTTATAAGACACCAGAAAATGAATGTTGTTCATCCTGGTAGGCCTGGACCTGTCATCATATATCAATGTAACATCATCGAGGTCCCATTGCTTCTATAATGACTTAATACAGTCTATGGTCTCTTGGATGTACTCATCAAGATAGTTGCCATGTATTTTTCTTGGGGTCAGATATTATATGTTGGGACCAACCTTTTGGAT
Source organism: Musa acuminata AAA Group (assembly GCF_036884655.1). Lineage (NCBI taxonomy): Eukaryota > Viridiplantae > Streptophyta > Magnoliopsida > Zingiberales > Musaceae > Musa > Musa acuminata. The sequence goes on along the minus strand of NC_088350.1, from coordinate 32,155,049 downwards.
AGTGGACATCATACTTTAATAGCACAAGCAGTTGAACCATTTGACAATTGCTTTTTTGATATCCTTCCTTTTCTTCATTGGCTCAAAAGAGACCCCAGTGGGTCTTCTGAGTTATACTTACCTCAAGCAGGCTCAGTCCTAGTAATGAGCTTAAATCGGGCGGTAAGCTCTATTTCACAAGTGGACCCTTCGAAACTAGGTGGTCCGCATTTTAGTCCTTATGTGGACCAATATTTAATAGGCTATTACGGACTTAGCTGGTTTTGCCTAAATCATGTAGTAACTTTACGTGTCTGTCCGCAAAGAGTCTGCCTCACAAAAATCTCTTATGGTGCTATAAGGACCTGCAAAAGAGAAGTCGAGTTAGAGGAAGCATTTAACTCGGGATCCCACAAGTAGACATTTTAGCGAACATTTGATAGGCAATGCAAATTACAAGCATAGACTTCGCAAGCTCTGAATAGTCGTACGACAAAGGGTCGAAGGAGATCCGCCATGGTCAAAAGTCCTCATAAGTGTTCATCTGACACTATTGCAGAACAAGACAGCGAGTAAGCCTGAACACTACCCCAAAGGCTCATCCAACCATGTGTCACCTGGGTAGCTCTAGGGTGTTGTGCTGGCTGACACTCTGCACCACTCTGTGAAGCTAGAAAACCCTAAAAATGATTGTCTGGATGACCTATTTTTGGACAGTTTTGCCTCTACGCGATAACTGCACACAGCTTACGTTTATAGGACTAAAACGATCATAAAAGCCAACCAAAATAGGACTATCAAGCCTACTGCAAATCCTCTGCATGCTGTGCAAAGTATGAACAAAATCAAAGGACACAGACATACATATTCATTACGTCGAACACCCTATGTACAGATTTGTCCATGATAAGACGGTAGGTACCAGTCTACTTGGTTTCCTGATCCTTGACATTTAGTTGAGATTTAAACCCATGTATAAAAGCATCATTCTTATATTGAATGTCAGAATTGGACTAGATTGAGTAGCACCCAAATCCAATCTTGATGCAAGTGTGGTTAAGTTTTGTTTTTCTCGATCTAGGTTCATCCAATCTAGGAAAACCTTGTGGAGCCTGACAATGGTTCTGCTTGGTCTCATAGTTTGAATTGGGTTGGTTGCTTGTTCGCAAAGCTTAAATGTTAGCTTAGCTAGAAAGAGCACACCAAACAAGTGGTAATGAAGAGTACTTTCATAGATGTATTCACTATTGAAAGGTGTGTTGACCTTATCAATGTTTCCATATTTCTTTATATAGATGCTGATGTTTATTTGTTTCTGCATTTCAATAAAAAGTAATAACAACATGCCTGTAAGTTCATGTTTATGTACACATATAATGTTCTCTTCTCTTTATCTTCAATTAAGGCATGAGCACCTTAAGCATGCAGTAGTTCTTGTCAATAAAACATTTGCAATGCACTCCAAGCCAGAATTAGCTGGCATAAGGAATTTAACAGGTCCTTGAGGCTGCTTCGCTAATAGATATTAGATCTATGTATATGTATCTTTCGAAAATAGGTTTAGAGGGGCTTACTGATTTATGGATTGCAGATTTGTAGGAAGCAATTTTGAGAAGCAGATTATGAGCATATTTTGGATTCATCTGTGAAAAACATTGTAGTCTTGCTCAGTGCCTCCTTGTTGTCTCCCTTTATGTAAGCAGGATCAATTTGTTTGTAATTTAATGATAACCTTTGGGCATCTCTCTCTTTTTGTGCTTGTGTAGGTGGATCTGCCATCACTATTGCGCCATGTTGATGGCCCTTATTAGTCTCACATGGGAAATAAAGCGGCAACCTGATTGTGCTTACAAACAGGTATCAGCATTTGCTATTTCCAACTATCATGAAAAGTGTTTCTTAAGTCAACATGTGTGGTATTTTCGCAGAGAGGGGTGCAACTGTTCCTTAAGTGGGCTATGATGCAAGGTGTTTCTATGCTTTTACAAAACAGATATCAGCGTCAAAGGCTGTATACTCGCATTGCATTGGGCAAGGTGCCATCTCATAGTCTCCTATTAAGTTCCCGATTTATATATTGACTTGCTTTATATACACACTTTGTTGAGTTCAGATACTTAAATTTGTAGATTTCCCTCGATAACCTTATCAAATGATGTTCTATAATCTGCACTAGTTACATAGATGATCAAGAGTGGGCTCATGATAAATCACTATAGTTAAATGAGCATTTTATGCCAGTTCCTTCTTATCAATTCACTCAATTACTGATTAATAGGCAAGTTGCAAGGTGGGTTTTACTCTCCAAACTTGCATTTAAGTTCTAGTTAAAATATTTTCATAACCTGCCTATGTCTTACAGGCCAAGATTTTTATTTGGCTTGTGCTTATAAAGAAGGTGCACTTAAAGGAGGTTCTTCTATGAAGGATTGGATTACTGGTACATCCTTTAGCCCTGGTGGAGACAAACTTGAATTTAGTGATCATCTTCTTTGATACTCCTTGGCCAAAAAGCATCTAGTAACAAGGTTTAAATCTTGGTCTGATATTAGTTTCAACACCTTGTCGGACCGATACAATACCAGTATATCGGGAGGTATATGAAAAAATAATTTAAAAGAAAATATTGAGTGATACCATACATATTTGTGATCTTGATCAGCTGTTAAATATTTGTTAGTACGTACTGGTCCGACCATTATTTGGAACCTTATCTGGGAGCTACTCTTTTGACCCTTTATTTTCAAACATCTACCCAGTTCACCAGCATGTGTCCTAACTGGAAGAAGATTAAAATACCTACTTTTGGAGTTCAGATTATTTTTTGTGACTTGCTTGTGCATTTAAAAGGAAAGAAACTTGGGATTGTTCAAGGGAGTTTATCCTCGGTATATCCTTCAGTGTGTTGTTGAAGTTATTCTCCCTCCACCTTAAAAGTTATTCCACCTTCCAGAGGTGTTAGGGTTTGATGTTTTTATGGAGTATTTCTTGAGATTCTTATTGTAATATCCTATTTTCTTCCTTTTTTTTTTTTTCTTTCCTTCCCATTGTACCTTGTCGCCTAAGTGAAATAAGATAACAACTTCTTCCTTATCCTCAGAAGAAATATCCTCAAAGCTCATCTTTTGTATGTGACCCCATAAGCTGGCTCTGCATATGGGAACTGTGGGACGTTGCTGGAGACCTGGATAGCTAGCTGCAACATATTTTTGGCATGTGACCCCATAAGCTGGCTCTGCATATGGGAACCGTGGGACCTTACTGGAGACCTGGATAGCTAGCTGCAACATTTTTTCGGCAGGAAGGGGTATTTACAAAGCCACCATCAAATATAATGTTAAAGTTGGAGTGGCATTAGACTCGAACATAGATCTGCGCTCTAAAATTTCAAACTAACACCATCCAAAACATCCTTGTAAGCTGGCAATACTTTTATATGTAAAATGTGCATCCTGATGGAAGATCTTGAGCAACAGGATGCTACACCTTGGCAGATCAAGTTGTTGCGAAAAAGTTTGGAACAAAGTCCTCTATCTTTTTATTGCATGTGAATTAGTACCATTAATTTAATGGAAAAGAGTTAAAAAAATTGATTTGCAAGATAGAATAGCTTTTGTAACCTTATCTTTTTACGCTGTGTTTTTTGAAGTATTATTCATGTATGTTCATCTTCCATGTTGGTCACATTTTAGCTTCCATCACAGGCAAAAAGAATGGATGTTGTGTGGGGAGAAACTGCTGGTGTTGAAGGCCAATTGTGGTTGTTATGCCCCATTCTCTTCATTTTGCAGGTAACATAAGTAGAAAACTCTATGACATTCCTAAAGTTGGCTTTTTGCATGCTGTTACAGCGTCTGGCAACATTTGTTGCTAGTTGTATCAATTATTTCTCCAGTGAAAGAAACAGAGTGAAAAGGATCTGAAAGTTAGATTTGTAAAATTGAATATAATAATTCCTTTATGCTATGTAGAAATTTTCTGTTCTCCTTTCTGTCACTTTATTTTAAAACAATGCAGTTTTGAGAAAATTCACCTTTCATATGAAGCAGTTAGAAATCACAAGTCAACTGGTAATTTGCATGGAAGATTTTGTTCGTTGTTAAAATCAAATGGTTTCTACTAATCCGAGATGTCTTCTCTTTTCTTTCACAAGCATAACTTTGACTCTTACTGATGGTTAATTTTGTCGTACAAACTTGCTGGCCTCAGGGCTTTGAAGCATATGTTGGCTTATTACTACTTCGTACAGCTTTTGTTGGTATTATTTGTGAGTGGCAGGCAAGTTATTGTATCAAATTTTACTTTGATTCTGATGTTCCTTTCCATTATTAAACAGACTAATTAATTTGCACGATTTAATTGCTGATTTAAGGTGTTTTCTAACTCTTGCAGGTTATCGTTTGTGGAATATTGCTGGTTTTGATGGCAATTGGTAACTTTGCAAACACCATGCAGACACTTATAGCAAAGTCCAGATTCAAAGCTAAGATGAAAAGAACAAGGAGCAAGTAGGATTTTGATCAATGTATCTTGACTCAGGATCCTTCACCAATTGATTCCAAATCATCCAAGGCATCGTGATGTGGATAATGATCAAGTTTACTACATTTGCTACTTCAAGCTTGGTCAAGTTCTGAAATGCTATTCGTGTTCAAAGCAATGTTGTTTTGTACGGCTCCTACCAGGATGTCTGTTACTAGCAGTTGATCTAATCATCCATCATGAGGTTGAGTGTGGTTTTGCTATGTAGTTTACAATAGTTGTACCTTTCTTTCCTTTTTTTTGGCGCATCACAATTAGATTAGCGTTTCTTAAGAAACCATACGCAGGGAACCAAGCTCAACTGCTCTTCTTTTTGTTTGTGGTTTATAACGAGTGTACGCCATATTACCCTTGCAGAATAAATGGTGAAAGTAACAAATGAAGTTGCCTTTTATTAGACTGTGCGGCTGCTGCTTGCAGCACAGCCTTTATTTCCTTTTCTGCCTGTCCGTGTATTCTTTGCCTGCCATTGCGTACGTGTCTTCGTCTTATACATGCACCGATTTGGTTTTGCTAGTTGGCGGTAATCTCTCTTTCATGTGTCTGCATGAAAAGTTTTTTTTTTTTTAGGGTTGATTACATAATAATTTTTATAATTAGATTTTCTTAACATTTTTAAATCTTTATAGTTATAGTTATAAAAATAAAAACATCGTGGATATTTTTAATGTCATCGGTTTTATTGATGAAAACATAAAAATAAATGATAAAAAGATATTTTTAATATTTTAATTGGTGATGGAGGACAATGCCAATGGTGGTGGATGGCAGCATCATTAGGGTCGTAGGTGGTCATTATGGATAAGGAGAGTGATGGTGAAAGGTGAGGAGGTATTTTGTATCTGTATCGACATCGATTGGGGTCGTAGGTGGTCATTATGAATAAGGAGAGTGATGGTGAAAGGTGAGGAGGTATTTCGTATCTGTATCGACATCGATGCAGATGTAGAGCGACATCACTTTGCATTTGCATCGTCGATCCCTTCGTCGCTCGTGACGAAATGGTCACTCGAGTGGTTGTTGTAGATGAGAAGAGTGACGACAAAAGGTGAGAGACGCTCCACATCTACGTCGACACTAACAATTGTCGAGCGGCCCTCACCTCTCGTCATTTTGCATCTGCGTCGCGATCGATGCAATTGTCGAGCGACGAAAAGGTCATCGATGCAGATGCCGAGCAACTCTTTCATCACTTAGCAACTGTGTCGATATCGACACAAATGTAGAGCGACGAAAACGTCGCTCGACAACTATGTCGGCATTGACGTAGATGTAAAGCTACCTTCATCTCTCACCATCGCTCTCCTCATCTACAACGACTATCCCGAGCAACCCTTTTATCGCTTTGTATTTGTATCAACGTCGATACAGTTGTCAAGTGACGAAAGAGCCATCGACATAGATACAAAATGACTCTCATCTCTCATCACCGCTCTCCTCATTCACAACAACCATCCGCGATACCCAATGATGTCGCCGTTTGTCACCACCAACTAGAACATTAAAATTATCTTTTTATCATTTGTTTTCGTATTTTCAACAATAAAACTAACGATATTAGGATAATTGAAACTACATGTTTCACTTTTATAACTATAAAAATTTTAATATAAAATTTTTAAGTTTAACAATCGGGATAACAAAGAAGTCCTAATGAATCATTTTTAAGTTTATGGCATTGTCTTATGCTTATATTGCTTAAAAAAAATGATTCTTTTTCTATAGAATATAGTTAAGTATCGTTGGATGCCAGGGTAAATTGTACGTGATGGCAACAGGTGGAAACCAACAACGCTTGAGAGGATTGCTTCCATTTGCCTAATCTTAGTAAAGTTGGTCGACCAAGAGGATGATAAAAGAGTCCATAAATATAGAGTTTAATGAAGTTATTCTTTAACAATATTTTCTCTTCTAGAGTTCCTTTCCCTATCTTCTCTTGTCTTCCCTCTTTTGAATGCTACCTTCTTTCGTTGACTCAAAAAATAAGCATCCTTTGCAATGTGAAGCTCAGACCGTTCGAGGTCTTCAAACAGCTATAGCTCATAACTTCTTCAATGTACAGATAGACGAACGAACTCCTCTACATTATGCAGTACTCAAAGAACCAGTTGACTTTTCTTGCCTTCTCACAATCATGCATTGCTACCATGAATGTAATTAAACAACTTGTAGAATTAGACTAGATATCTTTCGTAATGACCTCATACGGTCCTTTTGTAGGACCCTGAAAATTATTTTATTTTATTTTTTTACAAAGAAAAATGAACATCCTATTGCATGCATAGATTGCTAAATGAAGAGTTCTTAAGTTTTCATCCTCCTTTGGGTATCATCATTCTTTTCCCTCTTGTGAGCATTCACTAGAGTATCAAAGATTATAAAAGATTCTAACCCTGTGAAGTGGCCATTGACACATGCAACTTATATCCCTACCACTGTGCTAGACTTTAACCATTAGCGACAAGGTGTTTCCACCAGCATGTCAGATGCCCTTGAGCTAACCTTAAGGCTGATGGTGACCTAAATCCAACACTGTTAGGCTATGGACAAATCTTTTGGTAGAGACTGCAGGTATCCCAGTGGATCTACTTCTAAAGTATCAAATGGCTCTCTCATGTTATTTCCTGAAACTTAAATGATTGTAACAATTTAAGAGTTTTAATACTGACCTAGTAAAATGAATATAACCTTTTTCCAAGCTGGTTGCAGTCTTCCTTTTTCACATCTTCTGTAGTTGGATTGAATAACATGCTCGGCTCTTCATCGAGGGGTATAGAGTATACTTGGGAAAATGCTCGGCTCTTCGTTGAGGGGTATAGAGTATACTTCCTTAGGAAAGAGGATTACACAACCTGCAAAAAAAACAAAAAGAAGGATAAAACTTAGAAACAAACCAGTAGTGTCTATTCACATTACCTCAGGATGCCCAGGTCGAGGTTTTCCTTTCTTGATGGAAACCGAACTGAGGTCATGCCGGGCTGCCACAACCCTTGAACATTCTCGAAAAATAACCATAGAGAATAGCCTCCTGAAGGGAAACAAAATTGAAGTATTACAATCTAATAGCCCTTGGAGTGGATTTATATCACTTTAGGGCACCGAGGTGACTGCTGTTTATTGGTCAACTTCAATTGTCTCATGCTCAAAAGATTGGTATAAAATAGATTGACAAAAGAATTTTATGTAAATCTGTCTTTCCTTCAAGGATGGAGAAATGTGCCCACCGAGAGTTAAATTACCATGCCAAAATGTATTTACAATCTTTACATGACCAATTAAAATGTGTGGAACACATAGACGCAATGAAAACAAAGGAAAAGAATAGGATTGAAGCCTTCATACAAGAACTTCGTTAGATTCCTTTAACTCTTTCCAATCTTCTAAGAAGTAGTGGTCCAACGGATGTGATATCACCTCATAAAAGCAAGCAATGAAAATGTCATGAACTAGAAAAAAATTGAGTAATATTACGACAGAATTCTACCATCTTTTTTATTAAAGTACCTGCACCCAGTGTAAAGACAATTATTTCTCGATCTTCATATGATGATATTTCAAGGGCTAATTTTTCAACCACATCATCCTAAGTGAAGCACATGAAACATTAAAACACAAGGGTTTCTGACAATTTTTGGAAGCTCAGTTGCTATGATATGAAGATTCGATCGGAAAACCCAATACAAAAACACATTGCATCCAAGATACTTTTTCAGTATACCAGTATTAGCTTCATCTTAAATGCTCATCTACTATTTTATTGAAAAGATAAATGGTTAGCTTACAACTAAAGTTGTTATGGTCACTGCATAGACCGTTAGGCTGCTTAATAGTTAGGAATGATTCTTTTTACCTCACCGTTTCTTCATATTATATTCTGCTAATCATTTGCAGAATATGCGACTGATGATAGCTTCTTTTCTGATAAGTAACAACAGAGACATGTATAATTATCTGATTGAACATATTAAAGAAAAAGACTCAAAATCATGCACCACAATTAAGGTGTTTGACTTAACCAACATAGTATCAGGTGGCTTGCAACTTTAGTTTGCTTGACTATATTAGCTCTCCTCTGCTGCTTTATCAATGCAATAAATTGAACATATAGATCTTATTTCAACTTGATGCAGAATGGCTTAGACTGGCTCAGCTAGTTGCTCCATGGATGCAACTTATGAACACAAGCCAGATTGATGCGAGTCATATTCACATGCATAATTTACTTCTTTTTATAATTTTTAATGATTTCTTAATTGTGTTAGTCCATTTAGTCGCATCTAACAAAGCCTTTTGAGTAACTAACTACCAAGTAGGAATCTAACTGTTTTAGCTGGCAAACTAGGCCGATAGTCATTTGACCTTTGGGAGCCAAGAGAGCCCTTATTTACCTCCAAGTGATAAAGATCTTGGAGTACCCTTATGCGATAAGTGTTATAGTATGTGATTGACAATTATACTATCCTCCCTTGACTACCATGCTCCTACCAACCAAATGTTTCTCTCCTCCAGGTAATTGTCGACATGTACTCCTACCAACCAAATTGTCATCCCTGTTTCTTTTGTTGGGCAAGGATTATGAAGTTGCTATATGTTGACATGCGCCTGACAAGAGCTGCTGGCCTTAAATGTGGCTGTCTCTGCTGCAGGAGCATGCTAGTACCTACTATGCCCTTTAAGGGAGCAAATGTACTTTTAGATAAGTGGTAAGTGTATCCTGTCTCAAGTTAAACATTCTCTAATTGGATAACTTCCAAACTATTATGTGCTTCAAAAATTATTGCAAAAGTATTATTTTGATAGTGCTTCATAAATAGCACTTTCTAATCCGTAGTGTTTCAAGCCACAATACATGCCAGACCATATCACCATGTATCATTTTGACGAGAAATAAAAACACAAGATTTGCTTGTTCATTAGATACCACAGTCCCCCACAAACCCATGTTGAACTGTTGCAAACCATTTGACCGAGGACAAGATCTAGCTTTTGATAACCTAGCATGTAACTTACTAGTAGACTTTCCTCACTGCTGGAACTTGAATCCTTGCTATGCAGCCTAATTCCAAAGCATCAACCCATTTGTTGAGCTATTCTCGACAAAGCACTAGTGATAACGATTAATTAGTCAAAGTAAAGAATGATAATGACAAACATTATACACAGTAGACTTTACGAACAGGAAAGAAAGAGTACAACACATGATATTTTTGTGGACTATATTGTAGATTACCAGTTCATGTATGTATTCAGTTGATCTACCTCCTATCACATTTGCCAGGGCCTCTCCGTCGGTATTCCAAATATTTCTTTCTCTAGCACCGTAAACCTGGAGTTAATAGTTCATAGGTAACATATTGTATCTTGTTCACAAACCTTATCTGACTCTAATCAGAATTACCTTAGTTATGACAACATGATCAGCATCTTTGAAGGCTGTTGAATAATCGTCCATGAAAGCAGACAGACGGCTGAATCAATTATAGTCCATAACGGTTATGCTCGAATGTCCAAGTATTTAGTGACTATTAAAAGGAAGTCCCAAAAAATTCCACCAATTTAGAGAGAACCTGAATGTGTGTGGTTGAAAAACAACCCATATTGCTTGCTTTAGGAATTTTTCCCGAGCCGCTTGGAGGACAGCACGAACTTCCGTTGGATGATGAGCATAATCATCATATATCTGGCATCCATTTATCTTACCAATCAACTCAAATCGTCGAGAAACACCTTCGAATTTACTCAAGTGGTTTCTCACAAAGCAGATTGCTTCATGGATGGAATTTTTACCATTGACCAACGTTACCATAGTAGCAATAACCTGAAAAACACAAAATGAACTAATAAGACACATACCAAGCAAGCTAAAAGATGATATTAGCAATTAACAGAATGTTGAGATGAAGAAAATATAATGTTTATCTGATGCTAAACTGATATGGCCCCCCTTGACCCATATATCTTATATGCACATATTATATGCATGACTCTCCACCCTCTATAAATGTTTGAGGAAATTATCCATAATTGCTTCCTAATTCCTTGACCTACACGATGCTCAAACCACTTTCCCATACGAAATTTCAACACTTGTTGTAGAAACTAATTTAAACATAACAAAAGATAAATTATTAAAAATGATAAATGCAGACCACTTATTCCTTGTAGATTTACATTTTGTACATTCAATACAAAAGTTTTCCAACATTTGTTATGCCCACATAGTTATCAAATTTGTTTTAAATTTTAAAAATTAATGAATTGTTTATAAACAAAGTAACGAATTCCTTTTATATCTCATGAACTGAGTTAAATTTATGGTATTGTTTAACTAAAAGATATGAGCAGATAGGTCACACTCACAGTTTCTTCTTCAGACCCTCCTTAAAACTTGATTTTGCCCCTTGGATAAATGATGAAGGATATTTATAGTAGATCTTGTCTCACCTCACAACACATCTTAGATCTTCCAAATGATATGGTCCCTTCTCCTGACTCTGACCATCCAGTAAGAGTGAATTGCCTTGATGACCTTGTACCTTGCATGACTAGAATTGTGAAGCATGGGTCCACCATGCTAGATTTTTTTGTCACTAAATGGCTTTTTCTTGGGGTCCTGGCCATATTCAAATTAGCTATCCAATTTCCCACTCCTAGGATCTCAGTTTGCTTACCCTCTAGAAGGATTGCCATACCTATATTTGTGTTAAGCCCTTGCTCCATCATGCAAGATAACATCAAGTATTATAAAAGAGAACTATCAAGTTCTAGGCTAATCAAGGTATTGAAAATTATTCGCATCGGTCAATGTCAGTCCAATGCCCAACTGGTATGCAGACCATGCAAAACCCATCAGGACCTCTTACACTGATCACAATGGTCTTGTTGACTGGTATATGTACCACAATACCCAAACCCGTTGCACCTTCAAACCGCAACTTGAAACATCCAGCAGCCCTCCTTCCTAATTTTTTTACTGTTGATTCTCATTCTCCACTTGTTCTCTCTAGGATCTCATGGTTTTTTGCCATATCAACCTGGGATACAAGGATTTATGATATTTATCTCCAAATCAAGCTAAATCTAAGGCCTTCAACTAGTTTTTGTACTTCTTTTGGTACACCCGAAGCTTTTGAAACTTGCATGCTGAACTGAAGCATAGTGGTTCCCATTTAAGCTATTTCATGTTTGGTTGTCAATTTGTCATGCTTGTTATATTCCTAGGCCTAAAAAATGCATCTATTGCTCAACTGAGGTCTGATCTCTGCATTTATAGCATAAATTTAATTGAATCTAGGACATATCCATCAAGATCTGCAGTTCGAGATAGTTTTGTGGAATTGAGGCCAGACTACTTGATTCTATGTAGGCTTGATGTGATCCGTCCTCAATCCAAGTAAATTTAGCTAGATCCACCAAGATCTAACCTAGATACAGAAAGATCCATGCTGGATTGTTCAGATTCAGCATAGATCCACTATAGATCAAAACTAGATCTTGATGGATCTTACATAATAGATATAGGTAAAATTTCCACTATTTAAGTGTAATTTCTTATTCATGTATCTGATCTGCTTCCTAATGATTGTAGGAAAATGACACTGAACCAGCAAAACATTGATCCAACATGGCAACATGTCCATCACTCAGAGCATTGTCATTGTTGGCAATACAGCACGATGACAGCATTGTTCATAGTAGAGAAACAAGCTGGCAGAAGTATTTGATTTTGATAAGGCTGCAGTCAGAAATGGACTTTCGGATGCATCAGAGATAAGGTCTCTCAAAAAATCAGGCACTTTCAAGACAAAGTTGGATGTCCAAAATACCCTAAAACTAAAACGAAAACGCATGGGCATTTTACTCTTAAAACCTGATAAGATTTCATAAAGAGGATGCACCCAGTGAATGAGGCTCCCACAGTGTGGGGTCCGGGGGAAGCCTATATACACAGTCTTACCTCCTTCTAGAGAGAGGCTATTTCTGTGACCCAATCCCTAATCTCTTGGGTCACAAAGGAGGAGCCTTACCATTGTAACAAGAACCACCCTCTAGCTTGATAAGATTTTATACAAGATCTTAAGTGGGGAGTTCTAGTGCACCTTCTGCTTTGTCATGGCTGATAGTGACCATATAAGTTTCTAACTTAGCAATACATGCACAGGCTTGTTCTATTTAACTTTCCTCCATGCTGAAAGTTCAAACCATGAGGCACATGCTTGAAGCTAAATCAATAAATTATCTAGTTTATGGTCCACTGTTTACCAGCAGTCTGTTACAAACAATTTAATGTCCATTTTTATGCTATAAAAATTGAAAAGATTCAATTGAGGAGAAATACTTTAAGAGTTCACTAATTTTTTACATTTCCGAACAAATATAGTTCAATATGATATTGTAAAGTTACAATACTTGCAAATATTTTTTCTAAAATTATATGAGTCATATAGAGTGCTATTTAATCTTTCTAAAATGATATGATCATCTCACCTTATTAAGAAAAAATAGGGTTCCATGTAAAGAAAGAAAAATAAATATAAATGATTATGCACCAACCGCTAAAGAATTCAGAACATTATAAACCCCTGGTAGTAGTAGGCTGATCCTTGCAATTTTGCATTTCTTGTAACACTGTAAAATGTAAATGAACGAATTTATTAAAATTAGTCAAAACTAATTATTCATAATGTTGAAGATTCAGCAGGAATATTAATGCAGTAAATAAATAAAAAAAGAGTGTACCCAGTACACGAGGCTCCCGCCAAGGCGGGGTCTGGGGAGGGCCAATGCAAATTTTCATAAAACAATATAGAAGATGGAGACTATGACAATACAAGAATATTAATACAGTGAATAGATCCATAAAATAATTTCTGCTAAGACAATGTGTTTATATTTTATATTTTTTGAAAAATACTAGGAAAATCATGAAAATTTTCATAACTTATATAAGAAAATTGTCATTTATTTACATGTAGGCCGTGTTCTCATTAACTACATCTATTGCAAATTAATAGATGTGGGACTAATCGGGGTGTTATAATTTTTCCCACTTAAGGACTTGACGTCATCGTCAGGGCCCAGCATAGCCCAAGTCAAACTCTAGCATGGTGCATGTAAGGCATAGTCTAATGGTGGCTTTAGGCCATGATGAATCCCCTGACTCCATCCACGGATAACCCTTTCCTACACGAGACCCTTCACCATGCCTAAATACTCGATCGACTTTAATACCAAATGTCATGACCCGAGCCTAATAGACTAATTACCCCATTAACTTCATTTGACCTAAACCATCGATCAAAATGCTTAAATTAAAATTAATAATAATACACTCATCAAAACCTTATAAGTCAATCTTAATCTTACTCATTTCTGATATGGGACTAATTGAGGCGTTACATAAAGTGTCACACAATTGTAACTCCTATACATATCATGGACTTCCCATTGCAGTTCAGAATAATGATTATAAAAGTTTGCATAATCTAGGTCAGGTCTTATGTATTGTACTAATAAGCTCAATTAGTTTGTGCATCAAACTTGTAGGGAACAAAAGGCACAAGCTAGAATTGTAATGCAAATCCAAACATAATTAAATGAAGCAAGGCAAACCGTAACATGTTGTGTTATGATGAAAATTCTTGGAATACCTTTTATTAGCCCAAAAGTCAACCAAAAACTAGAGCCTAAGAGCCAACACAAGTTGGCCTTAACCCTTAGTCCCAGAGGTGAGAGTGGTGGGTCCCAACATTCAGCCAACAGCCCTAGATCATATAGATGTCTTCACCATCATGTTGACCAACTTACACTAAACTTGACCCCCTTCGCCCGAGACGCGATGGTTGGGAAAGCTGACCCTCTCTTTGCCTACGATCATCACCAAGGCATGGAGGTCAGAAAACCCGACCCCCTCCTCCACTCGATCTGTGGTAGTCGGCAAACTCGACCAGGTCGGGAAGAGACATGGAGGTCAGGAAACCCAACCTCATTCGACCAAGGTGCGCACCCGGGAAACCCGGCCTCGTCCGACCAAGGTGCGCCCCCGGGATGTAATTTAGATGTGAACATATAAGTTCAGAAATCACATTTGGTAAAAACAATAAAGAGAGTCATATATATGTGAGCTATAATCATTTCTAAACATGGGAAAAAGAACATGTAGGATGGCTGATCATAAGGAGTATGTGGTCATGATTCTGGAATTGGAAAGACTCACCAACATATAATCTTGCCCACCAAGTAAATTTGGAGTAATAGAGGATGCAGACCAATCATTATCTGTAGAAAGTCCATAAGTTGTTACAGTGCATCCATGCCTAGACATTGCCGAAATTGCTGATGTACAATTGCTTGCAACAGCTTCCTGCCTCTGCTCACTAAGCAATGCACAAGCACCTGCACTAAACTCCATCTCAGTCAAGTTTTCATGATTGAAGTGCTATCATAAAATTACCTAGAGTAAGAGAAATAATAAAAATAAAAATTTAAGATTATTACAACATTATTACAAATTAAACTATTTGATTCACAATATAAATAACAGGGGGGAGCACACACCAATGAGTCATCATGTAATTGTATCAGCTAATTTTGCTTGTTTTTTTTGTTTCCTCCTCTTTTACCTCTTTTAACCCTCTGAATGAAACGATATTGAATAGGCATTTGCCCACATTTTGACCTTAAAAAGAAGTAACAAAAGGAAAATAAGAGACATAAATAGCCTTCTCAGAAATTTTCTGAAATATAGTTTGATTGGTACCTGTAATTCAGATCATGCAAGAGATAGCCTTCTTAACAAATTTGTGTTGCTAATTATGATAGCTATAAATTTGTTGAGATGTAGTCTTCAAGTCATTCCATCATGTGAATAAGTCTTTAAGCTGTATATAGTTGTGTTTTTGGGATGTCTAGTTAATTATTCTTTTATTGAGGTTCATATTCTCCAGGAATTTGTCGAGAACCTGCTACAGAAATAATTATTACTCTCTTTGGTGACCAATATTCAACTAAAGATCAATTGCATTGCTATTTCCAAAAGTGAAAGAACTTTGACTTAGAAAACAATAATTTGTGGTCACTATCTTATTCTTATGCAAGAAGTAAGCCCTTTAATAAAAATATGCAGCAAAATCAGATCAACCTTCAAGTACTATTCTTCTAATGCAGTAATATGAGCTTTTTATACAATCACCTCCTTAGCTTCTGAAGGTAGTATTGATAGTATGCACTGTGCAGTCCATTGTGAAAAATTTTGGGGTCTTAATGGAGCATAGATTTGATGTAAATGCATCATTGTTAGTAATAAATCTACCTATCCCCACAGAATATGAGGTGTCCACCAGCCTTGACTTGCTTAACAAATTTCTTGAATGACTTTAACACAGCCTCCTGATCATGTGAAATCTTACATTAGAAATAAAGTTAAAATCCAAATGTTAATATCATATAATGAAACATATGAGAAGATTAAACCTCATCCTGGAAGATGTCAACATGGTCCAATTCTACATTAGTCACCACAGCAATATCAGGTGATAGTCCAAGAAAACAGTTATCGTACTCATCAGCCTACATATCGAGGTAATGCATAATCAGCATTCACTTTCATATTGTAGCACCGATGAAGTTGAAAGCAAAAGTCTTTGTCATTCTACAAAGTCAGCAATGGAGTAACCTCTAGCACAAAGTTTGGACCTTTCCCTGGAATAATACTTCCTGAAAACTGAACAATTCCAGTTTGGTTGGAAGGAAAAAAAACATGTCAGTAAATATTATAGATAAAAGCTTCTATTATCTAATAGCAAGAATCAAACAATTAAAATCTGTTCTGCATCCCTAACACAACAAACTGGTTATTGCAAGATTTGTTTCCATATGCAAGAACCATTATCAATGATGCACTCAAGGTGTGTAATGTAAGGTATGAACCCAGTGAAGGTCTTAATCAAGCCACAGTAATTAGCTCATATCATGTTGACCAATTACTATCAAGAATCCAATACAATAACCTTCACAAGAAAGCAGCATGGTGAAAGACCACTTCCAGCTTAGCAGTGAAGATATTGGTCCTTCTGAGTGATTTTTCATCATCTTCCAGCTTAACAGTACAAATGAAGAAAAAAATTCAACCAGGAAGAAAAATGAAACTCTTAACAACCTGATAAGATTCACAAGCCAGATAGCGAAGAAAAGATAGTGCAAAAGGCTAAAAACAATTACCTACACAATGATGTCAGTTAAAGTCAGAGTCAAGTGTTTAAAAGCTCATCGAATACTGGATCAACCATACTAGGTTTTATAACATTGACACTGGTCTAACAAAGAGAGAAACTAGCTAACAACATTTAGCAAAGAAAACTCATTTCCAAGTCTGTTTCATTACTATATTGGAGAAGGATTGCTAACAAAGCTTTTCTAGGTTAACAGGAATGTCCAACAACAAAGCTCGTGACAATTTATGACATTAAGATTGAAAGCAAGAATATTTTGGTCATAAAACAAAACCAGAAAAAGGATATTGGATATTTTCAAAAGAAAATAGAATCTTCACAGACAAAAAGCACAAGCATGAGACATCAAAACAATAACTAGATATATTGTGCCAATATTTAGAGTCAGCCACTTGGATGTTATGCCACTTTTGAGCTCTGCATAGTGCAACATCATAAATGAAACTAAACGTGGTCAAATCCCTGTCATTCAGATCTTATGCCAATGTTAAGCTCTGGTTAACATCAAAATAAAACTAAAGATGGAAAAATCTCTTTTATAGTTCCCAATAAAGCTTTCTGAAGTCTCTCCCTCCCTCCCTCTCTCCTTGCACCACTAACAAGGACCTCTATAGGTTTCTTTTGAGCACGTTCATACCATCTAAAATGGTTTTTCCTCATTTTTTTTATGAGATCCACACCAAATTTATGAATGTAAGCATTCTCTATTCTATTATTTCCAAGGAACTCACACAACCATCTTAGGGTCTCCATCTCAGCAATACCAACTTTTTGGTATATGTTCTTTCCTAGTGGTCCAACATTCCATTTTATAAAGCATGAACGTAAATATTTTTTAATCTATTATTTCAAATGAATCTTAAGGTCTCCATCTCAGCAATACCAACTTCTGGTATATGTTCTTCCTAATTGGCCAACATTCCATTTTATAAAGCATGGAAGACTAACAAGTCTCATATAGGCCGTGGTGGTCGCAAATTCTGATGCATCCCTGCCAATATTAACCATCTAGCTTTAACTATAAAAATAATGTCTTTGTCAATTTTTCAGATTCTCATATTGCATCAAATTATGTCATAATATCAACCATATTAATCAATTATCTATGAATCATTAGAAAAAGAATATTGCTTTGAAGTTTTCATAATATTAACCATGCACTGGCAGGAGCCTCCTGCATGGGGTCACTCTTTTCTCTTTAGCTGAAGACTAGAGTACTGTTGATATCATTGGCATACTAAGGTAATTCAATTAAAGATATTGACAGAACAGAGGCAAACAAACAATCACAGGAAAATTTCATACTTCTATTAATCCATCAAAACACTTTTGGTTGACACAGCTTACTTGTGGCACATTTGCTCCTATAACTGCAACAAGATTGTCCCCCATGGCATGCATGACATATGAAAGCATTGCTGCAGTGGTGCTTTTTCCTACAACCAGTGAATTAGTCCCAAAAGTTAAAATGACAACTGACTTGGAAGTACTAAGAATTCTTACTGACAAATAGATATATGACAGTAAAGGAATGAATGCTTAACAGCATAACCCTTTTAGGTAGAAAAGAAAAGCTAAAAGCAAAAGTGCAGTTTTACATTCCAAAAAAGCTATTTTATTTGCTACATCTTTCTAGTTTCTTAGCTTTTTGTGTGCATTTACCAAAATTTTTAGATTTAGACACTTTATGTGGATATAAAGTGTTGTGCAATATTAAGATAACTTAACTATGTTAAGTTAATCATGAGATTACAAGATACCACAGGGAAGATTTAATTATGAGAATTGACCGCCAAATCCAATTAGTTGCAGACCAAATTTCAGATTCAATAGTTGGTCCCATTATGTGCCTTGTAATAGTTTTGTTGAGTAACAAACCAATTACTTCTATTGTGGATTTAGTGAGAAGAGAATTAATTTTGCCACTAAATATGATGAGATTCCAATTGAACAATCATGACCCACCCCATGAGAACCATGGCCCATTAATTTGGATAGAAACAGACCATAAATTACTTGACACAAAATGAAAGCAAACCCCTAAGATGTTATATGCCAGTCTACTATAATGTCATTATTAGCATTTATTCCGCTGCAACTATATTGGTTGGGTTAGAGGAATGACAAGGCTAAAGCAGCATTTGACTGATGGATATTCTATGATGGCCCAAATGCAAAATTATCTCACAACATATCAGACAGATTTCAGAACATATCTATAAGCCAAACAAGCGCTCAAGAAGATTCAACATGAACAAAGGAAAGGCTTTTAGATGTACAAGCAAGAATAAAGCATAGACATGCCTGTGGTCTGTCCCCAAGGCCAGTATGAGCATGGAGCATGGAGCATGGTAGTGGCAATGCCAGTGATCATAGAATTGGACCTGTTGATGCCCATTAGTTTAGGAGTGTCAGTATGAGGGATGCTAGTTGCAACGATGCAGCTAGTGATGCTCTTGAACTAGGCAAGAGTGTATAAATGAGGTCAACAACCCTATTCCCAGCCCGAGTAAGGAGCATTTGGTTCTTTGGTGCAAGAGGCCAACACCAAATGTGACAGATATTGACCCCATGGCATTCCCTCTCAAAGTGTGAAACAGACAAGGGTCAATAATCACTATAAAGTACGAAGAGGGATATTGACTAGGCAATCACTAAGTAGTTCAATTTTTGCACATCCCTCACTTAGTTTGGGACACTCGTTTCAATTTCATAGTGTCTACCATGATACCATCCAAAAGAACTATCCCAAGATAAAGTTTCATACTCTATAAGAGTTTGCAAGGAAGCATCTTGATGAGGAGGTCAAGGATATCTGCAGATGAACAAAACCATCTAAGTAGTTGAGCTGTCTCTCAGCTGAGGGAAATCTCATTTGGCTAACATTGTAGTTGTCATGGACCCTAAGTACATAGTCATGCAGACTGTCGATATGGAAGTCCGCCAATCAACTACGTCTACCATATGATGCATACTACGAGGATCTTAGGAAGGCACTCTGTGACAATTATGAACCCTTTATTCTTAGCAATGATAAGAGATGGGATACTTAAATGTCAAAGGATCTTCATATGGCGGTAAAATCATGTTTAATTTCATTTTTATAAAGTGAAAAAAAAATAGTGATCAAACATTCTAATGTTATAAGTTAATATGTAAATCTAGCATCTTTGTATCAGTACAACATATCTCAACATCCCAGTGGATAACCTATATTATGTTTTTATTCTCTTCGAAACAGATTTTACATGATCCAAGTTCCCAAGGATAGTGTGTCTTTCATGAGCCAATATCTCAAAGAAAACAGATAGGTCCCAAATCATTCAACATATCTTGTCTTCAAAAAGAATAATAAATATCTAAATTACTATTTGAGGAGGCATCAGAGATAGGGTAATATAGAATGAGACTGTGAAAATAAGGAACTGGTTCAGAAATTGTTTCACCATGGGTTCCGCTAATAGCAATAAGATTGTATTTCTCTGTAATTCTTCTCAACCAATGATCCCGCTTATATCTGAACAAGGGAAAAGTAATTAGTTATATTAATGATAGAAAAGAATAGGTGAATCATATATGACAAATATCTATGCTTCATAGATCAGAGCGTATCAATGATCTTAAGCCCTTTCGGTTCAGTTTGTAACAAACTAAAATGCCACCATCTTTTTGTAACTTGTAAGTATAATTTGTACACACAAAATAGAAAATCAATCATTTTACTAGAGAATTAATTTTTTTAAAAATAGAGAATCAAATTGCTTTATAACAAAATACAACCACTGATTACAAATCATTACCAACACAAAGAAACAATTAGTTGGACTAGACAATGCCACATTGTAAATTAAATACATACATTGGAACTCCAACTGACATAGCATGTGCAATCTCCTCATTATCTGCAGGTATAGCACTTGAAATAACAATTGCATTAGGCAGACTTAATCCATCGTTCTTTTCAATATTTGACATGGAGTGTCCGATAAAAAGTCTTGCTCCAGAATTATGCAAATTATCCATATAGCTACTCCACATAATGTCTGAGCCACTAACCTCAAAACCCTGGAACAAATAAAGAAAATGAGAACTCAGGTTTTCAGGTTCTTCAGTTCAGGATACACAGAAAGGAACTCCACATATTAAAGGTTGCATACTAAATGTGCATCAACATGGAAATCTTGTATTTATCCCATGCTACTTATAAGTATGATGACTAGAACATCTTTTCGAACTACTTAGATAAGTTACATGGATGTTTTGTCACCATTGAGCTCTATAAATGACAATGTCATTCAATAATTATAGGGCAATAGCTTCCTTTTTATTGTAGCAAACCTAGTCTTCTTTGACCCTCTTCTACCTCTGGTAGCATTTATAAAATAATTGTCTCACCTCATCTTGCCAGTGCATTTATAAATCTGCTTTAAATAACTTCAGACATCCTGACAAAACTTTCCCTGGCTCCTTAAATTTTAATTCGTAAGATGGCAAACTTTTGATGAATAATGCCTTTTTATTCTTTTCTAGGAATACAAAGCATACATCTAAACTTCCTCATCTATAGAACTACATCTTCATTGGGAGATATTGATCAATCACCCAGATATTTCTCTATATTTTGATGAATAATACCTTTTTTATCTTTTCTAGCAATACCAAGCATACATCTAAACTTCCTCATCTACAAACTGCATCTTCATTGAGAAATATTGATCAATCACATAGATAATTCTCTAAATCATTAAAGATCTCACTTTTACTCTATACCTTTTTGACTCTTCAATAAAAAATTCAATTTATGCAAAATTTTCACTTCTATAAGTTAGTTATCCATTATTTCAACCAAGGTTTTAAATGTCAGTCTGGTACGACACTGGTCCTTAGGCGGACCGGTTCAATACCGACAGGACTACAACACATGGTCAGACCAAAAAAACAGGGAACTAGACGATTGACAGGTCTACTCCACTTATTAGATCAGTTTTGTCAAAAAATGGGAATGAACTGGTCAATCCACTCTTTTTTTTTTATATATAACCCGACCAGAAAAACAAAATCAGTAGGGTTTTGTAAATTTGTTAATATAGTCAAGATTACCTATATACCCTCCCTTAAACATTTCTTATTATTTGTTCTAGAGGGTATTTTCATTAATTTCAAAATAAGGTTAAGGGGAGAAAGAAAGCATATTTCATCATCCAATCTCTCATCTGCTTCTATCTCATTTCTCACGGGTCCCTTCGCACCGCCTCATCTCCTTCCAACCACCTAGATACCCTCATTATTTCTCAGTCTAGTCAAGATTACCTAGATACCCTCCACTTAAATCTTTCTTATTATTTGTTCTGAAGGGTATCTTCATTAATTTAAAAATAAGGTTAAGGGGAGAAAGAAAGCATGCTTTCTCATCCGATCACTCATCTCCTTCTAACTACTTTCCAGTCAGCCCCTCCGCTCCACCTCCTCATCTCCCGCCAATCATCCTTCTCTCTCCATCCCTCCTCTCCCGTATCCTTCACTCTCTGTCTGACTCCTCTCGTTCTGGCCACCACCCCTCTCCCGTGTCCAGCATCGACACATTTTGCAGAATAGTTAACTTCAATCTAAGCATCGCCAACCAATACAAGAAAGACGGAGAGAGGACAAACACAGATAACATCAAGAGAAGGGTTGATTTTACTTGTTTGAGAGCAAGCATTGCAAGTGCCGATAAGCCGGCGCCGCCAACACCAACGAAATGAATCCACTCCTGCTTATCATCCTGCCCCTCGTCTTTGCTACCAAATGCCGCCAAATCCGTACCCCGTCTCGGCACCGAACTCCATTGATGAGCTCGAAGGCCCACTCGCCCTCCAATACCGGAAGACAGGCCGAGACATAGGCTCCGCTCGCGCAGACCCCTCTCTGGCCAACATATTAGAGGCAGTACCGGCGAGGTGATCCACGGAATGCGTAGGTTTTGCCACATTCGCGCGGAAATGCACGTTCGGCTCGAGCAGCGAGAACTTGGGAAATATGACTGAGGTTTACGGAGAGTAGCTGCACGATGACCCACGGGTCAGCCCGACCGAAAAGGCCCGATTCGGCCTCTTATCTTAATACTGAGTTATTGCTGTTGCAATTTCATTGTGGGGCTATCGAGGATCGTGATCTCTCCTACTTAATGCCAGCTCGTTAGTCTGGTTAACTGGAGCCCAGGCCCAGAGAACCGGTTCGCTTTCATCGATCGCTGTTGGGTTGCATCTACAATACCAACTTGGCCCCTGTTCTATTCTCTCGTCATTTTAGTACTATTTCCGATGCCTTTTTATTGGGATCAGCCATGTTCAAATGTCGGACTCGTGTTGGGTGCGAATGTGGATCTCTTGTATGAGAGCACTTATATTACCTGAGAGTTTAAAGCCCTGAGGTTTATGAGCTGGAGTAATAAATTGCCTAGGTTTAGAACATCACCTGAATGCATTTACTCTTCTTGAATAGTACTTATGGTCATTAATAGATATCTTATCTCGTGTAACTGTTGATTTTTTAATTCAGTGAAAATAACAATCATTAAATAACAATAAATAAGATTTATAAAAAATTAGATTCATATTTTTTTCTCTTCTTATCCTTTCACAATATAATTATATTAAGGAATGTATGCAGTAAAATTCTTCTTTTTCACTGCCCACATGCCCCAGTCACGCGACTGGTTCTGGGAGGGATTGGCTCTTTGGTCTCGCCATAAACAAACCTAGGGCATACCACCCACAAGATTAGCTGGAACCCTTGACACTATGAGGATACGAGGATGGACTAAGATAATGTGATTCGATTCATTTCCCTTTTGTTCTTCCATCAGGTTTGGTTTTTTAAGTCATCTTTAGGAGTATTGTGGTCATTTTCTTTAGGTCGGTTGATGTGTTGTTGGCCGATTTTGGCCGACGAAGACTTTGATTCTTTTGGGATCATGACTTCTTAATTGTGTGAAGGAAGGTCTTTGTGATGAGTTCTGCAATTGTGATCGGTCTTGCGAGATCTCTATAGATTGGAGTCGTAGCACCAGAATGAGGGATTTCCCCTCTTGCTTTGTTGAACATGGAGTCCAGGTTTCCGATTCCTCCACCAGAACCAACAAGACTACTCAGAATCTGGTAACTTGCATTTACCAAGCTCAAATCCTTACTGTCCTCATATGATTAACATCACTTGGAGCAAGACCCTGATGGGCCAAGTCCTAAGCATGGGAATCGATGGTTTCTCCAACCAGTGCCTCTGCAAGGTGGAAATCAAGCCGTGGCTTTTCTCCAAGAGGAATGGTTCCAAGAGCGTGGAGGTGGAGAATAACAAGATACACGCATTCTAGGACCTCTCTGCTGCCAAGTTCGGACCAGGGCCTGAGCCACTCGAAGGTTTCTTTGTTGCTGTGATCTCTGATCTCAAGATGGTCCTCCTGCTTGGCGATCTAACCAAAGAAGCCTATCAGAGAACAAATGCAAGACCTCCTCCTTCAAATGCGGTGTTCATTGCCAGAAAGGAGCACATACATGGCAAGAAGGTCTATTCAATGAAAGCTCGATTCTGTGACAATGGGCACTCCCATGATGTTGCGATAGAGTTTGACACAGCAGGGCTGAATGAACCATGCCTTGAAATCCACGTCAATAAGAAAAGGGTAATGCAGATCAAGAGACTCGCATGGAAATTTCGTGGAAATCAGATAATTTTGGTCGACGGACTTCCAGTAGAGGTATTTTGGGATGTTTATAGTTGCCTTTTTGGGCCACCAATAGGGAATGCTGTCTTCATGTTTCAGACCTGCCTCTCAGGTGAGAAGATGTTACCTTTATCTGCACCACAGGCTCTTGGGGAATCTCAATCGCAAGAGACGACTGGTTTTTCTTTGGGTAATTTGTTCTTACCAATGTGAGTAAAAGCCCATTCACTTTGCTTTGTTTTAATAGATGATAAGATTCTGAAACATCAGTAGGCTGGTCTCTGTTTTTCTTTATTCTCTTTTAAGATAAACCTCTGATGTTGAATAATAAAGTTTAGTATGGAGGAATATAATTATCTTATATACATTGAAAATTATACCAAGACACCAATATTTCGATGTTGATACGAGTAGACGGCAATTTGTTTTGTAAATGGACCCCTCATTGAGTGTTTGCTAAGAATTCACTGCTATGTGTTTGTCTTTTACCATGTTTAACTTCTGCATTATATCAATCTTATGAAAAATCGAACAGTTATTTATCGTTCTTTAAATTAGGGTGATTTACCCATAAAACTCTTTTCTTTTTTATTTGTTATTTGGACGCATCCTTTTTTCAATAATTTACTTGGAGGGACTTTTTGTTTTTGTAAATGCTTTGAATCAGCTCACACTCTTGATGTCTTCTCTATCTTTGACCACATGTATCTCTTCCTCTCATCTATTGATGTTGTTAGCCTCATTTGTCGCCTCCTCTTTCTTCCTCCGCTACTGTCTGTTTTCCTCGACAGATGACATCGACTTCTCTCTCAAGGATAACCCTCTCATCACCTCCGATTTTTAACAAATCAAACATCCTTACTTCAAATATGGGTGTTCATACCCTTGGAATCTAGATTGCAGTAAATCTTCCCCTATTTGGAGGGGAATCTATCAAATTATTTAGCACATCAAACAGGGCCCAAGGAAAATGGTCAAATATGGTTAGTACATCAGGTTGTGGAGGATCCTTGGCTCTCCAACATTCTTCGAAACAAATGGCCAACTTTCATCCATTGTTCGGATGCTGCTAATCTCCTCTATGTCAAATATTTGATAGCTAACGAGAACTGAAACTTATAGATGCTGCATTATTTATTTCATCCATCTCTTGTGGGTATGATCATACGTATACACTTTGCTCTCGAGTCTCCCCACCCTTAAAGTTTGACGATCTTCAAAAATATTTATAGATTCTTGAGGGATAGGCAGATTGACCATGGAAAGAAGTAAAAAGGTTGAAAGACTAATTGGGGTCAAAAAGTTCTTAGAATCAAAATATTCCTTTGAAAACTTCCTATGGGCAGACTTACATGTTTGATTAGCTGATCAATGGATGGTTGAAAGAGGGGGAAGAGCAGGGAAACATGACTCTTCTATTATAGTCTCCATTGTTACTTCCCTTTGGTTCATATGCAAGAACCAAAATGAAACCAAGCTCATCGATCCCACTTCTTTTCTATTTGATTCCAAGTCATTTCTTCCCTCATAATCAAACCCAACTGCCGGAGGACACTTCTTCTCCACCCCTTTTTGCAAACGAACAAGGAAATGACTCACGTTTTGCTATACACTGTGACAGTTCATTTGCAACTGTATGACCAATGTAGGCATCGAATGACAAATTGTGTTTGAACACTCCATTGTCCACTGAGCAACCTGCTCTCTGCATGCTGAAATCAGGGCCATTCACGATAGGCTATGAAACGCCTCCCAGCTCAACTTGTTCCTTATCATGATTGCCTTGAAGCTATTCGTATCTGTAATAAAACTATGCCTGTTCCTTGATATCCGAGAAACATTTGTTTTCATATCTTTAATATGTCTGTCAAGATTAGAGTTTTGTATTTTGAGCATGTAAACAAGCAACTAAACACTATTGCCCACAACCTTTACGAGTGTTATGCATTAATTAACAAGCTAATTATATATTATCTCATATAATTAGTTATCTTTAGTACATCAATTTCTATATTTTTAAAATTATATTAAGATTATTATTTATAAAAATAAAATATTTAATCTCACTTTTTCTGTGTACTCAATAATACCCTGAAATGAGACAGAATCATCTTAGTGATAAATCAATAGAGTCGATGAGGTGAGGAAAAATAAAGTTAAATATTTTACTTTCATAAGTATATAAATATTAATATAAATATAAAAATATAAAAATATAAAAATAATTAATTATATATAAATATATAATTAGTCCTTAATTAATAGATAATCATTGTTTTTATATATATATAAAACAGACGTATACGAACAAAACCTACGCATGGCATAGGGAGGCGGTACGAACCGGTCGAATGGCCTACATGTGGTAAGCTTCTAATACATATAACGCCTTATAAAGTTTGGATTTGGGTTATCTCCAAACGTCTCCCCCTCTTCGGTCTCTTCCCGTTCTCAACTTTATCCCTTTCCCGCTCCCCTTCGGATGGCGCTCGCTCTCACCCGTTCCTTCGTCGCTCCGCCCCTCCCCAGCGGAGTTCGTTCCCCTCCCCCGCGCCACCGGACACGAGCACGAGGCCTTAGGTATTCCCGCAAGTCATCTCTCCGCCGTCGATTGCTCCCATCTCTCACAAGAACTTGCGTCTCGGCTACGATGGTCTCGTCTTCAGCTTCCCGTCCTCAATCGGAGCCTCCAGAAACCCTAGGCAAGCCTTCCGTTCTCACCTTCCAGCAGGCCATTCAGCATCTTCAGGTTTGCAGCCACCCTCCTCTGAGATTCTCTCTTCTTGTCTAACGCTTGAATCTCGAAGATGTTATGAGTACATATGTGTCTAATTGCGGTAATTGATCTTCCTAGAAGCAATGCATCAACAATTTGAATTCCGATACCAAGATGTGAGCGAGTCTTTTGCCGCCCATCGTTCCGTAATTCCATGTGACACCATACGGGTACAACGAGTCTTGTTAAGTTTTGGACTGTGTTATCTCTCACGGCTACCATGATCAAGCTTCCCTGTCTATCATCGTTCTTGTTACTTTTCTGTTTGCGATAGGCTAACAAGTGATACCCACTGAGGACTGCTACTGATTCCCAATCTTGTTGATTGGTCTGGTCCAATTCTATTGACAAGCTTATGTAGGTGTTACGTGGATGTTTTTGTTTGACCTACCATTAGTGTCTTCACCGACATCTTAGCCACTGCTAATGATTTGAAAATGTGACATTCCAGTTATGAGATTGTAAAATTCTACTTGGTCATCTCAAGTATAGGTAGCATTTAAACAATTATTAGGGATGTAGCAAACAAATTTCTTTATAGGCCCTTTCTAGATCCTTTAGTACATCTTCTTGACAAATAATTTTTTTCAGAACAGGTATTGTAAACAACAGTCTTGGTCGTACTTCAATCGTCGTTACCCTGACAATATATGCCATTGGTGTCAAGAGATGCTTTGGCGGTTGCCTAGGTGCTTAGGCAGGGCCAACACTCCCACTTCCTCTTTCCTCCCTCTTCTTCTTCACTTCTCTCCTCTTATTCCCTCTACCCTCTTTGCTCTCTTTCTTGTCCACTCCTCTCTTAGCCTGCAACTATTGTTGCTGCTCAACTATTGTCGCAAGAAAGGTCCCTTTTTAGGTTTTTGTTTATTGGTTCAAATATGAAAAAGTTAGAAGCTTTAAGAAGCCTTATGATGAAAAGATTTGTCATAGAAGCCCGAGGAATGAGCAAAACACATTAAATGATCGCCCTTGGTTGGTTTGGTGGGTCCTATTGGGATCTGAGTTGGATTTAATCCACTCCAAAGCAGTGTACATTAGTCAGTACAAATAGAACACGTATACCTTCCACTTGGCCCTAGCAATGCACACTATTAAACAAAGGCTTGCATTGATAGCTGGTTTCATTTTGCTGAATCAAATGGATGCTATTGCCCACAGGAGCGACATAGTAGCAATATTGCTAGTGCTTGGCAGCGGATATGGTCATTTGTATTACTGCAAGAGCTTCATCTCCTATGTGTTGGAGCACCATTTTAAGCCCCGACCATATGTTTATGAACCCTTGTCAGGTATTGCTTATCTTATCAACATGTAGCATTGTGTCTACCAACAGCATTGTTTCTGAATCAAATGAGTGCTATTAAGGGCTACATAGTAATAATACCACTAGGGCTCAACAACAGACATGGTCATTCATGTCGAGGTTTGCAATCTCATATATTGGTTAGGGCTCAGACTATTGTATCAGTTTGTGCCAGTGTACCAAGTGTCAATATGTCGACATGTACAAATGTTCAAAAAAATACCAAAAAAAATTGGAAAAAATAGAAACAAGAAATTGCACATATCGGCTATCGAGCCTGTCTATCACCCTGCATGGATGTTACTGTTCTTGTGCTAGATGGTACATGCCTTGTACCGGGTGACACAAGTCCTATACTGGGCGTACCAGATGGGCCTTGTGCTGACCTTGTACCAGGTATACTGGTCAGCTTATCCTGGTTTGGTTCGCATACCAGTAGATTGTCAGAGTGTTACATACTGCCTGTACTATATCGTACTAAGCGATATTGCAAACCTTGATTCATATTACCACCAAAGCTTCCTCTCCTGTGTGGTGGAGCACTGCCTATACCAGCCCTTGTTGGTAGTGCTTATCTTATCAACATGTAGCATTGTGTCTACAAAGTACCGACATCATGTGATGTGAACATGATGTGATATCTAGGTTGTGGACATATGATGATGACATCCAACCACAAACAGTTCCTAAGGCAGATGCATTCATCCTGACATTAATAGGGGGACAATGAGGTTTGTATTATGCATGTGTTTTTGACTTTGATTATTAAAATTTTCAAATCTTATTTTCATATATTATCAAATTTGTATGTACAAGTTTCCAATATATGCCTTGATTGACAAGTGTGTGTATGCTATTTTTTATTTTTTTAACAGTTCTACTAATGTTTTTTTAATGATATGTTTAATAACATATCATAAAATGTATAAAATAAAAGGGCGGCAAATATGCATTAAAAGAGGGAAAAGGACAAGTTTGTTATTGAAACTGACTAGTGTAATTGGTACTGGCTCAAGTTCAACCACAATTAGTATGAATACTTGATTGGTATTTGAATCATTATCATGGAGATAATATTCTTTTTGTATCAGTTCAAGTCGGTATGGTTACCATATAATTCTGACCACCATCTGGGTTTAGTAGCAGACCAGTCTTTGAACCATTGCCATGCAAAACATAATTAACTTTTTCCTTTTTGTTTTTAGATATCACTTATCATTTCATATATTATGGACATAATTTTCTTCTTTTGGTTGTTAGGGATCA
This sequence comes from Musa acuminata AAA Group, assembly GCF_036884655.1. NCBI lineage: Eukaryota > Viridiplantae > Streptophyta > Magnoliopsida > Zingiberales > Musaceae > Musa > Musa acuminata. The sequence continues at coordinate 32,125,251 of NC_088350.1, read as the reverse complement.
ATTAGATTTTTTGGTTCAATGTTACATTGTTTACTGTGATTATTTATTTTCCTTTGGTGTACTGATAGATGCCAAAACTGTAGGACTACTGGGCTTCCGTTGGGTGTGCCATAATGCAATGCAGCAACACTGAGGTAACATTAGTTTTCTTTGTTCATCCTCAGGACAATACTTGCATTCACCTTTGCAAATGCTGTTGTTAGTGTTTATCTATATCTGCAACATTTCTGTTGGAAGTATATGCTTTACAGTTTAGTCAAAAGACTTAATACACTAGAATTTAAATAGTAAAAATTGTTGGTAGCTGCAGGAAGGCATACCTAGCAATGAGTTTTCTTGTTACATTGCCTGTTCTCTGATTATATTCATATTTAAATTTGGCAAATGAAGTATCCTTAACTTTTTTTAATACTCACACTAGTTCTGTCAAATTTACAATATCTTATTACTTTTTTTTGAATTGGTCTATCAGGTTGGAGCAGGCACAATGAATCCATTGACATTCTTGCGGGTACTAGGACCAGAACCATGGAATGTTGCGTAAGTACACTTTTGGATTGCTATGGACCTATGGTTATGTTGTCATGATTCATATGTCTGCTTCATGCTTTTTTACATGGCAAAGTGAATCTTTTGAAAGATTTTAGTTCATTACCAAAAGTTGTAGTGTTAAAATCTATTTTAGACTGGTGCAACATTTTCTTTTCGTAATAATTGTCCTAGATAGCTACTGGTTTACAAGATTTAGGAGTCAAATGCTCCTTTGAGAATATGCCATGGTGGTTAATTTGGGATGCAATTTCATCATGAATTATAAATAATATTCTTGATACCTAAGGGCGTATTAGACAGTCTGTAAAGCATGGAACATGCATGTGACAAAAACATGATATGATACTGACACGCCATATAAACTCTAATAAAAGAAGGATATGACACAACATGGATATAGCAATTATATATGAATTTTTTTGTATATTATTATAATTTTATAAATTGTACATTTAAACAATCATCTACTTCATATATGCATAAATAAAAAGTTCATAAATATGATAACACGAGTTTTATATATTAAGGAGTAAGTAAAAAGTCCAAACTATGTTCAAATTGCCAATATTTGCCATGTCTTGAAGACTTATATAAGTGCCCTATCAATATCTATGTATGTCTATATATATCATCCCATTAACAAAAACATGTTAGATGGTATGGGCAATCAAATATGCTTAAATTTTCATCAATTATTTGGATTATGGAAGTCCATGGATATGATTTTGAGTGTTTGTGCATCATAATGTTGGGTTGTATTAAATCAAGGTTTGTGATACTACCTGATATGGTTTGCCATGGTGATATTTATTGGTTTGATAGTCTAACGATTGACCAAAATTAATTGGGCAGTTCAAGCTTGGTATAAAGACATGAAGTTAGCATGATTTTGCCTAAATCATGCAATGCCCTTGTGACACTTGCTTGCAAAGGGTCAGTTTGACCGAAACCTCATGTGGTCCCCTAAGGACCTACAAAGAGAAACCGTGTTAGTCAATGAGTGTAACTCGGGATTTGTACGAGCATGCACTTGAGGATATGCTCCAAGTAGCAAGGATTGCAATTTTGGATATTAGACTCATGTTAGTAGCCGGTTGGACTAGTCGGCCCTAACATGTATTTATGTATCAGTACCTGTACATTAGTATGTAACATGACACCAAAAGGGGGAGGAAGAGGAAAAAAAGAGGATGAAAATGAGAAGAAAAGGAAGAGGGGGTAGAGAAGAAGAGGAGGGGGTAGGAGGTGATGGTGGAGGAGGTAGTGGTAGAGGAGGATGAGGAGAAGGTGAAGGATGAGCAGGAGAGGAGTTCTACTGGCAGGCAACAGGCAGTGGACGATGTGCAACATAGGTCACCAGAGAGAGGCACGTGAGAAGGGGTGTGGTGGGGTAGGGTAAAGGATTTTTATTTATGGTTAAAAAAGCTGAAATGGGTTTGCTGAACGATTAGCCCACTACTGTTTGTGGACCATCTGAAATTGGATGGTCTATGTACCAGTTTATGCCCGGATTGGTAGGTCCTGGCTGGTATATGCCGGTTTAGGTGAAATTGCATTCCTTTCCAAGAACCTTCTTTGAATGATTGTTAGGTTTCTGGACTCAACCTCCCTTTTTACCAAGCAGCTTGCAGTTTGCACCACTATGTTTCCACTATCTCTACAAATCATGCTGATTTTGATTCATTCATCAACGCAAGAATCATTTAGAGAGGATTAGCATAGGAATCAGATAGGCTAGTCAATTCTAAATATCTTTCTCATTCTTTTGTGCTTCTATATCGGGATCCAAAGTCTTGCACACTAGAGATGCCGTGTAGTGTTTCCATCTTGCTATATGCCTTTTTAAGCAGAATAAATATCACATATGGTCACCATGTGAAAGTTGTAACAGGTTTGTTTTAGTTATTTTATTCAACTGTTGAAATAACATAACAAGACTTGTTCCCTTGCTCCACTGGCACATTAAATTCTGTCAAACATTCATATGTATCCTACTATACTTGCTTTTCTGAAAAATGCCTCTTTATTTATGCATGATAAGATTTGTTCTCATGTTCTTCAAGCATATTAGAACAGGTTTCTTAAAATGATTGACATAAAAGATTTGTCAAAGGTATGCGGAACCCAGTGTGCGACCAGATGATAGCCGTTATGGGGACAATCCTAATAGGCTTCAATGCCACACTCAATTTCAGGTTAGAGCTTGGTTTGTTATTTTCCTACAAATGTTGCTTAAGAGCAAGGTTCGCCGAACCGTACCGTACCGGCGTTTCGACGCCGGCTCGGTACAGTACGGTACGGCGTACCGAGCGGTATACCGAGGTGTACCGCTCGGTACACTTGATTTTACCGATTTATCCCTCCGAAAATACCTGAAAATTAAAAAAAAAGTTAGGATAGAGTTTTCAAGTTACAAATAAATATAGTAATAGTATAAGTTTAGCAAAATCAATGTAAATTAGATAAAAATAGCATCACATATCTTTTTCGGGCTTTGAGGTAGTCTTGTTCGAGGTTCGTATTTCAGCTCGTTATAGATTGAAATATCTATAGAAAAATCAGTTGAATTGTTAGACTATTTTGTTACAATATAAACTCTAAAATTCAAATGAATTAAATAATCATATATCTAGATATACCTGATTGTTAATTCTACCACCAAAACGAACGACGAGCCTCCACGGGTGGTGGATCGGGGTCCTCGATCCGATACATATCAATATGATACGTTTGTTGGACCCAATCATGAAATTGATCCCATGACATAGTGTATTGATACACCGTATGCCATTGATGCATCAATGTGGTACTGATCGTAGATTGATCGTCATAAATCATATTTGATTAAATCATCGTAAAAATAACTAATTACAGTATTAAATAACTTTAATAAAACATAATTAAACTTATTTTACCATCATATATATGTTAAACACATAAAAGAAACATTAAATATGTAATTTTAATCCAATATGATTCAAAATTCAAATTATGATAAACTTATCATTTATCTACACTAATCATTTACTTCTCTTTCACCACTATAAACATGACAAATACCCTAATAGGTATTAAAGACATTAAATTGATATAAAATCAAACAAATTTCGATTAAATCATCATTAAAATAACTAATCGCAGCATTAAATAACTTAATTACTCTCTAATTAAAGAAAACGAATACATACCTCTTGATTAGAAAGTTCTTCCTCTTAATCTTCCCAAATTTACCTCGATTGAATTCACAAATCGTTGTTTTATAGAGTTTATGAGAGAAAAGAAATGTTTGAGAGAGAGTTTAAGAGAGTATAATGAAATAGGGGAGAGAAGATTAGTTTAAATAGGAGGAGAAAGGGCTCCAACGGTCAATTTGACCGTTGGAGCACTGTAGCACTGCTACAGTGTGGTAACGGTCGATTTCGACCGTTACCGAGTGGTACCGGTCGATTTCGACCGTTACCGAGTGGTATTGGGCGGTAACGGTCGAAATCGACCGTTACCGAATGGTACCGGGCGGTAACGGTCGAAATTTCGACCGTTACCGCCCGATATATACTGAATTCGGTGTACCGCCCGGTATAGGGCGGTCCGCGTACCGGTCGCCTCTCGGACCGGTACGTACCGCCCGTACCGGGCGGTACGCATCGGTATGGCGAACCTTGCTTAAGAGTAATTTAACTTTTTAAGAAAGTTTATGTTATCAACTCCACAACTTGGTTCTTTTAACTTTTGTTCATTTGAGAACTTCAGGTTATCTTAAAACCTGATCCTGGAAATTCACAAGATCTCTTCATTGGTAGCCTTTCAGCATTAGGTAAGATATTTTGCATTAGCTAAGCTGATCATTTTGCTCAAGATATTCCTGTTCATTTCTGTATGAGCCTATAAGCCATGAGGTTTAAAATCATCATTGATCAATGAATGACTAAGATTTTTCTTTCTTTGAATTGGTGCAAGAGAAATATGAATTGATTGGTAAAAGGCTTATGTGGGAAGTTTGTTTGACGTATTGGTAAAAGTGCCACTTGATTGATACTCCTTTTGGTTGGAATTGCAAGTATCTGCATCTTTTATAGTGTTTGTCTGCTTAGTACTTTTTATATGGAACTGTACGTTTGTGAACTAATAACTGTGATTATCATGTTTATGTACTTATTTAGTGGTTCTATATTGTTAGAGGGAGCCACTTCTTTGGCATCATGGCTAGCTAAATCAGATGCCAAACGAGTCTAAGTTCCTGCAAGGCTGCAACAATAAAGATGGTTTTGGTGGTTGTTTCCTCTGTCAAAGGTGGGGTATTCATAGAATCATGACAGTGTCAGTGTGCCACCATCAACCTTTGAAGCGCTTGACAGGATAAAATTCAATATTCTGAAGATTTTAGAATTTTTGGTCTTCTGAGCCTCTAGTAGATCATAATAGCAAATCCATATCACTTTTTTCACTTAGGAGGGATGCAAATGTTCCTACAAAAAATAGCTAGCAGTGGGACTCTTATGTTACATACCTTCATTGCAATTTACATTAGAACAAAATATGATTGACATCCACTGTAAACAAACAAGAGATCAAGTTGCATCTAAATTGATATTACTTCACTAACATCTCAACAAATTGAATACTTTCATCGAGGGGTCAACCACTTGAAGATTTTGACTTGAGTGGATAGATGAACATTTAGTGAACTTGTCCTCTCAAAAATTTTTTTGAACTAAACCTAAGCATTGTTGCAGCAAATATAGACGAGAATATTTAGAGGTTCTGTAATACAAAAGAAAGATGAAGAAATAATACATGGGCATATCATTTACTGTTCATTTTTGGCCATAGACCACCCCAAAGAGACCAGTTACTAGACTATTCCTCTACTTTGCCAAAAGATGCACAGTGCTCTTTTTTTCTTGTAAATGGTTCAAATTCTTTTATCGATATGAATGATCTATATAAAATCAATAAATTATCAACTATTATTTTGAAAACCATTTTGTTACTAACGTAGTGGTAGAGACTAGAGAGTACCATGTTTTGCCTGGACCTTAAACAAGACAAATTGAGTGCAATGTGGCAGTTTGAGAGAATATTATCACAACTTAGAAATCCAAAGTAGAGTTAAGTTATCCAATCAAAGTTTAGTAGCTTATTTTTGCATCTCAAGGAGGAACTCATTAGCAATTTAATTAATTGATAATGAATGGGATTGACATTGGTTGTTGATAATTGTATTTTCAGTAAGCAGCTACTTTTAGAGTAAGAAACATATTTGAGCATAAGTTGCGCCCAAGACCTACAATATCTATTTCATGAAAAGGATGAAACCAAGATTATAAAAGTAGCTCAGAGGGGTAGAAAGGAAAAGAAATAAAAATATGGAACAGGAATGCGAGAGTGGAGGGAAGGGTTTAAGATTAGAATGTGGAATCTTACAGAAAACATGAAATATTTTGTATCTTGTTACACCATGACCACCAAGATACCATCCACTTGATGATGGAGAACTGATATGTAGCACGCCTTCGTTATTCAACATGACAGTAATGATTTCAGATATTCTGTAATCTGTACTAATAGCAGCAGTTTTTGATGGCTGACTTATTTGTTAAATAAGTTATGTGCCATTTTATATTGATGGCAGGAAAGGAACCTCATTAACAAAACAGACCTTGCACTTTAAAGGAACAGATAGCTGCTATTTCTTTTCTGTTCTTTTCTTGTTTGTACAGGTTATTTTTTTTACTTTTAGTTTAAAAGTATGCTTTCTCTTCATTTTAGGAATCAACGTGAATGAACATGACATTCGTTTTGTGGAGGACAATTGGGAAAGCCCGGTAAAGCCTTAAACCTCAATTGGTGAACGTTTCTAATTTTAGTTTCTTTCTTGTGGAGTGTTTTATAAAGTAGCCTTAAGCAATGAATATTTGATTGGGCTTCAAAGATTGTGTTGAAAATCTTCCTAAGAGCTTTTTATCAGATGCATTACTGGTATTCTCTTTGTTTTTTTATTGAATATCTCACAGGTTCTTGGAGCATGGGGATTAGGCTGGGAAATATGGATGGATGGTATGGAAATTACTCAGTTCACGTACTTTCAGCAGGTATTTTGGTCTCTGTATACAGAAAGTTCTATGTTCACAAATCTTTTTGGTATCATCATCACAACTTGTTCTCTTCAAATTTGGCCATGTGCTTTTAGGATTTAGGAAATCTCAAATCCATTCAATCTTAGTTCTTACTCTTGTATGTTTTTTTTGTAAAATATGGTCATAGTAGCTCCTGCTGAGGGTGAGACTTGGTACCATTGATACCAACTAAACTGGTTTGCATTGATCGGAATTTACTGGTTGGACCAGAAAATGACCGTTTGTGCTGTCCTGTCTGAAAAAGGGTTATTGGTAACCCTACCGATATGGGAAGTATGCAGAATCTGATTTAACACCTACCAAATTGACTTACTACCCAGTCTTAATGATTAAAATCGGGACATCGAGCGATAAGCCTATCCCTCTCCCCTCACTTTCTTTCTCCCGATATGTCTCCCTCCCCTCCTCGCCATCTCGTGATTGTCCCTCCACCACCTTGCCACCTTACCACTGCTGTCCCGTTGCTTCATCGGGTTGCCACTTCCTCCATGCCACTATCTGTAGGGGTAAAGCTGGAGCTTGGATGTATTGACTTTTCCCATACCTTGCATTGCTGGGAGCCTCATGTATTCGTTCACCCTTTTATGTTTGTAGTGGCTTCCATCATTTGTGTTATTGTCATTTATCACTGTCTAAATATATTTTTTATATATGGAAGTGTCCATATTATTGATTTTGTTATGAACTTTATCCTGCAATTCTTTCTCTTTCATTTGTAATATTAAGTTTTGGACCTTAAAATAACTCTGTAGCTCTCAAGCTTTCAAGAGATGCAGCATGCTGATGACAATTGATATTAATAAAATTATCTTTCAGGCTGGAAGCCTTCCACTTTTGCCCATTTCTGTGGAAATAACTTATGGTCTTGAAAGAATCCTTATGTTACTTCAGGTAAAGATTTGTGGATCATGAAAATATTACATCATTTTTTTCTCTTATAAAGCACTTTTGAAATAAGCATGTTTGACAGGGGGTCAATCATTTCAAGAAGATCCAGTATTCAGATGGAATTACATATGGAGAACTATTTTTGGAAAATGAGTATATTGCTTATATCTAATTACTTCTCCAACATATTTGTTTCTTATCTTGCTTATATGATATTTTCTCAGTAGTCCTACACAAGATTATATTTCGCAATATTGTCAGTTTTTTGATAGGATACAAAGCTTCCAATTGAGAACTTTTTGTTATCCTTAAAGGATTCGTTAGATCTGATTCTTGTAGCTTTTTAGATTTACATCCACATGAACTGAAATCAATTGACGAAAGCAATCAAGCTACACGAATGGCATGCTCAAAGTTACAAGGAGTGATCATGGTATATTGGTGGTCAAAGTACAACATAGCTCGTACGTGTATGGAAGCATATGAAGCTTCATATGAAATTCAATTAACATATTCAAATTTATATATAATTATCTATAAATAAAGAAATGTACAATCGAATCTAAATTATTAATAGATATTTATAGTCCAAACCTAAAATTTACTGGATTATGTTATATAATATTATAATCATTTCAGATCCAGTGATAGTTGTAGCTAAATGTATGTTTATACAATCCCTTGATGCATTTGTGCATCTGGGTGTATTTCAAGAAGCTGAGGGTTTAATCCTTATAGTTCGTCTGCTGCTTGTGTGTTGTGTGCTTTTCGCCCTTGTGGCTGTAATTCCACCTCCCCCAAGGTTGGGGTCAGCTTGTGCCCAGGTGGCACTGGTAGAAAAGGAAATGTTTATTTGTGTTGCAAAATTTGCTATAGCAATTGATGAACTGATATAAAAAACATTAGTTTTGTAATCTATTCCAAACATATAATGTTTACTGGATAAGAATTTTGTTTCAGAGATTACAAACTACTTAATGTACGTGATCCTGAGTACTATATCAATCTGCAAGGTAATAAAACAAAGAATGACATTATAATGTCTCATTGGATATATTTTCTTAATAAGATATCAGTTGTTTCTTGTAAGGTTCTGAATACCGTACTGTACCGGTGTATCGATCAACTGTCGATATGGTACATACCAAGCTGTATTAAGCATACTGACACATAGTACACTAAGGTGTACTGATGTACCACCATACCAATTCTCTATCGGACTGGTATGTACCACCCATATTGAGCGGTACGTTATGGTATTGCAAACCATGGTTTCTTACATGATCATGTTTTAGAGTTGATATTTATGTTTTTAGTATGATACAGTTTTTTGTTGTCACAATCATGCTTTAGAAGAACAGATTGTATTTTAAATTTCAATTGATCAGGATTACTAAATAAAAATGTCAAAGTTTATTCAGTCTTTGTTTTATAGTTAGTAACATTCTAGTGGTGATTATTTATTACTCTCCTTTGTATTTGTTTGGAAGTTGACTATTGAAATGTTCTATAGCTAAGTCTGTATTCTTGTAATCAACCTTTAATTCATGTTCAATGTTGATGAATTAGTTACAAAGATGACTTTATATTCGAAATTGGTATGCAATTTCGAATGGTACCGCTCGGTATGGGCGGTACGTATTGGTCCGACAGCATACGGGTACGCAGACCGTCCGCTACCGGACGGAACGTGCTACAGTACTACAGTGTTACACTGTAGCAGTGCTACAGTTAAGGGAAGAAATATATAAAACCGCTTGGTACGCACTGGTGTACTGCTCGATACATGGTACCGTACCATACCGAACCAATCTCGAAACACCGGTACGGTACGATATTGCATACCTTGCTTTATAATGCTTATCTTGTCTTTTATGGGCTAATGGATGACAAAATAATTGCACGGTATTGCATACCTTGCTTTATAATGCTTATCTTGCCTTTTATGGGCTAATGGATGACAAAATAATTGCTTGATCAATTCATAATATACTGTTGTAATGTCAACTGAAATGTACATGACATGCACTATCATGATAATAGTGTTGGGTTTTCTGATTTAGGAAGGAAATGAGTGCATATTATTTGGAGCATGCCAATATTGATCATATTCAACAGTGCTTTGAGAATTTTGAGGAAGAAGCTCAATCCTTGCTGGCCCTTGAACTTCCAATTCCAGCGTATGTCTAAGAATTTTATTTCAATTCTAGCGTACATTAACTGTTCAAGTTTTGTTAAATATAACTTTTGGCTGACAATCTCTTAGGTATGATCAGCTTTTGAAGGCTTCTCATGCTTTTAATATTTTAGATTCTAGAGGCTTTGTTGGTGTGACTGAACGTGCTAGATATTTTGGTCGCATGCGTAGGTGAGACTATTTGCTCTTGTATAGAACTGATGTATGTTTAAAGTTATGTATAATAGAGATTGTGGAAGTAGAGGGTTGTACTTTCGGTGATATGGTTTCTTTTGCATGATTCTGCAATAAAGGATTAAATAGTATTATTGACTTCTGTGCTTATTATCTTAAATTCTGCAGTCTTGCTCGGCAATGTGCTCAACTTTGGGTGAAGACACGAGAAACTCTTGGGCATCCATTAGGAATTTCTTTGGAAGGAAACCATCTTATGTTCCAAAAGTTTCCAAATCCAGGATCGAAGAAGGTTCCTTTATTTTTATTCTATTTTATTCTTTGGTTCAGGATTATCGCTAAAGCATTACTGATTTTATGAAGATGAGCCATGTATCATGACTTGAAAACTTCTCAGCCATCTATCATGATCTAATATATCTTAGAGTAGATATGACATGATATAGTGACAGTGATTTAAAAAGCGCTAGGCGCCAAAAGGCGCTAAGGTCTAAAAACACCCAAGGCGTTAGGCGCTCGCCCGAGCGAAGCGAGGCGCTAAAATATAAAAATATATAATATAATTAATAAATAAAATTATTTAAAATTTTAAATAAAAATATGCTATTAAATTAAGAAAATTAACAGTATTAAAATTAAAATAATATATTATTAATCTAATAAATATAAATACTATTATTAGTATACTATTAACAGTATACTATATATATACTGTTAACAGTATATAGAAGGAGAAGAAGGAAGAGGAGTGTAAGGGGGTGCTGACTGAGAAAAGAGGAAGCTGTAGCGGCAGCGGGAGCGACGACAGCGGCAGCAACAGCGAGCAGTGGCAGCGGCGACAGCGGCAGCGGTAGCGAGCAGCGATAGCGGTGAGCGGCAACGAGCAAGGTTAGGGTTGGGCAGCGATAGTTGATATCGGTTTTAGTTGGTTTGATTGAACCAACTAACCACCGGAGACCGAACCAGACCTAAAATCCTAGTTTGGTCGCCTGGTTTAACCCAGGCGCTCGCTCGAAGCGCCCAGTGCTTGGGCTCAGGCGAGCGCCTAGGTGGCGCCTGGAAGTGAAGCGAGGCACTCGGGCCTCGCCTCGCCTCGCCCGAGCGCCTTTTTAAATCACTGTATAGTGATGCATACATGCTATATCTTAAAAAAATGAACACTTTATGGCAAGGTTCATCGTGCTGACCTGTATTGCCCGATACGAGCGGTAAGTATGGGACCGGTACGTGGACCACCTTCTATCGAGCGATATCATTACATGACCTCATATCGGGCGATACAGGGTCTATACCAGGCAGTAACAGTTGAAATCCGACTATTACTGACTTATATCGATTGATAACGGTCAGATTTCGATTGTTACTAATCAAGGGCTGAGATTGCCCTATTTCAAATGGTCAAATTAATCGTTTGAACCATAGGAAAGGGTTTTTAAGTCCTTTCCTCCCCTCTCTTTCAACTTATTTCACTCACGAACTCTTTCTCACTCACATCTCTTTCTTATTCTCATATTTTCACTCCCTTAAACTCAACATAGCTATGATTTGTGGATTGTATCAAATTTGGAAGGATTAAGAAGAAGAATACTTTTATCAAGACTCAAGAGACATCCAACCGTCACAACCGTCCGCCCAGTGTACAAAGGCAAAGACAAAGGGAAAGGCAATAACATCAACTGCATTGTTGGAAAGAATCGAGTCGGGTGAAGTGACACCTTCATAATCGCATTCAACAACCCGTTCGGTCCAGAAACATGGCAGCGACGTGGACAGCAGTGCCTCGAACGATGATGGTGGCGATGCCAAGGAGTCGATGGTCCTGTGTACACAATTTGAGGGTGGTGCATGGACTGAGGTGTAGTATTTTACATATGCTCCCCAAGATTCAGATCATGGAGCTTAATGAGGTATTGGTCAAGTTTGTACATGGAAGGGGAAGGTAGTGGATGATTTTGAGTAGATGTGATAGAGCCTACACGACGTAGACACAGAGCGAAGGTCATCGTATTCATAGCCGTCGTATTATGGAAAATCTTACGACCAGCAACAGTACGATGATTGATTTTACGAAACGAAGTAGCAGATCGGTAGCGAAAGTCGAAGTTCTGACATTCTCCATGCTCCGCACTAATACATGCCACATTTATCCTTACCTCATGAGCCGTCTCGGACAGATGTGGTTTACACTTCACAACGATCAGACTATGACTATTACCATATTGATGCACTAATGATATATGATGTATCAGTATACTATGTCGTAAGATCAATTTCAGGATTGAGTTTGACAAACATATCAAATTGATATGCAGATACATATGATCGAGGATCCTAATCTACCACCCGTGGAGTCTTATTGTTCTTTTTGGTGGTAGAACCAGGTATCTCCTTCGATTAATTACTTGATTCATTAGAATCTTAAAGTTTAAGTTGTTTAAAAAATAATCTAATAATTCAAATCATTTCCTTGTAAATAATTCAATATTAATGGAAGGACGATTCAGAACGTATCACAAAGCTACTCCTCAAAGCTCGAAAAAGATGTGTCACTATTATTTTCCAATTTAGGTTATTTTTGTTAAAATTATACTAAATTTATATTTATTTCCAACTTAATAACCCTAATCTAATTTTTTTTTTATTTTTAAGTATTTTTTGAGCTATTTTTTATGATTTCGGGTATATTGTCGGTACACCCCAATGTACCGACAGACGATACGTTGGTATGCCTCGGTACGTATTGTATTGATGACTTGTCGGTACACCGGTATAGACCGGTAAGGCAAACCTTGCCTTATGGTATGGATATAGAAATAAAAGTTTTTTAAATAGGGAATGTTAAATAATGAGAAGGATGATTTTTTAAGTGCTACAATATATAGTTACAAATTGTTATGAATAAAGAGTAACTCACCAACATCTTTGATCTATTTGTCATGACTTAAACTATTTTGGCACATAATTCTTTAAGTATATAGAGAAGATAATAACTTGTGAATTGGTTCAATGTTCTGTCTCGATTGGTACATACCACATGGTACATACCATTTTGATGCCCTTGTCGGGTTGGTGGCATGGACCACAGCACCTGGCTCCCCACACCGTAAATACTCAAATCTTAGAAATATTAATTTCTTGGGATCCAGTTAATTCCGCTGCGAAAACCTCTGGGTCCATCCAATCTGCCCTTGTACTCTTTGCATCGGGGATCTGCAAAGGGGAACATGGGGAAAAATGTAAACAAAAAAAGGAAGAAGATGAAGAGAAAGGAAAAGAATCCTTGTTTGCTTGATTTTGAGTCATTTCTGCATTTTTTTGTTTTATTCTCTTTTTTACCTAATCTTTTCCGTCATGTTGTTATATAGACATAATAGTTTCTGTTGTTTAAATTGAACTCCTGCACTAAGTGTTCAATTTACATTCCATGTTTGATAATGATTTTCTCTTTTCCCTTGTTTTTTATCTTGTGTTTCTATACTAGCAGGTGATGGAACAGCCTGGAGCATTTGTTCTTGAAATTGGCACTGAAGAGATGCCCCCACATGATGTAAATGAAGCGAGTAATCAAGTACTGCTCCTTCCTTTTAAACAAAGTAGCCTTTAGTTGGGTAATACTTTTCTCATAGTTCAACTAGTGAACTTGATGCATCTTGATGCAGTGAGTGTTGACTGCAGTGTTAGGTTTTGTTTCAGACGTCAGTATGATTATGTTGGTGGATACTTAGGGCTTCATCCTAATTTACTTCATGTCCTGGTTGCTAGATATGCAGTTGACTTTTTCAAAATGAAAAAAAAATGATTTCTCTAATTGTGTAACTTTTTCACACTTGTTGCAGCTAAAAAATCTAACTGTAGAGTTGCTGGAAAAACGAAGACTGAGTCATGGTAAAGTTTCAGCATATGGTACACCACGACGACTAGTGGTAACAACTCTCATCTGTAGTGTCCTAGAATTTGGTGAATCTTGAGTAGTGGAATTTATTTTTGATACTTATAATTTGAAGTGCAATTGAATTTTCTAATGCCTATAAATATGATAAATTCTGTTTCCAACATTGCTCCTGTTTGATGTCCTAATATAGTAGCCTATGTGAGTATAGTTTCTTGTATTTGAGCCTTGTATCTCTGTGAACTTGTTCTAACTGAATCTACTGGTCTGTGCATTATCGAATGATCAAACACAAAAACAACTATTAACAAATAGTCCATCTTCAGTCGACACTTGTACCAAGCCTTTTGGTCCAATATTCCCTGTTTTCTTATGGATGAATGCATCAGGTAATATCAAAAGTGTCGCAAAAAAAAAAAAAAGAAAGAAAAAGGGAAAAACATAAGTGTTACTTGTAGTTCAAGAGGACAAGCCTTGGTATCATGAGAAGGTTGCTCATTTTCACTTTGATGATCAGGTTCCAGTTATTGAAATTGTCTTTTTGCTTGTAGGGTAAGGCATATATTGATTCTCTCTAGACCTATTATTTGCTAGACCAGACCCCATATATGCTAGAGCCTCTTGTATATTTTTGATGCTTCTAGTTTCAAATTGATGTCGTAATAATTGTTTATAAATTTAACAAATTTAAACATTGCTGCGTTAGACTTCATATTTGTTATGAATTATGATGCGGCCATTATTGCTTTTCTTGTTGTAGTAGTAATTAATCCCACAAAGGAAATGGCTTGGGATTTGTGTCAATGAATCTAAATTCTTTCCTCAAATCAGTGATTTAAAAAGGTGCTCGGGCGACGCGAGGCCCGAGCTCCTCGCTTCATTTCCAGGCGGCGCGCTTCAAAGAGGTGCCGCTTGGGCGCTCGCCCGAGCCTAGGCGTCGGGCGCTTCGGGCAAGTGCTTGGGTTAAACCAGGCGACCGAACCAGCGTTTGAGGTCTAGTTCGGTCTCCGGTGCTTTAATTGGTTCAATCGAACCAACTAAAGCACCGATATTAGCGTGACTTCCCCAACCCTAACCCTACTCGTCGTTCACGCTACTGTCGTCGCTGCTCGCTGCCGCTGCTACTGTTGCCACTGTCTCCGCTCGCCGCTCCCGTTGCTCGCTGCTACCGGTGCCACTGTCGCCGCTTGTTGCTCCCGCTGTCGCTGTTGTTGCTCGCTGTTGCCGCTGCCACTATCGTCGCTCGCAGCTGCCGCTCCCGCTCTTCTCATTCAACACCCTCGGTCTTCCGACTCTTCTCTTCTTTCGATAGTATACTGTTAATAGTATATAGTATACTGTTAACAGTATACAATATACTATTAACTGTATACTAGTAATAGTATTTGTATTTATTAGATTAATTTAATAACATATTTTTATTTAAAAATTTAAATAATTATATTTATTAATTATATTATATATTTTTATATTTTAACGCCTCACTTCGCTCGGGCGAGCACCTGGGCGAGCGCCTAGCGCCTCGGGCGTTTTTGGACCTTGGCGCCTTTTGGCGCCTAACGCTTTTTAAACCACTGCCTTAAATTACTTTCTTCGAAAAAGTTGAATAAATTTTTTGATACCCCATGGTTACTAAGGGGTCTTTTGTTAAGTTTAGGTGGTAGCATTGATAGACTTGTTTAATGTTTTGATACCCAATCATTGTGATGATTGTGGATGGAAGGTCATAACCACCAGGGTTTGTTGTGCCATAGTATACCACCCGATACAAGCGGTAAGTACAAGTCCTACAAGGACCAGTATGCGGATCACCCTATATCGGGTAGTTTATGTTAAATGGCAGTATATTGCTCGATACAAGGTTTGTACCGGTCAAAACGGTCGAAATCCGATCGTTACCAACTTATACCAATCGATAACGGTCGAATTTCGACTGATACCGATCAAGGGCTAGGATTGATTTGATTTAAATGGTCCATCTGACCGTTTGATCCAGTAGAAAGGGTTTTAAAACCCTTTCTACCCCCTCATTCTCTCCTCTTTCACTCTCTTTAACTCATCTATTCAATCACTTTCTCACTCATATTTTTCTCATTATCTCATCTGCACTCTCTTAAACTCTACAAAGCTGTTTTTCAAAGTCCGAAAAAGATATGTGCCATTATTTTTTCCTAATTAAAATTTTTTTTGCTAAAATTATACTAAATTTATATTTATTTTCAATTTAAAAACCCTAATATAACTTTTTTATTTTTTTTAAATTTCTGGAGCTTTTTTTTGCTCTTTTTTTTTATGTCGCCGGTATGCCCCACTGTACCTACACATGGTACATTGGCACAGAGTGGCATGTATTGTGCTGTTGGCCGATTGGCACACTGGTTTGAACCGGTGAGGCGAACCTTAATAACCACATGCTTGTCACATGTCTTTGTTCTCCATGATCTGGTGCTCAAGTGAGCCATGGATGTTGACGGTTAGGTAATGACGTTGTTGCTCTTGTGCTAATTGTTGATGGGATACTGGATGCCTGCCTGTCAAACATTTCTTTTTCTTCTGAGCTTCCATTTTGGCCACCAGCTCAACTTTGAACACAAAGGAATCTCTTTTGTAGCCACAATAGAAACCTGCTTCAACAGCAAAATTGCTCCCTTTTTCACAGAACAACAGCAGTAAACCCTTTGCTTTCTTGCTCTTCATCCATTTCAATCCCTGGATTGTTTTGGTGTTATCATCTTTGTTGCTAGACCAAAATAATATATGCTTTTTTGTTAGAATACAACAATAGAATGTAAATTTCACTTTCCACTCCTGCTCTTCCTGGGCATCGTACTCTGGTCCTTTTAAACAAGAACCCTTGGCATGTGACCACCTACTGTTTGCACTTTTTGTAAACTATGACTCAAGACTTAATGTCATTTGACTAATTTTAATTTATCTATGTGAATAAAAGGGCATTTGTGTAATCTACATGGTGCCAAGTGCATCTAAATATTTAGATAGGGAAGTACATCTGCAAGGTGCTAATTCATGCACACATGGATTGCTGTGGACCCACTAAATCTGTGTTTGCTGCCTCTACATCACAAGTCACATCTACATGGATGACAAAGACATAATGTGGATATCTTCATCTACATGGTGCCACACTAGCTTTAACACATAAAGTGACCCAGGACAATATCAGTTGAGTCCTAGGTAAGTCGTAGATAGGTTTAGTTTAATCTGGTCTAACATGAGTTTTTCTGGGATAGTCAGTTATCTTTAATGATAATTTGAGAAGTTATCTAGTTTGATTCAAATTCAACATGTTGATTAAGATGTATTAATTTACTGTACTTTTTATCAAGTCAGTTGAGTTAGTTTCGTGAAGTTTCGTGTCTAGTTATGTTTAAGTCCTGCCGGTTTCCAAGTTCACTTGCTATAGTTCAAGTTTGGTTCTATTTGTTGGGAAAGTATGCAAGTCAAAAATGTCATTAACAGTTGATAACATTCTTTGTCTTCGCGTTCGGTTGATGAGGTTTGGCGTTTAATGCACGGTGTACTGTTTGGGTGAAAGCAGTAGCTGATAGCTGCTTTTTTAGTTGCTGTGGCATGATACTGAAGAGAGTTCCGGACTCCTTCCTCCTCACCAAGAAAGGTGGTAGTTTCTGTAGTGGCGACTCTCGAAGAATGCATCTGAAGTCAATACTAGGATTTTCCCTGATTAATTAGTTATTTAAGAACTGAGAAAGGTCAAATAAAATTGAATATTATGCTTTATGGATCATATCAACCTAGACACTGAAAACAATGAGAATAAGCTTTTATCTGGGCCTTAGATTTTGATGTTATAAAACTGTGCTATTATTTTCTTAGCTTATCAATTGGTTTCTCTGAACCTAATAACTTATTGGAGTAGCAATGATCTGCCAGACATGTTGTGCTAATAAATAAAAGTTTCAATATTCCAAGAAGCATCTGTGCTCTCCCTGTTTTCTCTGCTAGACCTTTACCCTACTTAAGTAGTTATTCTTAACCTGATGAAGTTTGGATTGAGTAAACATATGGATTTGATGCTTATGATTTGAGGATTATACCAAAAGGTTCTATAATATTGAATTCTTAATGGTGTTCTACATGTGAAACCAGGATGATATACTAACAACAGAAAGGCATTTTTTTGTTTTTTTATCCTGGTCATGTATTTTACTATCCTAAAAATGGTTTTATTAACTGCTTGACTTAATTTGTTGTTACTATCTCTGATGGCTCATTTAATTAACAACAAAATCAGACTTGCTCATGTATGAACAAATGGAAGTTTCAAGATCCCCATGATACATTCCTACTTGCAACTGTTTGCAAACTGTTTCCAGATATGTTTTACAAATCCTGATAGTTCAAAATAGTGATCTTATAATTATGTTGGATCTTATATATATGGTTGTATAAAAAAAGTTATATGCAAATAGTGATCAATAGATTTGACCATATATTTTTAAAAGCTATTTTAATCTCGGCCCTTAACTTAAATCCTGAAAACGATGCCATCAATCATGTATATTTGTTTGTTTTTACTTGTTACTTTAAATTCTGATAGCCTTTTGAGGTACCAAAGCAATCAAGAAGATGACATTTTGATGGTTCAATTTGCAATTTTGCAGTACACTGGAAGTATTTATCATAATTATTCTCATTGATCATTGTCACTGATCGAATGCCATCATTTTATAACTAATAAACTTTTGGGCCAATTCACAGATTTTTGTTGAGAGCCTCAGTCATAAGCAAGCAGAAAATGAGGTTGAAGTTCGAGGTCCTCCTGCATCAAAGGCATTTGATTCTGAAGGAAATCCTACTAAGGTTCATTGGTTGCTTCAGTTCCTAATGAAACTTCTGATGTAGTATGCTTCTATATATGAAGGATATTGTCTCTACCAACAGACTTCATATCACGTATTGAAATATATGCATACCTTTAGTTTGACATAAAGTTCTGTCTTTTTTTCTTAACTTTTATGGTGGCAAGAAGAAGGTTATTATCTCTCTCGTTTTCATTCCATTATTGATCCTAAATGCATGGCATATGTCCTTTCATGTTTCAACTTTCAACTACTTATCATCTGATATAATGATCACTTTATTTGCTGTTTTTTGTCTAACATCATGTTGCACACATACATATGTAAAAGGTGATGGATATCTGAACTTCAAAATATCAAAGTATCAGCTGTTTAAGTATTAGAGGTTGTATGATGTGTCCTTGTTACATCAGCATAATTTAACTGTCAGATTTTTGTGAGAAGTAATTAAAATAACATAATAGTCCAATTCTTCATAGAATAGTTTTGAATGTTAAAGCTAAAGCTAAAGCTAGCCTTGGTTTTTGTTGTTCAACACTCTTTAGCTAAAAGCTTATCCGTGTTCTTTTTTGTTGGTATAAAATATCAATATATGCTGTCAGGCTGCTGAGGGATTCTGCCGTAAGAACTGTGTAGCTATTGGCTGTCTATACAAGAAATTTGAAGGTTAGTACTATTCTTCTCTGTGTCGTGCATTCACCTTTGGTGCTTCATAATCTAAATTTTCCATCAAAGACACTTTTATCTAGAGGCCATCCTAGTGCCAAAGATAATGATCTTCTCCCCAAAGTATAACAACAATTTTCAGCCATAGCAAAATCATGTTTTCCACCAGAAACATGGACTTTCCTATTGTGTAAGCGATATTGCAGATTGTGCTTTGTTCGCATCATGCTTCAAATGAAAAATGGTGTTTTTACTCCATTTGCTTTTTTCTTAACTGGATGCTGTCAGTCATACAACCAAGTGGTGCTACTTCTGTATTGGAAGTAGAATTTTCTGCTTTGCTGTTCTTTTTAATTATTTCTGAACCATTTACCTTTGTCGATAACCGTGAGGTTTTGGCTGTCTGGGAAGAGAAATTATAATATTTATGTATGTCTGCAGGTCATGAAAATTGTCTTCTTGACGTTCCTTAAATGCTTTGTGATGCTGAATGTGCTTGTCGATATATAGAAATCATCTACAAACTGAGACATACTCCTCTTCTGATTCGACATGTTATGTAATATGTAGGGCTGAATATGTTTGTGTGATGTTGGCTTTTAGTATGGTTATGGAATCGATGATCCATATTTGATGTTAGTCGAGGTCTTGTTTAGCCAATTTGAGTCTACAGTTGAGTTATGGCAAGTCTAGGTTTGTTATATTTATTGGATTACTTCTAGAGAGTTCTTAAGAAATTAGGATTTTTCTGAAGTTGGAGGGTCTCTTTACATGGAATTACATGGTTTTCCAAAAATAAAAAAGAAATGTTTCTATCCCCATTTTTCCACGTCTAAAAGTTCAATTTGAAGTTTAAAAACATTTATTAGGTCTACAAATAGAGCCATAGCGCTGGTTGTAACTAGTCCTTTTTTGATCTGAAATTTGAGATTAAGTCATAGTTTTGGTGTTTTTGAACTCTCTTTCGACATTCGAGTTCTTTGCATGATAAATACTCTATCTGCTACTACTTTTTTACTATAATTCTTAGTTTCCAATGTGTTTTACCATCATGGCTAATCTAAAGCCTAGTTTTGTTATAATTCTCCCTCTTTGTAGGACATACTTCTTTGGAGAAGTAGTGCCTCTAGCAGAACAAGATAGGGAGAAGAGCTAACTGAAGTAGTCTATCACTGTTCTGTTACTGATATGATAATACAAGTCTCAACCAGGGTTTGCTGTACCGAACCGTAACGGTACGTACCGGTCTGACATGGGACTGGTACGCGAACCATCCTCTACTGAGTGATACCATAACTTGACCTTGTATCGGGCGATATGGGGTCTGTACCGGGCGGTAACAGTTGAAATCCGATCGTTACCCACCTGTACCCGTTGGTAATGGTCGAATTTCGATCGTTACCGATCAAGGGATGAGATCGTTTGAACTAAAAACCCTTTCCTTCCCCCTCTTTCAACTTATATTACTCTCTGAATCTCTTCAACTCTCTAAAACTCATTCTCACTCATATCTCTCTCTTATTCTTACATTTTCATTCTTCTAAACTCAACAAAGTTACGATTTGTGGATTGGATCAAATTTGGGAGGATTAAGAGGAAGATTTCCTTCGGTTAGAATGTGGCAGAAGGAGCCAGACAAGATCGAGTCAAACTGCTCGAGAAACTAGAGACACCCAATCGTCACGGTCGTCCACCCAGTTTGCAAAGGCAAAGGAGAAGGCAATAACATCAGTCGTACCGTTGGAAAGAATCGAGTCGGGCGACGAAACACCTTCTCAATCACATTCAACAACCCGCTCAGTCCAGAGACATAAAAGTGACATGGGCAACAATACCTCAACCAATAATGGTGGCGACGTTAGGGAGTCGATGATCTTGTCTACATAATTTGAGGGTGGTGCATAGGCCAAGGAGCTGTATTTTACACGTGCCATGGTGTTGGTCCATTTCAGTCTAGTTGGTCATCCACTATTAGGTAAATCAGTTTGTTAAAATTCTCTGTCTATCCTTTCTTAGTTCCCTGCTGGCTTCATACTTTGTTCAGTATTGTCTGTAGTTAAGGGAAACTTATTACGAAATCATATGCCCATGGTTAATGTATGGTGAGGTGGAAGGCTTAGATCAGTTGGAAATTACAACAATTGGGCTTTCTTTATGCAATTAACCTTTATGTCCAAATTGGGTGATGTACTTATTTCACAATTTTCTAAGTTTTATATAGCTTTGTTAGTTCAGTTAGGAATCTTTATTTGATCGAAAAAAAGCACACAGGCTTTAGGTTTTGTGCTCAATGAATTGGAATATTTGATTGTGTGGTTTCCAGGATTGTGTTTTTGGTTGATCTGCAGGATTGAACTTTCTTAGAAAAGGGAGAACAGCAGGGAGCTAGCATTTTGCTTCAATTTTGTAGTGGATTATTCAGGTCTGAATCTGCTCATAGATATCCTAAGTAAACTGACCAAGCTCCAGCCTTGATGTGATAGAATGTGTTAGTTTGGTCTGTTAACATTATCTTCTATAATTGTTAATAGATAGCATGAAATGGCTTATTACTAAGATTGTTGATCTGGTCTGCTGCTTGTAGATACATGTTGCATAGGTAACAAAGAAAGTAAAAAGGGGGTGACAAATGAAAATGGCAGAGGACAAGATTTTAGAAGATAGAAGAAAAAAAGAAAAATTATTACACACTCCAATGGTTTCTTGAATTTTTACAAGATGACTGGAGAACCAATCTAAAGGCAGTCACACAATAGCAACATTGTTTAAAATTTTAGACTAGCTTCTTTGTTGTAGTAAATTTTCTATAGTTCATAACATTTCACTTAAAGAATCCTCCAGATCTGTATAATGTCATTTGAAACAAGACCTTAGACATGGTTTGTTATGCATCTCTTTTCTTGCTTTTGGCAATGCACAAGTTGATGTACCAGTCGATTGCATGAGATTTCATTTTGAAATTTCATGATGTATACATATTAATTATTCAATTTTGACCTTTATATACTACTTTCTTTTTTCCTCGAAGTAAATATGACCACTATTGATTATCACTTTCAATATCTATCTGTTGCAGGGAAGACAGAATACGTATATATTAAGGTGAAGGAATCTGCACAATCTGCTTTTGAGGTTCTGTACTTCATCTTTTATGACAAAATCAGTTTGTTTATGGGGATAATCTTGCACTACTTTTTTTGCTAAATGTAATTTTGTAAATTATGAACGTAGATGTTAAGTTTGCTGTTATAAGTTAATTTTAAGTAGAGACATGGATAGGCAGAGGGGCAGAAGGCTAGCACTGGTGACCTAAGTAGATTTTGTGAGAACGGTCATTATGGGCCTAAGATTGCCCATGGATGCTAAACTTACTAAAGCTAAATGGTATTGAAAATGATATATCGTGTTGTGAGACATGAGTTTAGTATGTATGCCTGATTTCTCTCAAGCTTTTTTTATTTCGGAGGAAACTAATGCATGATTTACACTTTAAAGCTCAAACTACCAATAGTAACTAAAACATACGTTATAGTTCATTACAGGAGTTCATATAACCAACTATACACTAAGTGACTAACTACAACACATCTGACCCTAAATAAATCCATCTTAAAAACCAATTCCCACCACTTTATCTACAAAGCCAAAAAGTTAACGTGAGACACTAACATACTCTTTAGAAAGAGTTCTCTCAAACGAATCTTGGGTCACTTCAAAAGGAAATGTTAATAATTGAGTGAAATAGCTTCTTGATTAATTACTGTTTTTCTTGTTAGTTTGAACCTTTAAATATAAAAATGTCTCTAGCAAGTAGTACATAATTTTTAAGTAGGAGAAAAACTAATTTTTAAGTAAGATGTAGCACCATAGGTAATAAGAAAAAGATGAGAGTACAAATGATCCTCTTATCATCCATTTTTTTGCTTCTATTTATGATCTAGTTAGGTAATGGCTGTAACTTATATCTCATGGTTCAATACAAATTTAAGTCGATTATTTATATATTTCGATGTTATATAGCAAGTAAACAAATTTTGATTGTACTGGTTGGTATAAATTGGTATTTGTTGCTCCAGTTAAGGATTGATAGTAGACTATATCAGGATTCTCAATTTCAATATGTACCGCCTAGTACGGGCGGTATGTATCGGTCTGAGAGGATATCGGTATGCGGACCGTCCTCTATTGGGCAGTACCAGTGTTTTGACCAATACTGAAACGTATTGACCAGTACCACCTTGGATTTCGATTGTTATCGAGGCGTACCGGTCGGTACACCCTGGCGTGGTAGATGAAGGTATTTTTAAGGTTTTAGATATGCCCTGGTGTACCGACAGTATATATCGGTACATACCGTATTGAGCAGAGCTCGGTATGTCGATACAAACCGGTATTCAAAACCCTAGACCATATGGGTTGCTATATGTTTTTTCTATTTTTTTTAGGTGATAGTAGGTGGTATAAGTTGGTATATTTTTAGCATATTGGTACTAGACAAGTCAGAATTTATCAAGACCAACATTCAACTGTGATTGAAATCATTATTATATATATATATATATATATATTTATATATAATTTTTCTGGTAGAATTTGAAGATATTTTATTCAACAGAATTTTGAAAAAAGTTGCAATTAATGGTACCAATACCTGGTTTCATTAGCCATGAGCTGCTTCAACAAAGGAGACAAAACAAAGGATGTAACATCATTCAGTTATCAGCTCCTGAACTAAATTATTGGCAAAAGAATTATGAATTTATGATATTTTTCTTGTGTTGCCTAGTACTGATAAGAAAGCTCTGGAGTTGTTGGGGCTTTAATTACATGTCAGATAGAGGGGATTTTTTTGCCCTACCCATTAGTTGTGTATTCTCTAATAAAAGAAATTATCTATCAAAGATAGCCCTGGAGTTATCATAGTTTAAAATTTAAATCACATTTCAGATCAAGGGGGAACATTCCTACCCATTTATATCGTCAATATTCACTCCAAAAATTACCAGCAAATCAGTGGCATGATTTACCAGCTGATTTAATATGTAATGGATCATATGAAAGTTCTTCATGAATAATGATAGTGTGATACATTACTTCACAATTTGTAAACTTATTGGAAGTGATGCTCTGTAATGATAATTTTTTTTATGGGTTTAGAAATGCTTCTAAGTTGCTATTCTACATTTTATAGGTGTTAATTGAAGATCTACCAAGTATTCTGACTAAGATCTCATTTCCAAAATCAATGCGATGGAACTCCCAGGTAAGATAGGTTGTTCCCTTTTTCTGAGCAGTTAGAACTTGCTAATTGCATTAAAGTGTTTAATCTTATTCTTGAATGGCCATTAGGTTTCAGAACTAAGGTACCAGTGTTCTACTGTTCTTTTTTACTTCTGTGCTCTCCATCGAATTGGAATGCTATGAAAGTTTTCTCCATCTATTGTCTTCCATTATCATCTTTAATAAAATATTACACTTTGTTATCAATTTCTAATATCCAAATAAGTTTCTGTTTTTCTCCAGGTTTTGTTATTTTTCTTTTATTCAACAGGCAGCAAGGTTTATGTTGTCCATTGTGTTTTTTGAATTTTTTTTTTTCATTTTGCACAGTCCTATGTTCCTATCAATGTTGTTCATGACTGATTATGTCTTTGTTATGCTTTGTATTTTTCATGCTATTGCAAATGTGACAACATTTTATAAGATTTCCTTGCATGGCTACTCTAGTTGCTGTATGATTTTAATATTGATGTGTTGCCCTTATTGGATGGTCTGTGCTAGTCAACCTATACGTTTGGTTATATATACTCTATAATTTGCATGCTACACTGTGTTACTTATTATGTATTCTTTAAAGTTTAAACAAAATAAGAGAAGAGGACTTTATCAGGTTAGCCATTTTACTCTTGATTAATTTTGATTGATTGGTCCTCTCCTTTCTTGAGATATCCATACCCTAGTCTCCATGTTATTTGTTTATGTTTATATCTTAATAGTAAGATAGAAGGGATTACTTTATGAAGTCAACCTTTCTATTTTTGACCGAAGACTTCTCTTCTTTTGAGACAGGAGACTTCTCTTCTTTTGAGATAGATTCAGGTTGAAGGGTGAGTCTGGAGGTAGTCGATGGCAGCAGGAGGCAGCGGGTTGGGCCTAAAGGTGCTGAGTGCAGGTGTACTATGTGAGGAAGAGAAAGAGATGCCCCTTGGGGTTTGGTTGGGTGATGAGCTTTTTATTTTGGAGAGAGGAGGGGGGGGGGGGGGGGGTGTGTGGAAGGAGGCAGCGGGTGGGGGCTAAAGGTGCTGGGCGCAAGTATACTATGTGAGGAAGAGAAAGAGATGCCCTTGGGGAATTGGTTGGGTAGTTGGATTTCTAGAATTATAAAAATAAAACTGCAAAAGATAAAAAAAAAAGGACTTACAGTTTGGTGCACAAGGCCTACGAGGTGGTAAGCTTCTTTTAGAACCTCCCATTCGGTGTGGTCAATGTGTCGGTGGTATGAAAGTTCTGGTCTAGTTCGCCTGATATGTAGAATCATGGTTCTTACCTTTTCCATTTTAGTCAATTGTCACACTTCAGATTCAAACCCTAAAAGAAAACAAATGACGTAAATTATTGTTTTGAAATATTTTTTAATTAAAACAGACTGAAATTCTTCATATCATGGTTTGCAGTACCGGTCCGTACCGCCCGGTACGGGCGGTACGTACTGGTCCGACAGGCTTCCGGTACGCGGACCGCCTGTTACCGGTCCGGTACTGTAGCAGTACTGTAGCAGTGTAGCATTGCTACAGTGCTCGGCACGCCTGAATATACCGCTCGGTACACCTGGGTGTACCGAGCGGTATACCGGTACCGAGCCCAGGTCGAAACTCCGGTACGGTACGGTATTGCGAACCTTGCTTCATATAATGAATTGGCAAAAAGGTACTGGCATGCCTCTGTGCCACAAAATTACAATCCCTACTTTGTATATTCTATGTATCAGAATTCAACATGATGAAGCTGATGTCACCATAAATTATTGCTCATTTATTTATTTTCTTCTATGCCTATGACATCTATATTAAAGTATCCTAAAATATATAAGTTACTTGTGCAACATTCTCATATATATGGAGTAAACATGTACCCAGAAGAAATATTTCAATTAAAGATGATCAGCTATCTTTCCTTACATCGTCTAGCCTCTTTGTAGCAATTTGGCTTCCCATTTTAATCCTTAATTCTATGAATGACAAATATTTTTGAAGGTAGCATTTTATCAAACATTGTTTTGTGCCATGTGCACTAGGTGCCTTATGCCATATACATGTATTAGAAGATCACATTCTCCAATTCTCTGTTTCTGATATCTTCTTTACTAAATTGTTGTATGATTTATCTATTTGGTATAGTTTGTTATAGGATTTATTAAATTATTTCAAATGCAGGTCATGTTTAGTCGGCCAATTCGCTGGATTTTAGCACTGCATGGGGATATGGTTTTGCCATTTGCTTTTGCAGGAGTTTCAAGGTAATTTATGGTAGTGACAGAAAGGTATCATTTCTATAAAATTTTCATTTCATTTGCAGCATCTTTTTGTATACCTCTCTCTCTATCCTACACCTTGTTTTAATTCTATGAAATGTCTATTCAGTATTCATTATCAACATCAAGTAAGATGAGTGGAACACTTCTATTCTATGCCTGGGGCCCTGGACTGATTATTGATCTTTATAATTTATTCTTGTATTTTGGTAGCAAAGTTTTTGTTAGTAGTTATCAAATATTTATATCTATTTGCCTTTGTCGTCTGTACCTCACTTTACGTATAAATGTATATATATTATGTGCATATAAATATATGCATATTTCTGTCAATACATATATGTACACATATAGACAGATAAATACATGTGTCGATAAAAAAATTCATTCTTATTGAATTTTCCATTAGAAAAAAAGTAAAAAGTGCATCAGAAGAAAATGCAAATTTTTGTTGGACGTTTTTACTGGTTTGGTGCTTCCTATATGTAAATAGTGTCTTGCATTATCTATTCACCCTTTGCAATCTTAATTTATGTTTTGATTTGGAAAATTGACCAATGAATCTTGATGTGTAGCCCTGCCACAATGATATAAATGAAGGTCACTACTAAAAACATAGGCTGAAATCCCTGGGTTGAATGACACAATCTGCATCAATTCATTTAGAAGATGAAGATAAGAAATAACTATCTTGAAACTCAAGTCTAATGGAGGTGCCCAATATAATTGACATTCTTCTACTATGCTAGGCCTCATTAGAAATGTCAAGGAATGTTGTAGACTTGCTGTCAATTTTTCATTGCACAAAAAATGCTTCTGCCAATTTAGAAGGCAAGCTGCTGAAATCAAAGAGATAGGAAGAGTAGGTGGACCCTTCATGAGAGGATGGTTAACTTGCTGATTAAACAACAAGAATGTTTGCTGCTTTGAGGACTCTCTCCAAGAAAATATCAGAAATCCTTTTTCTAACATAAGAAACAACCAATTCTACTGCACCATTAAACTCCAAGTTTACATTTTGCAATTCGCAGAGGAAGCACAGATTTCTTCTCGAGGCGTACTAGCAGCAGCCACTTTCAATGAAATAAACTTAAGTTTGATCACTTTTTGTTGCTTTATTAGCTATAATAATTATGTGACAAAGGTTTACCTTACATGAATATTACAAAGTTGTTACGTAAATATTATGCTGTTCTTGAAACCATATGCTAATAGCAATATGCTTGGAAGATTTCTTTCATAAATTTACATGGTAGATGATGATATCTACCTAGTTTAGTGATTTTTCTCATGCAAATTGATGTTTCTTCTTTTTTTTTAATGCTAAAAGTGGGAGGCAATCGTGTGGGCTTCGTAATTCATCTTCAGCCATACTTGAGGTAATTAATCTAATTATTTTGAAATTTATTGTTTAAACATCTCTAATATGTGGTTTTATATTTGTGAGTTTTCAAAGGACTACAACTTTAAACCAAAGTAATTATAGGTTAACTGCCAAAGTTTGTTATTCTATTGGGTTTATTTGATAAGAAGCAAGCATATTCTTGGCATCTTTTTGTAGTGTTATCATGCTTAGGTCTTTATATTATAAATTTATAATATTATCTTGCTTTGGTTTTTATATAAAAAAATATGGGTATATATTGTTTTATTTTCAGTTAGTTTGTGTAGAAGCTTAATGTCAGCAACCTTCAACTACAGTCCCAACAAGTTTTTATTTGATACTTCAATCTTTAGGAACCTTATTAGTAGCCTTTGGCTTTTGGTAAGCTCTGATATGATGTCTGCCTCCTATTTAGTATTTTGTTTCTTTGAGGGAAAGAAGGTATCTTTTAAGGGAGTCATAATGGAGAGAAGAGAGAGATAATCAAGAGGTAGAATAAGAAACATAAGATAGAAGGATAAGTTGTGATAAAGTGCATCAGGTCATATAGAGAGGGATTACATACCTTGAGAGGGACTTGTTTTTTACTTTATCCTCAATTATACTTGAACAAGAATACTGAGCCTAATAGTTTACCTTTGAGCCAGTTTACATCATTTAAAATACTAATTGAGTGCAATTCGCCTGGTATAAGTTGTCCACAATTTGGTGCATGCTCAGACTGGCATGGACAGCTTGTTTGGAGTTATAATTGATTTAGGGTCCCAACTAAGGATTCAAATCTTGGTTGTACAGGTGAGTTCAGACTCATATTTACCAGTTTGACCAAGGGCCTGTTTTGGACCATATATGTCAATACTGGTCAGTATTTATTTACTTATGTTTGGACCATATGTGTTGATAGTTACCGAAACTGGTTCTATCCTGAAATTTTAATCCTTGGTCCCAACATCCCCCAAATATCAAGAAGCCCACACTCCATTGTCCGGTTGAACCTACAAAGTGGTTCAGCCAGGATAGCGTCATTATTGTATTTACTGTTGTATCAGACTTTAATGGCCATACCTAAAGTATTAACCCTAAACATGCTCTGCAATGCTTTAGTAACCAGTCCTCTTTCAACCCCTCTTTCTCTGTTCAACACGTAAACGAAAATAAGAAAAGAAAAATCTACCCATGGTGTAAGCTTTTGATTCAGGGAATCACTATTATCTGTTGACTTGTGACAACACTGTCCTGCCATGGCTCTACTGGAGGGATGGTACAAGTTCATTGTTTGATCTGGTAGACATCTGGCGTTGTTCTTTGCTGTTGGCCCTAGTGATGCTGTTATGGAATCCTCAAATTTGTTGCCTCTGGCTTTGGAGACAAGTGATGACGACAATGAATAAGGACACTGTTAATTATTTTGTTTTGTTTTGATTTGTTTTAGGTTTTTCTACCTTGGTTCTTTCATGTCTTGTCTCTTGTGTGCTTCATCATTTTTTTTTTATTCTTCCAGTACATTGTTTTGGATGTACACTAAATTAATTCTTTTTAGCTTGTGCTTTTAATTCAGATGTTGTATGCTTGATTTTCTTGTTAATGCTTCCAAATAACTTTTTTTGTGCATATTTCTTTATTCTGTTCTCACATGTTGCTACATCCAAGATTCATCGTACTACGGTATACCGCTCGGTACGGGCAGTACATACTAATCTAATAAGAGGTCAGTATGGGTGATACATACCAGTTTATTGGTATATCCCACTGTACTATGTGTTGATATATCAATATGTACTATACCGGCGACTGGTCGATACATCGGTATCGACTAGTAAGGCGAACCATGGGTACATCAACCAACAACCTTTGGGAACCAAATGAAAAACTCTGTTTTAGTTGACTTTGGATTTTTGTCTAGTCTATTTTGATTGCGGCAGTGAAAATCCAATCATTTAGTTCTGTTCAGAAATCTGGAAAAAAAGCAGTACCTTTTTGAACCAAATATTCACCTAGCCTTGGACATCTATTGGAGTTTGGTTATTTTATTTCCATTAATAATTATATAGTTAGCTCTCTTTAGAGGCACTTCTGCCCCTTGAAGAAGGGAAGCTCCTCCTAGGAGACAATTTGCAACACCTTGTTTAAGGGGTGTATTCTAAAATAGGAATGAAATCTACATGTTTGATTTTTACCTTATCTGTCCAACTAGATATACCAGAACCAGTATAACCCTTAGCAAACCAGTTTTAATTTGAACAGTGTCGTGTCATTTTTTTCATAATTGCTCACTCATGCCAATAAAAAACGGTGCTGATTTTAGTCTTATTGAGTATTTCCTACTGAAGGCCACATACAAATTCCATTCATCTGTCGGTTTCCTGCATCCACTTTTTGCACTAGATTCTTCACTTGCATAGATATCCTTCTCTTCAAATGTATCCCTTGTTAACTTATGTCTTCTTATCATGTTCACATGAATGCTCATTACATATTACTGCTTTGCCTCTTATTTGATGCCGTCTACATAGAGTTGTATGTTTGTAGTGAATAAGCTACTTGGTCTGATTTATGACAAACTTAATAGCAAATGTACTATTCTCTGCAGCAATTAATCATCTTGCAATACTTAAACTATTGTGCTGTATGATTGAGTGACTATTTTCTAGATATTGTTGTGAAAGCCAATTTCAATTATTATTTGTAAGAATCATCTCATTAAGATGCAAAGTTTATGCAATCTGCCAATTTCTATATATTTATTTTGGTGTCATTTGACATTCTATTAAAATGATCTACACCCAGATTTGTCACTCAAATGTCATGTTCTTTGCTTTTAACCTCTTGTAATTGCATTTACCAGTACGATTGGATTTTAGTCTTTTTTTTCATCTGTGTCATCAGTACACTATCCTTTGTTTAGCTAGTTTCTTGCTCGATGGATTGGTTCAGAAAAGTGCTAAATTTAAAGATTGCTTTTATCTCAGGTAGAAAGTGCTGAGTCATACCTGCATAAGATGATGGAAGCTGGCATCTTGATTAACATTGAGGTATATGCCTATTATCTTTTTTGCTTGATATCTTAATTAATTTTTTTTGGAAATAAGGGCTAAGTATTGTGCTATATGCATATTGTTTTTGAGTAATATGTCCTGGACATCCGTGCCCTGCAATTTTACTGTTCTGCCTGTTCTTCACCAAATGTATATATACTTATATAGTGGAGTAACTGGAGTCACATGCAATTATTTTCTTTGCAATCATTTGTGGCAACGATTTTCAAAGTGATGCATGCTTTTTTCTTCATCTACAGTATTGCTTGGTTTGCAACTTTTAGTTTTATACACATCTCATGCCATATTTAGAAGTTAACCATTCACAATTTGCTATGACAATCCCAGAATCTGCAGGTCAAAACAAAGATTAGTGGCAAATATTCCTTTATTGTATATCAAAATTGATGATAAAATGGTTGTTGTGTTTTATGATTTTTAATGGCAGGAGCGCAAGGAAAAGATTTTGTGTGATGTTGATTCATTGACTGCAAGCATTAATGGTTATGTTATTATGCAGTCTAGCTTAGTTGAGGAGGTATGATGGTCACTTTTATCAATTATAATGAATTTTTTATTTGATATTGAAAAATTTATAATGATTATAACTAGGTTGTAAATCTTGTGGAGGCTCCTGTTGCCATACTTGGTAGATTTGATGAATCCTTCTTGGATCTCCCAAAAGATATATTGATTATGGTATGCCATGACATTTTCTACAAGTACTGTGATGCAATCTCTCTTGTTTAATTGTTTTTATTATGATTTCCCACATGCAATAGGGATTTGTTTCTTATTTTCTGATATCTTTTCATATGTTTTTGATGATTAAAAGCTTAGTTCAGTTTTATATCAGTCCTCAATTAGACCTATATGGTGATGGTGCCAGCCCATTTTGTCTGTTGATATGGGGTGGTACTAGCTGAACTGGTTTCGGGCCTATCTAAACTGAGAAAAATATTATATATATATATATATATATATATGCTCAATAATGAATCAAACTATGATTTTAAGATCTATTGTAAGCCATATAGTAAGAAAACAGTTGTAAAAACTAAAATACTTGAAAAGTACTGAGTGGACACATGATAAATGTATCACAAGCATATCCTTGTAAATACATAGTTAAAAATTAAAAGTACTTGTTGTCTTTCTAATGGCTGCTACCACCAAATGGATCATCATGTTGCAAATGGTAGGTCAAAATCTTCAATGTGACTTGATAATATATCAAGATTTTAATTATGAGGAATGCATGAATTATGTTACTCCAGTGACATTTGAGGTAAAGTAGCAAGAGTCATGACGTTTTGGTCTTTAAATACAACTGGGATGGTAGTTAATCACTATGGATGTCAATTTAGGTTGCTGGGGCAAGGAAGGTTTGAGCACATAGGGTTAAGGAAATCGGGTTGCACCAGCTGTTGAGTGGTAGACCTGTGTGGATATAGGTCGGATCTATAGGGATCTAGCATGGATTCAGTCTGATCTGTGCGAACCTAGCCTAGATTCTAAACGGATTTCGGTTAAATCTGAACTTTTCTTTGCCATATCTGAATAAATCTTGGATGGATCTGAATAGCTCTTGTCCAGATTTGAAAAGTTTGCTCGGACTTTTGTAAATCTTGATCAGGTCCAAGTAGATCCAGCTTAGAGTCAAATAGATTTACACTAGATTTATGTGGGTTCAGCCACTTTTCAACAATTAACATTGACTCATAAATGTATAAAAAAGCCAAAATCTAATAATGAAATCTTGAGCTTAACCTGTAGAAAGCACCAAGAAGCTTTATTCAACAAAATCTAAGCAAAAATTTGAATTTTAGCTTTGGACTTACCTTGCTTTATCTAAGAACTAAGGTGATTTCTTGATATTGAAGCTTGATTCGCTTGAAACCAGAGACAGATTTCTGAAATGTGAATTGCTGAGGGTGAGAGAGATTGTGAGTCAATAGTGAAAGGAAGTACAGAAAGAAGAGGACTTGGATGAGGAAGATGGGATCATGGGGTGGGAGGGTTATCATAAGCTTACTGGTCTATGCTGATTGATATGGTCTGTTTTAAAATCCTTTTACATATTTCAATTTAATGATAACAAACATGTGATGCAACAACTCTAAGATAATATCAGATTTTAATGGAAATGCTTTAAAAAAATTTAGTAACCATTCTTTTCTCCATGGAGCGATGTGCTCTGAAAATCAAGAGAGTAGTAAACAGAATGTGATCTTATGGTGAGATGGTTTACCTCTTATCCAACGTTGCTTAATTTGCGTAAATGTCATACTCTACATGAGAATACTAGAGGATAGGAGAGATCATTGAGAGACATTGAGGGGAAAAACTGAGTTTGTTTTTGTAATAATACTTCAATAGTTTATGGGTTGAAGTATGTATCTAGAATAGCATGACTTGTGTCTCATCTGCATAGTTAGGTGTCAATAGAATTGAAAGATGCATGAACACCATCTGTATATAGTAGAATAGATCATTTCCTACTCTTGGTCAACCCTCCCAAAGGATGTTCAATGCATGATTGACCCTCCAATTGAGGCAGAGCCCAATGTGGACCAACACCTGTAACTACTAGATAATGTGTTCCACGATTGGACCCACACAACAATTATCTTCATGTGAGATGCATACTCTCCATATTGTAGGTATTATTGTACAATGTAAATACATTTTAATAATATCTGTAATTTAATATACTGTGAAGAAATTATATTTGAAATTTTGTGATAGCATGGTCCATGTTGTATTGGTAAGAAATTGTAGTATTTGTACTAAATGTGCTAGTAGCCTTTTAGAACTTATATCCCTAAAGATAATAAGTGTTAATAAATTAATTAATACCACTTTTATAAGATAACAGATAGATAAGTGATCATCAAATGATTAATCCTTTGCCATGCTAATAGCAAGAGCTTCAAATATGACATTTGGCTCTAATCAATTATTGACCTTGTGAAGGGCAAGCAACAGGTGAACATTAATGGCAATGTCATAACTATATTGATATATAAGTATCAAGCAGAAATGTACAACAGACCAACATTTAATCGTTATTGTAAATTCAAAATGTTATAATTTTTGACAAATTGATGCTGCCATATGAAGATTCCTAGTTATCAGAGTGTCGCATCTTCAAGAAATGATATGGAGAAAGAACACATCTTGGTTAAGTGCCTACTCTCCTCCTTTGAGGTGTGTATCAGATTATAATTTTTGCTTATCTGCAGCCTCTTTTTTACTTCAACCCGACCAAAAAATAATAATAATCTTGATTTGGGGAAACTTACAAGCTTCACTGAGAAAAAAATATGCTGTAGCAAGAAAGAAGAGTTTGAAATCCAAACTTCATTGATAAAATTAAAGAAAATAAAAAAGGAGGATGAAAGGTAATGGTAGAAGAAAAAGGTGAAATTGTGTTAAAACCTGTGGAAAAAAGGTCATAGAGGTGTGGGAATAAGGCAATAATACCTGGTATAGCTTGTGCACTACTTTGAACACTTGACAGTATGTTGGCCTGGTTGGTACAATAAGCATATCGTGCGTCACCTAGTATGAGCCAGTATTGGGAAGAATTAGTGTCTGAGTACTAGTTTGTTATCGAGCTGGCAAATACTGGCCACTATGGATGGATCCAATCGAATGTTAAAAACTTGGTCAACATAAACTTTTGTCCTACTGAACAGCGTTACCGATTGCAATGGTGCTAAATTGCTAGACGCCTAGACCAATGTAGGATTTTTCCATTAGTTTAAAGTCCATAGAGGATCATGCTTCAGGAAGCGTTGGAGGCTCACATGTTTAATAGTGAATGTCTTCTTTGCTTTTAGTTGTGTAGATTGCCTGCCACTGTAATGCCGTTACCACATTTTCGATTCCTGGTTATTATTGTTAACTACCTTTGGTTAGCCAATAAAATCCTAGATGCTTATTTATACCTTTGTTGGTTATTGCATATGAATCATTACTGAAGTTATTACCTTGCATAGAGAAGGGCACATTTACACATATTTCTATGTTTGAGTTTATCCCTATTGTCTACCATGACTTCAAAAGAGATGATTTTTTTAAACTTTAATTTGTCTCTTGGCACTGTTAGATATGATTAAACATTATGTAGAATTGTGCACCCACCAAGAGATTGGAACATGATTCCTTGTGTGTCAAGTAAGTCTCATAGCTTTACATTTGCGAAAGTGAAATATTTAATATCGTTTCTCTAACAAAACTCTTCTCTCTCTCTCTTGATTTTTAACCCCGTGAAGTTACCTTTTTTAACTTTTTTTAAACTTTAGTTTGTCTCTTGGCACTGTTAGATATGATTAAACATTATGTAGAATTGTGCACCCACCAAGAGATGTTCCTTGTGTGTGAAGTAAGTCTCACAGCTTTACATTTGGTAGCCAACTTGAGAATGAATGCACAGAGATTTTGAACACAAAACTTAAGAGTTTCAAAGATGGCAGGCCATCTTCGTCCCAATTTTCTTAATCTACCTCTTCAATATAGTCCTCATAAGTCAAGAACTTCTACAACAATTTATAGTTCAAGGTATTATATTGCTACAACAATAATGAATGTGATTTGTACATCAAGAACTTATACAACTCTTCAAGAAATCTTTTAGCAAGAAAATGATTTTTCTTAATTTGAAACAATTATAATCATATGATTTAATTTGATGATTTGGATTTTATCATGCAGGTTATGCAGAAGCATCAGAAGTATTTTCCTTTGATCAACAAGCATACTGGAAATTTGATGCCATTTTTTATCGCTGTTAGACCTCTTATAGATCCTTAATCGTATATTGCAGTGTAACCCATTTATGCCTTTCCCTTTTCTATTTTCTGTATCATACTCTAATTTGTGGTTCTTGTAGGTTGCAAATGGAATAATCAATGAACGAGTAGTTCAGAAAGGCAATGAAGCTGTACTACGGTTAGATTCAGTCCCTTGCGATATTGTTGTGAAATATTAATTAAACTAATTTATACTTGTATCAATTTCGAGAAAACCATGGGAACTGTTTGATATAAGGGCAAGGTAATGAACATTAATCTTTCCTAGATCTTGCATTGGCAGGAACCTCTGGAGCTGTGCTTTTAACTGATTTTGGAGAAGAAAAAAACATGTTTAATTTTGCATCAACATAGACAATCACAAAAGCAAATGTTATATAATGTGATTTGGTATATAACACAGCTCATTTTTGGTTCATTTTTTGTAATGTTATGATTATGTACTGGAGTTTTCTTTCAGCCTAATTCTGGATTTGTTTTTTAAGTTTTAGTTAATTGTTTGTTTAAATCTAATGTGATGTTTTCCATCTGTTGTTTGTCCAAACTGGAAATGATATATTTTCTATCATAACTCAAATTAAAGTCCTGAGAATCTACTGCTAACTTGAGTATCTATATAATAAAAACACACATATGCAATGCTTTTGGTCTTGTATGTGATATCGTTTGAAGAAATAATTGAAAATTTTGCTGATTACCGCTTCTCTTATTCTTGCCTCTTTTTTAAATCCTGGTGGTCTCTTATTTCTTTTAGCTAGTTATAGTTACTGATCTTAGCATCATATCACTTGTACAGGTTGTCTTCTTATTTGTCTCTGTAACTTCTAAGTTAAATTTGTGTCAAACTCAAATCTGAATTGTTATTTGAGTGCTTGCTGGTTGCTTGTCTTGATCTCCAAATCTTTAGTTTTAGATTAACAAATAAAATCTTTCTTTTTCTATGAGAACTTGACAATTCTGGAAGCAGAGTTAAAGTTGTTGTAAGCCATAATATCTTTTTGCAAAATCAGTTAACCTTCCTTGTATCAAGGCTTTCCTGTTTGGTTCTGTACTAATATAAGCTTTACCTGTGATTCAATAGTGATGCTGCTCAGTCCATATTTGTGCTTTTCTGATCTGTACATGAGCTTTATTAACCTTTCTATTAAATTTCAACCTTTTGTTCTACCAAAAAATACAATTTTTGGTTTTATCAGAGCTCGTTACGAAGATGCTAAATTTTTCTATAAAATGGACACGCGGAAGAAATTTTCTGAATTTCGAGGCCTTCTAAGTGGAATTCTTTTTCATGTAAGTGATCGATTTCTTATAATAATAATATCATTTTAAGGTTTGCTTTTCAATTTGGTGACATTGAAGTTATCTAGGAAAAGCTTGGAACAATGCTAGACAAGGTGTCACGCATCCAAAGAACTGTTGGGAAGTTAACTCTTGCTCTTGGCTTTGACGAGAGGGTGCTTATGATTGTCGAAGATGCTGCAGCCCTTGCCATGTCTGATCTTGCATCTTCTATCGTGACAGAATTCACTTCACTATCTGGAATAATGGCACGCCATTATGCTCTAAGGGATGGGTATCCTGATCAGGTACACAGACAAGCATCTAGCACATGCATCTTTTTTTTCCTTATCCCCTATTATTAGTGTTGTTGTTGCAGTAAGAGTAGCAACATGCTTATTGATGACCTAAAACTCTTTATAGAGATGATAGATCACTAGCTGATACACACTAGTCCTATTTTGTAGGGTGAGACTAATTGATAATGAATCATGAAACAGAAGAGAATGGACTTCATTTGTTGAGCCACTATACATTTGCGAGAATTCATTTTGTTTGTTCTGGTTGCTCAAACCACCACACTGCCCACCATCTTGGCTAAAGCCGACAATCTACCCTCTCCCTGTGCTTCTTAGCCACTATCAATAGATGGAAAATACTACTTGTTGGACCAATACATACTGCCCGTACCGGGCGGTATACCATGGCACGGCAAACCTTGGTGTGTTGTATTATGCATCTTGTGTTGATTCCTATTTCAGACATCATCACAAAACAACTCCTCTGGATCATGGAATTATAGAAAGGAGAACTTGAATTCTTTGGCCACAAGGGATCCTTACCTTGAAAATAATATTCTACAAACACCAACTCTAATGATGGTAATCAATGACCTCTAACCAAGGTCTTAAGTTTCGATCCATTGGTCAGTGGTCAAACCAATGTGCATCCAATATATATCGATATACCAACACATGATCAGCCGTCATACCAGTCTTCATAGACCAAAAAGAATAAGTGAAAGAAGAGAGGAGAATGAGACATAGGAGGGTGAAGGAGGCAGAGCATAGGATAGGGAAGTGAAGATGGAGGAGGCAATGGAAGAGAAGCAGAGGAGGAGGAGGAGGCATAGCAGAGGGGAAGTGGCAAGCTGTCACGACCTTAGCTGGTTTTGCCTAAGGCGTGCGGCACCCTCGCGCGTCCGTCCGCAAAGGTCAGCCTCCCCGAAGCCTCCCATTGTCCCTTAGGACCAACAAAAGAGAGAACGGGTTAAAGAGAACGCCTCAATCGGGATCCACAAGCAAACATGTCCGAAAAATACTTCATAGACAATGCAAATTACAAACAGACTTTACAAGCTCTGAATAGTTGCACAACAAAGGGTAAAATGGTCCATTACAGACCGAAAAGCTCTCGTACGTGTCCACATGACACAACCTTTATTTACAAGCCTAAGGAGGCCACCAACCCAACTAAAATGGGACTATTAAGCCTTCAGCCGCCCCTTTACATTCTGTACAAGGCATGAACATGCCAAAAGACAACGGACAGACATAAGCATTACATCCAACATCTTGTTTAGAAGTTTGTCCGTTACATTCTCCCCCACTTATCCCTTCGACGTCCTCGTCGAAGCCTTTGTGAACACTACAACTCTTCGCCTTTGCTGAGTCTTCAATCTTCCGCTCCAGCTGCAATGCGCCTCCTGGCTCCCAGCTGCTCTCCGCTGCTGTTTCTGAGTAGTCGAACCTTTGATCCGCCATGCTGCTTCAACTCGCCAATGACTCTGACTCTGGTGTGGGGTTGGCTGAGTTGTATTGATCCTCGTTGATTCCTGCGGATCCACCAAATGAAGGAAAAGACCATCCTTAGTGCGCCAGTCTCTCAAAATTTCCACATGCTGCTTGAACTGGGTGGATGCTTGTTGGAGCTTTAACGAGCATCGCCTCGCAAACTTCTGAAGTTTTGGGTCCTTCCTCCACAAAATCTGCTCATTGACTCTTCTTTCACTTAGTTGTCACATCCAAGTAGGTTCGCATCACTACCGCTTTCGATTGGCATTTCGTTGGGAAATGAGGCGGACAATCTACTCTCAGTAGCACTGATCACCGTTGGTGAGGATTTGACAACTGTTGTCTTTCATTATCTTCGAAGGGTCTTTGAACTTGTGCAGAGCTCCTCTGCTGGATAGATAAGAGAATTGGGGTACTCGGTTTCGCCCATTCTCTTAAGAGTTGAGAAGGCAAAGGTTACTTGACTTCGCCCGCCTCCTCGAGGTTGTACTTCATGCATCGAGCTGGTTACTGGCCTTCACCTGCTCTTTGCTCACACTTCTGAAGCACTTGAAGTGTTTGCACTCCTTGCGTTGAGTTAGCTACTGTGATTCACCTTCTCAATGCCATTGAACTTCTGGAATGCAGGAAGTTTTCACCCCAACTTGGAGTAATTCTCTGATAGATGAGGTCGCCTCTGGGATTGTACCGTCTTCTCCATCAACCCTGCCGCCTACTCCACTGAGTAGCAAAGGTACAGCACCGCGTACTGCTTGCTTCGTTCATTGGTCGTGCACTCTTGCATGACCCGAAGTCCTTCACTTACGGCTATCTTGATGAGAAACTTGTTGACACCGGTCTTACGAAGTTTCTTGGCCTCTGCCCT
The DNA here is from genome assembly GCF_036884655.1 of Musa acuminata AAA Group. Classification (NCBI taxonomy): domain Eukaryota; kingdom Viridiplantae; phylum Streptophyta; class Magnoliopsida; order Zingiberales; family Musaceae; genus Musa; species Musa acuminata. The sequence goes on along the minus strand of NC_088350.1, from coordinate 32,085,204 downwards.
TCAGCCTTGTCTCGGTACTTGGAGATTGCCTCTGCATGCTCCACCTCCTCGGCCCCTTTCACGACCAAGCGCTCTCCCTCCGTGAGAGCAAGGGATCAATGACTTGCACGGAAGTCCCGCCTCTGCGGTACCATGGCGCTGCCATGCCCATGGCCCTACTATCCATCGCCTCGCCTCTGTATCCCTTTCCTTCACAATCAGTAGAGATGTCTCCGTGGCACTCCTCTGAGTCCACCTCCATTCTAACTGATGCTTGATTTTGGGTAGCTAAGTCCCTCTGGACTCGTCGTCGCTTCCTCGCCCTTTTCGACCTCCTGCTTCAACACCTCTGTGTTCTCCAAGCAGTCTGTTTGGTCGATAGAAAGACAGACTGCAACTCCCATGCATGGCCTCTGCCATCACATTGTAGGGTTTGCACCGATTCTGTTCTCCTTAGCTTCCTTGGTAGCAACGTTCGCTTACTCGACCTTGTCCTCTGACTTGTCGGGCTCCCTTAAGCGAATATGAGCTCTGGAGCAGTCCAACTCTCCAGCTGCTTCGATCATACCTCTGCATGATCAAGTCCCTCTCATGGGACTCACTGGTACTTGCATTCGAACTTTTCCCTTGGTGGAACCCAGCCCCCATATGCTGATGACCAAGGTTTTCATCCGATGCAAAATTCGGTGCACGCCCGGAAGACCCGCCTCTGCGGTACCATGGCCTTCACTCCTTGAATCCATAGCCCTTCTTGCCGTCGAGTTGTTCACCAAAGCGGAGCTCCCAGTAGCTCCCGATCATACCTCCATATGATCTAGTCCCTCCCGGGACTATGTCGTGTGTGTCGTATTGCCACGAACTGTTCCACCACGATCCGCTGCACCATGTCGCCTCCTGGTGACATCTCCATTGCATTCTGATCCTTGTGGAATAAACTCGAATTGTGAACCCTCCATGTGTGGCCTCTGCCAATACATCGCAGGGTCTCCTCCACCTTCGATTTTGTTCGCTCCTTTGGCAATCGACCTTCATCCACCCACTCTTGGGTCACACCTAGATGAAGCATCGCTCTAGGACAGTCCGTCGCCTAGTAGCTCTCGAAGTCCACCGACTTCGCTGTAATTTGTGCACCATTGCCTGGATCCTGGGCCTCTGCCCCTACCAGCACAATCTCCTGCTAGTCATAAGTGCCCAGCAAGCCAATCACGTGAGTGATGGCACGTGTGACTTGATACAGAATCTTTTTGCTTATTATATTTTGGCGTATATCACTTTATAACTATTGCATAAATGCATATATATTGTGATGTCCTTGGATTTGTGCAATGGGAATCGGATCGTGATGAGATCACGATAATGAGATCGATTCACCTTTAAACACATATCCTAAATAATCCCGGTCATAGGTTACTCGAGAGGGACATCGTGATAACCGGATAGACTGGTGTGCTGTATACCCGTCCATATGATGGATGCAGCTGGTCTCATAGCTGCTCGTGTAGGGACACTAGGGATACAATACAGGTGCTCATTGGAGAATGAGTTCACTGATTGATCCGCTTACGGAATGCTGGATGGTTGATGATGCCTTATTGTCAGACAACGATTCCGTAGTCCTAGTGGTGTATCTGGTTCTTAGACTTGAGACACCAAGGATGTCCTGTATGAGTGCTCCACTCTTTGATACCAGACTTATAGGTTTGGCTGTTCCCAGATCTAGTACAGCTGGTCATTGGGAGTGGTAGTCGACCTTACGAGGGCTATTGAGTGTCGATAGAGGATCATCCACTCTCGGTATCATGAGAGGAATATCCCATGTGTTCTTGCTCAGACAAATCCCTGGCCAGGGTCATTCGGGTTGAGAGAGAAAGAGTTCTCCGGGAGAATCCGATTAGAGCGAGACTCGAGAAGAAACCGTATGGGTCTGACAGCACCATGCTCGATATACGGTCTCTGGGATATTAGATGGATGAGGGACTATAGGTACATGGTAACTGAGGACAGACAGGTCCAATGGATTGGATTCCCCTGTATCGTCTGGGGACTACGGCGTAGTGGCCTAGTACTTCCGTAGTCGATGAGTCGAGTGAATTATTACAGAGATAATAATTCACTTAGTTAGAAGGAGTTCTGACAGGTATGACTCACGGCCAGCTCGATATTGGGCCTAGAGGGTCACACACATATGGTAGGCATTGCGATGAGTAGAGGTTCGGATATGAGATATCCGACGGAGCCCTTGTCTTATTGGATGCAGATCCAATACCCACTAGGGAAAGGACCCATTAGGGTTTTGACACGGGATCTCTATAAATAGGAGGGATTCACAGCCTCATAGGCTAGAGTCTTTGCTTGCCCTTCCTATTCTCCTCTCCCTCTCCACCTCAGAGTAGGCCTGGAGTTTTGAGGAGCGTCGTCGCAACCCTGCTGTGTGGATCACCGCTAGAGAGGAGGACGCTTGACCTCCTTCACCCTCTCCTAAGGATCTGCAAGGAAACAGGGATATACGATCTCCCTAGGTAACACAATCTCTATACGCAGTTTTGTGTTTTTGCGGATTTTGCGCACCAATCTTCGCACGACGATGAACATCTTTTTGGGAATCGGGGATTTTTGTTTTCTTGTTCTTCCGCTACGCATATGATGTCGCCCCCTTATGATTTCCCAACATCTCCGCTGCGCACTGCTTCCTTCATAGCAACTCAAATGGCAACACTGTGGCATATTCTTCAAGAGTACCCGCCTCTGTGTCCTCTTGCCCCGTGCTAAGGCCTTCTGAACTCAACTTCGCCTTCGCAAATTGAGTCGCCTTAGTTCCTCCATCGAATGCTCCTCCGAGATAAGGTGCATGTGCCCCGAAGCTCCCTTCGTCTTTGGCACCATGCAAGATGAGTCCGCTCTGTCAGAATGAAGGACCCAGGGAACAGCATGATTCTACTCCTGCCTCTGCAAGAGTTCATGTCCTTGACCTCTGTCTAGGGAAAGCGCTGTGCCTCTGCTCCATGTTCCAACTTCTATGCTGGCTCCCTTCATGCGGCTTGGGTACTTCGCCAAGTTACACCCAAGTTGCTCCGCTCCTCGTTTTTGCATTGAGTCGATGGTGGCCCTCGCGCCCACCATTCCACGGGTCAGCCCTCCCTTGAGTCCGATCTCCATATCAACTCCAAGTGTGCCTCCATTTGAGTTGCTTTGGGTCGCTCCCCCACTTGATCTCGCAATGCATCCACCAATGCATTCTCTCAAGCGAGATCATGCGACGACTCCTCGCCGCTTGCTCAGTCCATCGAGCTTCGTGGAGTTGTTGTTTGTGAGGTACTCCTCCTCAACATGTGAAGTTCGTCTCACATGATTCTCCCTCTGGAGAGCTGAGACTTATCCCTCCTGGATAACTGTCCCGTTGGAGCAACATCTCTCTTCGTTTCGGAGACCACCATCCCCTTGGACTACTCCGATCTGCTGAACAAACCGTGCATTGTTCTGCCTCTTGCAAACGCACTTGCTAGATTGCGCCTCCACGTCAATACAGCCACCGCTGCACCCCTCAAGGCCTAGCAACATGCTGAACTCGTTGCACACTTCAGCCTCCTCCGGACGTATCCTTCGCATGTCGAAGAGAAAGTTTCAATGCTCCATAGCGCCGAGTCTCGACCGCCTTGGGATGGCCACTAACAATCCATCGTCCGCATACAAGCCCATGCATGAGTACCGAATTCTTCGAGTTAGCAATTCCCCTCACCTCTGTGAGCTTTGCACAACTCTTTCGGTCGCTGAGCAACTCATTCCACTTTGCATGGTCTCGTCCTTTGCCAAGCGCCTCGCTTGCCTTGAGCACCATCAAGTAAAGTTGTCAACGTTGAGCCGTAGCTCAAACTCAGCCATCCCGACCTTTGTGCGCTCCAAATTCTTCCAAGCTTGCCTGTTCTCGTGGTGCCTCTTGCGCGAAGGGTTGGCCATTCCTCTAAATGCCAATCTCAGATGCCCGCTCCTCTGAGCGACTCTTTTCCCTACATCTCCATGCCCGTTTTCCCTCAAACGGTCGCGCGTGTGCTGACTGCCCTCAACGCAGCCCCGCTAGGTCCCCCACGTTTGCATGTCAAGTGTTTCTATGAGTGCTTGTCCCGCTCTGATACCATAATGTCACGACCTTAGCTGGTTTTGCCTAAGGCGTGCGGCACCCTCGCGCGTCCGTCCGCAAAGGTCAGCCTCCCCGAAGCCTCCCATTGTCCCTTAGGACCAACAAAAGAGAGAACGGGTTAAAGAGAACGCCTCAATCGGGATCCACAAGCAAACATGTCCGAAAAACACTTCATAGACAATGCAAATTACAAACAGACTTTACAAGCTCTGAATAGTTGCACAACAAAGGGTAAAATGGTCCATTACAGACCGAAAAGCTCTCGCACGTGTCCACATGACACAACCTTTATTTACAAGCCTAAGGAGGCCACCAACCCAACTAAAATGGGACTATTAAGCCTTCGACCGCCCCTTTACATTCTGTACAAGGCATGAACATGCCAAAAGACAACGGACAGACATAAGCATTACATCCAACATCTTGTTTAGAAGTTTGTCCGTTACAAAGCGGTGAGTGAATGGTGGTGAAACAGCATTATAGCAGGGTAGCAATGGCAAGGCAGCGGAGCAATAATGGTGAGGCGACAAAGCGATAAGAGAAAGAAGTGGAGGGGAAAGTGACGAGAGAAAGGGAGAGATAAGCAAGGGAGGAAAAACAAAAGGGAAAAACATTTGGCATTAAAAAATATAAACAATAAAATATAGCATTCAACTGCCCGATCCTCCCTGTTTTATTTATTAAATTCAGGCAACAAGCCTGGTTTGGTAGGGCTGTGGGCAGTAACATCCCATTTTCTGGTCGTACTGGTAAGTTCCAGTTAGTATGGATAATCCTTGCCTCCAAAATCATCAAAGAGTTATAACATGATTTAAGAGGCTTGAAGATGAATCCAAGTATATGAAAGAAGGATTAGCATATTTAGAGTTAGAATGGGTGTTTCTCCTTTACCCCTTTTATGTTGCTTTTGGCTTGGAAAAAATTAATAAGATAATAAGATAGTTGTTAGAATAGTCATGCTTTACTGATATAAGAATTGGATGATTAAGTAAGATGCACAAAAATGTTGTTGAGATGAGAATGTTGAAGTAGATGTGTTACTAGAAAAGATAAATTTTTTTTTTCTTTTATGAACAATTAGGTGGAGATATGATAGATGATAGAACAAAGAACTGTCTAAGATAGTATGAAGCAAGGTTTTCAATTTTGCGTACTGGTAACGGACTGATCAGGACTTGGACCCATACCATATCAGTTCATACAGGTACAGTGTTGATATGTCAGTACGCACCAAGTCTTAGAGAAACCCCAAAAAAGGTTTAGAAAACTGAAAAAAGAAATAGCTTCCACCCTGTACTGAACATACCAGGCAGTACTAACCTTATATCGAGTGCACCAGGCAGTACAAACCCTGTACCAGCTGTTTTATCTTAATCCACGACATGAGATTACGAGGAGGCTGACCGTTTGTGGATGAATAACCATATGGCTCAAGCGAAACCAGCTAAGTGCATGACACAGCAGTCGCTATCAAATCAGTATTCCTTCCTTCACCTCCACCACCACTACTGCTGCCTCCTCCTCCCCTCCTCTTACTTCTCTACCTCCTTCCCTTCTCCTTCTCCTCTTTTGCGCCACATACTCTTCTCTCCTCCTCTTCCTCCCCTCCACCCCTTTCTTTATACCATGGTCCAACATACAATCTCAGTACTTCCTAATATACTAGACCTATAATGATCTGACCATAGACCGGCATGGGTCCAATGCCTGAAATATAGAATCATGGTGTTACACCAATCATTCAAAATATTTTAAAAGGGTCAGGATGAATGCCACATCATATGTTTTAAGTTCAAAATTGTTCACTAGTTTTTTAACTGAATAAATAAAAACGAAAAATATGACTGCATTTTTTTCATTTTTGAACAGCTTCAGTAATTAGAGAGGCTGAAAATGTTTCTTTTAGTAACTGATAATATAACTCAAGTATAATTTTTGTTTTCTTGCTTATTAATAATAGCATGGATAAGCTTTACAAGCAATTACATATTACCATGACTTCTACTTACTGACTTTCATTTCCAAAGATTGCTGAAGCCCTTTTCGAAATCACACTTCCAAGATTCTCTGGAGACATACTTCCAAAATCTGATGCTGGAATTGTTTTGGCCATTGCTGATCGGTAGGTTATCCTCAGTCACTGTTCAACTGTTCATCATATGATTGTTATTAGTCATATTGTGTATATCAAGTTAGTTGCAGAACTTTGATCTTCAAAAGTGAAATAAAAATCAAGCTGCTAATTTGTCATTTGATGTGCTTGATCCCACCTAAATGATTTTTCCTTAAATTATCTACCTTTTATATTTCCATATATTAATTTTAGTTTTTTGCCTGAGTTTTACTGCCTCATCTCTCCTTCTCTAAGATTAATATTTGTATGCTGCATGACCCACTTTATCCTCTCTAATCTTCTGATGTTTGGAAAATTAGTTTATGTTTAAACTTTAAAACACCAATGTGTTTAATTTGTGTTGCTTCTCTGTACTAGTTATAGATATACTATGAATTTAAATAAAAAGAAAAACAAAGTTTTGCCATCTATGAGAGACAATTATGCACCTATATACAGCAATATATACTTTCCATTGTACATCAGACCGTGTCCAGTACAATAGCAAATGAACTTCATACTCAGATGAATTCTTTCTCATTTTAGTTACTTCTTAACTATTTAGGGATACTAGTACTTAAGCATTACTGACAATTGAAATGGTAATTTATGCTTGTGTGGCTATTTGATGAAAAATTGGAATTACATTATAGGGATAAAATGTAGCGTTTCAGATTTGGTACTCCTATTTCATATTACTCTGAGAGTTTAGAGGGCATATTATTCCTGGCTCATCTGTTTAGTGTGTCATTTTGGTTAAATATTGCCTTTGACACCGGAGAAATATTGTCTCAATTTATTCATTTTTCAGATAACACATGTTTTCATAGCAATGGACTTGCCAGCAGATAATTCCTAGAAGCAGCAGTTGTGGGCTTTGTGATGGTTATGGAGATGAAGAATCACTAAGAATTTAAAGTTCAACCTACATACTGAAACCATTTTTCAACAGCAAAAGACATTTTAAATTTAAGAGAACATTTTTGCAAGGATTACTGTAACATAGTTTGCAGAGGGATGGTATTTACTGGTTCAACAGGTTCCCCGGACATGCATCAGGGTAAACTAAGCGGTACAGGGTTGGTATCATATAGGTACGATACTGCTCGGTATGGGGAGGTATAGGCTCTGTGCTGAGCAGTTTCTTTTGTTCAGTCGTTTTTTAGATTTTTTTTTTTGAAACTCAATATGTACTGGTATACAAACACTTGGTGCATCAGTATGCTACCGGTCCGAGTCTTGACTGGTACAATATGGAATTGTGAACTTAATGCAACAGTCTAAAGTATTTCAAGAACATTCTGAAATGAACCTGTGGGTGATGTTAAACTCCAAAAGTTGGAGTTAGAAACAGTGGTGCTAAAAGAAATTGTTGCATAAGCTAGCTCTTGAGGTAGAGACCCAAAGAAAACATTAATTCTTGTAATTAAAGTAATGCACATTTTACTCTTTCATATTATGTACCCTATGTGTTCCATGTTTGTTGCTTGGCTGGTTTAAAAGGAAGGTAAGTTACTTTTGTTTTGCTACCAATGGAGGCAAGTGATATGCCTAATAGCAAGAGTCTTAGTAACTAGTAAGAGGTAGGATAATATTCAGTACAATTTGGAGGGAGTAACAGATTTTAAAATCAGAATTGACAGATATCATGGTCTTGTGAGAATACTGAATAGAAGAGCATGAGTTGGAATTAAGGTTTAAAATACTGCCAGTATCAATTGGTATGAAATGGTACTTGCTAATCTGCCAGACCATCAGGATGCAAATTGGGTGATATTGTTCATTTAGGATAGATATCGGTTGTACCATCCAATAACCTCATCATATTGGGTTTACCTATGCAGTAAACAAACTAGTACCAAATTGCATTGAGCAGTACGTTTACTATCCATAACCAGTACCTTTTTTTTAAATTTTTTTGAAGTAGTTGTCTCGTTTGTACTTTTCTTCTTTTTTATTCTCTCTCTCTCACACTCCCTTTTTATATTTCCTTTCTCTGGTGCGCTCTCTCCCCTCGTCCTTTGCCTCCATGCTACTTCGTTGTTGCCACCTCCTTCGCCTCATCACTGCCTTCTTGTCCTCCTTGCTTGTCTCTTACCAGTACACCTCTGCATCCCCCTCTTCTTCTTCGTCCACCACCTTCCCCCTTCTTCTTTTCCTTCTCCTCCCTCTCCGCTGTTCTTCCTCCTCCACCTCCTCCTTTTCGTTCTCTTTTCCTTGTCCTCCCGCTTCCTTCCCTCTTTCTCTATGGTCTAGATGTATCAGTATCGTATCAATCTGTTCACCAATAGATATCAGCACCAAACTGAGATTTCGAACCTTGGTTGGAATGTTGCCTACAATTTGGTAATTTGCAAAAAGATTTCATTTTTGTTTACATGGGTGTGATAATAACATGTTGGCATGCTACAATTGTTGGCCAATATTTATCGGCATTAACCCTTTTCCTGACAAGAGTTGTGTTTGCACACCATTAGCATATGACATGATGCAAATCCGTGTGCTAGAATCATTCTGGCACTATACCTATTTGCCATAATAGACCAGCATGGCCAGCACATACACACATTAATATGCTCCTACAAGGTGGACAAGAAACACATATTACTATCTGTGTATTAAGTGTTAACCACTTCAAATTGCATGAGACCACCAATGTAAATTTCTTCCAAGAAAGACTGCATTATTTGATGGATGACTTTACCAACATGGTGCCTTCATAGTTGTTAAGTGTGCATGAGAAATGAACTCGTTTCTGTGAGTTCAGTTCAGTTTGTTGTATGGTTCTTTTGGGTTGAGTTTTATGGATCACCTGCATGTAGAATTCAGTAGTAACTCAAAATTGAATTACAATCATATCCACTCATATTAACTTTTGTCATTATTGACCTGGATTTAGGTTGTTTTTCTTGTAATTATTGTTTGTTCAAGAACCATGGTTTTGTCTATCTAGTGGTGGTACTAGCTATTTGTTATGTTTGCTTCAGACTGGACAGTCTTGTGGGTTTATTTGGTGCTGGATGCCAACCAAGTTCCACGAGTGATCCCTTTGGTTTGAGAAGAATATCTTATGGGCTAGTAAGTCATGTATTTATATGTTATTTTAATAGACAAGATATCATCTGTTTATTTTTCATTTTCAGGTGCAGATACTAGTGGAGAATAACAAGAACTTGTACTTAGAAGATGCTTTGAGATTGGTAGCAGATATCCAACCGATAGAAATAGACGGCAGTGTCATTACTGATGTAATTCAGTGTTATTCTTGATTGTTACTTCTTGTCAAAGCATGTATCGTTTTCTTGCAACATTATTTATTGCCTTGTTCTTCAGGTACTAAAATTCGTCACAAGGAGATTGGAACAACTTCTTGTAAGTATCATTTCCACATGACATAATTTTGTCATTGAGTTGCATTCTTTATATACTGAACTTTACTTTATAGATAGTTATGCTTGGATCAATGTTCTTTAGTAATAACCTCTCATGCCATAGAGATGTATGATCTTTGATTCTGTATTAGTTTATTTTGCTACTTTTCTATGTTTGATGTGGCATGGTAGGATAGTTGTTTGGGATAGAAACCAAGTGTTCAGTAAGGTTTGCTGTACCGCCCAAGTTGGTATGGTATGGATGGCACATATTGATCTGATGGGCGACTAAGATGTGGATTGCCTAAGTTCCTTTGCCCCAACGTATCATTTGTTGGTACACTGGTATGGAGCAGTATGTACCGTACCAGCTGATCGACACAAGAAGTCGAACCTTGGTGTTCGGCACAACAATCTGTCTTTATTTTGCTGGATTTATCAACAACTTTAATGTGAAATTTTATCCCTCTCAATGGAACAAGTTGGCAATTTGCTACCATTTCTCAAATAAATAAGTAATAATAATAACCTTTTCTCCTCCTCCGCCTTCTGTGTCATTGTTGCTGCTGCCTCCTCGTACCGGCACAGGTCCCTGCCATGGCCACCTCCTCCTCAACCTGAAAATCATAGTGATCAAGTAATATCAGCAAAGTGCATAATTGTGATATCAGAACAGTCATTGTGCTTCTTAGTCCTCGAATAATGTTGGCATATTTTCCAACCAAAACAATTCAAGAGTCAACAGCAAACAGAAAGAGGAGAGAGTGCTTCATTCTTTCTTAAGCCTCCCCTATGTCAGATGTCATTATCCATTATCACAGATGACAGATTTAAGTAAGACAGCCTAACAAATGTACACAACTCTCATTGAAACATCTACATTCTGTTTTTCAAAGTGACATGAAATGGTGATCACCAACATATTTTTGAAAATGAAAACAGAATAAAAAATGTTTGATACTGCCTAAGCAATTTTCTGTGTGTTTATATGATGGGAAGCAAATATGTTTTACTCTCAACATACATGTGTATGGACATTCAATCTGCAAAATGCATGGTTTTCTTTGGAAATTTATGAGATTAATTGTCTCTTGCCAGGTGGATAAGGGTATAAGTCCAGAAATAGTCCGTTCAGTGCTTTCAGAGCGTGCAAATTGGCCTTGTCTGGCTGCACAGTCAGCCATTGAAGTAAGCGATATTTAGTCACTGTTCTTTTTTAGAATATTGTTTTCTCTACTATGCAATTGCTGTCATCATGAATTGTGTCACCTTTTCCTTTTTTATTGGTGGCGGGAATGGAGTGGTGTAATACCACACATAAAATTTTGCATGTCCAAGGAATTACTAGGAAAGGTTATTTTGCAATTTAAACTCAATAATGGAATCTGATTTGCAGCTGTCTAAAATTGTGATTCTAGATAATTTGTTGTCTGACAAATTATTTTTGGTTTATTTGTAGAAAAATATTCGCGTGGCATAGGAGTTTTATTTAATTTAACAATGTGCTAAGAGTTCCTGTAATTAGTTCAGGTAGGTCTCCATATGTTAAGCACCATAGGCACTATATATGAACAGAATGTTGGTATCCTGTATGCTTCTCTTTCGTTGTTGAATGTCCAATTCCTTGTGAATTGCAAGGAATGACCCTTGATATTAATTTCAATCTTTAAACTACTTTTGTATCTCTTCTTAGTTACTTCTCTTCCTCTTAATTTCAATAACTCGTCTATCTTTCTGTTCTTCACTGGAATAAGCTTACAGCATTTAGGCATCACATTTTGAGGATGATAGATAATTTATTGAAGGAAATGACAATTTTATGCTCTTCGGAAGAAAGAGGAGGCAGAGATAGCTCTAAAACTCTCTGGATTGAACATCTCCGAAAACAGCATTATTCCATCTTCTAATAGATGATTACTTGAAGTGTTTATCTGTCACATAGTGGAACTTTTGCTGTCAATCCATGTGTCAGTCTCTTATGATGCTGCCAACTGAAATTATGGCATGATTTGGACAACTAGATGCAAAACCAATCAATGCTATTTTTATTTGCAAGATAAATTATTTACACAATTTTTTTTGGTCCAAACAAGTGGAGGTCACATCTGTTCAGATCAATGCAACTTGCATAAGTTGGACTTTGGGATTTTTCTTTTTTTTTTTGTATTTTAAAGGCAGTACATGGTAATGAGAGATAAGCTGATAGCTATCTGGTATTCCAAAATGAGAGCAGATTTTATGCAAGTGCATGCCGTTCTGGAGACATGTACAATATCAAGTCACAGAATTTGAGATAAAACACTGAGATCACAACAGAATGAATAAATCGAGGGATTACAACGTAAAATTATTTGAAATTCTACATATGTATTCTGCTCAAGGGATCTGAACAATCGCTTAAAGTCATGACTTCGATAAAACACAGAACAGGGTTTAGACTTTAGAGTGTTGTTTTTCATTTTGTCAGAAAAAGAAATTCTTAACACAATTAAGTATGCATACAGAATTGACATTTTTTGTGTTGCAAAAGTTGAGATAGTACACATTGCTCTTTGCTGTAAATATTTGGTCAAGTATACGGGAAACATATATATCCTTGTACTCAATACATGACTTTGCTCATGCATAGATGGCAAAATTATTTGCTTCCATAGAATTAGCACCATTACAGAACTCTGTCGGTATTTCATGTTTTAGAGCTTGTATTCCTTGCATTGCTCTGATCATCCCCGTAGGCTTCTGATATATATAGTGGAACTATTCTTAAGGCATATTCTTTCGAGTTTGAACAGCCAATTATCTTTAAGTACTTTCAAAATATCATTTAACGACTTCAACTTAAGATTTTAATTTATTTGGTTTTAGGTAAATAATTGCCAGTTTATCTTTGTTGACGTCAAATGCAGATGGAGGCCTTGTCCAAAGGCGATATATTTTCAAAAGTGGTTCAAGCATACTCAAGGCCGACAAGAATTATTCGTGGAAAGAATGTTGATTCTAGTTTTGAGGTAATTATATAAATATTTCTATACAAAGTCTCCTTTGTCTTGCTCCTGATCTAATTAGATATTAATATTATCTTCATTTAAATTCCAAAACCTTCTCTTGTTTCATTCTATATTTAAATATCCTTATATTATCTAGCAAGGTTTTCCTTACTGGTCCATATTGGTGTATTGACCGGTTGTCGGTAAGATACATACCGAGCTGTACCGAGTCGTACTGAGTATACTGACACATGGTGCATGGGGGCGTACCAATATACCGCCTATATCGGTCTCTTATCAGATCAGTACATACTGCCCATATCGAGCAGTATGCCATGGTACGATGAACCTTATTATCTAGTACTAGTAAATTTTTCTTCTATCTTTTCTCTCTTTAATTTTTTTCCAAAAGATGTCTAGTACCATCAATCTATGTTGATTCATCAAACTTTCATTAAATATGACTTTATAATCCGTCCACATAAATCACTATCTTTTTGGCAAGGTGATATGATTGCTCTTATATGTAATCAAAAGTCATCTCTCTAAATATTTAAACATGTATGGCTCTCACATCTGATCAGTTATACTAGCATCTAGATTTTTTTTCTTCTAGTAAAAGATCATAGTCTTAACCGAAGTTTAAAATCTTGGTCTGATGCTAATATCAATCAGTGGCAGGTACGAATCAATGTACCAACATCCGGCAAAGGTCATTCCTTCCAAACTAGAGAGGAAGAGGGGAGGAGGAGAAGAGGAGGGAGTAGGAACAGGATTAGAGGAGGGGGGGCCAAAAAGGAGATATACTGGTAGGAGACAGCGATCTGGATGTGAAGTAGGTGGCAACAATGCAATGGAAAGGAAGAAAAGGTGAGATATATATATATATATATACTAAGAAGTAAAGAACTACTGGGCAATTAGTAGTACCACCCGGTATAGTTTAGTATTGGTTTGCTTACTGCCCCATGAGCTTGATACAATGAGCTTACTAAGCGATCTAGCCTACACCACACCAAATCACCCTGTATAGTTTGATGTCATATCCCTTGTGCGGTGAGCTCAAGACCATGAGCCTATCGAGAGGTTGGTTGTAGGGGGCTGTAAATACCAGCCAGTATTAGAAGGTAACTGCATTATTTTAAAACTTGGTCTTAACAATTCATCGTGCAGGTCCAAATCAATGGCATCTATGACTTAATAAGACTCATTAACCCCTTTACTGGTTGATTAGATATCCGGGGCTAATGCAGTGGAGCAATCAAATGACCAGATAGGCCTGTGGCCTTCACCTGTCAGTTTAAAATAACGAGCTCATGCACCAACAGTTTCAGGATTGATTAGAACTCTGAGGTCCTCAAGCTTAATAGCCCGAGCCCAAAGGCCTCAAGCCAATGCCAGTCCAAGCTTGTGCTTTAAATTCTGAAAGGGTACAACATGTCCTGCTTAAAACTTCAGCTATTTGCAGGGCATTAAGAGGCTTTAATTGGGTCTGACTGAGATTGTTATAAAAATAATTAGTTTCTATATGCTTGTTCTCTTTACATGATATAGTCTACATCCTATATTCCATTTACCATATTTCATCTTCGGTTCTTTTATTTTTATTTTGCTCTCACATACTTCTATCAACTTATTGTGCAATTAAGCTTATTTCACCTAGCAATAGTGCCACTACTTTGTATATATTCGTATTTTTAAATTGGAGCTCTTCTTAATTGATCATTATTTTATATTTGTTTTATAAACTTCTGAAGTGCAACGTAGCGCTGCTGCTTATATGGAGAAGTTTTCAGTTTTCTATTAAAAGCAAATGCCACTGATGTCAAAAGTAGAAGTTTAAAAAGTAGAACTAACAATCAAAGGTTTTGGCAATTAGTTTTTGTTGTGTTTGTTATGCTGCCAACTGAAGCACAGCCACCTGACCTCAACTTGTTGAATAGGTAAGCGAGGCTGCATTCGAAAGGAATGAAGAACTAGCTTTGTGGAGTGCCTACTTGGAAGTTACATCTAAGGTTCACCATGGTAATTTCAATTCTTTAAAATTTTGAATATTGTAGTACCCGGCTACCTGCATTGCACTTGCTTTTGTTAATGTTATGCTGGTTTTGTTTGCCATTTGCTTGTCTTCTAGGTATCAGCATGGATAGTTTTTTTCAAGCTTCTTTGCTATTGCTACAACCACTTGAAGATTTCTTTGACAATGTCTTTGTGATGGTGGTAAGTGTTCTGTTATCTTTGGCACTAACTTTGTCAGCATTTCTGATGCATGAATTACATATGTCATTTAAATACGATGAGATGGCAATTATGTTTTCCAGTATGTTCAACAATTGTCATGAAATTATGATCTATTGTATGTATTTTGTTTAATCCTTAATCGGTTATTATCATTTACATCGTTTGCATAGTACTTTAGATTTGATTCTGTAGTGTGAGCCAACGGCAGTGATTTCATGGCAAAAGATGTGCAAATACCTTTCTAAGATGGTATCTGTGATGAGGCATGCCCTTGTGCATAATGGTATAGGCCAAAATTTAAGCCATATGTTGGCACATCTGTTTCAAGTCAACATGGCACATTCTGATACCTTTCTGGCATATATGTTTCAACCTGTTTAAGCATGTACTTGGCATGACAATCCTTGGTGTCAGCCTCATCAGGACTTATCATCTTGTCAAATGTGTGATTTATTTGATGAATTTTCTTCTACTTGGATATTGCAGGCATGCATCTTGTCAAACTTGTATTTATCAACTTTCAATCAATTGCATGTGGGTATAGAATAAATTAGAAGATTATATTATAGCAAATATCCACCATGATTTCAATCATCCATACTCGCTGAAAAGCTTTTATATTTTTTCTGGTTTGTAATTAAATTTTAATTGGTTATAGTTATGCATAAAATAAAAAACTTGACAAATATAAAAAGAAAACATTTATTACAAAGTTAATCTCGGTATATTAATTCTTTATTACTTGCATTTCATTTCCATTCTCAATATTTGTTTTATTAAGTATCATTATCATTCCTCCCTCAAAATGGTGTCCATTTCATTTGTCCATAACTAGGATCACGTACCCATCCTTGTTTTTGGTCCTGCATATTTCTATTCATCAAAATTTTCAATATTCTTTATAACTGATATTTAGCTCATCTTAAGCTTGAACTTATAGTGACTTGTAGTACGAGTGGACAATGGCAGATAGCCAAGTCATTATTTAATAGTACGTCGCCATGTTGGACTTCCCCATCATGAGTCAACCTTCTCCATTCCATCATGTAATCACAGACAGGAAATAAATAAGTCTCTCAGATAGGGTAAACCTACCTTTTTCGATATATGGAGATGCAATGCTCTACACCTCTTGGTGGTCTTAAACATCACAAACCACCCATGAAGGTTTAAATTAATTATTTCTTGTTGGATGTAGTACTTAGATTGAGAATCTGAACAACCCTATTGAACCAACATGATCTGGTCTGCAGAGCTTTTACTTGCATCTCAAAAGTTTAATACTAGGTCAAGAAATAGACGAATAATTTCATATCACCATATTAGTTCAACTAAACTAAAAGCTTAATCCACTCTTTTTCTTTTTTTCCTTTCTTTTTCCATGTCCTTCCCTGATAATGCAAGTAGGTATCAAGGTGTCTTTACCAGAATATGCTTGCTGAACACTTATTTCAGTTTCCTTTTTTAGCAGCGCATGTGGTCTATTTCGTTCTTTATTTTCTTTAATTTTGTTGCTGTTTATGCATGCATAGGAGGATGAAACAATCAAGAACAACAGGCTTGCAATTCTCAAGAAAATCGCAGATCTACCAAAAGGAATAGCAGATCTCTCAGTTTTGCCTGGGTTTTAGATTGCCCCACTCCCTTGATTCTCCTCACTCCGTGTGATGTACAGAACCAGAGAAATGTTCAATATTTGTCGCCTGGTGATGTTGGGCAACTACTGAGAAATTTTTCCATGTAAAGGCTTTGTGATTTCTTGGCTCTGTAATTGTATACACAACTATAAATTGAGTTACGCCAATGTAAAAATTGCCAAATGTAAATTATCTACAATCAAAGTTCAATTCAAATTATTTATTTGGTCTCGACTCCAAACCTCTGAAAGGAAAAACAGATACTGTAGTTATTGTGCTGCATTCTCTTGCAGTTGGCTTATTGGGATTACGAACCCGATTTCATCCAATTTTATGCGTCTGCACCATACCCTTGCGTTTAATTTTGTGTCAGGTCATAACCCATGATGAAATAGAATAAAAAAAACAAAGAGTAGCTTCTCGTTTGTAAGAAACTTGGGCAAATTGGTGGATTTAGTGAATCATGTGAACGAAGAAAATTACTGGGATATTTTCTAGTCAAAGAATTGAGGAAAAAATTAATATTATTAGTTCTATCAAAGACTCCTTCAGTACTTAATTCTTTTAAAACAAAAATCAAGGGAAGGGGAATGAAAGCATTATCCAATGAATATAGGTGTTTTGGACACAAAAAAAGAAATCTTAAATACATCACACAAATCGCCATCATAATAATGAATAATGAATTTTATATATATATATATATATATATATATATATATATATATATATATATATATATATATATATATATATAAGTGCCTTTTTGTCACGTGATAGACAGACTATTTTACCCCTGCCTCACCGCCGGATCGAGCACAGCCTTCGCTCGCACGTCACCCGTAATTTTTTAGCAGGTCCCTCCGTCGGTCCACTGGACCCATCGGAGGGATAGCCTCCACGGCCATCGCCGTCGCTCGCAACCCTCGTCGCCGTCAACTGCGGGCGATGAAGGAGGGGGGACGGCCCACCCTCGCCCCCAACCTCCGTCGTTGGTTGCGGAGGGGCTGTGCAACCTCCTCGCATCCCCTGCTTGCCGTCGACCGCTGGCGACGAAGTCGCGGGCGTGCCCTTGCCGTCGCCAACGGCTGCTGGCGAGGACGGAGGTGTGGCGGCCCGCCCTCGCCCGCAACCTCTGTCGCTGGTCGCGGAGGCTGCTCCTCCATCGCTGGTTCAGTGGGGATCTGACAGGAGCCCGTCAGATCCTGGTCGCGGAGGCTGCGCCTCCTCTCTCTCTCTCTCTCGCCCGTCAGGACCTCTGTAGGTTTACCTATTTAATTTTCCCTTTTTTGAATGTTTCAAAAAGAAAATTCCCCTTTTTGAGATTTTCTTGCTCATAAGTTAGCAAGAAAGAAATTATATTTAATCTATTAAAGACAAAAACAAATGAATGAACTAATACATTTCCTTTTTATTTATTAATCTTTCTTTTCTTGAGTTATTCTACAAGGAATATGGGAATTCACTGAAGTCGGAAATGACCATAGTTTATTCTTGCCACATTTTCTCTGGTAATCTAGCTTTGACTCGTCAATAGATTCATGTAAAACATCTGTCCTTCAGGTCAAAGTTTATAGCCATTGTCAGATCAGTGTGATCACACGTTTTAGAGAGCGGTGAATGAATGAGTATTCAATGTGACCTTTATTGTTGTCTATCTTGAATTGTGCCACAAACTCGAGATATACACTTGACTTTCTATTCCATATCACATCATCAGATTCATGTGTCCTCCTCCAGCCAGAATGATTCACAGTTCTTCCATGGCAATGCAAAATTGAGTTAACTTGGCAATGCTTTTGGCTTTAAAATATCAGACTAAAAATTTTAATTTTATATTCTTCGGTCAATTCAATGAAAAAAATCATTTTTTTTCTCGATTGAAGAAAGAAATCTTTCTGCACGAGTGACAAACTATTGCTTAAAAAGGATAAAATGCTCATCATATATGACCGACGGTGGCCGCCAGTTCGGAACCGAGGATCAATAACCCACTGCTCGTCTCTAAACCGGATCGATTCTTCTGAACCGTTTGTTCCGAACCGGCAGAAGAAACTGACACCGCCACTCCCTTCCTTCTCTTGTTAGTCCCCACCAATGGCGTCTCCGTCGCCTTCCTCTTCGCTGCAGCGTCCTGCGAGCTGACGAGGAGGGGGAAGTTTAGCAGCGCGCGAGAGCCACGGATGCGGAACGCCGCGCGGTCGTAGGCCATCGCCGCCGCCTCCGCGGTCTCGAAGGTCCCCAGCCACAACCTCGCCCCATTCCTCCCCGGGTCCCTGATCTCCGCCGCGTACTTCCCCCACGGCCGCTGCCTTACCCCCCTGTAGTTCCTCCCCCTTTCGCGCGCTGTGCGTTGCGGCGGCGCAACTTCGGTCACGGCATTGGGCGGCTCATTGCTGCTACCGCCATCGGCACCCGACGTTATCGTGGTGGTGGTGAGCTCTTCTTCGAGGAGATAGCGGCGGATGATCTCGAGGTAAGTCAGGTCGGGGTGCATTTCCATTCTCTGGGCCGGTGGGAGCAATAGAACGGGAGGAGGAGAGGGAGAGATCGATGGATGTGCTCGCGTAAGTACATGGGAGGGTGGGGGATGGGGTGGGAAGGAGATATAAGAGGAAGGAGAGGTAAGTAAGGTTCATGCATCTCTCATTCGTTCTCACGTTCGTCGATGCTTCCTTGGCAGCGACGGTTGCACGTGCATAATTTGCATGAGCGAAAGATCTATTAAACTATTTGTGTAACGACATTACGTTTGACGGAAGCTTTCTCGTGGCTGCGATTCGTCTTCAATCAGTCAACGGTCCAACATTGTTTCCTGGGAATGGGTTGGGTCGAGCCAGGTCAGAAGTCCGTCGATTTGGCTCAAGTTAAGATGGATAGCGTGCTTCATCTGAGTCCAACCCACTGAGTTAACCGGTAAATACTTGATCGCGAGTCTGAGTTCAATCGAGTTGTATAAATTAATTGGGTTCGGCCGGAGAAAGTGAACGTGGATTAGGGTCGCATGGCATGAACGAGACACCTTTTTTTCTCCCTGGATCCCATATAGGATTTGACACAGTCAAGTCTTCTAATCATGACGATGATCAGTTGAAAATTTTGAAGCATGAACAAAATAGTGCAAGTACTGCGGATTTCATTTTGCTTTAAAGGTTGTCATGACAATCACTATATTTCTTTTAATTAGACTTCTCTAATATTTTAATTTTTTAAATTTTAAAATTTATATTAAAATCTCTATAATTATAAAAGTGAAACACTTAATTTTGCTTATCCTAACGTTATTGACTTTATTAATAATAGATAATAATTGACTTTATTAATAAAGTCTCTAATACTTTATTTACTGCGAAACATACAGCAAGTGCATGAATGACATAAAAATAATAGATAAAATAATAATTTTAATGATGGTAACATATGGTGACACCATGGGTGGCTGTTGTGGTGATGGTCGATGACAACGATGCAGTGGTCGATATTATCGATGCCGATCCAAACATCAACAATGAGAAGACAAAGGCAAAGCGATGAGGTATCCGCGTCAAAGTCGAAGGAGGAAGAGGAGGGAGGTGAGCTATCTGTGTCGGCACTGCACCGCTCTACCTCCTCTTTCTCCTCCGATGCCACTCTCCATCTACGTCGGAGCCAAAGGAGAAAGAGAATGTAAATGAGACATCTACATCAGCAATGTATTCAAATCCTTGAACGATTGCTTCGTCGAGTGGCATTGTAGATTCAATCATTCAAAAAAGGAGTGATGGGCAACGATAATGAGAGAGAGGTTGCGAGCAAGCTTGGCGAAAAGGCACACTTAATTTATGCTCTTAAGCTTTAGCTAACGTGTGAACGATACATACACCCCGGTCACAACAGCATGGTGGTAACCTACTTTCGGAACAACTTCGCCCACGATCATAGGGTATTCGATTGGACGACGAGAATTAATCATCGCATAAAATGGAGGCCTAAAGAGTACAAATTCGATAGTGGGAGAGATAATAAACCCTCATCCTCCTTCTCGCTCACCTTCGGCGCCGTGGTGGTGGGGAGAGTATCAGAAAGATGGCGGCAACGGATACAACAAGCGAGACAACAAAGAAACGATAAATCATCGCATTGTGGTTAGCCTTCCGAATGGGAATTGTCATTTTGCCTAGGATTTCGAGATCAATCGATCGTATCCTCTTTGCTTCACCTGCTTCGTCTTCCTCTTCCCTTCTTATCATTGGTGATGTAGATTCCTCACGTACCTCCTCTTTCTCCTCCGGCCCCAATGCAGAGTGACGCTAGAAGAGGAAGAGGAGATAGAGTGGCACGATGCCGACGTAGATGCCTCACCTTTCTCCTTTTCCTCCTCCGATGTCGACGTAGATGTCTCACCGCTCTGCTTGCTCTTCATCCTCTTCATCAATGTTCGGCTATATATTGATAAGGCCGACCACTACATCGTCACCGACCACCATCACAACAACCACTCACAATGTCATCGTCCGCCACCATCATTGAAACTATATTTTGACCCATTATTTTTATGTCATTCATCCGTTAGTAAAGTCGATGATATTATGATAAATAAAATTAAATATTTTATTTTACTTTTATAACTATATGATATTAATCTATAATTAGCCCGAATGACATGGCACTATGTAGGTTTGTTAAAAAGCTAAGGATAGACCGATATGCAGCGTCAAATTCTCTTTCTATTTTTTCAGGCAATTTTTTCCCGTATTCTATTTTTTTTTTTTCTCTTTTTAAGTTTGCAGGATTAATAATTCCCGTTTGCACGTGTCTTATTAAAGATGAGGAAGAAGTAATTTCCAAACATATTTAGAAAAACTCTATTTGAGTTAAGGAAAGAAATCTAAGCGACTTGGTTGATTTAGCTGATGGCATACTTATCCGCCATAAAATGATGTTTGTGGCGGCGGGCGGACCTCGAAATAAAACGTACTAATCCGCTTTTTCATGGTACACTACAGAATAGAATTGGTGAGACAGTACAATCTTTTCATATCCATTGAATGGACGGTGCGTGAACAACCAAGACACTTCACATTTGTGTCTGTTATCATGAAACCTCACGTTTCATATGAAAATTGTGAGATCCCACAATTGACGCAGCACATTTATTGGTTAACAAATGAAATCATCAAAATATTACTTTCCACTGCATTTATATTTTCGTTACCAACTACAACTGATACATTCAGTGATGTGCGTAAATCAAAATTTGCAAGCAGAAACGAACAAATGTTTCACCAAATCCACTATTCTAATCATCAATATCTTGCGTGGTAACAGAAAGGGGTTCCCGGACACAATTAAACAAAATGAGAATTACAGCTGACCAGGAATTTTTCCAATAACCAATTTGAGAAGCATTCTGTGTGTACAAATACTTCTTGTAATCTGAATGAAATCCAAACTTATTCTAACAATATCTTTGCAATGGATTATAAATGAATAACATACAAATATTTGCAATGAGCTTCATGTACAAGAAAATTTATCGCCTGGTCTTCTGTAGTGCATTTAGTTCCTTGTAAAAGAGATCATAGTTTCATATGGCCAAGGCCTCCTTTGAAGGAACCATACAAGGGCCTCGATCTTCTGAAGCTAAATATGTCTTTGATTTGACAAACTTTGTGTGTATCGGCTTCCTGGACTACCTTTTTGTACTCAGCAGTGTGGAGGCCACCATAGACTTGCACACTTAGTGTTTTTCTTTGTGGTGCATCAACTTTGACATATGTACTGAAAAAATCTAACAGTTCTTCCTTGCTAAGCTCTCTTAATGCTGCAACCTGTAATTTGTCAGATAATTATGCAGAATTAGACAAGTCAAATAGCAAAATAGTCATCTAATGATGTAATCTCAAGCCTTTACCTCAGCCTCTCTTCTGTCGAACTTCAGAGTTCCATCAACAATTTCCCTCCAATAAAAAGCAGACTCCTCCCGCAAGTTCTTGTGTTTCTCAAGTTTCATATCAATGAGTGCATTAACATTGCTCTGAGATTTTTTGTTTGAACTGTTAGTCCTCAAATTGATCACAGACATCATAATTTGATATTCTATACTCAACATATTAGGAACCCTAGATACAAAATACAATGAAGAAAATTGGTTGCCATGAAAGCATCAGGGAAACATTGGAAAAGGATTTTCATGAGAGGAGATTTTTTTTTGGTAGAAACATAGAGCTTTGCAAAATATTTTCAGAAAAAGAAGCTATTATGAGAAAACTACCTATTCAAGGTTCAATTCTTACCCACCTGGTGGAAATCTGTTCTTGCAAAAAAGCTTCCAAAGTCAGCACTATTTCTCCCAGAGAATGATTTTTCTTTTTTGAAGGACCCTGATGTGATTTCTTTCTGTTTGGAACTCTTTTATCCCCTACTTTCCGGCATACCAAATAAGGCCACAATTTATAGAAGCTTATGATCTAGAAAAGAGAGGGATCCAGGTACTATTCCATTGTAAACTGGCTTCTGAAACAAGCCTTTATCCTGGACTTTGTCCCTTGATCAACAGGACCGAACATCTATCACTAACAGCAGGCCCCACAGCTTAAATATAGCATGCTTCGGAGATGTTCTTTGTTTCTATCTCCTATTAATTTCTAAACAGATTTTTATGCCCATATTTCATGCTAGCTTGAAATGCTTGTGTAAATCTAGGGCTAGATCATTCAAGTAGTCAATTTCATTTTCTTAATCTCTTAAACTTTCTTAAATTATTTTCACTCGCATCTCTTTTTTTATCGCATTTTCACTCTCCTAAACTCAACAAAGCTATAATTTGTGGATTGGATTAAATTTAGAAGACTAATTTGAGAGGATTAAGAGGATGAACATTCTAATCAAGCGGTATGTATTCTCTTTCTAATTTTTTATTGATTTATGAGATGATTAAGCATATTCCATGTGGTGTATGACTTAATGTTAAATATGTTGTTTGATATATTTTTTATGATAGAATAGTGTTAATTAGGAAGTAATTAAGGTCTTTAATATTGTGATTAGTATGTTTAATATTTATTTTTCGAAATTAGACAATTAATAGGTTAAATCTTTATATTATAAGCATATTAAGGATTGGATCATATGTTTGTGATTTTATAATAGGTTTAATTAGGTTTTAATTAACTTTTTTAATACTATAATTAATAGTTTTAATGATGATTTAATAAAAAAATTGATCGATATTGGATCAATCTACATTATTTTTGCTAAAATTATACTAAATTTATATTTATTTCTAACTTAAAAACCCTAATCTAACTTTTTTTTTATTTTTCAAGTATTTTTGAAGATTTTTTTGATGATTTTGAGCATACCATCGGTACGCCCCAGTATACCGTCGATACGCCTCAGTACATGGTGGTGGTTTATTATCAAATTAATCCTATGTCAAGCATCTGTATACTACAAACATTTTGTTGATAAAAAATCATGCACAACAGAAACAAAGGTTATCCTCTCTTGTCTTAATAGAGAAAAATAATGTCAGAATTTGGATTAACTAGCATAAAGTAATATATTTTGGTAAAATTAGTACAGAATTCAAACAAATATGCAAATGCAAATTAAAAAATTCAAAATCTTGTGAGCAATTTCTACAGAATTAGAATTTAACTTCTTATATATTTTGAATAACAGAATTGCATTCCTAACCTCTAACAGCATGTATTACAATTAGCTATAAACACGATGAACTAAAGCAAAAGCCCAGAACTAGTGACACAGTCAAGTCAAAGTCCCTAAGCAAGATAAATTTAAAATCGCCAGGAAAAAAGTACTGGTGACCAACCTTGTATTCTTCATTAGTCATTTCATAAAGTTTACTTTCAAACATCTCCAGAAAAGCATTGACTCTACCATCAAGATATGCTGGATCCTGAAAAGTCAAAAATAAGTTAAATCTAAAAGTAAAAAAAATATGTATATCAGAAAGTGTTATTGAGGTTCACCTTTATTGTAGATTGAATTATGATCTGCACTCCCCTAACTCCAGAGTCATTCCTAAGTATGTGATATTTAGAGTTAGCCACACATGTTGAATCTACATAGGAGTGGAAAAAGAATTTCCACATACCTTTGCACAAGTGCAGTTATATAACCAAGTTGCTCAACTGATCGAAGCTGATGGAATGCTGCTTGCTTGGCAATTAGAGCAAAAAGCTGAAGTTTAACATTTAACTTGATATCATCTTGATGAACCTGCACATAATGACCTGATATTAACCAATTATCCTACAAAAATGTTATAATCACAAGAGACGATATTGTGATATCCCAAATAATTCCAATTTAACAGTCAGAGGGATGTTTTGGTGGTATTAGGCAAGAGTACTCACTGCTAATAATACAGGCTTTAATTTTTGTAACATTTTGGGTTGTGGTCAAAAGCCAGTAATATCACAGCTTCTGTACATGTGTGGCATAACAAGCCATGTAGTAATAAATTGTACCAGAGTGAACATAACATTACACATGCAATAAGTGGAAATAAGTGGAATGGGTCTTGTCGTTGTACATAAAGTAAAATGGACACTCTACCAATCAAGTTTTTTAATTCCAGGTATCTATCGTCAGATAGCTTTTTTCTCACTAGAATGGTGGATAAAGTAATTAAGAATTGTAAGGTTATACCTGAAGGCTCAACGAATCAATGCAGGTTGATAGTATTAGATATTTGCTAAGAAAATGAAGAAAGAAAAAGACCCTAGATTTACTAGGCCTGGATGGTGACATTTTAAAGATAATAATATAAGAATTTCAAAAATAAGATGGATAAAGAGGACGATCAAAACTTAGACAAGGATAACATTGAGATTACAAGAATAAGGGTGATATCCAAACTTATGAGAATGATAATAAGATTAGGAGCTTAATAATTGGAGAATCTAAAGATACAAAAGATGTAATCTAAAAGATTATGCTTTAAAGACTAGCAAAAAAAAGTAAATGTGACAAAAAAATCTAAAAATACTTCAAATATAAAAAGAGGCCAAAAGAGCTTCTAGTATGGTAGGATATAAGGATTATGATAATTTTTACAACAAGTTTGATACTAAGGATGGCAAAAATGATACCTATCAAATTGCAAAAAAGAAAGCTCAAAAATTTAGGTAATATTAGATGTATTAAAGATGAAGAAAAAAAATGCTTATTAATGATAATGAAATTAAGAAAAGATTGAGAAATTAATTTTATAAATTATTTAATGAACATTCTATAAATGAATTAGCTTTAAAGATGGAAAAGAGTGATAGGTTTAGTAATCACAAATTAGTACAGAAAATTAGACCAAGTGAGGTAAAGCAAAAAAGCTTAAAGGAGGTGAAAATAAGTAAGAGTGTGGGACATAGTGGTATTTTTATTGAGGTTTGAAAGAGTTTAAAAGACCAAGAAATAGCTTGCTGGCAAGCTTATTCAATTAAATTATGAGTTTCATAAAGATGCATGATGAATAGAGGATTGTTATAAGATAGTTGGTAGAGGCATCAGGAATTCTATGGGATCATTGGGTATTGTGAGATAGTTGCTATACGGGTCAAAGTGTTATAAGATAGTTGTTATAACAACAATGCTATACAGTGAAGTCACCGGGCGTCCAGGCACTCACCTAGGCGGCCGGGCGAGGCGAGGCCCGAGTGCCCGCCTATTGGACAGGGTAGACGACTTGACTCAGGTGCGACCCAGGCGCTGGGCGGGCTGATCACCCGCCTAGTTCAACTCAGGCTAGGTCGAAACTGAGTTGAACCAAAATACTTATATGGTTCAATTAAACCATGTATCTATCAAAGAAACCACCACCCACGAGTGGCCTAACGCAGAAGTCCTTTCCCCAGTGCATTTCTCATGGCAGCAGAGTTCCTCCCATTGGAAAACGACGATAGCAACGACAGCGATGGTGTCTTCCTCCAGTGGCAGCGTCTTCTTCCCTTCCCTCCAGATATATCTCTCTTTCTCCCCCTCCCTCCTCCCTCCTACCTCTGTCACGTTCACCACAGCCCTCCTAAGTTCACCATCGCAACCCTCCTACATTCACCACAGCCCCCCGTCTCCCCCCTCTTCCCCAATCTCTCTTCCCTCTTCCTCGTTCATCACAGCCCTCCTACCGTCCTACGTTCCTCGCTCTTCGCTCATTTTTGATGTGTCAAATTTGAAGAATATGGAAATTGGAATTGTTTCTTTGGATGTTTTTATGCTTGAGTTTTGGATTTTTTTTCATGAAATTTCTAGAGGTTATGTTTTCTACCTGATGAATCGGTTTGGAATTCAGTTTTGCAAAAATCAGGTATGGATGCAACGAGTGTTTGTTGCCTATTGTTGATTGGGTGGAAAGCTTTTAGCAGAAATAGCATTTGAGCATTCCCACATAAAGTGGGTCTGTGCATTAGTTTGTATGATTTCCTTGGACACCTGATGTTGTTCCAACAACATTAGGATGTACTGTGCATGCATAAGATACAACTTTATGCATGTAAAGTTGAGAACAGCAGCTGCCTGCTGTAGTGAATAGTACCTGCCTTCTGTAGTGAACAGCAGCTGCCTTATTTGCCATAGTGAATCAGTAAAATGTCAATTATTATTCCTCTTGCTGTAGTTAAAGTTGCACATCTTATTTTGTTTTGTCATTTTTGTTATTGGATATGGACAATGTAGTTTGGTACTTTAAATGAATACAAGTTTGATGTGTTATTTTAGTTTTAGTCCTTTTTTATTAATCATGATATATAATTTTTAAATTATAATATTTGATAGCGTCTCACTTCACTCAAGCAAGCGCCTAGCGCCTCGAGCATTTTGAGACCATGAAGCATAGTACTTTTGACTACACTAATGCCATATGGGTCCAAGTGTTGAATAATTAAGAAATAAGTTTTTATTACTTTGATGAGAATATTAAGATTGATTTGTGGAGTTATCAGAAAAGATAAAAAAAATAAATAAAGAGAGGAAAATAAATGTTTTTATCTATGATCAATTAGATATTGAAGATACGTTCATGCATAGAGTTACAAGGAAAGATAGGAAAATATATGTTTTAATTTGTGATTAATTCGATATCGCTTCAACAGAAGATAAAATGAGTCAGAATTATTGATTTTAGTATGGTAAAGACATGTGCTAAGATCTACAGATTCGTAAGAGATAAATAAAAACTTCAGATTCTTAACTAAGAAAATGATTCTTCACATATCTAAATAGCAATAAAAGATCCATCTAGTTGACAACAAATAGTTGGGTCTTCATGGCTTTACTATTGTTGTTATTGGATATGGATAGGTTCTAGCTCGTATTGGTATGAATCCAAGCCAATACATACCAAGTTTAGAAAAAAAAGCCAAAAAAATGCAGAAAAAGAGAAAAAGATGCAGTTTAGTTGGCTTTGTTTAGAATGACCCATACTAAATTTTCACAATCTAGTTTTGAGTATTTTATCCAAAACAAGTCTGAAGCCTTAATACAGTGAGATTGGCAACTTGAAACTTTCATCTCTTTGAACCATTTTTTCTCTCATCTATACCCAACTTTCATGAAAACATATGGAAAATCAGGATTTACTCCATAATCTGAAAACCAAAGAGATGAAGAAGACCTAACATCATAGATGTAAAAAAATTTTCACATATGCTGAATGCACATACATATATCACCATAATTAGGGTCTTCTTCCCCAAGCACCAGATGGATTTTAGGCAACATAAGCTAATTTTATGAGGGCTCTAAATTTAGCCAGCTGACAGTATTGCAATACATCAACTATACGGGACAAAATGAATACAAGAGACTGCAAAGCTTCTCTCTTTTCCTACGATTAAGTTTCTTGTGTACAAATAATATAACTTCAAATTTTCAAGGCAACGTAGCAAAGCTGCAGGCTTATTACAAATAGCATGATTGAAGTAAAAAGAAAAAGAAAGCAAAAGCAGAATAAGAAAAAAGAAACAACATGAGAGGTCTGAGAAATGACTGCACAAAAACATCAAATAAAGATAGCTTAACAGGCAGTAATCCTTAAGCTTCCTAAAAGTTTCCTAAAATCATTACTTATAAGTGCACGATCAAAAAATTGTCAAAAAGTCATCCTGAAATCATCCCCATCACAAGTCGGACTTACTCCACTGTAACTGAATCCAATTATGAGTTGAGGAAAATGGGTTAGCCTGAAAGATAGGCCAATGAGAATGTGAATATGAAGAGTCCAGGGGTACCGCAACAGAATAAGATCAAATTTATTTAAAGGCAACCCCACTAGGATGAAACATCCACATGTCATCCAGCCTTTTTTAATAGAATTGCCTATGAATTTTTAGTCTTAAAAAGTGGTTTAATGTGAACAAGAATTTTTATATTGATCAAGGTTTGTAATTTCATGCGCTGATAGCGTACCAATCAGGGCTCGGACAAGTATCGTACCAGTCCGTGCAGCGTACCTAAAAGAAAAAGAAAAGACAAAAAGTCTGGTACATTGCCTGTACCACCTTATAGAGGTACAAGCCTTATATCATATACGCCACCCAGTTTACTCTGATCCACGTACCGGTGCGCTGTCGTATCGACCTTGATTTTGATCAATTTGTATAATATGACCTGTTAATGGCTTTAATGTTCATAAAATAACTATATTCTGAAATTGCAACATGTTCTATTTTCAATGATGTGGATGGCTTACATTGCAACAATCGGTGACAAGCAGTAAATGTGATGCTTCCACAGAATAGAAAATGCAACAGAAGCAGAATCTGCAACTATAGTCATTAGGTTCTCATTTTATCTTTCATTTTTATCATGATTTCCCTCTTCTCTTTTCTCTCGTTCTGCTCCTCGCCTCCTCCCTTCATTTTTGTCATTTGAGGCTATCAAATAGGTTATAATATGTCAATTTTGGCCAACTCCAGTTAAGTTCAATTAGTTCTAGCTGACTCCAATTGTTTTTTTACTGTAAGGACAAAAAACAGGCCACAATATGATCAGCCTTGCACAATAAGAATAAGGATCAAGCTTATGGGTACTGAATCAGCTAATAACATGAATTATGGATAGACATGCCTTGCATGTGTTAGAACCAGTCAAGCACTCATGTCCAACAAAGCTAATCCTTTTTCAATAATATTAGTGAAAGATACTTCAATACTATTGCAGTACTTAAACAGTTGATATTTAAAAAGGAAAATTATCTATAAATGTTTCACATTTGTGATTAAAGGTAAGGAAAGTATCACTGTATGAGATAACAACATTTTAAACATGATGAAACAAAGAAGTGCACCTGAATATAGTGGACTAGGGCAGAATTCTCATCCTTCTCATTCAAGACTTCAATGGGGTAATAGTAACATAAACCTCGCTCAAGTTTTATGACTCTGTTTGTCAGATGCTGTGATGGGAAAAGAGGTTTGCACTTGGGATGAGTAGACTTGAACAATATATCTTCAATATGCTGAACTATTGAATCTGCTTCATTTGGCTCAATGTTTCCTGCAATAGTTAACATGGAACAAGAAAATTACATGGTACAACTTTTAAGTTCACTTATTCAGCAATGCTAACCTGCAATATAGAATTCTAAGAAGGTCTTCTCCAGCATGATGGTTGAGAATTGTGCAAGATGATTTGCTTCAAGATGTGGTAGGACTTCAAGTTTATCACTCCAAGGCCAGGTGTGGTCCTCTAGTAACAATGAACAATGGTACAATGCTTGCTTATATGGCTGTTGAAACTTAAAATTTTGATACTCCTTGATAACAGATTCCTGATAAATATATAAAAAAGACAAGTTTTGTTGGGGAACAATCGAGTGACTAAATCAGCTATGACATAAACCACAAAGGTGTAAACTTTATCATTTACTGAAATAGCATGAAAGATGAAAATAGGAGCAAGAAAGAAATATGAGAGAGAATGGATCTTTTTACATAAAATTATTCAATGATCATCTAAAATATGTTAGTAACAATTATATTTGATAAAAAAACTATCAGCACCTTTTTAATTAGCAGTTACATGTACACTTATGGTAAAAAGATTTTGAATATTTCAGGTCATTTTAAGGGAAAATATGCAAGGAAACCAATGAGAATCTTATAGAATAACAGTAGTGACACAATGTTGTTGAAATTTTATTATTTTTCAAGTAACATTATAGAACTGTCCAACTTATTTCACTAAAAACATGAAAAACAAAAGAGAGAACAAAGAATAGAAGATGTGTTTCAAAGGCACATAGAATTCCCAAAATTAGTCAGTATTCTCTATGCAACATCAATTCTCCATTCTAAGAGGCTTATAATCAACTTCTCAATAGTGAAGTCAGCAGAAGTTATACCTTCTCAAAAGATACACTTATCCTTTGCTTTCCAAATCTCTTAGAATATGAAAGTAACAACCCATCCCAGGTAAACTTGTGACTTAGCTTCATTTTTATTCTTGTCCAATTAAACACCAGCTTCTTTAGCTTTAAGGGGGTAACACACATTCTAAGTTCTGGCAGGAGCGCTTCTTTCATGATGCAAACTAGGTAAACAACCTATCTCATTCATGCATACCCGCAGATCACAAGTTGCACCAGACCTTAAGCATTTCTTAACCACCATATATACAGAATGGATTTTCCTTTCAAAGCAGTCAATATGAATTACATAGCTTTGGTTGAAGCAATGCATTGAAAGGATTTCACGAAAAGTACAAACTCCGGCAGAACTAAGAAATTTATACAACGATGCAGTACTGAACTCTCCCAAAGTTGCAATTTCCAATGGATGCATTCCATATCCTTCGAGAGAAGCACATTCTTTAAACTATTTGAATGCATGAGAATCCACTGAATTGTCCTTCCTCCATGTATAAGGACAATTGATGGCACTTTTATCCCACAAGCTAAAAACTAACATGTCTAATTCTTAGCTGACAATGGTGTTTGAAGGATAGGCACCATATGCCAAGGCACCGCAACTGAGATACATCCATCTCTATCCGAGTGCCAGTAAAATAGGCAAACTATTGCAATTATTGAAGGCAAACCAAATCAGAACCCAATGCCATAGTCCACAAGGCTCCAAAAATGGGAGAACTGGGATTGTCATCCATGTTTTTCCACAAAGGCTTCATTTTTCTGATATACTTATTTCAAAAAGCAAAGGAGATTTCTGCCATAGATTAGCCTTCCTAGCCATTAGCCAAAAGAGCATGATTGAATTCCTTTATACTGAGAACTCTTAAGCACCCCAAGCCTGCTAATTCAATGGATCAAGAGACAAACATTATCCAACCTTGACTACCTCCATATCCTTCCACGAAGTTCTCATAATTTTGTTTAGGGCAAAGGAAAGCCAATTTGGAAGTTTGCATGTCAATAAAAAATGAGGTGGCAGACCACACAGAATAGAGTTGACAAACACAAGCCTCCCCGCAAAACATAGATGTTGACATTTCTAACCTGATAGTTTACTTTCAAACTTCTTAACATTAGGCTGCCAACAAATCTGAATAAAAGAAAATTCAAAAAAAGAAAGCCATGGTATTAGATGGGATATGAGGGATGACAAAATAGCAAAAATGCCAACTTCCAACACCTGGTGTAATCATCACCAACGTAAACGTCATTAGCCAAGAAACGATACATCATCCACAAAGTGCAGAGATGAACTTGTTACTAGTCTAGGCTTGGGGAATTTTCTGAAATTAATTCAAGCTTCTTTGAAAAATGCAATGTATCCAACAATAAACATGGATGCCCAAGACGATAAATAGAGGATATTTACTTTTGTTTCTTGCAAAAGTTATAATTTCAGTGTCTTTATTAAAGATGTAAAAGAAACTAGTTGTGTTCATAAAGATCTGAGATGTCTTTCTAATCAGTGCCTTTGCCTGAAATTCAAGCTCTGAATATTGCCATCTAGGCTAATCTTGGACATAGCTATGATTTGAACAGGTTGATCTTCACGGAAATAGCATTGACCTAAATAGATCTAGGCTTGATTTTTTGGGCCTAGTCTAGATTCATTTAAATCATAGCTATGTTCAAATGGATCTAACCATCAACCACAAAGTGTGTTATCATCCCCAATGGGTGTGTCATCATCAACCACTTTGCTTGGTATTGGCAGTGTTTTTGGCTTCGTTTTCTGATTTTGTAAAACTCGCTAGCATTATAGGTTGAGTGGTCATCGCATGGAGGGGAAAGTGGCTAACACAACCCCATTTTTGTATGCCACTGCTATGAATTCGGCTGACGGCCTTGTGGCAAAAACATGAATCGTCTCAGCACCCTGAAACCCCTAGGTGGCACAGTATGGCATCAGTTATAAGTCCAAGAGGTGATGCAATGTCTTAGTATGCTATGCAAGCTTTCAGTTCAACGAAAGTGATAGTGAACATTGGGCCTGCACTGACCTTCGAGACCCCTTTGTATGTGATCGTGCAGCCTGTTTGTCACAGCTTTTATCACAATTTCTTGCCCTTCTTGTGTGCAACGGTGATATATTTCTTGCACATTCACGTTTATAACATTCTTCTCTATACAGCTCCTCAATGTAATGCACAAGGATAAGATCTAGGCTAACCATTGCAAGGTGTTGCGTGAGTGTCATATCCCTCGGGCAATTCCATCTAAGGACATGTAGAGTGGCATTGTAGTGTCTCAAACAAAGATTGAATTGCCACGAAGAGACAACATGATAAAATTAATATTGTTGTACAAAAGGGGCAATAGGCTTGCACAACCATTCCAAAGAAAAGGGTCGACTCATGCCAAAACAAACAAAGCAGCTCAAAAGGAGTGTGGTAAACAAAACCCCTCTCATGCAGAAGTGGCATAACCTGGAGGACAACCTGAACGACATAGAAGCCACAAAGAAAGAATGGGTGGACTGAAGATGTAGCTCAACATCTCAACATTGTCAACTGAAATTTGGTGAAACCTACGAAAGCAAGATGTGATTTACCTAGTAAATAAGTAAATTTTCAGTGGGTTTTTCAACCTCCATGTGAATCTAAACTGTAAAGACAATGTATTATACTCACTTCGGTAGCTTCCAAGTGACAAAAATGAATGATATCAGAATGTGAAAATTTTACTAATTAGTTATCACAAAGAAATTAGTAGCTTAACCAAAAAAGGAGTTATTGCAACGTAACCAATTTTGAGTAGTAACTAGGTACTATAACTTACCTTGATCACAG
Source organism: Musa acuminata AAA Group (assembly GCF_036884655.1). Taxonomy (NCBI): domain Eukaryota; kingdom Viridiplantae; phylum Streptophyta; class Magnoliopsida; order Zingiberales; family Musaceae; genus Musa; species Musa acuminata. The sequence continues at coordinate 32,051,542 of NC_088350.1, read as the reverse complement.
AAAATCTGTCAGGTTTCACTTCAAACTGCTCAATTCTACCAACTATAGTTTCTAAGAGGATCCTCATTTTGTCATTATAACCAAGTACAATCACCTACAGAATTAATAAAACATGTTAGCTTATATATAACAGTAAGCTCATGAAAATGTATCTCTAATCATAGCTCAGACCAAATACTGTAAAAAATATTCTTGACAGCAAAAGAAGAATAAAGAAAATGTTCAAGATTTATTCAGAACTAGATTTGAAGAACAAACATTATGCAAATTATATATCATATATCATCAGACCAGTAAGCCATTGACAGCGTCAAGAACAGCGTACAATTGTCACTCATATATAAGTTCAGAAATTTAGAAAAGTAAACTAAAAGTAAAATTTCCCTGACCCACTCAACTTCAAATCTGGACCAGAAAAGGTGTACTAAAAGTTTAAAAGTATAGAATGATTCATACTGATCCACCACCAAAATAGCAACATTCTCTAATAAATCATTATAAGAAGAAATCTAATAATGATAAAAAATAACTTGAGCAATATTCAAGTGAGCACAATTTCACTTAAAACACAGAGCACACTAAATACAAGTTTAAAGAATGCAAGATTTAATACAGTAAATCAAACTTTAGTATAAAATGTAAAATATCACTTCCCTTTATATAGCAAAAATGGAAACCTTGTAAGAAGAAAAGCTCCCTTCTGGTATAAAAGGGCTGGAGAGGGGAGAATACACAGAGGAGGAAGAGAGAAAGGAGGCAGAGAAAGATTGTCTCGTAAAACACCAGCTGCAGCACAGGTCAGAGTCTAGGATTATTAGAGACCATTGGCTTAGGTTATAAAATATTTCAAGTTTGATCATTAAGAATCAAATGGCCAATGATGATATTTTCCCTAATCAAAGAAAATATAATAATTATTCTGTTTGGTTCAGCCAATGATTTAAAAAAGCACTTGGGCGCTCGCCCAGGAGCTTGGGCGAGGCAAGGTGAGACCCAAGCGCCTCATATATAGGTCAGGTGGTACGCTTCAATGAGGCACCGCTTGGGCGCTCAGCCAAGCCTAGGCGTCGGGTGCTTCAAGCGAGCGCCCGGTTGACATAAGGCAACCAGGTTCAATTAAATGTGCATTGGTTGGCTCGATTGAACCAACTTACGTACGCAATTACCTCAAAACCTGTGCACGATCCCAACTCCCAACCCTAGCGTGTGCTTTCTCCCTCTGCCTCTACCGTCGACAATTTCTCCCTATGCCTCCATCGCCGATGATTTCTCCCACTGCCTCCGAATCTTCCTCTATCGCTGACCAAGTCTCCTCAGCTTCCGCTGCCTTCTGCTATCTGCAACTCCGTTGTTGCTGCTTCTCACCGCTGCTTCTCTTCTGAGTTATGACTTCTCACCGTTTGTTTCACTAGGTTATATTTTTTTTATCCCTTTTAAGAGTTAGACTCTACCCTTCTAACTGCTGTTAACAGTAAATAATATACTGTTAACAATAGATTATTAATTACCGCACAAAATAATGTTTATTTATTAGATTAATAATTTTTAGAGTGCCTCGCTTCGCTCGGGCAAATGCCTAGCGCCTCGGCCGTTTTGAGACCTTGGCGTCTAGCGCTTTTTAAATCCCTGGGTTCGACTTTAGTGGTTTCTTTCCATTCTTTCCTTGACACAATGGATGAAAACCTAACCAAAGTCATTCAGTTGCACATCTTTTGACCTGAAACTGGACCTGTCAGCCTAATAAACCAAGCTGAACCAATCCAAACACCCCAGTAATTATTCAAATGCTGATCTAGTTTTAGACTTTTAGTTACCTGTTTGATCAATGTGGTACTCACAGCATAGTCTACCAATCTATATTGCCCAGAATCAATGAATAAGACATACATGCCAGTATCGATCTTTCCTCTAAAACGGCCAAAAGGCCCTGAAAGCAGGTGGCACTTAGTAAATTGGAGTATAGTTTGCAAGAGAAAGGATCACAGGGAGATTGGAAATTATGAATCTCAAGGATTTCAGTATGCTGTTTTAGGAAAATATGGGTAGAGATTTGCCATTAATGTTATCATTCCTCAGAAGGAATAGTAATTGATTAATACTTTTAAAGTAGGCCTCTGTTTGGTAATTCCTTGTCAAAAGATAAATTCTCTATGATTGGAAAAGAAATTATTTCCAGTAATTAGGCTTTTTCCATAGATTTGTCCTCAGCAATGGTCAGCCCATCCAGTTCTGGTGTGATTCCTATCTTGACTTCTGAACGAAATGAAAAGTTAATACACTTCTTCCCAATTAATGCAACAGAAATAATCAGTTAGTTGGACGCCAAAGAACCTATATAAAGGTCACAGCAGAATGATCTCATAGCACATACCATAGAAATAAAACAGACACTGCCAAATGGACACAGCTGAAACAGAGCCAAGGCTTTCTTTTTGTGACGTAAAATTCAGAGACAAGACTTGAGACATCATAAGAGCAAATAATCAAATTAATATTAATTAGAAGTTAGATCTATTACATGCTAATAAATTTGGCAAAACATAGTCGACACAACTGAGTACCCATTTCAATTCAATATTAGAGATAAATAACTAGAAAATTAGTTCATCAATAAAAAAATTGTATAAATCACTAAGATAACAACAGAGGCATCGATTGAAATTGACCTCAAATCCAGTACCCGTGTCGCATATTGCATAATAAAGACCAGCAACTTGGGCATCATATGCTGAAATTAAGGATAAGCTCATATGTTAAATCTGATATTTAGGGCTAAAACATAATTCAAGAAATGACATTAAATATGACCAAGCAACTCAAAATTGAAATACATTTTGTAAAATTGAACTGAAAACATGAATAAGAAATTCTAGGCAATTGAGAAGCCAAAAGACTTACAACAGATTATTATGAAATGCATTTGCTTCTATAAAAATTATCATTACTAATAACTAACAAATGAAAATAGAGGGGTATACTCAAATTAAATTTGCAAGCACTCCCAACTAAAATAGATCCGATCTTGAAGAAACCTGCAATTTACACTTCAGTAGAATTCTTTTGGAGAGAAAGTGGTGACTTCTAAGGCAAAAACTTGAAGGCAAGCACTGGTAAAAATCTCTGACAAAGCTTCAGTTCCATTTTTAGTGGACCCCACTTTGGCATGCAGTTAGGTAGGATGTTTAAGAAAGTTTTTTTCCGAAATTGCCTCCATTTAGAATTATTTCCCACTCTAACCTCAAATAAAATGCAAGACTCGCCTCAATTTTTTCCAGCCTGGCATGTTGGGCAATCCACACCATAATTGATGGCCAAGTTCTAAATCCCAGGTATCAGACCTGTACCTATTTATGGTCAGACCAGCATACTGATAAATGGTATTATGGTACACTAGTTTGAACCATGATACCAAGAAGAAAGTGGAAAGGAGGGTAAAGGAGAAGGAGACAGCGAATAGGAATAGGAGGAGAAGTACAGAGAAACCAGGCCAGCCAATGACAGTGGTTGGGAGGTCTAGCACTAATGCGAGGTCTGAGGAGAAAAGGGTACTCTGCATCATCTGGGAGATAAATGCAAAGGAAAAAACTCACCGTTTAAAACTTATGACACAGTCTGTTTTAATTATAAAAAAAAAAAAAGACCAAACCAGACCACCCAAAAAAGGAGGTGTTCCATGATCTGGTCCATGCCCAGACCAAATGTGAGTTCCTTGATTCATGGTGGTTACACAGCTTGACAAATTTGTCAATTTAAAGAATGCTTAATAGTTAATGCATAAATGAACCATTCTCTTGAATAAGAGTTCATTTGGAACATTTCTGTACACCCAAATGAAGTGGGAAGAGAAGGCTCAAAATGAAGTGGCAGTTGAATTGTCTGATAAGTAGCGGCTCAAGTTATGCAAAGCAGTTTATTACAAAGTATGCAACTACTAAAGAGTGAGCCTTAAAGCTCAGGAGAGTTGTTTGTAACCTTAAACCTTTAATTAACCCTCAATGCCTCAACCACCCATTTACTCTCTCTCTCTCTCCAAAATTTTGAAAAACAAAATTGCACCAAGTCCTCATTTACATTCCTACCAAAGACCATGCTCATCAACATTATTTTTATTTTTCAAACAAAGCTCCATATTCTACAAAAAGGAATCAATTAACCTTCCAATCAGTTTAGAGACAGACATATACATGGATCAGCTTGTTAGCACAAAATCAGCTAGCACCGGAGAAGAATTGCTAGACTTCTATCCAACTCAAGTTTCCAAAACAAGAGCTGTCATACCATGAGTGGGGCGTCCAAGCTCAGAAGGATATGTAAATAAGATAGTTGAAGCTCAATAGTTTACAATTTAGAATGCTTCTAGGTTCTTTCTGTGAGCCTTCTCTCATCCCATATAAACTGCTTTGCATTTGGAAAAACTAATGAAAAGCCCTGAAGACAATTCCAAGAGAAAAAACAATAGCCTTTAAACCCCTTAAAACGTGTTCATCTACAATACATAGCAACAAAGTCACTTTGACAAACTGCATAACTGGAAAGTTGCTACTTAAATCAAAACTTTGTAGACCCCACAAGCATATCAACCATAAGAATGAAAAGAATAGGAAAGAAAGGATCTCAATGTGGCAACAACCAGCATCCTTTCCCAGACCACTATTGACCAAATGAAACTAGAATTGTTTAGCATATCAGATCTATTCAATCCCTCTGCCCATGTAAAATTTGTTCTCACTGTAAAGTGTAAACAAACAAAACCATTAGGCCATCCAAATAAGTATGGCCAAGATATCTACACCGCTTTGGATGTGTGACAATTAATAAGTAGAATGTAAGAAAAAATAAGCTTCAAGGTCTAATAAACTTATAATAAAAAAGTGCATAAATGTAAATATTTAAAAGAAAGGCCGCTCAGTGCACGGGGTTCTTCCTATTGCAGGATTTGGAGAGGGTATATACATGCAACTTTACCCCAATAAGTAGAGAGGTTGTTTTCACGACTCAGTCCCTAGTCATCCAGGTCCCTCTGGAGCAAATTTACTACTATACAAAGTCTCACGCTTAAATGTAGAACAGTTTAATTATTCCAAATGCACAAGCTTACCATATTCATTCAGATAATCCATTAGCAACCTTGTAAATATATCAGTAAGAACTTCAGCTTCAGGAGAGAGGTTTGACTGTGGGCAGTTAAAATCAATTCTGATGTAAGCTTTAGGTGCAGAAAACATGGTATCAGGTTTATACCACAATCTTGAGCAACGTGACTTCCTTAACAGAACTGGAAATTTGACCTGATAAATACAAACATTAACATTCCTTCAAAGAAAAAACAGATCAATGATTTGTTAAAAGCTTCATAGAGTTAAAGTGGCGGTACCTTCTCTTGAACATTTTTTATTGCCAAATCAGATGGAATGAATATATTTGGTTTTGGAAGTTGTAGATTCACATTAGGAGCTTTTGTTATCCATTGCTACAAAAAGGAGACCAAAAAAACAGCAATTATTCCTTGAAGCAAAACCAACTTGGAATTTCATAATGCACTCAGTGGGAAGAAAAGCAACGATACGAAACGATAGCAAAATTGTTAAGCAGTCACAAAATCAAACCTTGATAGTAGATGACGTGACCTTTTCAACACTATAAGGCGTACCATACCATGGTTCAACTGAGTCTGTATGCTCCTCGAATGTTTTAGATTCCCAGAATATTCTGGAAAAAAGTTCAATCTATCTATCATTAGGGAATGTTAAATACTCTAATGATAATGTTACTGCAATAGGCAACAGCAAGAACAAAGTACAACATAACCTGAAGAATATGTGCCTATGGAGAGGAGAAACTTACATTAGATCAAGCTATGATCCAGGTTTGAAGTATTTTATATGTCAATTGTGTCATTCATTGCTGGCATTCCAAACAGTATAGGGTGCTTGTGGCACTCAAAGGAATGGAAAAAGAAAAGAAAAAGGTACATGAAGAAAGAAAGAAACTCAGATAATGAAACTTTTCAAGTCCTCGAATGCGGCATGCTTCATAAGTGCAGAAACAAATTGAGAGAGAAATTCGCATACAGCATGCTTCCAATCCCATCCACAAATAAGAGCCAGAAACAAATTGGATGGCAGATTCCTAAGTCCGGTAGAACAAGAATATAAGCCATACTCCCTTGAAAAAATGCTGAAAGCAAACTTCAACATCCGGGCAAAGATTCGCTAGATTATTGGGAAAAATGCTGAAAGCAAACTTCAACATAATGCAGTCAAGGTGTTCAATGCATGTACATGACACCTTTTGATTCTTGTTTTCCATTGTTTTCGGTGTTTTTGTGTTTTCTCGTAGACATGTACGGGACAAAAAGTACTATCGTCAGCCCCATTATGCTTTGTCAAAAGTGTTTTTGCATTTTGTTTCCATCATGTAAAACTCAAAAACGTTTTTGGTTGTGCAGCATCGCGCAAAGGGAAAAATAGCCAAAAAGAGCCTCATTCTCATGTGCCACGACCTGATTTCTGGCTAACGGCCTTGCGGTGCGAAACTTCAGCCATCTCAGCACCTTGGAACCCCCTGGGTGGAACCGGGGCGGATGGAGCCTTGGGTATATATTTGAGGGATGATGCCACATCTTTAGTGTGCTCACTTTATGTTTGACGAAAGTACTAAGTGAACATTGGGCCTGCATCCACTTTCAGAACTCCTTTCGTGTGTGCTCGTTCAACCAACTTTCGAGAACTTTTTGTGCCTAATAAAAGCTTGTTGTTTTATGTTGCTTGTGATCCTGATTATCTTGCCTTTTTCGTGCACGACGATGGCATATTACCCACACGTTTGCATTGCTAACCTTTTCTTCTCTGTGCACATCCTTTGTGGACTGCACAATGTTAAGCTATAGGCTGACCCTTGCGGACGAATATTGCTTGGGTATCACACGTCTTGGCAATCCCAACTAAAAAATGTGACAGTTCAAGCAAAGATTCACTAGATAAATGAGTGGAATACAGACTGAATGAAAATATATCTCAATGTCCTATCAGAAGCACTCGATGGATCAGCTTCGACATCACATCAAAAAAATGTCTGTGGCAATATAGTGGAATAGATCAATAAGTTTGGTGAATTGATACATGTGTGACAGTTAAGAAACAAGTTGTCAAATTATCTCATGATTTCTAACAAAACTAAGACCTAAAATTAGGAAAGTTCCGATCCTACATGTTGTACACTTACCAAAACATGCTACAGTGCCATTAGAACATGTGCCATTTCCTAGGGTGGGCTAGTGTGCTGAGAAAGCCAAGGGTTTTCATCATGCAGGTCATATAGAATGACAAAGCCTCTCAAAACCACAAATACAACACCACCATAATTTAGGTTAGCAACCAACTAGGGCTATCCCAATACAACAAAGGGCAAGCCTTTACATTAAATAAAATAATTGTAAAGATAGAGAGAAAAGATGAAGAAAAAGAGAGGACTTACAAAGAGATCTTGTCAACAACTTCAGTTCTACCACTAAGGCCTTCAAGGCCTTTACTTAGTTGTACTAATATGGCCTATAAGACTTATCCTCCCCTCTCCTATTTCTATACATGTTATGATTAAAGAGTGGCATAAATTCATAAAAGTTGAGGGATGGGAAGTTGTCTCCACATCCCTAAAAATCCCCCGTTACAAGACTTGACACTTCAATATTACGAGTGCTATCAAGGTAACACTTATCCAAACATAAACAACACCACAATTGTGACTCTTGGACTCTAAATTAGAACTATAAGAGCCTTTTTAGTAGTGCCTTTGATACAAGGTTTCAAATCTCGACCATATTATCCAGCACAAACTGGTATTTACTGGTCTGACCAAGTGGACTACCAGACTAGTAGACCTAGAAAACTCCTGCTAAAAGAAGTCAGTCCTATTAAGAATAAGAGTAGTCCCAATTGGTTTTAACCAAAAGTGGTTCAGTGTCACCTAAATAAAAAAGGTCATCTTTTCTTCCGCCTAGAATTGGGTCGCATTACAATATCACGTGGGGCCCAACTACCATCAAATCAAGTGCATAGTTGGGCATGCTGATGACGGAGATTGCCATCAGAAATTGGATGCTGACAATGAGTACACACCATCTGGCCCACTAAAATAGTCAAGTCTGACCTAAATAAAAAAGGTCATCTTTTCTTCCAGCTACGATTGGGCCGCATTACAATATCAAGTGGGGCCCAAGACCAACACATCCCGTGCATATTTGGGCATGCTGATGATGCAGATAGCCATTGCAAAATTGGACGCTAACTATCAATACACACCAACTGGCCCACTAAAATACATTGGCGTTCATTAAAAATGAAGGTTGGCCCAATAATCAAAAACAAACTTTTAGAAAAAATGGATTTATCTTCACTGAAAAAGGTGTCTCATAAGCTAAAGAAGTGATCTTTGACTGCCAAGATCAAATATGAAAATCAAATTGTCATTTTTGAACTCGGATACTCAGACCACTTAGTAGTAACCCCTTCAAATCTTCAAGATGGTCCAACCATGGTTGTCTGATACCAGAATAGGAATAATTGATCCCAAAATTGATCAGATCTGAGTTAGGTAGGATTTGCATCATAATAAATAATAATGGCTTTTTCGACATGTTCATGAACCATTTTCATTAGGACCAACACGTCTAAACATGAGGAACAAAAATTGTGCTAAACCCATCTGAGTGACTAAGGGCAATAAAAACTAACAAAAATCACAAACATAAAAGTATTGCATGTGTCAAATTAGAATTATTTTTCAAGATTGCATGCCAGTTGGAGGGAGTAGTTTACACTCCAATAACTATGAAGTTCAAGATTACTTAAATTCCCTTCACTTAAACATTTCTTATTATTTGCTCTGGAGATATTTACATCAATTTAAAAATATGGTTAAGGGGAAAAAGAAAGCATTCTTTCTCATCTGATTGCTCCTCTCCTTCTGTCTCCCTCGCTACCTCTGGTCATTCCTCCCCTCTGCCACCTCATCTCCCTCCTACAGCCCTTCTCTCTCCACTCCTCTATCATGTCATTCTCTCTCCGCTTTCTCTTTCTCCGATAACCTCTCCTTGTGTCTTCCCTCACCTTCTATCTATCTCTTCCTCTTGTAATTTTAAATCCTTTACCATCAACCGCTCCTCTCCCTCCAACAAGGTCTTCCTCTAGGAAGGAATTCAATTTAACTACAGGAACCATACCAATCCATCACTGGACTGAAACAGGTGTGGTCCTATCCGGCATACCATGAGTCAATACACAGGAAAATAAAGCAATACTGTCATTCTCTCTCCACTTTCTCTCTCTCTGATAACCTCCCCTTGTGTCTTCCCTCACCTTCTATCTATCTCTTCCTTTTGTAATTCCTTTACCATCAACCACTCCTCTCCCTCCAACAAGGTCTCCCTCTAGCAAGGAATTCAATTTAACTACAGGAACCATACCAATCCATCGCTGGAATGATACAGATGTGGTCCTATCCGGCATACCATGAGTCGATACACAGGAACATAATGCAATACTGTTGGGGAAAGGAGAGGACAGAAGGAAGAAGGAAGCGCAAGTAGGAAGAAGAGGAAGAATAAAGAAAAAGGGAGAATAGGAGGAAGGAGCTGGCGACAGCCGCACAACTAGCTTGCTTGCGGCACTGAATAAACTTACAGCTCCTTGCAAGGAGTTGCTACGTGCCCTAGTAACAGGTTTAAAGAAAAAATGTTATTAATATCAGGGTATGCCGTACCGAGCCATACCGCCCGGTATGGGCGGTACGTACCGGTCCGACAGGTTTTCAGTACGCGGACCGATTGTTACCGTTCCGAGGTACTGTAGTACTGTAGCAGTGCTACGGTACTCGATACACTTGGGTGTACCACTTGGTATACCGTACCGTACCGGTACCGGGCCCAGGTCGAAATACCGGTACGGTACGGTATTGCGAACCTTGATTAATATGTAGCAAAACAGATTGAATCACCGAGTTTTGCGCAGTCTGCCTCACATTGATGTTCGGACTGGTAAATAACAAAAACATATTGAACCAAGAGAAACTAAGGACACTACCCATTGGTCCACTTATCTTCCTCTGGTCATTTTCACTCCTACAGTTACTTCTCCGTTGCTCTTCTTTGTCGGTGTACTTCATCATATTAATGTAAGTTTTACTTTGATGATCTCACATAATACTTTTATATTATATGTTTACCTTGACAATTATGTTGGATAAACTATTTCATGTTGTTATAACAATTTATTTGGGTTTGACTAATCTAAGTATTTAAATTTTAGTATTTTACCAAGTGTTCTTTAATTTGAATAAATATTTATGTTTATAATGTTGGTTTATGTTATTTTTTAATCTAATTCTATATACTGAGGTTTTGTTTTCATTTATGAATAAGATTGTTGTTTTTTATTATTTTTCTATTTTAAGGTTTCTTAATATTTTCTAATACTAAATATAATTTTGAATTGTTCCAAATATTTTAAAGTATAATTTAATTAACATATGATTCAACCAGTCACCCAATGATCAGGTTGCTTTCATGTTTGGTTCTAATAAGTAATAACTATATGCTTGAAACTATATTTCATGTGGCTTATGTAACTGGAGAAATTCCGAGTAAAAGATAGTTCAAACTTCAAAGAGTACAAACAAGTATAAACCATGGAATGCTTTATTTCAAATACGTAACAGAATATATGTAGGGGCATATATTTGTGTCCTCATCAAGGCATTGAGTCTTTGATTATAACATAAAAAGTTCCATGTGGCTCTAAAATACGAATTCCACATGCATGTAACTAAGAAAATGATCATCCAAAATCACAAATGTCATGCTGCTTATGTAACTAGAGAAATGACACAATAGGAGGTCGTTCAAAGAGGACAACTAGATGTAGACACTATGGAATGCTTTATTTCATGCATGTAACAGAAAACATGTATTTCCACATATATGTACTCTAACAAAGTCATTGAGCCTCAGATAATAATTCAACACTAAAAAGCTAAAATTATACCTGATATTTTCTGGAGTCAACTCATCCAATATCTTCTGAATTGCGCTTGGGACAAACTTTGATGGCAATGATGAGGCAACTAACCAATCCTCAGGTGGAAATATCTGCATAAATGTGAAAAAACCGGGAAAGATCTCAATCCATACTTCAGTCATCAAACATGAGTAGTAAATATTACAACACTTGACAGGAAAAACAATGAAAGGAATTCAAGCTGCAAACCTTACAACATGTCACAGACCATTAAGTGGAAATGTTCATTCTAAGAAACAATGCAAGTGATGCATTAGATGTTGGCAATCAGATTATATATGAAATAAAAGCTTTTACAATATTATATGAGAATTGGAAAAGTTCCCCCTTTTTTCTTTCCAGAGCTACCTTTGTAGTGAAATCTTTCCAGAGTTATGCAACCATATAAAACCAAATACGAGCCATGTCATGCATTCTTCATGGTTGAGTGGGTATTGATATGTACAAAGCTACACAACAAAAGATTATCTTGGTCATGCTTCCTCCTTCCTCCTCCCTCCCCTACATCATCCTCCTCTTCCACCTTTCTCTTCCTCCTCCCCTTCCTCCACCAACACCTCTTCTTCCTTCCTCTTCCTCCTACCTCCACCACCTCCTCTTCTTTCTTACTCTTCCTCCTCCTTCCTCCTCTTCCTCCATTGTCTCCTCTTCTTCCTTCCTCTTCGTCCGCCACCTCTTCTTCTTCCTTCCACTTTTGTACATATCGATGCATTGTATTGTCACGGACAAGTATATAGACTAGGTGTTCAATATAATGTTTTTGTATATCTGGGTCAGTTTGGTTTTGCTCATGTCTTAGATGGCATATAGAGGGCTTGGCAACCCCATTTTGATTGGCCTTTGTGGTCAGTTCAGTCTTGTACTCCTAAAGGCAAACCTATCCAAAAACAGGCCATCCAAGTAGCCATGTTGAATATTTCCTACGCATGCAGAGCAGTGCAAACTATCAGTCGTCTCAACCAAGGTCCGCAATACCGTACCGTACCGGAGTTTCAACCTGGGCTCGGTATCGGTACGGTACGGTATACCGAGCGGAACACCCAAGTGTACCGAGCGGTATATTCAGGCGTGCCGAGCTACAGTGCTGCTACAGTGTCGGGCCGGTACGTACCGCCCGTATCGGGCGGTACGGTCCGGTACTGCAGACCATGGTCTCAACACCCTAAAGCTACTTGGGTGGCACAAGGCTGGTAGCGTCTAGAGCTAGTTCATTACCTAGTTTAGCAAAAGGTGTCATGGGGGCACTTGCGGGGACTTTTGGCCACAATAGATTGCCTTGGACCCTCAATTGTACGATCATTCAGAGCTTTTGAGAAGTCTATCTATGTATTTTGCATTGTTTATCAAAGTGTTTGCCAAAATGTTGGTCTGTGTGATCCCAAGATAAACGCTTCTTCTTACCTGTCTTCTCATTTATATGTCCTTAGGAGACCCTAAGAGGTTACAGAGAAGCTGACCCTTTGCGGACAAACACACAAGGGTGTCGTACGACTTAGGCAAAACCAACTAAGTCTGTGACCAGTATATCAATACATCGGTACCAATCAATACATACCAATTCGGCCTGGTGCTAGACCACGATATGAAATTGCAATCCTTAATCAGCAATAGATCGAGATTTTCAATTTTAATTTGTGGTTTACCTCTATGCGGGGCAACGTCGCCTCTCTTCTCGGGCGACATCACCGAGGTGACGTCGCAAATTAAAATAAAATTGCGACGTTGCAGGGTAAAAATATAAAATTGCAATGACGCCCGAGTCGACGTCACAGATAAAAAAAAATATGCAAGCGACGTTGCTCGACAAGAGAAGAAAAAAATAATAATCTTCGCTTCTCTCCGCCCCGCGACGCCGATGCCTCTTCTCCGACGCACAAATGAGAAGTCGCCTACAGACGAGGAGAGCGGCGATCTCCAAGTTCTCCCTTTTTTTTCCTATTTATTTCTTCCCCTTCTCCCTCTTCTTTCTTCTCCCTCGGTCACCGTCGACGATAACGCCTCAATCGACGACGATAACGCCTCAATCATCGACAATAATGCCTCAATCAACGGTACCGCTCGATAGCAGGCGGTCCATGTACCGACCTACTGACGGACGGATACGTACCGCCCTATATGTACCGCTCGGCACGGGCGATATCATTCGGTATTGCAGACCTTGCTTAAAACAACCTTAGACTATCTTGTGACCCATTGTGAAGCTCAGGTTTATAAAAACATATTATGAAATAGAATAATAAAATACTATTTCTTAATTTATAAAAGATGTAATTTCACATTTCACGGATTAATGTTCATTAGAACTCCCATTGTCAGTTGGCTATTGGAAAACAAACTGTCAATGTTCCAACCTTTACAACAGAACAAAAAGAGGGAGAAGATAAATGAAAAGAAACAAAAATCAAAAATAGAGAGGGCACAGACTATTACGGTTAGAAAGGGCAAATCTAACTTTAACCACTCCATTCAAATAGAGGCTACAAAAGGAGCAAAAAATTCCATTTGTTGGTGAAAAATCAGAATGCATGTATGTAGACATGCCAGTGATTTAAAAAGGCACTCGGGCGCTCGCCTAGGCACTCGGGCGAGGTGAGGCGAGGCCCGAGCGCCTCGCTTCATTTCCAGGCGGCGCGCTTCAAAGAGGCGCCGCCTAGGCGCTCGCCCGAGCCCAGGCGTTGGTCGCTTCAGGCAAGCGCCTGGGTTAAACCAGGCGTCCGAACCAACGTTTTAGGTATGGTTCGGTCACGGTGCTTTAGTTGGTTCAATCGAACCAACTAAAGCACCGATATCAAAACAACTTCCCCAACCCTAACCATGCTCGTCGTTCACACTACTGCCACCGCTGGTCGTTGCCGTTGTCGCCGCTCGCCGCTCTCGTTGCCGCTGTCGCTGCTCGCTGCTACTACTGCCGCTGGCACTGTCGTCGCTCCCGCTGTCGCTGCTACCGTTGCCACTATTTCCGCTCACCGCTTCCGCTTCCGCTCCCGCTCCCGTTGCTCGCTACTACCGTTGCCAGTGTCTCCGCTCACCGCTTCCGCTCCCGCTGCTTGCTGATGCCGGTGCCACTGTCGCTGCTTACTGCTCCCGCTGTCACTGCTGCTGCCGCTGCCACTATCGTCGCTCGCAGCTACCGCTCCCGCTCTTCTCAGTCAACACCCTCGGTATATAGTATACTGTTAACAGTATATGTATACTGTTAACGGTATACTAGTAACAGTATTTATATTTATTAGATTAATAATATATTATTTTGATTTTAATACTATTAATTTTTATTTATTTGAAATTATTGTACCTTAGATTTTCTTAATTTAATAGCATATTTTTATTTAAAATTTTAAATAATTATATTTATTAATTATATTATATATTTTTTATATTTTAGCGCCTCACTTCGCTCGGGCCAGCGCCTCGGGAGTTTTTGGACCTTGGCGCGTTTTAGCGCCTAACGCTTTTTAAATCACTGAGACATACACATTCACAAGCTAATTAGGATATGAAATGGTAAAATCTATTTTTAGTCTCTGTTCACAGTGCAACTACTCAATGAGTAAAAAGCTTCAACAAATGGCATCAAATTGGAATGCATATATATAGACATGCACGTGAACACACCAATGCAGTCACACACATACAACAACGGACACACATAAAACAATTTTGCAAGGTATCGATTATTGGCCAAAATGGACATGCATAGACACATGTATGTATGTGCATGGTTTCAATTATTAAATGAAAATCTCATTCAAAAGAACAATAAGAACCCAAAAAATGAGGTTCCCAGCAGAACAATGTATTTTATATGGGCTTCGCTTTCTCAGACTAAACTGTAAATCTTTTTTAACAAATAAATAAGAACATAAAAATTAGTTTCGTTGATGACTTTTTTCAAACCAAACAAATAAAATAACTAAACTATGATTTGGTCTATTCCTTCATACACTGGCTAGGTTTCATTCGACTCTAGGTAGTCCACAAATATGACTACTCAAGACACGGTCAACATGATTCATATCCCTATTTGGATGACAGCACCAATGTTGGAGACTAGCGAGAAGAAGAAACAGGTTTCCAGACACATAGAGAACCCTCACTTTTTAACAAATCAACAATTGCATGATTTCTTTAATCCGGTGAGGAAACTGAAGAAAATAAATGGTCACTGGAGGTCAGCAAGATGTAAAACATACGAGATAATGTTTTTTTTTTGTGATATGGCTTCTTTCTCCTGGCAGAACACTGGCCATGCCAAGTGCCAACACATATCACAGTTCAGCATGCTGACACGTTGTGTTCCAACAGTCAACCAAAACCTGCCATGCTGTCCGAATCATAAACCTTGTATTCATGTACATGCATAACCTTTTTGAACTTCAAGCATCTTGAATATACATAGAACCTCAGTATTTTACCACCACTTTTGGCTAAAGAGATATGAACCCTGGCTTTGATAACAAAATGATAGGATCTAACACCTGTGTTTTCTTACTTCGAGGAAAGGATACCTCCAAGAGAATAGAGGAGAGAGATAGAAGAGAGAGGGATGAACAATAGATAGAGTAAATTTTATAATGCAATTTGTGATGCCTCAAGGGCTTACAAGACCCTTATTTAAGCTTCTAAACCTTCCTATCATGTTTCTGAGCAATTAGGAACTGAATTAGAGCTTACATGCTCATAAGAAAAGTTTACCTCAAATCCCCAATAAAACCCTCTAAAACTAGTATCTAGAACTATATAAATATGAGTTTAACTAGGAGAATAACTAGCCTAACCAAGTTTTTAGATATTAAATTGCCTTTAGATGGGCTCTAGTGGTCTTCCAAAATATTTCTTTCTTAATAATAAAAAAAAATCCAAGTATAATCGTAACTTGAGTAGAAGTAGGACTCCCATTACACAAGAGGGTGAGTCAGAACTTAGTCACATCTTATCTCAGATCTTAACAGAGGTATTGACTTGTGAACAGTCCATATTGATGTCTTTTGGCTTAGTGTCGATGTTGGGACCCACTAATGGGGACCGTCCAAGAGCAGAAAGGCCAGTAGATAAGGATGCTTACGATTTAGATTATAAAGTCATAGCTTATACAGAGTCTTCTGGGTTAACGAATTAGTCCCTTAATCAGTGATATTTTGCTTGTAACATTTTTTGCTCTGAAATAATTTGTGAGAAATACATGCCTAAAATTCTTGATGACTGATACCCACATTTCATATCAAAACATCAACTTTCCAACCAATGCCAAGATATCAATGTAGCTATTGAGTCATAATGATTGCTTAACACAACGGCTCACACTATCACCGAAAATTGTCATAATCTTTCTGTAACATAACTAATAGACCCAGAAGGTCTTGCATGGATGCGATTTGCATTGAACAGCGAGGTAGTAATAGTAATTCCAAATAAATTTGTATGTACAACATTCAAATCATGAGAGTTTGTCAAACATTTAACAAACGAAAGGCAAGGCCATCACATCAGAAGTGAAATGTCTGGTTACAACAGAACACTAGTTATGACACTATGGCAGTAGCCTCAGAAATTAATGTGAATGGGACCATACAAAATGCAGACATATTATAGTTGCAAGGATTGTAAAATTTAAAAACAGAAGAAACTGTAAACATGAGCACTTAACTCTGCACAACATACCTGCATGTTTGATGCGATATTTACAACATAATGACTGGGAGAGAATTTGTCTTGGTAATGGAATTTAGTTTCACTTATTGCCACAAGCTTACAAACAAAAAGCAATGTGTTAGAATTAATTTACTAAATACCAAAAGTGATATTACTGGATGATATACAAAACCAAATGTAACGATGGAAATACTAGCATGCTCCAAAATTAAAATAAGAGTCGTGGTAAAAGACTACTTATTTTACTTGAAAATATTCCATTTCATACAAGAAACAACAATAAATTCTGCAAGCATAGAACAAATTCCCAAAATTGAAAGAAAATTTTAGGTTGATGGTTTGGAACAACCAACATATCTAAGGATATATAGACATCTATTGAAGAATATATGCCTACCATGCCCTAAATGTAAGTGGATGCCCTTTCCATCTCAGGAAAGGGCCAAAAGTATCCTTGATGATAATATTTTTTTTACCTGCTAGCAAGCCATCCACAGTATATCAAAATTCTACCAATCCTAATGTATAGTGATTGGCCACACTGGACATACCTACTACAAATGGCATAGTCAATCCTGTACTGGTCAACAAGTGAAATCTGTATTCCTGTTCTATGCTTCACAATTCAGCAAATCAAATAATATCGGTAAGATGATGCACTTTCTTTTTCAGGTAACACAGATCAAGGCTAATCAATCAAGCAGATGCTAGTTCCTACCAACAAGCCTTTCTTGCTAGGGAGAAAAAATATATATTTACATCTTGACACCACTGTTTCTATCTTATATTACACTTCAGACCTGTTGTTCAACTTTATTATTTTTCACACTTGGATATTTTCTAACTCAATGCATAACCAAATATGTGAATCAACATTGCTGGCCCATAGTCTAAAAGAGCATGTGACCAAGGATTGACGTTTCTCCCAGACCGGTCCACCCATATAAAAGGGAAAACAGCTTGTTAACCCTAAGCTTCTTGCGCATGCCACACCACAGCACACAATGCTGCACACCAAAGTGCACAATGCCACATACCACAGATCACAACGCTGTACACCTCCACTGCCACAACCTCGCCGCACACCTCCACCACGCACGGGGCACATCTCATCTCCTCTTCCTCCTCCCTCTTCCTTTCTCTTCCTCCTTCCTCTTCCTCCTCTCCTTCTGTGCTTCTTTCCTCCCTCCTGTGCTTCCTCCTCCTCCCTCTTCCTTTCTCTTCCTCCTTCCTCCCTCCTTCCTTTCTCCTCCCCTTCCTTCCTTCCTCCTCTTCCTCCACCATCCCTTCCTCTTCTCGATCTTTTTCTTCCCCTCCAAAACACCAAGATGTACCGGTGTACTAACACATGGTACACCGGTACATAGCGATATATCGGTCAGATCATATCACCAAAATGGATCCAGTGTCCGAAACAGCGATCTTTGCATGTGACCATTGAAGGCATTCCTTCATTTTTGAGATAACTCATTATTATTTCTTAGACTATATCTTCATTTGTTCAATCTAGTGTTCTATTTTAAATACAAATGACGGAGGTTTTTTTCTCCATATCTTCCAATAGGTTAAAAATGACAGAAAAACAGGTTAATTGAACATTAATATTTTTTTTAATCTCATTGTGGCAGGGACCAGAACGTTAGGTTTTTTCCATACATTACAAGAGTTTAAATTGATTTAAAAAGCAGATTAATTGAATATTTAATTCTTTACATTTGTGAGGGACCAGTAAGTAAGATTAGGGACCAATGGTAGTGACAGGATATAAATTTAAAAAGGATCAAACTGTAAACAAGCTAAAATAGAAGGGCCTGTATTTGAATAACCCAAAAAACAACTAAGGTGGAGTACCTAAGTATAGTTATGTGAAAATTGAGCTCGTCCTAACCCAAGTAACCAAGGAAGGTAGAGCAAGACAAAAGGAGTCTCAAGTTTCAAAACCACAGAATTAATATTTTCTACCTTGATTATTGAGGAACATTAATGAGAAGATAAAAAATCAACATATTTTCTCTGGCCTTATAAACGAATGTTAATGTCAACAGAACCCAAGAAAGGAAAAAAGGACGTTAACTTTATACAACTATAAGGAGCTGAAGGCACTATGAATCTGAATGCTAATCAGGCAGAACATGGAAAGGGAATGATTATGAAGGGCTGGATGTTCACGACCCCTAAAGATTTTAATAGTACTCCAGTTAGGAGGTGAAAATAAAATATGTTGAATGACACTAATCAGTGGTGTCTAAGAGTTGGTCCCCAATGCCTTCCTGGAGAAGTAAGAAGCACGTTTATTTGCAAAAAACTTCTAAAGAATTTCTCTACACTGGAAGAAACAATTTAAAACTATTTAGGTTTTCATCTGCACTGCCTAACAATTGGAAATGGTAAATTTACTAAATTCAGCCTGATAATTGTAATTAAAATAGCACATGAGAAGTGAAATATACAAGTGCTTCATTCGGATTTCGATAAGCCAGTTGCTACATATCCAAATACCAGTTAGTGGAAAAATCAACAGCAGGCCAATTTTATCAAGTCAGAGATAGTCCATTTATGCTTTTAAGTAATCCACACACTCGAAGTATCTGATGTTAGTTTCAGTGTCCCACACGGACATGGCACAGACAAGACAACCATCTGACACGTCACTGCTTTATAGAAATTCACCTTAGATTTTTTTTTAAAGAGAAATAATTAATTCAATGAGGATGTACTATCAACCAGGCCTCCTGTACAATTGTGAATCAAGGTTGCATCACTAATACCTCCTCTAGGATTTTGGATCAAGGTCGCATCACTAATACCACCTGTATAATTTTGGGTCAAGGTCACATCACTAGCCTTCTGCTAAACATCTTTTTTATCACCCCAATTTGCTAAAAATAAAATTTTCGTTTTAGTTAGCAATACGTTACAAGGTACAATGTCTGAAATGGGGATTTTTTTATTGTTTTGTTTGCTAAAAAAGCTGAAAATCATCTACCTGCTTGATAGATATGTAAAGATGAATGGAATTAGAAGACATCATATATGTCTGATGAATATCTTTGCAGGTTATGAAAAGATGAATGGAGTACCAGATAAAATAAGGAAATCTTATGATGCACTTATTGGTATGGTTCGGTTATGCTAGCACTTATGGCTGCAAAAGATAACAGCAATTTTCCTATGAATCATGAGTCCTAATCCACTTAAGTTTTGCTATAATTTTACACCACTGGAATGTCCATTTATAAAATGTCTTGCAAACAAAAGACTTCTTTTTTTTTCCCAAAAGCACTTCTAAGGGGGCTCTGGTTCTCTCACAGGTGACATAAGCACTGGGATACCATGATGCAGTTATCGAATAGTAGTTGGTACTGAAGGTACTTTCTAAACCTTGCTAGACTCCCATCTTTTTCTGGGGGCTCTTGTAACTGGTGGAGTTACCTTGACTAATGACAATTAAATGACAAGATCCTGTATATACCACCACCAACACAATACACTTAATTAAAAACCTAAAATGTTTAAAACAAAAAAGAAAAAATGTAAAACAACCAATGGATGAATTTTGTAAAAAAATTAGAAAATAAAGAAACTGCATATACAGAAATAGACCAATTATTTTTTTATGAAGCATCAATATTTTATTAAAACAACTCTCGCACCATAAGTTATGTAAATATTTAATAACAGACTAATAACACAAATGCCTCATATATGTCTTCTTTCAATGCAACAAATTAATTAATTCCTTCCAAGATACCATAATAATACATTGCATATACAAAAAAACTGAATATTCCAACAAAAATACAGAAGTAAAGTGTTTGTTGTAGTGATATGGAGAAAGCACACAGTTCCCAGTAAGTGGACTCCAAGTCCCCAAATCAGTACAGGATATAGAACTACAACCTTCTATGATTAATTATCAAATGCTGAATCATGGGACCAATAGAGCACTGATTAAAATTTCAACCTTTCCCTTGCATAAGCTCCCAGTAGATATAAAACAGTTCCAGTCACATTTACCACTAAAAGTGAACGAAAAACACAATAATCTTTTCATTTTAGAGGATTAACTCCAATTACCTCATCAAATATCCATTTATTGACTCCAGAATTTTGCAAAAGGGAAATATATCTGAATAATAACCCAACAATATCTTCGAGATGCTCTGTCAGCCATATTATAGCATGTGATTAGAAAATATGGTACTCAAGTTCTGAGATATTTACTTATGAACAAGTGAAGGTTACAAGATATATTAAAAATTATTTAAGTATGTTTGCCAAACTAAAAGAGTAAGAGAATGCATACTAACCATGACCTTTATCTGTGAGTTCAATAACTACAGAAAAAAAAGAGTAGTCAAAATTCCAATCCCCTTCCCCGGCTTCCAAACTTAAAGCCCATCCTGCAGAATAAGTGGCATTTTGTATAAAGAAACATAATGAAGAAATTGAAATCAAACAACTTTGGATCTTCAAAGCATTGATACTTTGAAAAGCTTGTTGCATCTATATTGTACCTATGTCAGAGACAGACTCGTCAAATACTTCCCAACATGTGTCAAATATTTCAAAACATACTACAGCACTTGTGTCATTGATATTCATGTTAATATACAGCACATATATGAGACAATTATAGAATCTATAAAATGATTCATATCAAAATAAAAAATTAACAGTATCTGTGTAAATTAATTTGTTAATTTACACTATAATATTTTATATTGTGTTTGGTGAATTCTGCTATTTAATCTAATGGCCATACTGTCCATAAATTGAATGCATATATTTAGACCCAACAAATTATGAAAAACAACACATGTTCTTTGTTGTGTTCATGCCATGTTATGTCCTTTTGCAGGATTTGCCATGTCAACATCCATATTTTGTCATATTTGTGTCTAGTAATGGTGTCCATAAATCAAACCCTCAAAAAGGTTTCTAAAGCTATACCTTAATAAACTAGACCAAGATTTGCAAATAAAGCTACATCTTAAATTCTTAATAAAGATATGTCTGGACAAAAATTTGCAAATAATGCTACATCTTAACAAAGCTATGTCTAGACCAAGATTTGCAACTCTGCTCAATACAATTTGGTAAGGGCAGTAATAGTATTCACTGATTCGATAGCCTATTAAATCGGGTGGTACGCTCAATGCAGGGCATATGTCCTTCCCAGTACAAGGCCTGTACCAAACACTCATTTCACCGGTATGGACCAGTATGGGCCCCAGTCTGAGTTTGCAGAACCTTGGTTTAGAGTTTAGAGTCTAGTTAGAATTAAACAATTATTATATACTTGACAATCCTTTATGGAAAAGGTTTGAGATTTATCATCCAATTTATGCTTATATATTAGATATTAGCATATTTTCTCTCTTCTTCTAAGTCACTTTTTTGGGAGGATCCTCTATCCCTAAAAATTAAGTAGCACTGCTACAGGGTCGTAATCCATAAAATAGTGTGTGACATGTTAAGGTAGTTTCCTCCAATACTAGATTAGAAAGATCAGTAGAGGTATATAACAATCTATATTCTCTATATTCCATGGTTTTCCCTGTGATGGGAGTAATCTGATCCGACATCTTCATGGTTCTTTAATTGCTGCTTGTTGATGTGAGTTCTCTAAGAATTGTTTTACAATGCAATAATTAACTTCCAAGACAAGTTTTTGTCAAACATGTTTGCCTCTTTTAGATGTGTTCACATATAAGACTAATAGAAACCTCATGTTATTTGTGTTTAAGACATGAACCCTTCATAAATTTTAAAACAACCTGAATATTGTATGTACCAAATTACCAAAAGATAATTAAATAGCAGAAAAAATCATTTTATTTATTCTATTGCAAGAAATTATATAATATATAAGAAGACACTTGTTTTGCTCACTAAAAACTATAGTTCAGTTACTACCACAAAGTCGACTGTTGGCTACAAGTCAACTAAAAGTTTAACAAATAGCTAACAAAAGAATTAGACTACAAATTACACCAATATCGGAAGAAAGGATTAAAATCCCAGTCCAAGTCCCAATACCCATCCCTGGCCAAACAGGTACACGTCCAGTATACACCAGTGTACCAGTACATGATGAATTGACATACCAATCAGCACACTGCAAAGAGAAAGAGTAGGAGAAGAGGAGAGGAGAGAAGGAATGAAGGAAGAAGAGGAAGAGGGGGCAGAGGTGAAGAAGTACCAGCGACGGAAAGGCAGCAGATAGGGCAAGGCAATGAGCGTGCAAGGCAAAAGAGTGGTGACGTGAGGCACAGAATCTGAGAGACAAGGAGAGAGAAGCATAGGGAGCATTGGAGAATGAGGAACATGAGGAAATATAGAAAAAAAAGGTAGTTGGTGTTGTCAAGAAAAAGAAATGAGAATCAATTGTCGGGCCTGGGTGCCGATTCGATCCAGTAAATATCTACTAGCATGGACCAATTAGCCCAGCTTTTAGTAACTTGATTGGAAGGACATCCTAAAAGTAACCAAAGAATAATTAGTCATATCCTCAAGCATATTCATGGGAAGTCATATGCAATAAGCCATCGCATGATTAACTGCAAGAATCCTTCAGACAAATGCACCGAACTCAGGCCACTGTTGAGCTTCATAGTCGCCCTCACAATGATTTAAATATCGATTCAATATCATACAGGTGTACAAGGAAATATACTAACCTGTTCCGCCAGCATCATTGAATAAAATAAATTTAAAAAAAAATAAAAATACGGTATTATATCAGTACCAAGTTATATGTTTTGACACCGATCCTTAATCAGACTGCTATTTAAATCCTTACTCTCATAAATTTAAATTGGATAGTAGCAAATCAATTGGCCGATTTTCAAGCTTGCAACATATAAACGATATCATTTTGTCTGAGAAAAGGAATACAAAAGACATAAGTTTTGCAGCCATAGTAAACTTGCATCTTATGGTTTGAGTGAAGATAAACAACTTGAATAAAGTTCGAACTTGTAGAAAGCCATTGTTGGATTGATATACATGCAATTAATTCAACCTCACCCAGGAAAAGCCAGTCCTGTTTTTGTTGTAGCAATTACAAACATATGAAAAACAAAGAACACCAATTGGGAATTCAATGAAATCCCAAGTTCTGTTTTTTTTTTCAAATTCAACATAGACTTATTATTTGGACAAATCATCCATTATAACATAATTAAATCTTTCCTGATTGATTGAAGACTTTATGGACTGATCTCCTATTTCTGTTCAAATTCATGGAAGAGGGGGATAACTGCAAAAACTGCCTATCTTGAATTTCATTAAGAAAATATTCACTTTTGAAATCATCTCACTGATACTAAAGGCAAAAAAAGAGTATTACAAACTATGTAAAGTCAGAAAACAATATTCAGCAATACTTGACCAATTCAACAATGTCATACATAGATTGTCCAAATAGGTTAAATATAATATATATTATATAGCATTACTTAATCAATTCAACAATGTCATATAAGAAATTGTCTCTTTAGGTTAGGTTCATCTGACTGTTGTCAACTATAAGAAAGATAGTTAAATTAAAATGCAAAGTTTTGTACGCTAAACACACATGAAGTATGAAACGTACTGGATGGTTTAAGATAGCAAAATGCTTCTATAAGTTCTAAAGTACATGTAATTTAGAACAATAAAGAGTTGAAGTTACCTAACTGCTTCAGAAAGAAAAAGATAGAACCTTCTCCTTCATGTCCAATAAGATGGCCAAGGTACCTGCAAGGACCTTCTTTGTAATTTTGTATACTAGGAGTAATTGGCCAGATAACCCTCAGTACATGTCCTTGCTTTATTCTAACTGCCTTCACAAGAATCTGCATCATGCAACACCAATTTAAGTCTTGATTATATGATTGCAATTTAAATATCATTTTCTGAATACAGAATATAGCACCATCTTTTACTCAGTTATTCTTGAGCATAGCAGAATTGCATGATGACTTAATCATACCTGAAGATGTTCAGATGAGCAAGGCTGACCAGGAAAATGGATAGAGCTCCGTCCAATGTTTCGGATATTGCTGAAGTTTCTTTCAACCAGGCTTTGAATAGCATCAAGATCCTCTGAGATAATCAAGTAAAATAGATGATGAAGAGTGATGGAACTAGCCACAGCATTCTAGATTTTAGTAGAAAATTTGTAGCAAACCCGTACCTCTTCCATAAACAACAAGGTGCATAAGATTTGCCGAATAGTTCTCCTCGTAAAATTTAAGAAGCTCAAGCCTTGTGTCCAAGCCATTTGATTTTGGTATTACCTCCAATGTGTTCCAGTTTCCTGTGATATTGTGCTCTTTCCGTTATGTCTTTTACCACATCACAAACACCAGATATGTGGATAGTAAGATAATAAGAAATAGACAGCAAGATGTTAACTTTGCATGATTCTCTTAAATTTTTTCCTACATTCTAGTCCCTTATATCTTACACTACAACGCAATAAAGCCAACTTATTTCCAGTTTAGCCAAGACAGACCATGCAACAAAGTACAATTTGCACAAATTTCCTGATTTGATAACTACTCTAGAAGAACATTTCAGTAAAGATCACCTAAGACATCGAACATGCTTTCAAGCAATATCGGATTCCCACGAAAGTACTTTCGAACACCATGAGAATGATGGTAGGAACTATGGAACTAAGAAAAATGCTTGAGTTTATTATTTTTCATTGACATGGGTTGTTGTAACATTTTGTATGGTTGGCATGGTGGTAGAAACCAGTCTATTGAGGTATTAATTAGAATCCAGACCACTTTTATACTCTTCAGAGCAAAGTGGACAATTATACACACAAGATTTGCAGGTACAGTTTGGTACGAATGGCATTTAACGGTTCTAAAGTCTACTGGTACGTGGACCAGGGTAAACCAAGTGGTATGCCCTATGTACCAATGGCATCTACCAGTTCTACAGTATACCGGTACATGGACCAGAGTAAACCGAGTGGTACACTCAATATAGGGTCTGTACTGCCCATAACAAGGTGGTACAGGATATGTACAAAGTAGTTTTTTCTACGTTTTCATTTTTTTCGGGTTTTTTCCAAAGCTTGGCACATACCGATGTACCAAACCCAGTAGACCAGTAGGGACCAGTACAATACCGGTCCAACTCCTGACTGGTACAATACCGGTCCAAGCCCTGACCGGTAGATAAAATCACAATCCCTAGGGGCAATGATCAGTGAAGATATGTTATGACCAGTCAATCCCGTAGCAAAGTGGGACCCCTGGCTTCATCAACTTACATCGCCTGGTAGGCATCAATCTGTAGAACCTAATCTAATGTGCTCAATTTGTTCAATAGTTATTATCTGCAAGATATGACGACAAGACTAACTATTTGAGCAGAATATACTGGCCTATTCAGAATCTGTTGCAAAATTCAAAGATTAATGGTTAAATTTATGCTACTTTTAGTTGAGATATTAGGTTCATCATACATTATTATGGTTTTAGACATGGAAGATTATGGTATATATATTAACAAACAATACATCACCATTAAAAACTATTAATCTTAATGAAAATTTTAAAAACCATTAGACCTAGAGGATAGTGTTAGGACCCTTTTTCTGAGCTTTTGAATAATGTTTATTGAGTTTGTTTAGTCCATTTGTTTATTGAGTCGGTTTGGTTCAGTTAGAGTCAAGTAGAGGTTTATCTAATATTTATTTATTATTAGAGTTCAAATCCTGATGGACTCTGAGTGGAACTCTATAAATAGGGATGTAACTGTTTCTTTTCAGTAATCTATGAAAAATACTATTCTGTCTTTAGACAAACCCTAGGAGGCCGATCCCCTCGAAGCGATCATTATCATCCCCATTTCTCCCCTTTCTTCCACGATAAGACTTTAGGGTCTTATCATTTGGTATCAGAGCGACGATAAGACCTTTAGGGTCTTATCATTTGGTATCAGAGCCTACGATAAGACTTTAGGGTCTTATCATTTGGTATCAGAGCCTACGATAAGACTTTAGGGTCTTATCATTTGGTATCAGAGCCACGATCCTTGGCGCAGCCCGCCGCAGCCTTGCTTCCCTTCTTCCCCACCACCACTACAAGGCAACTCTTTCTTCACCGTTGTCGCTGCTTCTCCCCGGCCAGCGACCTTCGACCACCGCTCGACCTCCTCGCTGCCCCATCTCGATCAAAAAAAAAGAAAAAAAGAAAGAAGAAAAGAAGAAACACGAGAGGAAGAAGAAGTCGCAGCCACCCCTGCGTCCCCTGCTTCCGGCCAGCCCACCCGTCGCTGCTGCTCTCCGGCCAGCGCCCAAGGTTCGCAATACCGTACCGTACCGGTATTTCGACCTGGGCTCGGTACCGGTACGGTACGGTATACCGAGCGGTACACCCAGGTGTACCGAGCACTGTAGCATTGTAGCAGTGCTACAGTAAAGTGCTACAGTGATACAGTACCTCGGAACGGTAACAGTCGGTCCGCGTACCGAAAACCTGTCGGACCGATATGTACCGCCCGTACCGGGCGGTACGGCAGACCGTGCCAGCGCCCACCATCGCCCCGCTTCCCAGTCGGCGACCACCGCCGCCGTTGTTCCCCGGCCAGGAGACGACGCTGCCAGCGTCCATCCCAACCCTACTGTCGTTGCCGCCTCCCCTTGGGTCGCAGCCGCAGCCGCTCAACCTCCCCTCGTCGGCGATCGTTGGTGACGCTGCTTCCAGCCACGCCACCACTGCTGCCTCCTTCTTCACCGCCGCACCGCCGTTGCCAGCATCGCCAGCAGCTCCGGCTGTGGTGCGATAGAAACAGAGCACCCTGTTTCCCTTCTCCAGCATCGCAACTTCCCGGCCAACGACGACGCTCGCAGCCTTTTTCTCCACTGTCGTCGCTGCTTCTCGATCGCTCGATCATCGCCGCCCGCCTCCCAGCCGCAACCCTAGCCGTGCCCCCCCCCCTTGGATCGCAGCCGCAGCCGCCGGTTGCCGCAACCCCTCGTTGCAGCGGTTGCAGAAACAGAGTTCCTCTGTTGCCGCAGCCCCTCGTCGATCGCAGCCGCGCCACCTCCAGCACTCCTCTTCCCCTCCAGCGCTGTCGCCGCCCAACCAACCCATCACCGCTGCGGGCCACCGTGCGACGACTACCGCTCGCCTCCCAACCGCCGCTCCACCTTGCTCTGCATCCTTTGCAACCGAAACAGAGCACAGGCAGCTCACCTTGCTGCCCTTGTTTCCAGTCGCACCACAGTCGTGGGTCCCCTTGTTGCTGCGAACGCCGGCTACCGTCGCTGCTACTGCCCAGCCAATGACAACGCTGCTCGCCGCCCAGCCGTGATCCTCGCAGCCTCTCCCTTACTCTGGTAACAGAAACAAGGTAAATCACCAATTGCCTTTGTTCCCGCAGAGCCACCGTCGATTCCTATTCTCCACTACAACCTCAACCCTGACCACTTCAACGCTGCCTCTCCCTTGCTCTGCCTCCACTGCTGCAGCCACCGGATGCCATCATCGCAGTCTCAACCTGACTATTTAGCGATCGCTTCCGTGAGTCACAACAATTGCAGTCGTCGCCTTCCAGCCCCCGACGCTCTCATCTCACGCAGCAACTGAAACACAGGGCAGCAACTCTTCCTCTGTCGCAGCCACCGCATCGGCGAGCCCTTGCCGACGCTGCCCCCAACCGCACCACCATCGCTACCTCTCAGTCCTCAGTAGCAGCGATCCCTCCACGTAGCGATTGTAACAAGCATCGTTGCCTCTCACCAGTGCCTCCTTCCGCAGTGTGACAGAGATAGAGCAACGCTGCCTTCCATCTGCGTCGTCGCAGCCATCGCAGCGGCGAGCCCTTGGCGATGCTACCCCAGCCACACAACCATCGCTGCCTCCCAGCCCTCAGTAGTAGCGATCCCTCCACGCAACGACCACAGCAAGCATCGTTGCCTCCCACACAGCGAACGCAGCTACATCCCCACATCCTCGCAGCAACCCTTCATTCCAATAGTGCTACCACCGATTGCATCACAACAACAACACCGAGTAGGGCAGTGATTTATGCCCTAGTCTTGACACCAGAAACAGGAGTTGAGATTACAGATTTGCGATTTTACAAAATGGCCACCGATGACTCAATGAAAGCACAAATGGAAGCATTGGAAATCAGAATTGAGAACCGATTGCAAGAAATACTTAATGATTTCAAAAATGACTTACTGGGGAGCCTTAGTAAATTTCAACAAGGTGGGAGCTCAAATTCTACGTTGCACAGATATGGAAATACTGGAAAAGGGCCCCAAGATTGTGACACAATCTACTCAGACATGAAGGCGGATGGACAGCTCTCAAAAATTTGTCAGACTTCTACAGTGTTGGAATATCAGAGTAGGTTTGAAAGATTATCAAATCAAGCTAGAGATTGGTCGGAACGACAACTTCTAGATACATTTATTGAAGGTCTTATTCCAGAGATCCGATGTGAAGTTAAGGCTCGTCAACCTCGCACTATGATAGCTGCAATCTCATTCGCACACCTACATGAGAAAAAAATCAACAGGGAAAATCATGGAAACAAAAGTGACAATAACCAGATGATCAGTAAGCTACCAGCCCTATCTATTCCCAACCAAAGCCTTGACACCCGAAGACTAACCCAAGAAGAACTTAAGGAAAGATCAGCAAAGGGTTTGTATTATGATGAAAAATGGAGTATAGAGCATCGATGTAAAGAAGAGCAACTTCTGATGATTGAACCAATTAGAGAGGAGCCGAAAGCGAAGAATGTGGACTCCGATCATGAATGTATAAATTCTAATGAAGACGTTGAACCTACCGCACATATAATGCATACATTAGCCGATTACTTTAACCCGCAAACTATGGAAGTTGCCGGAACTCGAGAGCATCAGCCTATTATAGTTTTGATTGATACTAATAGCACTAGCAATTTTATGGACAGTGAGACTGTTGACCGATTGGCCCACCACATTGAAGACTATGACAGATTCGAAGTAAAGATCATTGATGGACGTATTTTCACTTGTGATAGCAAAGGTTCAAAGATAAAATTGATTATACAGGGCCATAAGTTTCATGCAACGATTACTACACTGAAAAATCGACCTATTGCTTACACTCTCAAAAAGTGGAGACCATACTTACTTGATCAACGGGTTGTGATGCGTTGCAGATAGGCTATGGCAAAAGT
Source organism: Musa acuminata AAA Group (assembly GCF_036884655.1). Taxonomy (NCBI): domain Eukaryota; kingdom Viridiplantae; phylum Streptophyta; class Magnoliopsida; order Zingiberales; family Musaceae; genus Musa; species Musa acuminata. Next base: position 32,021,627 of record NC_088350.1, on the reverse strand, counting down.
GCTGAAAGAGAAACTCCCTGAGATTGATGCTGCTCAGAGGGAGGAACTGTTAGGACCCTTTTCCTGAGCTTTTGAATAATGTTTATTGAGTCTGTTTAGTCCATTTGTTTATTGAGTTGGTTTGGTTCAGTTAGAGTCAAGTAGAGGTTTATCTAATATTTATTTATTATTAGAGTTCGAGTCCTGATGGACTCTGGGTGGAACTCTATAAATAGGGATGTAACTGCTTCTTTTCAGTAATCTATGAAAAATACTATTCTGTCTTTGGACAAACCCTAGGAGGCCGATCCCCTCGAAGTGATCAAGAAGGGTCGATGCCCTCGAAGTGATCAAGGAGAGCCGATCCCCTCGAAGCGATCAAGGAGGCCGATCCCCTCGAAGCGATCATTATCATCCTCATTTCTCTCCTTTCTTCCACGATAAGACTTTAGGATCTTATCATTTGGTATCAGAGCGACGATAAGACCTTTAGGGTCTTATCATTTGGTATCAGAGCCTACGATAAGACTTTAGGGTCTTATCATTTGGTATCAGAGCCTACGATAAGACTTTAGGGTCTTATCAGATAGGTCAAAATTATTTGTGCCCTCCCCATCACTGGTGACTGAGGCATAATGTTGATGGCTCATAAGAGGTTAAGAACTAACTTCAAGCCAAGCAAGGATGCTGTTTTTGCAGATAGTTAGACCAAGCAATATTAGTATACTGGCCTATTTGGAATTTGCAAGATATGACGACAAGCAAGGATGCTATTTTGGCAGATAATTAGACCAAGCAATATAAGAAAATACTGGCCTATTTGTTCAATAGTTAATATCTGCAAGATATGCTATTTTTGCAGATAATTAGACCAAGCAATATTAGAAATAATAGTTCTTAAATTCAATCATTCTTCAATAGGATTGGCCGAGTTGGAAATCAGTAGATTTTGGAAAAACAACAGACAGCTCCAGTTGATTCAAGATAATTATAGCTTACTCAAGCCAAAAGAACAATAGAAGAGCAAAAAGAGAAGAGAAGGGAAAAAGACAGATATACACACACACACACACACACACACACACACACACACACACACACACACACACATATATATATATAGAGAGAGAGAGAGAGAGGGGGGGGGGGAGGGGGCGTGGTGGGGTTGGGCGAGAAGGATATTGGAAGTGAATGGAAGGAAGGATATCCAGGAGATCAAAGGGGAAGGGAAGAGGAGAAGAAAGGACAGAGGAGTGAGGAGGAGAAGCTAAGGAAAAGAACTAGACCAAGGAATGGACAGAGGAGTTGGAAATCAGTAGATTTTGGAAAAACAACAAACAGCTCCAGTTGATTCAAGGTAATTATAGCTTACTCAAGCCAAAAGAACAATAGAAGAGCAAAAAGAGAAGAGAAGGGAAAAAGACAGATATATATATATATATATATATATAGAGAGAGAGAGAGAGAGAGAGAGAGAGAGAGAGAGAGAGAGTGGGGGGGGGGCGTGGTGGGGCTGGGCGAGAAGGATATTGGAGGTGAATGGAAGGAAGGATATCCAGGAGATCAAAGGGGAAGGGAAGAGGAGAAGAAAGGACAAAGGAGTGAGGAGGAGAAGCAAGGAAAGGAACTAGACCAACTTTTGTTGCCATTCCTCGACATTGTGGCTGTTGCCACTTCCAGCAGCTCCATCATGGAGCAAATAAATCTTTGCCTATGCATAAGTGTCATATCAATGAGGAAGTCGAAGAGACTATATGATATATATAATGTAAAATTGCTACAAACGCAAAATCCTAACTCATAACTTCTATTTAATTTTAATAATATTGAATATATTAAGTTAATTAGCATAAGCTATTCATTTATAAATTACTAACTTGGGTCTTGGCATTCATTATTTACAATTTATATAAATGAGATATAATAAACTTATAACTAGTGAAGATAAAATACATTAATTTAATAAATAACATACATTTTAATTTATAACTGACATATAACTATATATACAATCATATATAAAATAGTAAAAATGTAAAAAAAATGTTAATTTATTAAAAATTATAAAAATATGTTAATTTTAAAAAATATTATTTAATCAATCAATATTGATACTATCTATCTAATCCACCCACTCTAGCCAATATTGTTTATTCCAATTTTGTGATTTTGTGGGTCATGATCTGAAGGTAGATTTGACGTGCAAGGTAAAATAAGTGTTAGCTACTATTTTGGATTTGAAGAAGTTGCTAGGCATGATTTGATTAATATTATCGCAGAAAATGACTAAGAATATTTTTGAAATTTCACAAAGTGGAATCGAGCCCATTGAAATATAAATCACTTATTTGAGATTGAAAAGATTGCCTAAGGTTGTTTTTAGACATACAGATAGCAAGCTGATTTTGTAGTGAACACAATAAGCCAAAAGAAATCCTGCGTTGGCGGGATCAAGATGGTCTTCCCCTCTAAGACCAGGCTGCAATGTGTCAAGGGTCCTAACTCCAAAGTCCTCACTCCTAATAGAGATGGTAATAATCATTGAATGTAATTAGCAGATTTTTGCCCTCTTTTATCCATAAAAAAAGAAAAGACAAGAAGCAGATTCTGCTGCTTAAGATTGTTTACAGGAAAACTTTTGCCCTCCAAGACCAGGCTGCAATGTGTCAAGGGTCCTAACTCCTAAGTCCTCACTCCTAATAGAGATGGTAATAATCATTGAATGTAATTAGCGGATTTTTGCCCTCTTTTATCCATAAGAAAAGAAAAGACAAGAAGCAGATTCTGCTGCTAAAGATTGTTTACAGGAAAATTTTGTTATTGTTTGCCAAGAAACTCACATGGTGACTAACAATCAGCAACAAACTGAACAAAAACTCAAAAAACAATAATAAAGCAATGATGCAGAGTACTGTGATTGCCTGGACTAAATCATCAAATATAAATTAGTAGATAACCAACTTGTCAGAGAACTTTTTCTTCACACAAAGATTAGAACAAGTGTCTAACATCAAAATGCTCACCTGTACTGAATTTATGATATGGATGATTCTTTGAAGATAAATGCTTCTGGAGCTGCAAATATCAGTACAAAAACAGAAATCAAAATCAGGCGATTTAATTTTTGAAAAAAATACTAATATTGGGTTGGTAGACTCACAGTGTTCGTTTAGGAGTGATTTCTTTATTTACGAAATAAAAGAATACAAACTTCAACATCCTCGACAACAATCAACTAGATTTTCATACTAATCATATGACAAAACAGCAGGAAAGAAAGTGCTACAAAATTTTAGAGAAAACAAAGAAGAAATGAATCCAAGAATGAGAATGGACATGCATTTTTTAACATCTTTCTAGAATTAGCATTTGCATAGAAAATTATTGTCAATGAGATTAAATTACTATGTTGGAGCATATGCTTGTAAATTTTCATGTCTAGGCTTGTACTATGTTATATTTTCAGCCTGTAGACTATGTACCCTGCCCTAGATAATCAAGTCTGGATCTATTATTCATTCTTTGAAGTTTGAACAATGGGTCTCTGAAGAGTTTGCTACCCTTTTGTTTAAAACATTTACATTTTGCCTTGACAGGTCTTAACTGAATTTCAGGTCCATGCAAGCAGAAGTATATTCTTAGGCTATCAAATATGCTTGGATGAAGAAAATAATTGATCTGATGAACTACAGCAGCATTATTGTAGGAAAACTTTTCTTCCAATGGCAAAATCAGTAGAATTGCTTGTAACCCTGAAGTGCAATTTCATTATCAACATTTTTATATGTATACCTTAGTCTATTCCAATAAACTTTGGCATCCATATGAATTTTTTAGTAGTAAAGTTCCAAACTACTATATTCAAGAGTAGGATAAATTGGAAACTAAGGAACAGAACTAGCACCTGAGACACTCTCCAACCATCAGATAATAGATTCTTCTGATTCTCTGAAGAAAAATGCGGAACAAATAATTCATAATAATAGCATCTCAAATAAGGTGGTCAAATTATATAAAGCATGTTTAACTTCTAAATTCAGTGTTCCTTACCAGAGTCCACAGCTTTTATTTCCCTAAGTGTAGCATCAGGAGACATCAAAGGGCTGATAAAAAATTGTGCAAATCTGCATAATATAACAATGAGAAAGAAAATGATAGAAAAGAAAGGTTAACACATTAGATTAACTAAAAAATATTAAGTAATGCGACCGATGGTCTTTAGTGTTGAAGGTTTTGGACAACATACAAGTTCATGCTCAAATAGTTTTTATGTGATTCAATCATTCTACTTCCAATTTGGCAAGACTAATAGTCACTCTGCCACCAGGTTAGCCCACATGACCAACCCTATTGTCAACTGTCAAGTACAATTAAATAGTTGTTATGTGATTCAATCGTTCTATTTTCAATTTCGCAACACTGTTAGTCCCTCTGCCATCAGGTTAGCCCACATGACCAACCCTATTGTCAAGCTCAATTAAATTTGATAACGCTAACAATGCATATAGCACTGAATTTTTCACATTAACCCTTCTTCCTATTATTCTCATCTTCTTTCTCTTCCTACTACCTACCAAGGATTGCAATTGTGAAACGGGCCCCATACCAATCCCAGGTTGAACCGGTACATGCCACTGGTAAGTTAAGGAAGGAGGAGGAGAAAAGGAAGGAAAATGAGGAGCAATAGAGGAAGAGGAGGAGGAAGAATGAAGAAGAGAAGGCAATAAAGGAAGGAGGAAGAGGAAAGAGTAAGAGGAGGCGGTGGAGGAATAGGAAGAAGGAAGAAGATGAGGCGGTGGAGAAAGGAAGGAAAAAGAGAAGGCAGTGGAGAGAGGAGGCAGAGGAAGGAAGAAGAAGTGGCGGTGAAGGAAGAGGAGGAAGAGGAAGAGGAGGTGGAGGCGAAGAGAAAGCGTATGAGGTTGGCAGGGAGGTTCATAGTGATGGTCAGCAGATGCTCACCAATTTGCGAGCCCTAACTAAACCCTGGATAATGTTTTTTTCTATTCGACCAGACCGGATGCCCGAAATGGAGCCAGTCCACGTACCAGTTCACACCCGAGCCAGTAAATACCAGTTGATAGGACCAGTCTGAGCAAAATTGCAGTCCTCGCTCCCCACCACCACTCTTAGAAGACTGAAAAATAATTGGGAGCAGGGGAAGGGGCAGCTTTGAAGGGGAAGAGAGGAAGGGTGGTCCATATGAAAAGATAAGGATACAATAACAACGTTGATGCTGCTGGAGAAGGAAGAGGAGGTAGGATGAGTGGATCGAAGGATAAGAAAGGGGGAGGACCAGAGGGAGCCACCAAAAGGAGGGGAAATTGGGAGGCAAGGAAGCAGTATTTGTAAAGGAGGAAAAACAAGAGAAGGGGAGAAGGAAGAAGAGGAGAATAAAGGGCCGACATTGCAAGTCAATGGTTAGGAATGGCTCAGTAACTTATCACATCAGCATTGAACAGTCCTATTAACTAGACCTGCTTGCAGGATCAGTGACACTAACATTAAGACTCGAGGGACTAACAATGTTACCAAATTGGAAGTAAAAATGATCAGAATGACTAAAAAATTAACTCAGGCCAAAATTGGACAATAGCCAAAACTTTTGGGACCAGAAGTGTGATTACTTGAAAGAATAGAGTAACAAGAAAAGATATAAAATTAACACAAATTTATTAAATATTATACCTGTCCAAAGCCTCTTCAAAGCAGTCAGCATTAACATCAAAATGGAAATTTGTATGCTCAGAAGTTGTATACGCATTAGTGGAACCACCATGCTGTATAGACCAGCAAGTACCAGAATACATGGGAAGTTAGGAACTGAAGCTAGCAAAAACTAGAAGGATGCATACAATGCTTCTACTGAATTTCCAAATTATAATATGAACATTTTAAAATGTGCAGTTCTGAAAAATCTCCATTACATTTATTCTCTTAGAATGTCGAATTATTTTTCACTATTGTTGGACTCCTGAATATAAATTGGCATGAAAATTAGACAGCTATATCAACGCAGAAATAGAGACACCCAAGTCCAACCAATCGCTGAATAATCAATATACCGGTATGGTATGTTTACCCAATGGTAGGCTGGGTACAATAAGTGAACCAAGCAATCCGTCTGGTATGGAACCAAACTAAGCAAAATTGCCTAGTCTCCATACTAGTTGATCATTCAACTGAGGATTACCAATCCATAATGGTGAAATTATAATCCCTGAGAGCTGAGACAACAAAGATGGCAAATTGGGTAGTTTAAGATGAAAAGGAGGGTAATAAAGGGCAATATTTAAGAGTTAAGACCAAATGACTTCTATGAAAACCAAGAAATCCTGTTTTTAATCAAGTTATGTAGACACTCTATCAGTAGCAATACATATGTACACTCTCTATATTTACAGAATGATCAACCTCGTTCAGTGCCCAGCCCCACATGCACCAACCCAAGCAACATAGTCTGGTTAACCTCACCCAACCTCCACACCGCACCCCCTCCCCCAAAAAAAACCCAACCGACATTCTGTCATAGATATCTTGCTAGCCCCAGTAATTGCTCTACCACTATCATCAACCTTTCATTGCCATCAATGATCGATCTTCCAGTGTCACCAATATATCTGCTCCACTTCTCTTCCTTCTGTTCCTATGCCCTCACATCTCTCACCAGGGGCTCCACTAGTGCCTCTGTCGTATTCCTTCTTCTCACATGGGTGACTGGACCCCTCCATCATTGTTGAATGTATCAACATACCTGGAAAAGAGACAAAACTAACACAAATTTTCAAACAGAGATATAATAGAAGTGACAAACCAACTAGATCTTAGACCTTTTGTTATGGGCTGAAAATTGGTTTTGGCTATGCAACTCGGTTAGAATCTCTAACACTTGTTGTGAAACATGACTTATGATGACTTAGAGAATATGTTCTTAAAATTCCATTAGCACTGTGGGGGTGAGCTCTCAATGGCTCTATTGGTATTGTTAGAAATTCCATTTTAAAGGAAATTATGGTTGCAGGTGGTCATTAGAAAGCTACTTAGGTAGTAATGTGCTGCCACCTCCCTGTTCGCTTTTCCTTTTACCTTTCATCTCCTCCTCCTTGCTCTCTTCTCCTTTCCACTCTCTATAGGCTAAATATTGTTGTTGCTTCCCTCCCCACTCTCTTCCATCTCCTCTCTTGAACTAAAAGATGTCTGAAGTTTTTGTGTTTTATTACATAAATGTGGACAAATTTAATTATTATTTTGTTAAGTAATCATTTGCATATGTAATGATATAAAACAAATGAATAATTAATTTTTTAACAATTATCTTTATCCTTCATTATATTTTTATATTTTTTGTAAGATGAGTATCTTGCTTTGCTCAAACGAGCATCTAGGCAGGCTAGGCCTAGCAACTCAGGCAATTTGGGATTTTGTGCCTTTTAGCACCTAGAACTTTCAACAAAGCTGCTTTAAAGAAAACAAAGAACTACAAAACCAAAAAAATACAACTGCCATAATTTACACCCCAAAAAATTTTGAAATTTACAATTAGAAACAAAATGACCTAGATTTAGATAGATGATTTTAACAAGGTATATGTTATAAAAAGAAGGCATTAGAATAAAACTCTGTTATTGATACCTATCATAGCAAGCAGCAATGAAACAAATGACAAACCTTAGTCAACGTGAGAATTAATTACCTCTGTGATATATTTTGAATAACTATCCTCCACTGGATATTTCTCGCTGGCATAAAATAGCATATGCTCTATCACAAAAATAAGACAAGATTAGTGACATGTAACCTTTTTCAGATGCAAATAAGCTTAAATTGAAATCAACAGTATTTTTAGGATTTGTTTCGACATTGAGGTAGTATTGGTGCTACAATGGACAATCATGATCTAGGCACTTATCTTCCTCTAACTGCCCAATTATTGCACAAAAACAGAAACAAGGTGAGTAACTGTGCACCATCCAAGAAGAGACCAATGACAACTACAATCTCAAAGGGAATTTGTCTCTGGAGACTAACAATCATAAACTATAGAACACAAATTATATTTCATCCATATGACTAAAGCAACAACGGATCAGATATGCATCGCCCTATATGCCAATCCCAAAATCTAATATACCTACATCAAATTCCCTTATACCTAGGAACGAGGAAGGCAGAGAGACGAAGCACTTACCAAGGAAGTGAGCCAGACCCTCGAGGCCATCAGGATCGCTGAAAGAACCGACCGAGACATTCATGGAAGCGGCAGCCTGAGGTAAGAACCACAGAGACAGATACAATAGGGACTTCCGCCAACAAAAAAAAAAAAAGACCTAAGAAGGAAGAAATAGGGCACCTTGTCGGTCTCGGGATCGCTGATGAGGAGGACCTCCAAGCAGTTGGGGAGGACGATCCTCCTGTACTCCCTCTTGTCGCAGCGGGGCTTCAGGATCTCCACTTCCGATCCTCCCACCGCCATCTTTGGGCCCGAGACGGCTATCTCTTGCCAATAGCCGTGGATAGCAGCGAAGAGATACGAGAAGACGATGTGGTTTTCGATCCAAGGGATTGTTAGGGTGATTTAACTCAACATCTGCGGCTAATTCCCAGTAGGTCAGTCTTCTCACTTGTTGCCCACACTGCTGGTGACTTTGTAGAGTCGTCCTACTGGAAGTCGACGCGTTTCGTTTCCATCATCGATTCGAGTCTTCGCCATCAAGAATATAATATTATAATTAATTATCGATGTGGAATAAACGTGTCTTTTTTTTTGTCATTATCGACGGATAACCTTTTTTATTTTCTCTGAGCTTGTTTAGAATTTATAATTATTAATATTTGCAACGCTGAATCTCTTGTTCGAATTACCCGAATGCGTTAATTACTTCATCCCCATACTTCAATTTATTTTAATTTAAGAGACATAATTATAAAATAACTAATGATAACAATAATAAACCCTCTATTTTTTATTATTTATCAATACAAATTTTTAAAATAATAATAATATGATCAATACCTCAATATTAGATGATTGGTAACTCGATGTTAAGTGATCGAACAATTTAGTATTCTATCAATAATATTTTCCTCGTGTGTGATTGGCTCGATGAAGCTCTCGAAATTTCATTTGGATTACAAACATGAAAATTATTTCGGACATCAATATATATTTTCAAGCCTGTTCAAAAATATAGATAAAAAATTTTACTAATTAGTATTTTTTTTACATGATTCAATATCTTTTCGATCGTCGATACGACAATAAACAAATGTAAAATAAGTCCCTAATTGAATCTGAGTCAAAATTAGAGCCTACGTCTGATTCAAACAATTGTCTTTTAACTTAACAATAATAAAATAAACTTAGACAATCAAACTTCTGCGGATGACATATGAGAGCAATAGCAGATTGTAACAAATTAGTCTGTGTGAGAAACAAATTTAGACAAATTGAAGCCTGGGTTTGAGTACCATTTAAGAGCCTTCGATTAGGACCAAGATCATTAATCTATTTAAATCACTGTGACATATAAAAGAATCTACTAATTAAGCTTCACATTTCTTGGCCAAGAACATCATTTTTCTAATAAATATGAGAGATGGAGAAGCTCTCGAGCTCAAACTTCGTGAAGAACAATTATAATCCCCTTGGCATAGGGATGATCCAAAACAATTAAATACTGTAACTAGTTTGTTTCAACAACTACAAAATACAATTAAATGGCTACTGGAAAACAAGCTTTAGCATTTTTTGTGTTCCTTGTATGATATTTAGTGGTCTATGCATCATAATGTGCAGTCTAATCTGTTTAGTCTATGTCAATTCTTCTCTTTTTAGTTTAGTTGGATGTCCTTAGCATTTCTAAACCTAAGAGAATGACCCAAATACAACCAATTAGAAGTACCAAAGATCTCTAGTAAGCAAGTGAGGTGAAAATACTCATTAAACCAGACTGAATTCCAAAAGCTGTTTCCACCATGATTAAACAATCACATCTGTTTGTATGAGCATCAAACAAGTTAATCTAAAAGCTGGGTGAATAAATAATTGATCTCTAAACAATCAGCTCACAAAACAATTAAATAAATAGAATCAACCAATTGTGAAAGAGGAAATCAGCTCTCCCTGATAATGTTTCTATTCTAACAACAAATATTCTACTCACCTAATAATTTTACAAACTCATACAAAATTAACTTACTCAATATCACTAAATCAGAAAAGTATAGTCATCTTTTGCTCGAGTTAACATCAAACCCAATTGCCATTTCAAATTAGAATAAGATGCATTTCTTGTCAAATCAGAATTATAATTAGATGGAGTAATGAAAAGGGACCAACACATTTTTGGTTCAATCAAGGAAACTATGCCATGACTCCCAAATTTGATATGATTATGATATCAATTTAGTCAAAGTCTAAATAAGTTTGATTCAGACAGAAGTTAAAAATGAAATCAATCTTAACTGGGTTAAATATCATGCAAACTATTTTTCATGTGCCCTGATGTAATGTGATGTCAAAAGCACTATTGCAAGAAAACTGATCTTTCGAGGTGTACTGAAATATTTATTGGCATTTCAATTGATGATTATTGTGTTTTCGTTTTCTTACAGTAGCATATGAAACCTCAATCCTATCAACTAAATATCAATTATAAAGGTTAAAGACCAAAATTTTTCATTGTTGGATCAGATTTCATGCACCATAAATTAAAATAATTTAGGGATTAAATTACATATTATCTTTATAATTAATTATATTTAATATATTTATCCTTATATTATTTAAATTTTTATTTTATATATTTATAAAAGTGAAACATTTAACTTCATTGCTTCTCATGCTGTCGACTTTGTTGATTGAAATATCATAAAGTTTATCAATGAGCATATGCTGACTCTACCTCGGTTAAATTTATTATTGAGCACATGTGATATTCTCCTCAGCAGAGTCGACGACATTAGAAAAAAATAAGATTAGATATTTCACTTTCATAAGTATAGGAATCTCAATATAACTAAAAAATATATAAAAATTAAAATACTAAATATAACTAATTATATGAGTAATCTATAATTAATCATAATTTATGATTGATTATTGATTTTTGTCGTGAAACACATGTCTGTCTCATTAGGTGGGCATATATCCATCATGATAGGACCACGAAGATCACATGCTCATCAAATCCATGATGTTGGTCAACTAGGCTTATCCTAAACTTGTGGTATGTGATAATCACATACACCACTAATACAGATGATCTATGTAATTGGTAGAAAGATTCAGAGCCATTCATGAATAAAAATGTTTAGTTATTTTTTTTTCTTTCCAATCTTTTATATTGTTCATTGAAGCCAACCATCCAAAGTTCCTAACAGTTTTAAACTGTGCTGGACCTTTACCTGTGGGATCGATGCATTCTGTCCTATACGTAATGCTCTGCATAAAATCAATAGATCACATTACTGTAGTTATCGTTATGATAAGACTTGCAGACTCACAACATGTGCATTAAGAAACCCTTTGTTGCTCCAATTGAAACTCCAACAGGTAGGAGCAACAAAGGAAGAAAGCTTGAAGGCTTCAAATGAGGTCGTGGCTTTGCCCAGCCTCTGAGATCATCTCTATCTACATTAGGTGGATGCTTCCTTGCACGTTACAGCAACGTTCCTTCTGATACCTGCGACATATGCTTGAGCTTCTACTCCTTAAATTCCAGTGGCCTTCACCCTTCACCCTTCACCATATCTTGTTCTAACCATGGGAAACAGCACTGCCACCGGAGCTCTCTCCCCTCTCCCAATCGATACATCCTTTAGGCTTCCGTCTCCGTTGCCATCTTGGCCACCGGGTATCGATCCGCTAAATATTTTGTTCTTGATCTTGTTCTGCCTTCTCTCTTGCTTGATTCCTTGATGTATGTTGGAGTTTAGGTGGAGAGTTTGCCGAAGGGAGAATAGATCTTGGAGGTCTAGAGGTGCGCCAAGTCTCCACATTCACCAAAGTTTGGGCTGTGCGTGGAGGAGGGCAAGATGATCTCGGTGCAACCTTCTTTAGGCCTTCGCCAGTCCCCACCGGCTTCTCGGTTCTGGGTTACTACGCCCAACCAAACAACCGGCCTCTCTTTGGCTGGGTTTTGGTCGCGAAGGACACCGGCAATGGCGACGCCCTTGCAAAGCCATCAGACTACACGCTTGTTTGGAGCAGCGAGTCTTCTACCGTCAAACAAGACGGTCGTGGCTACTTCTGGCTGCCGACACCGCCTCAAGGCTACGCGGCGGTCGGTCTTGTAGTCACAAACTCGTCGGAGAAGCCGTCGGTCGAGGAGATCAGGTGCGTGAGGAGCGACCTAACTGATCAGTCCCAGAGCGACGCGTACGTATGGAGCACCGATGGATTCAGTGTCAATGGCTTAAGACCATCTACAAGGGGCATCAAAGCACTTGGCGTTTCGGTTGGAACGTTCATAGCCCAAGCAAACGGAGCTACGACTGCCACAAGTTTGGCTTGTCTGAAGAACAGGGCATCCAACTTCACTTCCATGCCAAACATGATGCAGGCGGAGGCTCTCATGAAAGCTTACTCACCATGGATCTACTACCACCCGGATGAGGAGTACCTCCCCTCATCCGTGAGTTGGTTATTCGACAACGGAGCTCTCCTGTACCAGAAAGGAAACCAGAATCCTACTCCTATCGGCTCCGATGGCTCGAACCTGCCTCAGGGGGGTTCAAACGACGGCGCCTACTGGATAGATCTTCCCGTCGATGGCGGGCGGAGAGATAAGGTCAAGAAAGGAGATCTTTCCAGCACGAAGGTGTACCTTCAAATCAAACCCATGCTCGGTGCGACCTTCACCGACGTGGTCATATGGATCTTCTACCCCTTCAACGGGCCTGCAAAGGCTAAGGTGCAGTTGCTCAACATCCCACTGGGGAAGATAGGGCAGCACGTTGGTGACTGGGAGCACATGACGCTAAGGATAAGCAACTTCAATGGGGAGCTATGGCGGGTCTACTTCTCCCAGCACAGCTCCGGGACATGGGTGGACGCTTCCCAGCTAGAGTTCCGAGAAGGAAACAAGCCTGTGGGGTACTCTTCCTTGCATGGCCACGCCATGTACGCGAAGCCAGGGCTCGTGCTGCAAGGGGATTCCAAGCTGGGCATTGGCATCAGGAATGACACCGCGAAGGGGAGCGGGATCGACAGTGGAGGCAGCTTCGAGGTGGTGGCGGCAGAGTATATGGGGTCGGCGGTGTCCGAGCCCGCATGGCTCAACTACATGAGGCAGTGGGGACCGACGGTGAGCTACGACATCTCGAATGAGCTCAAGAAAGTAGAGAAGCTGCTGCCTAAAAACCTCAGGTCCAAGCTCGAGAACATCATCAAAAGTCTTCCTGCGGAAGTTCTTGGGGAAGAAGGGCCTACCGGACCAAAGGAGAAGAACAGCTGGGCAATGGACGAGAAGTAGTTGTTTGCACTCGTCAATGTACGATATCTTACTACTACTTGCATTAGTCTTTGTTGGATTTGATGATTTTAATTCTTCATATATATTTCTTATATTTTATGTGTTACAAAGATATCTTACGACTTAGGTAAAATCAACTAAATCCGTAACAAGTTATAATAGTATGATTTTGCAACGGGATATCGTTACTCAACTATTGCGTATGATGAAACGTGTCAACTATTTAAATTGTTATTTGCTTACGATCATTTCTTAGAAGAAAGTAAGAAAGCTCGTTTTGCCGGTCCCTTTCGAACATTGCTGTCTTTGCAAGCTCGGTTGAGCTAAACAAGTCATTTCAGACAAGTCATATTCCTTCAATTCAATACATTGATTCGTTGATGCCTTCTCCAACCAAATCAATGTCCTACAGTCGTATGGTTTGACGTGCGAATATTAAAATAATTTATTGAGCGAGTCTTCTAACGAAAAGGAGTTATTATGACTTATATATGTATTTGTATGTACATATTTATGGAGACTAACTTTGTTTTTGTTCTTGATGAAGTCTGACTTATGACTTACGTACATGCATAATAATGCTGATTAGTCTTCTCATTCCCACATGGATCATTTCAACGCCAAATTCACATTGTTAGCCGTCCTTGTGGTAAGAACAATTGGCTCCACTGGTATGATGGTAAAATATTTCTTGGAAATATTGACTACATGAAATGGTTACTAAAATGAAGTTGATGATAGCTCATGAGTTGTTCTAACAATTTAGTCTGACATATTAATCAATAAAGTGGATTGAGTTTTCTAATTAGGTATGGAATCGATCGTTGCTTTGAAATTTAATAATTCAACCACCTTACTCTATGTTCTTTATTTGTCCATGCTCAGCATAGATTACTCAATTTTGAACAAAATTATTATTGTTGATGTTAAAATAGTAGGCATATTTTAATAGTTTAGAATATGTCAATTAATTTAATGAGATTTATCATAGCATGATATATTATTTGGTATTAGCGATACATATTGATAGCTTCATGTATTTTTATATGTTAATACACTCGGTATAGCTCGATAAATATCATATCAATAATTGATCGATATATCGATAAAAAATTATATCAATAATTGATCGATACATCGATAAGATAAGAAGAATTATATGTCTAATTGGAATTGAATCTCCACGATTCAAACTTATAAACTCAAGATCAATAATAGTGTAAATTATTTTAACATGTATAAGATAAGGCATATTTTAACATGTGTATCACATGTAAGATAAGGCAAACAAGGAGCTAAAACTAAAATGACTTAATAATAATATAATTATTTAAATATATAAATTAACTAAATTCTCCTCTAATATTTGAAACGAAACTAAATTAAATATTAATATCCTTATCAAAATCCAAACTATAATTTAGGATCACGTTAGTAGTGCATGTGATACTCTTAACCTTATTAATGAGTAATTTTTTACTCAAAATGTTATATTATATATAATACTAAGTCTATTACACTATTTTCTATCCATATATCATCCACTTGGATAATCGATATATTAAATTTATGAATTTAAATTGTTAATCTTAAATATTTAAGTTCAAACACATGAAAGACTAAACTATAGTTCTATTAATCCACCTCTCCTAAGATGTGGAATGAGATCGGGTGTTACAGACAAATGATAGTATTGCTAACTCTAGATATAGGGATAATTTTATTGTCTGTTTGTCTGTGAATTTAATAAAACTTAATTATGCATTCACAATATTAAGCTATTTAAATTTCTACTACAATATTTTTAATTTCTATTTTTGCTAAAGCAAGAACACTAAGGCCACAAAATGACTTTAAGTGCTAAGATGTTATATACTTTGTTTGACATGAGTATTGCAATCTAAAATTTTAACTTAAAATTTTAATAGATTCTAAAGTTACCCATTGATAGCAAAAGGTCTACGATACTAACGATCATTTTTAGATTTAAAACAAAGGAGGAGGCAATGTCTTAAATTAAAAAATTGGAAAATTACTCGGAAAATGATATCTAACCTCAATGTGGAGCTTAATCTCAAACAATTGAGGATTTAGGTTGATGAGTGTGCCAAAACTCAACTACTACGGCAAGATTTTTGAATCAATATTTTTTTGTCTTTGTGGCACAAAGACAACATGACCTATATATTTTTAACATAGGATCATCTAAAAGCATAAGCTAATATTATTTTAACCATATTTTTGTTTAAATGTCTTTATATTTGACAACACAAGCTAATGACAAACTATAACAACTTGGAATAGAAAGAATTAGATAAAACAACAGGACATGACTGAATGCTGTCATGTCCTATAAATTTTGGAATGTCGTCACCGTTGGCTTTGGAAAAGGAGAATTTACTTCTTTATTCGATCTTGTCAACTTATGTTGACAACCATATATATAAATATATAAATATATATGCTTACACACAGTCACCGTTGACTAAATGTATGTATTTATACTTTAAAATTTATGCTTATCATACACTTACATATCCAAATGCTAAAAACTCACATATAGGTCAGTGTTGTTGATCTCTGTCTTGTCCTCTATTATAAGTAATTTATAAATTGACACTATAATTTATATTAATATCACTTGTGAACTCATTAAAATGTTAAGATACTAGGGCTATGTATGAGAATATATATATATATATATATAATAAATATTAAATGTACAATTGGAGAAGTGCATTTGACTGAATGTGTAGTCATAAAATGTATTAAGTATTTGATAAATAGTACATTATAACTATATTTTAAATATGCATTAAAATAAGTAAATTTTAGTAAATTATATTTCAAAGGTTAATTAAATATTTTATGATAAATATATCTTTCTAATTTTTTAAAATTTTTTAAATATGAATATTTTTTATTTAAATTAAACAAGTAAAATAAAAAATAAATGAATTTAAGTATGTAATCTATAAAGAAATTCGTATGACCAAAATATACAATAAATAAAAATATAATCAAATATAAAAATATAAAAAAATATTTAAAACATAAAAATAAAAATTCATCTTATAAAAAATATAAATCATATTAGTTTCTCATTAAATTATTTTGATTTTTTTAACCTTTAGATAAAGTCATAGGGTACCTTTGAAACTTTAAAAAAATACATTAACATCATCATTTAAATATTTTCAATACAACAATTTTAAAAAAATTAATAAATACTAGTTCGTATTTGAAATATGCATTAGTCTCTCAATGCAAATTTTAAATATGTTCCAACCCTACAAGTATTAAGTAGTGGTGGTATAAATGGATGTTTGATGGCTAATTATATTATTATCTCAAAATTTATATGATTAATATGTTATTTTATTTTATTGTAAAAGATAAATAACTAAAGTGTGACTCGAAGTACGAACCTTAATTTTTAATAAGCAGATTTCATACATCACATTTTTCAGAACTTTTGGAAGCACATTTCCGTAAAACCAGCTACGAAGAGTACCATAACATAACATAAATGCGTGTGGGCCCCTGGGACACAACCAGAGGTGGGGCCCACTCGACTCCTCCCGCGCTCGATCGGCTTTCGCGCTTCCCGCGGCCGTACAACAACTTGTGGTTAGGAACAACGATCGGCTCCGGCCGCGGGTTTCTGGAATCGACACCACTACCGAAGTAGTGCTTTAACCATCCGATGACGAACGGGCGACCGGCGACCGGTAGGTGAGGTGTCATCGTGAACTATTATTTTATGGTGGCATTCGTTTCAAGAAAGGAACATGGTAACCTCTGTCGATTCCTATGATTTGTTTGGGCGAGACTTCCACTGAAATCTTCTTGTGGTGCATGATATGACATGCTCGTAGTAATTATTTTTAACATAAATATCTAATTATATATATATATTTTAACAGTTTAATTTGATTCAGCAACATGGTGCTCGATCAAGTAGTAATTACGTTAAAGATCTTCGATTATTCTTTCCTCGATATTCATTCAGAAATTTATATTTTATTATTATTAATTAAAATATATATAATTAAATAATTAAATTATTTTTTATATTATTATAGTGTTCAAATATTCAAGTAGAATGACATAAATATATAAGATTTCGGGTATATGTCCTAAACTTCAATTTAAATGACTAAATTTCAAGGAATATATCCATAACTTTATATTTAATGTATATATGCGAGTTCAAATTATGGTCGGTGAGGAGGAGTGAGGCCCCTCGAGATTCATTACACGCCCACAAAAGCGTCCCCCTTTCTCTCTGTTGCGCTGCGCTTCCCCTCAGAATCCTACATCTGTTTCTTTGGTGCGTCGGGGCTGTGCTGTAGCACACTATCTCCTCAGCTCCGTACCTTCTGACCTTCCGCTTCTCGCCCCCTGATAAAGCGCGCGCGCTCTCTCTGCCCCTTTCGAGGGGTTTAAGGCTTCACGATCGACCCCGATGTTTCCGCCCTCGAAAGGGTCTCATAGGGAAGACGATTATATCGGCCTGCTTTATCGGTCGCCTTGCAAGTCAAGTCAGGTGCTGCTTTTTTCCATCTCTTTCTTGTTTTCTCTCTTCCTGCTTGTTGATTTATTCGGATGAAGGTTTGTTTAAAGCTTAGAAAGTCAAAGCTAGTTGTCTCGATGAGGATGAAATTGATTGTGTTGGTTCGCGTGGTATTTGGAGATTTGAACGACCTTGTATTGGAGATGATCGATGTCTTCTTTTTCATTTATGCTGCTGGTAGTAGAGTTATTTTAGGGTGTTCATTCTGGGTCTTTGTTATGTGGACGGATGCAAAGTGAAACCTTAGTTGGGGTTTGTCGTGTCCACCGTACTAGCCCAAGTAGATGAAAATTTTCAGGGATTCTCATCTTTAGATTAAGAAATTCAGGACTGTGGTTTAGTTTATCCTAGTAAGCAAGCAGCAACGACTTGTCAAAACTATTATACTAAAAATTCATGATTTTTGCAGTTTGTGTGTGGTGAGCCTGTTGCTAAACTTCGTATGACGACAAAGTGAGATTGACTTTTCACTCAGAATTTGAGGCATGGCACGAATTATTCACAGTGAATAATGAATCAAACCGCTTACTCTAGTCATATTATGTTAAAAGTTATTGCACTTAGGACGAAAGATATATAAAGAATATTGTTAACAACTAACATGCTCTGTAATAATCACTGCACATATAATTGATGGCTTACTTGACTCTTGTTTGGTCAATCACATCAATGCTGAATCCTTGAATCTCAATTTGTACCTTTAAATATAAACTATTGGCAAATAAATTCGTAATAATGTTCGGAACTGTCATGCAAAGTTTGGATGATCAAGATGAGATTCGGTATTGGCACTAAACTTTAGAACTGGAATCAAATTGTTTGAGTTGAATAGTTGGATAGAAATCGGTCAAATTAATTAACATTGACAAGTTTTGTCCAAGAACAACTCTATCTATTTGATTGGGTGGAGCTTGTTTGGCATCTGTGATAACTGATCATTGTTGCTTAGGATCAACTGGAATTGGCTTGGGGTTGTATGGGGTTGA
This sequence comes from Musa acuminata AAA Group, assembly GCF_036884655.1. NCBI lineage: Eukaryota > Viridiplantae > Streptophyta > Magnoliopsida > Zingiberales > Musaceae > Musa > Musa acuminata. The sequence continues at coordinate 32,002,614 of NC_088350.1, read as the reverse complement.
ATTGTGATGGGACAAAATCCTTAAATTGAGATCTATGCTACTGTAAGTTGATCGTGAGTGGTCAATCTTGGTTGTACCTTGAGCTGACATTAGCATCACAACAAATTCAAGTGTACCACTTATTTAAATACCATGATTGGGTTTTCCACATGGGACTTGAATTTAACATGGAACACCAAAGGCCAATCAAGCGGTTTTTATCTGCTCTTGTACTTTTACCAATATTAGAACTGAGGGTTCTAGTCTTCTAGAGTGCCTTGTATTTTGATTTGAAAATCATGGCTGATTAAGGAAATTAAACATAACATTATGAATACAATGACAATTTTAGATGTTCGATGATTACACAGAAAACCATATGAAGTGTCGTATTCCACATTGCAGCAAATATTTGCTATGGCACATGGTTTTCCCATATTTATTTGATTTGTTCCTTGTCCCCGCCCATGACTTCGTTTACGATGAATATTTGATCCTGTGCAATTCTCAAGATCTGTAGAAGTCATGACTAAGTATTGTTGCCTTTGTCCAATTTATGCAAATCCACCTTTGTAGCATTAGTAGTAGATTGTAAGACAATATTTCAGTCAAAATTTTCATATTTTATGAAATGGAAATATTGGTATATACAAGCTTGCATTTTCATATTTATTGACATGAAACTATCAGATGTCATGCTCTCCCTTCCTCAAATTCTTGATGTTCTTATTAGGCCACTACTATATGTTTCAAGATCCTCTTTCAAGGCCCTGGTCAGTACCCAAAGAATCCTTGCTTATTGTAACATGACTAGTTACCTAAACAAAACTCGAGTCTATTGCATTTATGGATGGGCTTTGATTAAGGTGCATGTAACAGTTTTTAAAATGTGAAATCAACCACCTAGCCAATGCAGAAATTTATATTGCACTCCTAACAACTAATTGAGTGGTGCCTATCACCTATTAAAGTGGGGACACATTACTCCCGATAGAAGATCTGTACCTACCTACCCCGTGTGCTTGCTGCATGGACTTGTGCTCCCTTGGGCCAACCCTACATCTAAGCGCTAGGTCACACATGACTAGCTCCATTGTAGTCAACTTGTTGCGAAAGTTTCATTTTCGCAATGTTTGATCAACATTGGCCTAATTTGCGTTGGGCTTGAGTAGCACTGAGCCACCATGTTTGCCCTGATCCGAACTGTGCATCAGTTGGGTCCATATTGGATCTATCCTGCTAATGTTTGGTGTGACACTAGTCCCCTTTTCTAGATTAATGTGTTTAATTCCAAATTTTAATTTCAAAATTCGAAATTCAACATCAGAACGTAATTCATGCTAAATAATTTATTAATCATAACATCAATGTAGTTCATCAACCATCAACTCATGATGCAAAATATCATAGTAATTTATTTTATTATATATAATCAATAACATTTAACTTTAAAACATGAAAACACATGCATAACTTATTTCTCCAACTTAAAATTAAATCAGTGAATAAAAATTCTAATATACATAAAATAGATAAATATACTCACAACTATGAAAATATAATTAATTGACAAATGACTAATTTTGGAAATTATTTAAAATCATCAGAACATGAAGAAATCTTACCTAATTCTTTAAGGCAATGCCAACCCTCTTCCTTTCCTGTTCAGTCCCACCTACAACTTTCCTTTGACATGGGATATAGTCCTCTTTAATGGGACCATCCAAAGTGAAACTATTTCTTGGTACACATCTATTTCTTGTTCAAGCTTTACAATTAATATAGGTTAGAGATTTGAGATGACTTATAGTTGTTTGTTTCTCCACCTTCTCAATAACTCATTGTATAAAGCTTGTGTAAAACAGCATCATACAGTGTATAGGCTTTAGGTGCATCTTGTGAATCTACTTTGCTCATGCAGTATAATCTTTTTTGAGTAATCAATATTGGTCATTTTTTTATGCTTTTGATCTTTGTATTGATTTCGTACTTGGTTCCTGATTGTGATGTTAAATTTTGTGCTCTAGACAAACAAACTTAATTCTTTGGTTACGACTCGTGGTAGTGTGACAAAAACCATTTCTACATGATATCTTTAGCTAACATGTAATACTGAATCATACTGTTAATGTGGAAAATCTTTTGTTTTGGTTCTTATCTCAGTTGTTTGGATGTTCCTTTAATTAGTTTATCGTTTTGTTTGTTTTTCGTAGATTTCCCTTAAATCTTGATCTGCCAGTTTTATGGTATAAGCACAAAGTACCTGTTGCATCTTCTTGTCAACTGTGAAGATTATTTAACCAGATGGTTCCGGGAAAGTGGGAGAGAAGTATATTTTTACTTGTACTTTTGTTCGCAAATGCATCAGGTAGTCTATTTTCCATTTGGCTTTTTGAACGAGAAGCAACAATTTTTTTTTTTTTTTGTATGATGCACATAAGATTAGAATCTTCTCAAAATATATAAACTCTGACTATCAAATGTTTCTTGGTATAGACAACTAACACTTTGGTTTATTTGAGCTCAACTGTATGATGTGTTGGTACATATCATTTATAATTTAATATGTGCATTTTGTATTGTTTCACTTATTTGCTTTCTGGACCAGTGGTTCCTGTTGTCTTGGGTCTGTGGCATTGCTCCTCCTAGAGTTGATTTCGTTCCATCAGGGATTTTTTTCCTCACAGTAGGAAAGAACCATTGTGCAGTTCATGGTTCTCTTGTGCTGCAATTTTTCAACATATTTCTGTTTTCCAATGAACAAGGGTCCTTTGCTTCCAAATTCAATAAAAAGAATCTAAATAAACTGTTTCCTTTAGTTTTTGGTTGTTCAATTCTATGAAAAAAACTTAATTTAGAACGTGCAACTCTCTTCGATCTTTACCCCTTGTATATTGATTTTGAAAAGCTATAATTTACCCACTCGTGGCTTGGCCCAATTTTATATTGCCTACTTGTGATTCAAAAAGTGGCACTAACTCCACCTAAGATCTGGTCACTTGGCCTTTATGTCTTCCGCTACCCACAATATGTATGCATTGGGGTTTATGCTCTTCCTGATTTTAACCCTTAAAGTGTTGAACGTTTATAGCCTCCAATTTTAGACCTCACAGAAGAGATCAGAGTCCAGTTCCATCAATTTGGAGATTGCCTAGGGCTAAAATTGGGGAAGAAAGCCTCAAACCTTGATGTACATGCAAGGGTTTTGGAGCTCATTCCATCAATTTTGGGGAGTGCAGGCTATTCAGGGCTAAGATAAGAGAAGAAGGCATCAAACGCTGATGTATGTGCCATTTACATGCTATCATTTATCATTAGGTGAACAATGAAAAACTAAAGTATCGACAAACCATACCTTAGATGGGCAAAATGCTACTTTTTTCCTTTTCAAATTGTTTGCCCTGCGACTATTGTTAGGCAATATGAAAGTGGCCATACCACTAGTGTTCAAACTGTATTCTTCCAATTGTTTGTTATTTTTATTTGCAGGAAAGATAATTGGTCCAATCAATTTTTATATAGTATAAGCTAAAACCTGTCATTTGGAGAAGATTTTGCCCTTGTACATTCAGTTCATTTTGCTGGTTTTCGTATGGGTGTATTCAGACTTCGAGAAGTGCTCAGCATTTATTTTTGTCTTTGAATTTACTTTAATTCTTCCTCTTATTTCTGCTGCAAATTTAGGTGTATATGTTGGAATTAACATTGGCAACATGGTGTCGAACTTGCCATCTGCAGCAGATATAGTATCAATTCTTAAAACACAGCAGATCAAGCATGTACGCTTGTTTGATGCAAACCACCAAATGCTGGGTGCCTTAGCAAACACTGGAATAGACGTTATGCTTGGTGTTCCCAATGACCAGTTGCTACGGATAGGAAACTCTCGGTCAGAAGCAGCAGATTGGATCAACAAAAATGTTGCTGCGTTTGTTCCAGAAACTAACATAACCTATATAGCTGTTGGTAATGAGATCCTGACTTCAATTCCTAATGCAGCTCTTGTTCTTGTCCCTGCTATGCAATTCCTCCAGTCTGCTCTTGTGGCATCCAATCTAAATTCACAGGTCAAAGTTTCAAGTCCACTATCCATGGACATGATCCCAAAATCTTTTCCCCCATCTACTGCCACCTTCAACTCATCATGGAACTCTGTGATGTCTCAGTACCTCCAATTTTTGAAGAACACAGGATCTCCTTTAATGGTAAATGCACAGCCATACTATGGTTACATTAAAGGACAAGGAATATACCCACTGGAGTATGCTCTTTTCCAGCCCTTAAATCCAAACAATCAGATTGTGGATCCCAACACAAATTTCTACTACACCAATATGTTTGATGCGATGGTTGATGCTGCTTATTACTCGATGCAGTCACTCAATTTTACTGGTATCCCTGTAATTGTGACAGCATCTGGATGGCCATCACAAGGTGGGGCAAATGAGTCGGATGCTACCGTCGACAATGCATTGATCTACAACAGCAATCTTGTCCATCGTGTGCTAAATAATTCTGGTACTCCAAGTCAACCAACCACAGCAGTTAGCACATATATCTATGAATTGTTCAATGAGGATCTCCGACCTGGACCTGTTTCGGAGAAAAACTGGGGGATATTTTTTTCAAATGAGACTGCTGTATATTCTTTGAGTTTTGGAAATCAAGCTGTGTCTAAACCAGACCCAACAGGTTTGGTTGGGGTATTTTGTGTGGCAAATCCCAGTGCAGACTCCAGTGCCCTGAAGAAGGGCTTAGATTGGGCTTGTGGACCTGGTGAGGCAAATTGCACTGCTATCCTGCCAGGAGAGCCATGCTATGATGCAAGCAATCTAGTTGCCCTTGCATCTTATGCGTACAATGATTACTACCACCGAATGAAGGCAAGTGGTGGAACGTGCAGTTTTGGTAACACAGCCATGATCAGCTCTACAAATCCTAGTAAGCTTCTTTGAACTTCACGTATAACCTCTTGAACTTCATCAAATATTTTGCTTCTTGATGAAGCAATCTACATGGATATAACTGCTTATGGGCTTTTATGTCTTTCTTATGATGTGGATATTTGTTAAGATATTCCTTTTAGTAAGAGTCATAGCAACTAAATAAGCCAAAACAATTCTCACCAGTTAGTAAATGCCTTCGTTTCATTCAGATACTTTTTTTGATACTAATGCAGCACTGATTAGGTTACTACTACACTATCATCACCTTTATTTCGTGTCCATCCTTTACTACTGTGGCGCTTGCACAATACATCCTTCCCTTGCTGCCTGAATCTCCAGCTATTTTAGTTTTGGTAGCCTCTCTTCAACTCTACTAGCCAATAACTAACCACCCTGCTGACTGCAAACCTACAGTACTGATCATGCAAAAATTGGTACTCATCATGATGTTTCTCTCATCCTATATCATTGCCAGCTTCTTCTCTGATGCCTCTGCGACTACCTTTATACAATTGGTTGACGTGCATGCTCCCTTTGGTTGGTTCAGGTATGAAGTGTCCGTGAACAAAATTGTGGTTGCTTGTTCCTGATCTTCCAATTCAGTTCTTTTGGTATCAATTGCCCGAAATTTTAATTACAATTTCCCGGCAAAATGTTAGGATGGGTTGGTCCTTATAGCAGCAACATGCATGGCTGTTTCTTGTCCTTTGAATTACTTTTGTTTAATTTACAAAACATGATATCATACTTATGAGAAATTAAATTAACATATTTAGCAACAACATTTTTGTTTTATTCAAATTTAACTTGACATCTTAGAAAAATACTGGTAATAGTAAATCCTCTGATTACTAGTTTCCTTCTTTTCCCCTTCAATTATAGTGGAATCTGTTGGCTGGTTTTTTGCTTTTTCATGAATCAAATAACCAAAAATCTGGGTCATTATAACATGATTATTTGTTTAATATTGTGTTTCTTTTCCTGGATATGCAATGCAAGATCTATCTGCAAAGTTATTGACATATAAAATAGACACTAAATTTGCACTGAATCATTTTGAAGTAGTGAATACTAATGTTACCATTCAAGACTGTATACTCTAGTAGCATATATATATATATATATATATATATATATATATATATATATATATGTATCATTTGAAATAATTTTACACTGTCATATTTTGTAACTTCATGAAACAGGAAGTTCAAACGTCATAGTACTAACCTGAATATGAAGGTCAGGCATCTTGTTGGCAGTTCCATATAATTTTCATTTGCAAATCTTTTTTTCTCTTGAATAAGTATCTTATGTTTCTGACCTGCTAGCTCAATTTAATCCTGACTGATATAAACATAACGAGCCATATAAGCTGTCAAATGCACATCAAACTGAAATCAGCTCAAAGTTTTTTATACCTAAATTTCTTTACAACGTATCTATACATTTATAAGTGACAACGGGGTTCTGTGACTTCCTCCCCTCTCCAAACATGGAAATATCAACCAAAAAGTTTTATCAACCAAAAACATGTTGGAGGTAATTAGACAAACAGTTTGGTTCTGGGAATCTGATAGTTAACATCCATTTTTCAGATAACAAAAGCTTGTTCATTGAACATGTTGTGTTACGGTTCTTAATTAATGGACCCCTTTAGGATATTACTGTGTTGTGTTTGTTTTTAGATAGAAGTCTAGTCTATTTTTTTCATGGGTACATATTTTGGCAAACGGTTCTTGTGTGAGATTATTACTGGAAATGAGATATATTCTAAATGTTCTTGCACTTCAGCTTAGTTTTGAATGCACATCATCTTTGTTATGAATTCTAATCTGGCGTTTCTTTTACCTTATGGGTGCACTTGTAGGCCATGGATCATGCGTCTTTGCTGGAAGGTGAGTGACTGTATTAGCTAGCTTAAGCACCAAGTTCTTGCATTCTCTTCTTGTTTCACTAACGGTTTTGAATTTTGGTCAAAACTTCAGCTCAGGACCGAGCAACAGCACCGATTCCAGCTCAGCTTTTGGCCCTTCCCTCTCTTATGGCGTCGCTCAAAAACTTCAACTCCTCTGCCTTGCTCTCATACTTCAAATTGTATTGTTCTATCTATTTGATATTTAAACGTACATTTGTTGTAAATCGTCTTTTATTTTCTTTGCAAAGAAGATGAGGGCAGGGTGTGTCCCGCACCCATCATCTGACATGTAGAGTCCAATTGCTCATACCTCAGGTGTTTAGTTTTTCCATTCTTCGTATTGTTTCTGATGGTATGCCGACAATTTTGTTGCACGCAAAAAGCTGACTTAGAACCAGAATTTTGACGTGCATAAGAATTAGAATTGCTTCAGAAACTTCTCTTAATGGATCATTTGCCCGATCACACTTTCAAAGCCCAAAGCTGTTGAAGAAACATCTCCTGTTGCCATAAATTTCGAATTGAAAAGTAGCTCATAATTGCTTCTCCGATCCTTTAGTTTGGAACCAAATGCTGCTATGACCTCAGATTACTCATTCCCAACATTATCATTTAAAGTTGGTGAATTCTCACATCACCAAAACCACTGAATTAACTTGATGTGGTTCCTGCCAGCTTTAGGAAGAATCAGCAATGTGCTGTTGCCCCTGTGAGATTTTGTTGATGCCATGGGCAGATATCAGAAAAGCAAATGATAACATGGACCAATTTAGTAGCACATTCTTTTACTTCTCTATTAAATCAAATCAATAACACCCTGCTACAACCTCAGGAAGTTAAAGGGTGGATGCAATCAATTACCATATCTTCTAATTGTCACCACATCACCTATGCTTCCTCCCAACAAAGCTAAATGGCATGAGAGGATCCACATAACCCTAGTGATATATTTGTAATTGTTTCTTAAAAAAGAACATTAACAAAGATACAAGAGATACACTAATAACAATCGTCTTCTCCTCTCTCAAGTATACTTGCCTACGGTAAAACCAGATAATAAGCGCCAACAAGCAGCCCAAAGCTAGCTATGCACTTTGAAGCATCTCAACAGTGGGAATTGCTTTAGCAAGTCATCGCGGCTTCTTTTCTAGACAATTACATACAAGAAAATATGTTTTAGTGTTTAAATCCAATAATAACAATATACTAATACTTTTAAAAGCAGTAGGTTTATCTTAACCTTGATGCTGACACATCCATTCACATCAAGGGTCGTCAGAGTATTTGAGCAGAAATTCGATAAAGCCTCTAGGCATTTATCAGTAACACCAACGATCCCATACAAGCTGTATGATAATCCATGCAGTTATCCTACGGGGCAAGAAGAATGATAATTATGATACAAACAAATTACCTACTACTTACCTCAGAAGCTCAAGCGATCTGCAACCTTCAGCAATGGCAGCCACTCCCACATCGGTGACACGTACACACCTGTTACATAGCACATAAATAGATCTTGTAAGCTATGCTTCATAAGGAATTAAAATGATAATATTCATTGACATTTACCATGTCAAGTTTAATGAAACCAGATGCTTGCATCTTGCTATACAGGAAAGACCTTGATCAGATAGATTCTGACAACCAGTTTATTGGGGTCAGTGAAGGTGGCAGTCTAATAATCTGAATGAAAATTAAATAAGATACCTACCTGGGCACCACAGAGATCTAAGAATGTAAGATGAGCCAGACATCCTATTTTTTCATATGCTGCATCAGTTAAACTGCAAGAAAAATCAAATTCTTTATTAGACACTTTATTTGCTCCCTTAAGAACTCCAACAAGTTCACTATTTTAATCTAAAAACATAGTGATTTTTAGTGCTTGCCTTGAAAGAGCATATAGGTTCAAACTCCGAAGAGAGAAACATTTAAGAAGTATCTGTTGTAAACCACTGTCAGTTAACTTGGTACACCTGGAAAGCATAATTTCAAGATGCTGCTAAAGGACACTAAAGTAATCGGTAAAAATATTTAGGCATGAAAAAAGATAAATCTGAGTCCTCAACAGCATAGTGTATGCACAACTTTGGGCTGAGAAACAGACGAGGATAATTTACATAAGACAGATGGCAAACAGATATTATAAGGCAATCAATATTTAAAAATATGAAGAGGATTTTATGAAGTTTAGATTATAAGACAGCCAGTAGAACCCTTTTTTAGCATTTCTCATCTCAAGGAAGAACATAAAGAACTAGCAATCCTACTTAGAATTAATGAAAAAGTTGTGAACCTTAGTCCTAAAGTCCTCATGCTTAGAAGTATAGAACATAAATTAAACAAGGTCCTTGTCAAATTGTCAAAGGGAAAACCCATTTTAGAATGAAAGAATACTCAGAAAAGCACTAGAAGATCATTATTCTATGAGGAATGAGTTTACAGGCTTATAAATGGACATCATAAAAAAATCAGATTGCTTGTTTTAATTTCAAACAAGAACAACAGTTTCCTTCCGATATGCGCTTAATACGCAAGTGCTTAGACCCATACATGAGTCTAAGACCAATGAAGTGAGATAGACACATCAAAGAAATCAATGATTCCCATGAAAACCCTATGGATTCATGCCTACTGGAGTTATCAAGATTTCTGTAAAAATATGCACTGAGAAGGTTACCTTGCCTTGATTTTGGGGTTTTGGTTTTATGTTTCACATCCTCTCCTAAGTTGTGCATAGCTGCCTCGTCATTATCTCCCTTGCCTCTTCCTCTATTTCCCTCCTTCCCCCATCGTTTGTATGCCACTACAATGTCTATATGGCTTGGGGATGGATAAAGCATGCTACAGGCATATAATGTGCCAATTTCCAGCAGCACGAGGGCATGCCTCGACAAGTGTGCTTCCTTTACCGAAGCTATGAATCCCAAAATACATACCACAATTTGAATGCATTATTACTTTGCAAGAAGAGTTATCTAAACATCTATGGTTTCACTTTCCTTCTTTGGGTGTCATGGGATCACTTCAGAAATACATAATTTCACTGGTCAAATTGGATGAAAATCTCAGATAACAATGAAGTGAACCATCAATGAACAGAAACAGATTAATAAGCAACTAACGACCAACAAATAAATACACAGAAAGCGTTAACATACCTAGTAATATCCAATTCTTCCAACCCATGGTAACTATCAGCAATGAGATACAAGCTGTGATCTGTGATGTTCTGCAATTTGCCGATGGAAATAGCACTATTTTGTTATTTTGTAGAGATTAAGTCATAGAAACATCTGAAGAATGACTACCATAGACCAAGAAAATTTAGAAATGACTACCACAGACCAAGGTAATTTAGATAGGCATCCAATAGCACAGATGAGGTAACACATTCTCTTAGAAACTCATGCACCATTAATCATAACTATATCAAATCCCATTCTTAGACCAGGAGAAGTATACATGTGAAAAAGGTTCTCTACTTCAGATACTCAAGTCATCAACAAACCCTATAGCTGATGTTATTTTCTCCAAGAATTTATCAAGCATTCCCATAAGGAGAATAAATACGTGGAAAGGAGAAAGAATGTACATACATGATTAAATAAAAGGAAAAATAACTACACATACATACAACACAAAATATCGACGGGATATAAAATCTAAGATCATCCCTTAAAATTGACAAAGATAGCAGAAAAAAATAAGATTGCATGCAGCCAGTCAAGTAAAATTACCTTGCAACCACTCAAGTTCAAACTAACTACTTCTCTACTGTTCTTCACAAGGTGCTTTATGCCCAGATCAGTCAGCCTGGAAAACAATTTTCTGTACCATTAGTATAAAAACAAATCATATGTTCCATATGATTAAGGGAAATTACTGTTAAGCATATATTTACCTGACATTCCAATAGACAGAGAGAGATCTAAGTTTTGGGCAACAGGCAGTTATGGCTTCAATACCTTTGTCAGAGATCTTCTGACAGCCATTCAAATTGAGATGCTGTAAGTCTCGAAGTGTTGTCTCTGTTCTCTGTACATTTAAAGACAGTGACATATTAAAACTATATATATCAAGCCATTCTGTATGCCGAAGTAATCAGTAAACAATACATAACATATGAATAAAGCTAAATATTTTTAAAACATTATTTTGGATAGGATGAACTCCTTTTGGGACATTCTGCTACTTCCTAGACAATTCAAGTGTTTATTTCATTATATTTTTTTCCTCTAATCCAGCATTTATGATGACAGGCCTCTGAAAAGTTAAACCAATAAGCTTGAGTTTATAAACATAAGTTGCAATACATGAACTTATACAACAACACACAAACTTACAAGATCTTTAAGGAGCTAGAACGAACAAAAATGACTTGTAACTAATAAAATCTGTCAAAAACAAGATAGTTTGATAATTTGTTTATACAATTACTCCTTTTTTTTCTGAAATTCTATTGAAAGAACATCTTAGGCTCTTAAAGACACATACAAGTCCTGTAAGAAAAAGGCCATTAAATTTGGATACTAACTTCTATGGACAAACACAACAAAATGGAGTAGAAATCATGAACTTTAGGCTTTAGCTAGTTTCTTTCAACCAGACACTCGTTAGAATAATGATAACAAAAGAATTAACAGTAAATTGCATGCATGCATTTCCAGTTTGTTAAAACATTGGCAAAGTTTGTTTGGGTTAACTATTTTGGGATATTAAGATGTAACGGCAATCTCATTGTTTACAGTTTTGACAGGATTATCGATACAATATTCTTTATATTATTAGGTGAGATGTCTATATATATACATATATATATATACACACATATATATATATACACACACACACATATATATATATATATATATATATATATATATATATATATATATATATATATATATATATATATATATATATATATATATATATCTTTGATGTGTTAGAACATATTAGTATCCTCTCTTTTGGTAGAAGAGTGCTAGAGAAATATCATAACGGAATAGACTATGAATTTGTTAACAATGTGATGAATAGACTATCAATCAAGATTAAGTCATCACCATCATTACAAGATGATTCTGATTCGATGATATGCCCTCAAGGGACTCGACCAAGCATACCATATCCTCAGGTCACTGGTGACATCTCTATGTCATAGAGAAGATCTCGAATTGCAATATATATGAGCCTCAAGGGACTCAACCAACTCAACCTATGTCGGGAATCGATTTCTTCCTATAACGATGGAAGGCCACATGGGTCAATCTAATTACCTCACGTTTACCGACTTAATAATATTATTAAATCTTTCCTATGTAATTCACAATAAATATCACCCAGCTTAATACAATGCAGTGGAAAATATTTGGTTGAAGAGTTACTCAACCAAATGCAAGAGATGGTTTCTGCATCAAGATATGAACAGGTTTCTGATCCACATCAGACTAGATGAATTTGCAGTTCTGGTTTATATATATACCAAAGTGGTAATCAGTTGAGAAAAGAAAATTGTTCTCTTCTGCTAAGGAGTTTCCGTCAGGAAATTGGACCAATAGAAGTATTCAATAGCTCGTACATCATAAACTACAGTTCCTTACTCAGAATAACCTAAAAAGCGGATTACCTAGTAGGAAAAGAAGAAAAAACATAGTATTATTTAATTGTTTGAGTCCTCAATTAATTAATATTAGTACAGCATAGATTCATAAGAGGCAAGCTGGATTGGAATCATAAGATTATGAAGGAAGCTGGATTGGAATAATAAGATTGACACCAAAGTGACCTAAAACTAAATAATTATCTCACATCAAATGAAGGATATACCACATTATTAAATTCAACTGCATATCTACTGAGAAATTAATTGTTAGAACGACTACCTGGCTTTTAAGTAGAATAAGATGTTCATCTTCAACTTCCTGTGCAAATTCAAGGGTTATTTTTTTAATATGCTCATATCTGACCTGCATATGGAAAAAAATCAGTAATCTGGCTCCTGCAAATTTGAACTCTCTGGAAAATAACATATGCATGAAGCTCAATAACAACACAAAATTATCTTAATACCATAAATGAATAAATATATAAGCAACGGGATTAAGACCCAAGATCACTATATAAAGTATATCAATTCATTTCACATAAAAGGAGGAAACTGACCAGTGAGAGTGCAGATATTAGTCGCTCTCCTGCTTTGCTCATCTCATGTAGATCAAGAACCTAAAAAGAAAGACATGATTAGAGATAAATGTAGCCATTTTAGCCTATCAAGAATCTGTAATCTATCAACAACATTCAAGAACATGACACAAGCACCCCCACAGACGCTAGTGTATTTATGTGGATATGTATGCAAACATATGTAACCTTTCATACAGATGCAAATTAATCTACAACAGCAATTATTTTACTGATTGATCTACCGGACATATGCCACTCTCATCAAGCATCCACATCTTATACACATATTTATTCAAACAAGGCGCATTTCTCAGATGTCATCCGCATTCTACCACCTGTTATCGTTCAGGAACCATTCAAGTGACATCAAACTATCAAAAGGTTCTCACGATTCTGATTCCACGTAATACCCTAGAAAGATGCAAAATTAATTCCCTAGAAAGATGCAAGAAATACCCTCGAAAGTCAAAATTAATAGAAACCATTCTGAGCCTGCAATCTGATCTGCCGACGAAGAGCGGAAGAGCAAAGAGGATAGTTTGTAGGGAGTACCTCCCAAAGGGTGGGAACTGAGAGTAAAGCGCGGTAACACCATGGGCTGACCATCAAGACGGAGTAGGCGTCCGGCTGGGGGAGTCTCGGGCTCACGATCGCCATCACGCGGGGCACCGTCTCCCGCTCCCAATCCCCTCCCGCCGCCATGTATGTCCTCCTCCTTCCCACCTTCCCCCCCGCCTCCCCAGCGGAGGAGGGGTTTCGAAATAGGACGCGAGGGCCGAACGGAGATCGTGCCGCCCGCAAGCCCTGACACGAATCTTAAAGCCATCGAAGCGTTGACTATCTTGTATCCATGATTGGTATTAGTTAATTTTGAGTTAAAATTATAGAATATCTAATATTCTAATCACCACAAGAAATTTATAAAGGGCATTGATATTAGGATAGGTTTGTAAAGGTTATCAATGCTAATTAAATTTAGAGATTTAAGTAAAATTAAATTATGAAGTCTTTACTAATAAAGCGAGTATTTTCTATAAATAAATATTATTTTAAAAAATAATATGATGTTGTGTATGCCAAATATATATTTCATAAATAAGTATAAAAGTCAAAGGCTGACTCTTTTTTATGGCATCTCACATTTATAAATTAATAAAAATAATATTTACATGAGATTATTGAAATCGGTTTATTTCTACAAGACAAGCTTTGTAGTAAAAATATTTACTCTTTTTCATTAAAAAAATAAAATAAGTGATCCAATGTTTGATTGAATTTTGAAAATTATACCCTTATCTTGCCTCATTTTTCATAGAAGTTGGTCAAATTCAAACTAATCCACCTTAAGTATTTGAAATCAAGAGTACAAGTAGAATTTTTTGTAATTAACTAGTTTGATTGTTTTATATAGCAATTATTGATATCAAAACGATATAGTATTATCGGACCAATAATTTGGATATACTAAAACTAATAGAAATATTTTTTTGCTCTATAACAAATAAAATATGTTTTTAAGATATAATGTAAACCATATACATGGAAAAAACATACATAAAAACTTCTAAAAGATATAATAATAATAATAATAATAATAATAAAATGATGGTCGGAGGGCAAAGAATACAAGTAGGAAAAGAGTTAAATATATATATATATATATATATATATATATATATATATATATATATATAAACATAAATTTTAAAGATTTGATTTTTCAATTGATATCATATATATCTCGATATTTTGATAGGAAAAGATATTTTGAGTACATATGAGGTTTACCTTTGATAGATTTAAAGAGGGCGAAAAAAAAGTTCTTCCACATTTAATTGAGATGGTGTAAAAATTGGAGCAGAGAGAATGTTGTTCCTTGTAATTCATTATTATGTAATGAAGAACAAATTAATTATCCAATCATATAAAATTTTATATTTACTATTTTTTAGATCTATGACTTATTATTAATTCTCCGAATTATTCTTTTAGTATAACGATTTGTCCTCTTAATCTCGTATCGAACATAATCAAAGTGTGTCCTACTTATATAAAATCAGGGTTCAAACAAATCATAACGCGTTCCATATTCAATCAACTATATCTATCATTTTACCTATTGAAATTTTTTTCACTAATTAGGAATACAATACTCCATTATAAAAAATAGAGTATATATATATATATATATATATATATATATATATATATATATAGTTAGTTAGTTAGTTAGTTAGTAAGTTAGTTGATTGTATTTGATAATCAAGTGTCGTGGAACCAAAACCTTATAAATTTGAACTTCTATCTTTATCATGAGAGGCACTCCGGATAAATAGTAAAGTTCACAAAAATTAATAATTATTTAAGAGCTTTTATAGTTCATAAATAGTGACTCTTAAGCATGGTATGTAATTTCGAATAATACTGTCCAATACGGATGTTACATATTGATACGCAGACCACTAGTTATCGAACGGAATGTGCTACAATGTTATACTGTAGCATTGCTACAGTGCTACAGTAATATGAAGAAATATTTAAAATCATTCGATACGTCCTGATGTACTACTCGATATACCCTGATGAACATGATACCGTACCGTACTGAACTAATCTCGAAATACCGATACTTAAATTAAAAGAAAAGAATGATCAAATAAATATATGTGAGAAGAACATAGTACAATGTGATCCGATCGGGAGGAGGGCAGCAGCAGCTAATGATAATGATTGGTGGCACTGACAAAGAAGCGAAGGTGGTAGGACATCCAGGTCGGAGATAGTGACAAGATTCAAATCTGGTCCGGCGAACAGTGCCGCGCTGCTTTAGAGCTCCCC
The DNA here is from genome assembly GCF_036884655.1 of Musa acuminata AAA Group. Classification (NCBI taxonomy): domain Eukaryota; kingdom Viridiplantae; phylum Streptophyta; class Magnoliopsida; order Zingiberales; family Musaceae; genus Musa; species Musa acuminata. Next base: position 31,986,741 of record NC_088350.1, on the reverse strand, counting down.
CAGTCTTTGCTCCTCGGTCCCTTCAAGCTGGTGCAACAAAAGAAGCAATAAAGAGAGGCCCAAAAGGAAAAAAGCATGTATTGTAAGACGCCTTGCCGCTTTGGATCCTCTCTCTTTTCTTTTCCTTTTCTTTTCCCTTCTCATCTTTGGTTTATTATTATTGAATTCTTAACCCTTCTCTTACTACACTCCAATCTCTCTCTCTCTCTCTCTTCCTCTCTCTCTCCCACACACACACAGACACAGAGAGGGAAGGAGGTAAAGCAAAAAAGAAGTGAGATTAAAGTCTCTTTAGCTGGTCGGATTGCTTTACTTACAGAGCAACAATGTGAAAAGAAACCAAAACATGACAAGGATGGCTTAGTTTTAATACAACCACAACAGCCTCGGTCTTTGTTCCATCATCAACCACGACAACAGCTACTCCTACTCATCTTTCCATGGCAAATCCATTTGCCGGGATGGCCGATACATGCTGCATCTCTCTCTCTCTCCTCGCACCTCTTTATACCTCTCACAATCGAAGGAAAGGAAAAGACCAGTAAAGCGACTGCAGAATCTCTTGCCAACAATGTTTGAATGCGTATGCCGTGGGAGGGAAGACTGGACTGGACTGGACTGGACTGCCTTCTTTATACACCCCCCACCACCAACAACAGTTCACAAAGCAGAGCACTTTGGCAAAGAAAGGATATTATGGCTAATGTTTTAGGAGTGTTAAAAGATGGCCCATTTCATAGTTACATGCAATACGAGACCCACATTCTCTAATCCATCTTCCGAGCCGAAGCTTCCATTCTTCTTCTTCGTTGTCGCGGCGCTACGCGCGAACTGGCGGTCGTCCGAACCTCCCTGCTCTCCTGAGAAGCACATGAGGAGCAAGGTGATTAAGCATGGTGCAGTAACCGAAGCAAGCCTAAGATTTCAGGTGACTCTATCGACCATTTGGCCTCTGGAAAAGTAACAATGTAAGATAACTATTTCTTTATGTTCATTGATACTATTGCATTACATCTACAGGATGATCAGCTTCTGCTTGTCTGTTTACTCTTTCCAAAGAAGTTACAAGTCCCTGTTTATGCTTGATGTTTCTGTCTTAGGATTTAAACAGTATTGAAATGATTAAGCAGAATGGATCTGAATAGTACAAGTCAAGAAAGAAATATGTAGCCTTTTTTCTCTGTTTTCCTTCTTTATCTTGAATGAACAGGTAAATTACGGATATGAAGGCTCACAGCATCTCCTTAATTAGCATGCCAGTTTTGTACTCATGAGTCTCAAAAAGAAATACAACCATCATTGTAAGTGTTAAATGCATGCAAGTTTCTAAGGGAAAAGAGAATAAACTCTTGCATTGAAGAAAGAGAAAGAGAGAGAGGGAGAGAGAGAAAAGAAAGACCTTCCATGCATGACCTTACAGTTGTGCATCGATCATAGAAAGACTCAACTCTTGCATTTTAGACACAAAGTTGTTTCGTAGTAAAAGCATAACTCGATACAGATTCAGTATGCATGAAGAAATGAAGATTGCATGATGAATGCTGCCATCGAAATTTACCTGTTGTGAATGGGATCAGGGCCATTAGGCACTCTTCTCTTGCTTGCACGGAGAGGATCCAAGCTCCTGTCTCCCAATGGCCTGTCTCTCGACGAAGCCACAATTGGAACAGTCACTGGTGGTGTGGCATTTGTCCCTCCACCAACTACGCACGCAGAGATGAAGAGCCCGAGACACAGCAGCCATGCAAGGCCGCCGACCGAGGCCCTCATGGACCTACCACTGCACATCCTCTCCCTCCTCTTTCTTCTTCTTCTTCCTCCTCCTGCTTCGCTTGATCCTCTTCCGCTCCCCTTCTTCTCCACAGAACAACAGGCGGCCGAGGAGGCGGAAGAGCAGAGCAGAGAAGGGGGTGGGTTGGGTGGATGACTGAGGGAATTCTTATATCTGGACGGGGATACTTGTGCTGCTCTTTCTTCTTTTGAACCTTCTCTTTATCTGCTCTTTGGAGTTGGAGGCGATTCTGCTGTGCTTTTACGGGACCTTCAACGTGAGCTAATTAAATAGAACCGTAAAGGAAGAACAAGCTGGTTTTAGCTCACTTGCTTGGATACCGACTGGCCAAAAGCTCTCTCTCTCTGGGGGGTGTTGCTTTGGGTTCGAGCTCATCTCTTCGGGCTGCGAGTCTGCCGAGTGGAGAAACAGGAAGGCGTGGGCCGACCGGGCGGGGCCCTGCGGTGGTGGATCCCAATGAGACCTCACGTGGGGCTCCATGGATCTATCAATGGCCACCTGCCATGTCATCAGCCTTTGCTTTGGTTGGTCGAAATCGTACCCGATAGGGACTCGCATCGTGCATGACCAATATGTGCATGAGATTTCAGAATTGGACACCTCCACACTATGGAGGGATGCATATGAACATTCGCAAGAACCCAAAACAAGAGGCAAAAGGACTAGCAGTGAGGCAGGTAAAGATCGAATTCAGATCACGACATGATCTGTCCGAGTTGGCGACCGAAAAATGATGGTGACAGAGACACGACGCATAGATGAAATCCACAGCCATGCTAATGGTGGTGGATTAGCTTGTGGAGGCAAGGGTAGCTATCACGGTTCATCATGGTCCCTGGAACATGAGAAGGAGAGCAGTGCATGACAGAAACATCTGCCTGAGCAAAGGCCTACAGGTTTCCACGGCAGCAGGTGAACAGATCATGGCTCGCAAACCTCCCAGTCCTCAGATCAAGATGTATGTGACACTGGGTACAGTGTCGACGAGGCAGGCAGGTGTCTGACATCATCTCTCACTGTGTTCGATAAGAGCTGAGAGCCATCTGTGGTCCTGTTGTTGGCTGTGCATGGTGGTTCTCCGGCTGAGAAGCTCTGTGAGCTGCTGATCTGTCGTAGAACTAAAAGATCGAAAGCCCAGTGTCTGACATGAAATTGCCAGGCTCAGCCAGCCTTTGTCCAATTGATAATATTGTCTTCGCATGGTGAGTTGCTGATCTGTGCATTTTGATGTGGGGATGGATGAACAGCATGGTTGTAAGCTAACCGAGTTAATGATATCCATGTCTTTCTTGCCCAATGTGTATATATTTATAGAACCCATTTGCTAAGCTCGTCGATGGAACAATGGGCTCTTGTAAATCTTCTCATCAAGATTCCTTTTATAGCTACATTCCACCTTTTTTATGTATAGAGGAATGCATGAGTCATTAACTTCCTATATCTTCCAAGAGGAAATAGATTTGATTATATTGTAGATTGTTTCTAATAAGTCAGCACATGCTAACATATATAAAAAAATTAAAGAAATCAATTTTATTTCTAAGATGATGAAAATTATATTATTTTTTAAATCAAGTCATATATTTAATTTGATATGATTATAAATTTTTATTTTTATTTTATATTTTAGTCTATAAAAAATGATTAGCACATTATAATTCATCTTGAGAAGATGAATCAATTCGATTAAATTTTTTTATATCTTTGTGTAAATGATGTGAGACTCTCTGATGGAATGACTCATCCAGACATACGGAGGTCTATAAAAAGGATTAATTTTTATTTATTATCTTTAAATTATTATTATTTTATCTGTTCTTTCTATTTTTTTTATTTATAAAAATATGATTTGAATTATATATATATTTTTATTTATTCTACCAATACGCTTAAGTCATGTAACAACTATTTGGCATCAGTAATCCTTAAAAAGGCATTTATTCCTTTGCCATTTTGTCATTTATGTCAATGAAAGTCAACTATTTGGCACTTAGACACCATTTAAAGTTGGAAGGAAGTAATAAAAGAAGTGAAAATTATAAGGAAACCCTCACCAACTTCTCAATAAAAGAGATGTTTGGATTAGTTAGAAGTGAAAATTGCAGGAAAACCTTGGCCAATTTTTTGATAAATGAGATATTTAAAGTAGTTAGTACCTATAAATGATAATTATATATATATATATATATATTTATATATAATACTTTTTTAAAAATAAATAATGAATTTTTCGTAATATTTACATTAAGAAATATAAATACAAAATAAGATAATTACGGAACCAAATACCGTACCGTTATCAAAACGGAGGGGACCCCACCACCCTGGGAGGCAAGCTTGGGGCCCACCAAACCGACAGGTCATAAGCCGGTAAGCGAAAACAGAGTGCGGCATCAGTCGGTACATCAGCGGCCACGTGGCGTAGTGCACCACCGAGTGGGCACGACAGGAGATTTCACCGCTCGCGGCGCAGAATCTGGACGCCTTCCCGTCGAGGTACGTGCCGTCTCTCCCCTCTACCCTCGGCTCCCTCGTTTCGGCACGCAACACCACCGCCTCCGCCACCGAATGGAGTCTGAAAGCAGAGGGAAGAGGGGGGAGATGGAAGGAGGGAATTGGAAGAGGAGCGGAGGAGGCGAGAAGAAGGATCTGTTCCATGTGATCCACAAGGTCCCGCCCGGCAACAGCCCTTACGTCCGCGCCAAGCAACTTCAGGTAATGCTCGGATCTTACACTTCCGCAGCTCCTTTCGTGTTCTCCCCCCATCTGCTGCAGTTGGGATCTCGTGATGCTTCTTCTTGTCCGAGATGAATCCTTCTTGGTCTTTCCTTCGACATTCCACCTTTAGAATCGTTACAGCTTACTGCTGTTCATGTGCACCCATGGAGGAAGAATCAGGAGGCCAAGATCTGGAAGACAGGTCTTCCTGCAAGGTTCTGTCAAAAAGGTGAGATCTTGCATGAACAAGGGAAGGAAACACAAGTACCAGTTTACAGATCTGTCCATCTCTCTTTTCTGCAGTAGATCGTCTGAGAATATCCAGTGAGGAGGCTCATTTGATGCTGCATCACTGACCTTATCTTATTATCATAGATTGGTGGGTGGTTTTATCCGTTCAGGATTGTATATGTGATGATCATTTGGGAAACAATTTCGACATAAATCGATTTAATATTTCACATAATGAAATCGATTGATCTGTCATGATGCTTATTCTGCTTCGCCTGTTCGTTCTCTCAGCTACTGCAGCTCACCAGTGTTGTTTTGTCGGTGAGCTCATTTTGCTCATGCATGGCGCAGTGCATGATGCATAGATATCTACTTATCCTACTAATTAACTATCATCCAAGTGATAATTGATTGGGAATCCTACACAAAAATGCAACAGTTGGTGGAGAAGGATCCGGAAGCTGCAATTTTATGGTTCTGGAAGGCGATAAATGGCAGGGATAGGGTGGACAGTGCTCTCAAGGACATGGCGGTGGTGATGAAACAGCAGGATCGAGCCGAAGAAGCAGTCGAAGCCATCAGATCCTTCAGGCACCTCTGCTCCAAGCAAGCGCAGGAATCCCTCGACAACCTCCTCATCGATCTCTACAAGGTACGGCGAACGATCACAAGTTGTAGATGTAGTGCGACTAAAATTCTGGTGTTAATTGCGGCGCAACATCTTGGTGGTCAGAAATGTGGGATGGTAGAGGAGCAGATCGAGCTGCTGAAGCAGAAGCTCCGCATGATACACATGGGTGAGGCCTTCAACGGGAAGGCGACCAAAACAGCACGTTCTCACGGCAAGAAGTTCCAGATCTCCATTAAGCGAGAGACTGCTCGCATCCTGGTCGAACACCTTCTACCTTCCACTGCTACTCCCAGTGGGTCGCATCGGATCACTGATGTTTGCATCTGGGTGGGTACAGGGAAATCTAGGCTGGGCATACATGCAGCAGAACAACTACGCCGCCGCCGAGGTGGTCTACCGCAAGGCTCAGATGATCGAGCCTGACGCCAACAAGGCCTGCAACCTCGGGCTGTGCCTCATGAAGCAAGGCAGACTCGACGAGGCTCGGCGAGCGCTCGAGGATGTCACTCACGGCCGCTTCTCGGCCGCGGGTGACGGGACGAGTTCGAAGAACAAGGCAGAAGAGCTGCTGCGCGAGATTGAGGTCCGGCCAGCGACATCGACGTCGGAGGTTGGGCTCGGTATAGAAGACGAGATCATGGAGAGAATCGAGCTGGTGTTGAACGAGTGGGTGCCTTCGAGGTCAAAGAGGCTGCCCATTTTTGAGGAGATCTCCGCCTTCAGAGATCGGATAGCTTGCTGAGAATTGTTGTGCTCTCTCTTCTATTTTGGTATTTATAAGAAGGCTAGCAAATTGTATAATAATATATAAATTGATGTTGGCAGTAACAATAAATCGGTTTGAAATTGGATGTGGGAAAAAGCAGTGTCAAACTAAATGTAAATTGGCAGATATAATTTGTGGATTTTACCTAATTTGTGAGTTGATTTTATTGCAATGGTCAGATTATTAATAATGTTTTGGGTAAATTGGAGGTGGAAATTAGTGTAGGAGTTATAATGGTGCAACTGTCGGTCTTTCTTTTGCTGGTATTATTATTGATGGGTCCGTATTTTGGTACCATTATGTACGTCTTTTGATATGTATTTTCGATCAATGCAAGCATATAATCTGTCCATGCACGCATGTGATGGTGTTCATGCATGCAGATAATTTTACTCGTGCAGATTGATGGTCCATGCCCATGGATAATATATATATATATATATATCTGCTTTCAAAATGGAAAAATTGGGTGCATAGTTATATTAAGGTTAAGGTGGATGTATCACACGCTTCAGTTATGATGCTTTGGGTGCATCTTAATGCCTTTGTCTTTGCAAGGGTAAGATACTCTACTCAATTAGGGTGCAACAAGCACCTTAATGCTGTGTGTTGGAGAGATTTATTATGTTAAGGGAAATGTATTACTCGGTAGTGATATATTAGACGTTTTGATACTTGTATCTTGATTAAATATTGAATCACATATAAGTAGATACTTTGTATGATTAGCTCATATATTTGCCTTTTGTGCTAAGTGGATGAATGGGAAGATACTTTGTTTAGTTAGAATGCATTAGTTGCTTTCATGCTCATATCATAAGTGAAGGGTATATTTTGTTCGAAGCTATGATTAAGTGACAAGATTCATCATGGCAACAATATTTTATTTGATTAAAAGATATCAAATATATTGATCATTTCACTAACGAGTATGATGTTTTTTTTTTTTTTTTGCTTGACTAACATGATCAGATCGAATAAGTCAAACATTTTTACCTGAGTAGAGGGATCAAATATTTATATTTATAAATATAAGAGGATGGATCGAGATGCTCGATGAGAAATGATAAGTTTTTAATGATTGATGAGAGAGAACGAATAGAATATTTTTTTTAACCAATTATAATTCATTCATACGCTATAGACACCATATATATAAGGATAAAAATAATTAATAATAATAATAATAATAATAATAATAATGCATCAATTCCATTATTCACATCGCTTATTAAAGTTTTATCATTTAATTAGAGGGGTACATATAGAGTAAAAAGATAGTTTTAATACTCCTAATATTTTAATATGCTTACATGTTATATTAATATATTTTAGGTTTGTCATGAATAGTCAAGAGTATTTTACCAAGAAAAGCTTTTACTATTGAGCTTTTATCAAATGATGCCCCTTAATTTATTATTATTATTATTTTTCTGAGACTACCCTTTTTTCATCAACTTGATAAAAAAAAATACCCCTTTGTCTTTTACTTGCTGTCGTCTTCACCCTAGACCGTCATTGGTCCACTTATGATCACCTCCTCTTTTTCCTATTCCTTCTCTTCCCCCTCCTCCTCCTCCTCTCGTCAAAAATAAAACGAAAGCGACCAAGAAGGTAACTCACGACGAAGACAATGGAGAGGTAGCCACATCCTCCTGGATGAATGTTGTCGCTTGTGGGCGACACTACACAAAGGCCATGAGAAAGGACAAGCAACAAGGGAGGAGGTGGGGCACTGCTCATGGTGAAAGTAGGGGGTGATGATGATGGAGGCAACATCGAACGAAGGCAACTGGTGGAAGGCGCAGGAACATTTGATAGAAAATCTCCAAAGAAAAACCAATTAGAGAGCACTGTTTGATAAAAGTCCGATAGTAAATACTTTCGTAGGTAAAATACTCTATAATCAAACCGTGACAAAACGACAATTACTCAGCATAGTGCACTCTCGTATCTTAGCATCGAAAGCAAACGGCAAAAGCAATCGTAAGGAAATGCATCTCACAAATTACTACACAACCATAATTTAACTCGGAGAGCAAGAAAGAGTAATGTTCAGACAACACCCACCCGCACAATTATCAAACGTACAACGTCAAATCCAACCATCCCGTAAGCTAAGAGATGTGATGTGATAATATTCGTAAAAAGTATCGGGACAGATAAACCATATGTCATCAACAACGCAATCCATATACTTGGAAGCACCAGTTCTGATATATCATAGGGGATGAAGTGTGGGTGGTATCATATTCATCCATACTAGCATTTGAAGCCATGGCAAACAGACAAGATAATGATGAGGATTAGTGCGATGATGATGCCCAAGACAATAAGTTTTATCTTCATATTCTGTAGCCACATTTTCCTTCTCATCTTTGTTCCCTGCTGCCTGAAATCTTGAGCCTGAAATCCCATACATCAAAGATCAATTAGAATTAAAACCATCAAAAAGCAAGACTAGCAGCATATTTAAAATAAGATGGAGATGGGAACGGAAAAAAGAATAGAGGTTATCATTCCCCAAATAAACTATGAACGTCGTCTATTGCTGCCTACTAACTCTGCCGATATGGCAAATATGCATTGCACACCTGGGAGTGGAGGTTTTCTGTTTTGTCAACAAGCAACTCAATTTTCTCCCCACGATCAAGAACCTAAAATCAGCAGGAACAGCAATTATAATTTTAGACATTAGCAACATGACAACTTCGAATAAATGTAACATGTTAGGACAATTTAACAGAAAAAAATTATGCACCTTCTCGATATTTTCCATCATGACCCCTTTTACTTCAGAAACCTGAGCTTGCACTTTGGCCAGCTTGCTTATTTCCTCAGGGTGGTCCACACAATATTGCATGTGCTCTTTAAGCTTTGACCTGACATGTAAGTGAAACTACACAATTAACTATGCTGGAATAAAATGCCAACAACTAGTTGGATGCAGGAAAAAGGTACCCAAACTCTCGGGTTAGACTATTGGCTGCAGCTGTTGCAGCTTTTCCTCCTCCATATCGTTTACTGAAGTCCTCCTTAACTCTCTCTAGGAAGGCAATGGGAACTTGCCTGCCAAACGACTCAGCAGCAACGACCCCATATGCTGCAAAATTGATGTCTGATTTCAGCTCCTACTACAAAACCAGTCTCAGAAATTGCAACTGATAAACATATGCAAACATAAAAAGAAGCAACATCTCTTGGAAGATTTAACAAGCCAACAACAATTAGCCCCATGAAACATTAGAAAGTGACCTGTTCCAACAAACCTAACAAACTTAGCCCCACATATTTCACCAAATTAGTGATGGGAGCATGGAAAATATGTACAAAGGCACCTGCCAGATATATGAACATTGAGCAAATTACTGGAAATCGCCTGGTCTGTTCCACAAAGTCCCAAGACAAGATAGCCAAAAGACATAAGACTTCAGATTACTAAAATAGAAACACATATTGCTCCTCCTGCAGTGAAATTTCTGTTAATCGGTCAAGGCATGAGAAATTTTAAGTAAAGATGCCTTATGCACCTCAATAGAAAATAGTATTTAAATCAAGTTACTATGCAACAGTCTGTAGCAGCTAAACTTTAAGATCCTGAACATTCTGATCAAGATATCAACCCGCATATCATGTTGCAATAACGTCCTTGATAATTTACATGATAATAATATTCCAAACACATTAATATTTTGCATAACCAAGATCCTATTGCAGCAAAATTGACATATTAACCAATCCCCTAAGACACTTAAAGTACCACTGCAAACTTCTTGTGTAGATCAGCATTTGCCAAACACATCCCTAGCCCACAAAGAAGCTACCTATACTTCCTGAAGCAACAAATAATCAGCTGTATTTGCTTGAGACAACAAGGGAGCAACAAAAATAGCTATTCATGAATTCTTGGGAATGGGTAATATGATGATTGATGAATGAACTCAACAATTCTTTTTTGTTTCAGAATAAATCATTTTCATACAAGTAACTACTACAGCAAACACAAACAGATTCCAAGAGACAAAAAAGTAAATCTCAATTATTTGTATGAGCCAAAAACAGAAACAGCAGATAAGAGGGCTTCACTACCTTCTCCAATAATAAATGGCAATAAATGGTTGAATAATTGAAGCATATTAATATGCCAACTATTTCCATATATGCTAACAAAAGTATAACTAAATACTAAAGTTGGATTTAACTATTTAGTTATAAGCTTCAGCAACTAACAAACATGTACAGTTTAGTAAATCACTAAAATTGTTCCTATGTATATCGGCAAAGAAAGGCATGTCCAAAGATTTGAAACATATGATTCATCTTACATATAAAATACACCAACCACATCGATTGCTAAGAAAACGATCTTAATGAGTGTCAGAAAGAGAATAAACTGTCAATTTCCAGAGAAACAGCTCAAGAGACAGAGATTCCAAATGGTTAATATAACTGAAAAATATACATATGCAGGATAAACACCTTTATTCAGCTAAACTATGATGTTTATACGAGAGAACAGCAGGTTTCAGTTCCACGCATGAGAGAATCAAGCAACTTGAGTGCCATCAAGAAAAAGGAAAAACAGAAGCCTTTGTTCAACATACCTTTTCATCTGTGAGAATGTTAGCAATAATGTCAGTTAATATCTTACGAGATGATAATAGTCAAAACACATCAAAATTTTGCAAAATAATGATTTTAGTCTGGTATCTGAATTAGCATGATTGATGTAAATGAGATGCCTAAAATGAAAAGAGCATGTACATTCAAGCAAACCTTTCATCTTGATCTTTTCTAACTGCCTGGTACTCTTATCTTCCGCTCTATTAGCATATAACAACTCAACCTTTTCTTTCCCTCCAAACTAAATAAATTGCTTCTGAAGCACATAATACACAAGCAGCCAAAACCCACTATACATTACAGTTCTCTAAGAGCGACCATCTTCTTTTTCTAACACTGTTCTGGTTCCAAAAATTCTACCCGAATCAACCCAAAACGCAGCACATAGATGGAATCTGTCTTCCCAGAACTCCAAAATAATGCAAACAGCAAAGGAATCCCATAGCACCTCAAAAACCGTTGCCGATCAACAAAATCTCACTACAAAGCAAACACGAAAACTAACCGAACCAACATTTCCCCCACGCCAAATGCACCGATCAACCCACGCAAGAGCGAAATAAGAACCGATCACACAAGGCAAGAACGCAGCCAGAGGGACAGAGGAGGGATCGGAACGGGAGGCTCACTGAAGCCATCGTCGACGAGGTAATTGAAGGTGTGGCCATCGCAGTTGTAGGTGAACTTGTTGTTGGTGGCGGGGAGCTTCTGGAGGCACTGGGAGGCGATGGTAGTGAAGTTCCCTGTGAACTCGGTGTACTCCGCCAGGATGGCCGTACCCCGGGCGACGAAGCTGTAGATCAACGACCGCTGCTCCATGTGATCTCCGACCCCCACCCAGACCAGAAGAAACCCAAAATCTAGATCTGTGTAAGAAAACCCCAACGGAGGAGGAAGGACGGCGAGCAATGGCGACGCCCAACGCAGGGGGGTGGAACGAGAAAGAAACCGAACTCCTTTGGTTCTTCCTCTTCACCCTCTTTTATATTTGTGCGTGAAGCATTCTAATTTTGGGCTTGTTTGAGGGGTTTGTTGTAAAGCAGTTCTTTATGGGATTGTTTTCATAAAAGCCCTTACTATTTCGAAAAATATGAATAGTAATCTTAATTTTAGGGTTATTAGTTAGATTTGGATAGAAATAACATCAGGCAGAACGGAATCTGTTCAGCAAAAACTGCCTTTTCTAATTCTTTATTTATAATAATTAATATCTTTCATCATCTGATCCCACTCAAATTGCAGATCTAATTGGACCGATGCATAAATGATTCATTCGGTAAGGAGTAAAAAGCAAAATGTCGGCACACAGGACGCCCGTTGGAATGATGGAAGCGTTCGAAAAGAGGAAGCAAAATAGCGACATCGCCGACTACTTTTTTCGGGCTCGCTTTCCCTTTCCTCACTTCCTATAAAGGAGTAGAATTGCCGCATACTCCCACACCCACGTTCGCGGATCCGATAACCCAAATATCCGACCCAATACTCAAGAGTATTGAGTGCGGATCCTTTGTTTTGGATCCACAAGCTCCGCACCGAAATGGGCCAGCAAATCCGACAAGGATGTTTCGCTTAACAAAGTGACATTAAGCTTGATGATGAGATCCGTCAGCATCCAACCAAGTGGCTGAGCCGAATCAATTCGGCACAGGTAGGTGGCCTACATCTTAGACTTTCTCTTTCTTTGCTTCCTAATGTATCTTTCTTTGATAAGTAGATTGATGGGGAAGTTTCTAATTAGAATACTAATGATCATAGATTGCTATTTAATGGTGACCAATAATTGAGGTTCTTCTTCATTGGGTATACCTTTATTAGACACAAATTTAATGATGAGAGTAGTTGAAATTTTAATTGGCATTGACTTCTTTTAAAGCTTAAGAATATTAGAGATAATATAATAATCCTAATATATGTATATATTTACATTCACTTACATTAATGAAAATTTTGAAAGGGCAATACCATGTTAATAACAACTCATAGAGTTATCAAGGTCAGAAGTCAAACCATTCATTGTGAGACTAAATAATCAAATACTCAAATGCATAAATCAAATATAAGTAAAAAAAACTTCACTTCTGTATCCATTTCAAAAAGTTCCAATCTCCACTTCTAACTACATCTCAATCCTTGTAATAGTTAAGTAGTGACCTTTCTTTTTCTTTTGTTGTTTTTTAAGGAACAAAAGATTTTTTTTACAAACAAAAGAACACAGGCTCATAACTGGTTTAAGTGGTCCAAGGAATAGAACAACTTTGGATTACAATGAGCATGCAATGAAGTTTTGATCTTACAGGCACTGTTCCATACATAATTAGTTGTCTACTGAACTGAATTGGGCTTCAACAAAGCAAATGCTTGTGATTTTAACTGACACTGCAGAACGACGCGTGTGACGAACAAAAAAAGGAAAAGGGCAATCAGTACCTACATCAATCTTCTTCATTTCCTCCAATCTATACAATCAATACAAAAACCAGCAACTAGACCCTGAAACCCCATACTGTGTCAAACCTCACTAAGATGAACAACCAAACTTGAAAGAGAAAACAGTAATACACTCAAACCAAAGGAAGAGCTTAAAAGGCAGGAGATTGGCACATGGAGAAGCACAACAAAGTTATTCACTTCTTACCAGATCACATAATGCTAAGCCCATCGAAATCTGCACCCCCATCCATCATACGATAAAAGCTCCAATGAAGTGTTCATATTCATTGAGCATCGGTTGTATCGAGTGAGCAGCCTCTCGCAATAAGTAGGGTCAACTTTATGCGTACAAATCAGTTGCTTCTTTTCCCATAGAAAGTGAACCGTCTTTCATGAGATTCATGCTTAAGCTTTTAAATCTTTCTCTTGAATACTGGCGAGACGCTTTCCTCCAATCGGTGCCAGCTTTCATCATAGCAACAAACTCCTCATAACTGATACGGCCATCCTAAAGCATGATAGCGCCAATGTGTGGTCAATGCTCGAGTCAAAACATATTAGGATGAACAATACTTTAGAAAAAAATGAAAAAAAAGAACGCCGAGAGAAGAACCTGTACCTGGTCTGTGTCAACTTCTCGTAGAATATCATGCAGCACATTAATGTCCGTTTGGCCAGACTCATCTGCCAAGGCCTCACTTAGCTCGTCAAGTTCAATAAAATTGCTGCCATCTTTATCAAAGAACATGAATGCTCTGCGGAGATGTTCATCATTAGATAACCTTTGTAAATGAATAATGACAGCCACAAACTCCCCATAGTCCAACGCACCATTTCCATCAACGTCAGCCTGCATCCATGTTTTGCAGGTTGAACTAACATTCAGAAACATACGACAAAGGAAGATATCCACTGCAAAATTCTAAAACTAAAATCCGGTGTAATAATGCCAGAAATTTGATGATATCACAAGAATGAGATGATACTTAATAATCATCCTACATCATAAATTTCTCCATGTGTTAGCTGTCAATCTTTTGAATCCAACTCTTATTACTGAAATTTAGCATCAAGGCAAGGTATGGTGCCACATGTCTTGGTTGGGAAAGCAAAGAATCTTTTGTCAAGAATCATAATTTGTAAGACTGCTTTCTTTAAGTTCAATGCTGAGTATTTGCAACACTGAATGCACTGGTTTCTTTCTCAAGTTGGACCTAAAGAAAGAATTTAATAATCCTACGCATGCCGAGGCTCTTATAGAAATGAACAGACATGAATCTCGATCATTCTATCTATTGCAAAAACAACAGCCTTGGTCAATGTGCCCAAGGAATAATAGAGAATGATTTGTGGCAGAGGATCCATTGTCCCCCTTGTTCATTTTGGTCTGGTTGTGTTAAACAGAATGCTCAATATAGCAAAACCAATGGATTTCTTAATGGGATAGGACTAAGAAATGTAGCAAGATCATATTTTATCCTGCCATATACTGATCATACCATGGTGTTTTGTGCAAAATGCTTGGTTTCCATGGCCACTCTTGTTGCGACCCAATATAGTGGGAGAATTGAACTTCTAAGTTATCAGAGACCACATGGGGCTAAAATCCTTTCGCTCAAAATTTATGATAACAACCCCATCTATCACCATATACCACCATAATCAATCTCTCATTTTCAATCAAGAAATAATTGTGATGTCATAATCTCCCTCACACAATGCTTGATATTCTCATTAAGGCCCAAGGTCCAACACAAAATATAGAATCATGCCTTAGTTGGGAGCATATGAAGTTCAATCCAGTGGTGATTACACAAAATATACCTTCTGCCTCATTCGCGGATAGTTGATTCCTACTTAGACCCCTCATAGTGCCTAATACTATATCTGCTCTGTTAAAAATGGTCATGACTCAATCCAACAGGAGAATTGAATCATATAGTTGGTTTTTACTCAAGTAATTAGTTTATATACATATTAAATAAATGAAACCTTTTCAAAAAAGTATAAGATTTTTGGATAAAAAGACATATCTACAATAATTATTCACATTTTTAAATATGAATTCGACAATCAGTTAAGTTATATGCTTTCTTGTTAGAGACAGAGGTTTGATGACTGAAGACCTTGGTCATTAATTGTGAGAAAATGATTTTTCTTACTGAAATAAATAGTAATATGGTATGAGATATGTTAGTTGAATATAACATATTTCTAACTGAAAAAATATATAAACTTATAAAGCAGCACTTACAATTACATGGGTGCTGATATTCTACTATAATTGATGCCTAGTAAGATCAGATTTAGCTACAGCGAGCTGAAGGTAGGTCAAAAAGTCAGTCTAAAGCTTGTTTCCTTCATATCAAATTGAGATATGCAGAGCTCGATGAGTACATCTGCTTCATATTCAAATTAGAACATTCCAGTGTCTAACCTCTCACCATTAGCTCTCATGAAACTCATCAGATTCACTGACCCTATGCTCAACAGAGTGGAAGAGCATTTGGCAACCATCAATACCGAAATCAAACCCTCTAGTTATGAAATTTCAAACCTGTGGAACTTAAATCATACATCCAAGATAGAACTTGAATGAGCTATCTTGGTATCTACAAAATCAATAGCCACAGGACAGATAAAGAAGAGGCTTCAACACTTAAACTGAAATTCAGGAAGCCAAATATTGAAGGTAAGATCTTTTAGGAGATAAGAAAAAGGCAATGTCCATGAAGAGTATGTGTGTGTGTATATATGTATAGTATATATGTATACATATGTATACATATACTGATATACATACATATGTATACATATACATACATATTAACATGGAGGTCCTTAGAATAAGATTATGAAGGATGGTTCAAGTTGTTAGCCACTGAAGCAAGAGAAATATTGACTCGTTAGACACAGAAGTGGTAGATTTCCTGTCTACTTTGATCTACCTCGAACTTTAACAACTCAGGATTCCATGCATCTTAGATGCAAGGTTCGCCATACCGATGCGTACCGCCCGGTACGGGCGGTACGTACCGGTCCGAGAGGCGACCGGTACGCGGACCGCCCTATACCGGGCGGTACACCGAATTCAGTATATATCGGGCGGTAACGGTCGAAATTTCGACCGTTACCGCCCGGTACCATTCGGTAACGGTCGATTTCGACCGTTACCGCCCGATACCACTCGGTAACGGTCGAAATCGACCGGTACCACTCGGTAACGGTCGAAATCGACCGTTACCACACTGTAGCAGTGCTACAGTGCTCCAACGGTCACACTCGTCCGCCCAACGTGCAAAGGCAAAGGGGAAGGCAATAGCATCAGTTGCATCGTTGGAAAGAATCGAGTCGGGTGACGAGACACCTTCACAATCACATTCTCTTTCTCGTTCGGTCCAGAGACATGACAGCAACACGGACAGCAGTGCCTCAACAGATGATGGCGGTGATACCGGGCAGTCGTTGGTCTCGTCTGCACAACTTGAGGGTGGTGAATGGACTGAGGAGCAATATTTTACACATGCCACTCAAGATTCAGATCATGGAACTCGACAAGGTACTGGTCAAGTTTATGCGCGGAAGGGAAAGGAGAAGGGGAAGGGGAAGGCAGTGGATGAATATGAACAAATGCGACAAAGCATACATGATATAGACACAGAAAGAGACTCATCGTATTCACAGCCATCGTATTATGAAGAATCATATGGGCAACAACAGTATGGTAATAGTTGGTCATCCTTCTCTGAGCAACAGCATGATACAGAACAACACCAATATATGCCTCAAGAGCTGCCTCGGACAAATATGATTTATGACGATCAATCTACGATCAGTACCACATTGATGCATCAATGGCATACGGTGTATCAATACACTATGTCATGGGATCAATTTCATGATTGGGTCCAACAAACGTATCATATTGATATGTATCGGATCGAGGACCCCGATCCACCACCCGTGGAGGCTCGTCGTTCGTTTTGGTGGTAGAATTAACAATCAGGTATATCTAGATATATGATTATTTAATTCATTTGAATTTTAGAGTTTATATTGTAACAAAATAGTCTAACAATTCAACTGATTTTTCTATAGATATTTCAATCTATAACGAGCTGAAATACGAACCTCGAACAAGACTACCTCAAAGCCCGAAAAAGATATGTGATGCTATTTTTATCTAATTTACATTGATTTTGCTAAACTTATACTATTACTATATTTATTTGTAACTTGAAAACTCTATCCTAACTTTTTTTTTAATTTTCAGGTATTTTCGGAGGGATAAATCGGTAAAATCAAGTGTACCGAGCGGTACACCTCGGTATACCGCTCGGTACGCCGTACCGTACCGTACCGAGCCGGCGTCGAAACGCCGGTACGGTACGGTTCGGCGAACCTTGCTTAGATGAAACCCTTACCACTTATCCATAAGTAATTCCAGAACAAAATGAATAATTAATGAATTGACTAAGTAATTCTTCTCCAAGTGGGAGCCAAGTTTGAGTGTTAATAATTACCAGCAAACTAGATTATACAAGTTTCCAATTGTGATATCTGATTTTTAATCCAGCTGAAAAATTCAGTAGCATCCTTTGCATTTCACAATATGGCATACACCATCACTTTATATGTAAACACCGATCTTTCTCTATGTTTCACAATAAATTAGTGCAATAGTCTCTGTCATAAGATTTAGAACATTCTTGTCTAGTTAAGCCAAAATCCCTTAGATTATTGTGTATGACTATAACCAGTATGAAAGTTCAGGTGAACAAAAAATGACTTTCACCAAACCTTGTCTGCTT
Organism: Musa acuminata AAA Group; assembly: GCF_036884655.1. Classification (NCBI taxonomy): domain Eukaryota; kingdom Viridiplantae; phylum Streptophyta; class Magnoliopsida; order Zingiberales; family Musaceae; genus Musa; species Musa acuminata. Next base: position 31,968,739 of record NC_088350.1, on the reverse strand, counting down.
GTCATATTCTGATAAAGGACAACTTGTAAGTAAATTTGTTGTGGTTATGTCAGAAAGAAAGAACAAATAAAGAAACATGAAGTTACAAAACTACCAAAGGCATGAGAATTAAAATTTAGATCATCTTTGTATTGAGCATCTAGAATTAAAATTTAGATGCCACAAATTAGCAGCCTGAGAATTGAGAATGAGTAAAAACTTACTGCTTCCATCAATAGTTTCATCTCTGATTCAGCCAGTTGGGAACCAACCTTTTGAAGGCCAGTTTTTAATTCTTCAAATGATACCTTTCCATTGTTATCTGTATCCATTAACTTAAACATGTCTCTTATAACCTCAACCTCTTCAACCGACAAGTGCTCAGCTATTACCTGAAAGTGTTTAATTGATTAGATTTTATCAGATTTTAGTATAATTAATTATAGAAAGAGAAATGAATATTAAATTCTAACCCGCATGGCTTTCTTTTTGAATCTGTTCATGACTGAGAACTGTTTCAGCCTTGCTCTTACAATATCTCCCAATGGAACATTTGAAGCTTTTTTGGCATTTTGTAACCATGGATGTTCTGTCAGATGCATATATCAGGAAAGTATTATCATGTGAACCAAACAGAATCAGCATCAGCAAAAAATGCATAACGGCTTGATAAGTATCACACAATGGAAAACAAAGTACAACTATTTGGTAGCCACTTGTTGCAACCATTTTTTTTCTTTTAACTTCCATAAAAGCATCCTCATAAGAAATTTTGATATTTTTACTGAACTAACAATATTATATGCAACTTGCAAAAAGGATAAAATGCATAAAGGTTGGCATGGAAATGACAAATGAAGCACTATACAGACGAGGTACATGAGGCTTCCTAATCAACAAATTGGCCTATGCATATTGCTAAATTTCCTTTACTCTGTCCCAAGCCCAGGTATAGGAGAGCTGCACTGGTCAGCTTACAGCCAGACGTAAAACTGTGCTAGATCACCAAATAGTTGGGATATTACAGATTGTTGTTGACCTTAGCAGCAAATGGAACTACCATTCATTCATCCACCAAACTGACAACCATAAAGCCAGCCCAAATAGTTGGGATATTACAGGTTGCTGTTGACCATCGCGGCAAATGGGACTACTTTTCATTCATCTACCATCGTATATCTCCATTTATCTCCGATAATTTTCATTCAGGACAAGTACCTTTCAAGTCTAACCTTTATCAGTTATGTTTAGTTTGAGTCATCTTCAACGTAGGGTTAAAGTCAGTTTTAGGACTAGGTTACAGTTTCTAATTTCTGGTAGCCAAGTAGCAATTTTTATTCAGTATTATTGTAATTAAGAAAGTTCAAGTAGGTTTTTGAAAGTCCAGTTGTAGTTGAACCCCAAAGTTCCTATCAAAGAAAACTTAATAAATTTTTTCTCTCAAGGTACTGTTTGGCTGGGCAAACTTTTGATCCTCCCAAGAGGTGCTTAGATAGTCCTATTTGGTACCTGGTCAGCAAACCATCTCCTTTCTGAATTGGGAGATATGCTGAGTCATAAGACGGATATCTGATTCCTGTAATGAGTTCAATTTGGACTCAAAAGTGGTTTCTATTACAAAATAGTAGCTGGATATTACCTTCCGTAAAGAAATCACAGGAGATTATGACAGTAATTGTTTAGATGGTACATGGTGCACTTAGATTGGAAGTTACTTCCTGTGCTGAAGAGAGGCAAGGACCAAATTGCACCACACTTGTATCCTCACCGTCCAAAAGTTAAGAAACACAAGAAACATTAATTCTTTCGATTATGCGGGAAGAAGATAGGTGCTTTCAATCTGAAGTACCTCTGACCTAATGAGGGCTCATGGAAAATTAAGGGACTGGCTAAGAATAATTGTATGGGAAGCTGGAGAAAATATTTCTTTTCCTTATTTCTTTTTGTTCTCTAGAAAATCCTTCTATAAGTAGGATTCTTATGAACTTGTGTATTCCATCAGTGTCACAAGGTTTTGTGTTTTATTTCATGAATTGTTGGTGAATATTTTAGGCAAATTGGCCATGCATATCCACTCTTCTTCATTTATTGATTTCTTTTTCCTCTCTCAACTCTTTTATGCTGCTCTATTATGCCATTATGAATGTCTTCTATGTACTACATGCAAGGCTAAGATTTGCATTGCCATAATGAAGGCCCTTTACACCTGGGGACTCCATCTCTTTGGGAGAAGAGCTCCTCGGTTTAGATCATTTTGTGTTAGATACTTGATGACTAAACAATCACTTTTGAGTTTTGTTGCAAGAAATAAAATATCTATGGTCCTCATATTTCCATCTTCACTAAAAATTGTGGTACATTTGCTGCTGGTGCTACAACATTTCCGTCTTTGCTACAATTGTGTCACGTGTGCTGCTACAATTCTACAGATCTTTTCTTCAAAAATCCGTTCGAGACAGCATTTCTCATTGCAGTTATCACGACACTCCCATGTAGAACAAGCATGGAACATTTCTCTAGAAATTCACAACAAAGTTGTGTCAACTTGAAATGCTTAACATTAGGTTTTGTCATTAAAGTGTGTTCCTGGAACGTGATATAGCTACTACCACTACAACAATAACAAAACCGTAACTCCCAACTATTTGAGGTCGGCACTTGTAGAAAACTGGATCACGAATGCATCATGCCTATAAACACCTCCAAATAGCTAAAACCTCCAAATGATATAGCTAAAACTGGAAACCTCCTATAAACACTTGTAGAAGACTTGAACATGATATAGCTAAAACCTCCAAATAGATCATGAATGCAGTGTCTATAAACACCTCTTACATCACCAGCTTTCACAAAAACTGGATCCATCATGATACAAAGTCCTTATCTTGGAAAAACGCTCATGTATGGATGATATTCAGAATGCAGAAAAAAAAAAAGATACGTCAAAAAATGGAGACATAGATGGGAGCAATCATGGTGACTTTTAACTTACACCATGAATGTCCAGTAGATGGACTTACCCAGCACCTGCTGAGCGGTTAACCGCCGTTTTGGATCTGGATCCAGCATCTGCTTTACAAGACTCTTTGCGCTTTCTGAGACCTGAGGCCATGGTTCCCTCTGGAAATCAATCGCTCCTCGGAGAATCGCTCGTGCAACACCTTGCTCGGTCTCTATAATTCAAGATGATACAACCCAGAAAACACAATACACAGCCAAAGAAGTAAAAGAAGAACACACAATTATCAACAATGTCCTAGTTACCAGCCCAGAATGGCGGAACTCCACAAAGCAGGATATACAAGATAACCCCAGCACTCCAAATATCAATCTCCGGTCCATAATTCCTCCTCAGCACCTCCGGCGCCATGTAGTAGGGGCTTCCTACAATCTCCGAAAACCTCTCCCCTGCTCGGAATGCATCAGACATCAGCGTTAATTGCAAAGGGAATACCGATTGAAGAACGCCTAAGAAGAAGAAGAACATGAGCACCCAACCTGGACGGAAGAAGACCGAGAGCCCGAAATCGATTGCCTTCAGGGGCGAGTTCTCCTTCTTGTTAGCGTATAGGAAGTTCTCGGGCTTCAGATCCCGGTGCATCACGCCATTAGCATGACACATTCTGACGACCTCCGCCACGGTCCGCGCCACTGCGGCCGCCGCCCGCTCGCTGTAATGCCCCTTCGCCACGATCCGGTCGAACAGCTCCCCACCCTCGCACAGCTCCATCACCAGGTGCACGGCGTCCGCGTCCTCGTACGCGGCGCGGAGCCTCACGATGTTGGGGTGGTCCGGCAGAGTGGACATGATGGCCACCTCCCGCCGCACGTCCTCGACGTCGACGGCGGTCCGCAGCTTGCGCTTCGAGATGGACTTGCAGGCCAGCGCCTCCCTCGTCTCCTTGTCGGTGCATAGGTAGGTGATGCCGAACTCGCCGCGGCCGAGCTCGCTGCCGAGCACGTACTTGTCGCCGATGCGGCTGCGGTGGCGGCCAAGCGGCACGACGTCCTTGAGGACATGGAGGGAGGGGGAGCCAATGGTGTCTTCAGCGTAGGGGTTCGGCCGGGGCCGGTGTGGCTTGTGCTGCCGCGTCTTCGGTTGCTGCTGCTGCTGCTGCTGGGGACGGGGCGAGGGCTTCTTCTGCTTCCTGTCCAAGTCTTTGGGTTCGCCGGCGAGGCATACGCAGGTGTTGCCCATGGCGGGGTCTTGGCGATGCCCACCTTGGCTACTGGTCTACGGGCTTTCTTCTTCTATCGTGGTGATTTGGTCGTATGCTCCGGCATTTCTTTCTTCGAACCGAGTGAACAAAAAGGAGTTGGAAGAAGTAAAACGAGTGGGGAATTGCGATAGGCTCAAGTATTAACACCGGTTGGCCAATTTGGAAATTTCATCCAACTCTCCCTAAATATTGAAGTTTACTATTCACTCACCCATAGCTTCCTTTACCTTTGACCAATCCTTTTTTACAAATAACAAAATATTATTTTACTATTTATATGAAAAATCTCTTATTTCATTCTTGTCGGCACCAAATAAAATTATAAATATTTTTAAAAATTACATATGGTAATATCCTAAATATTTGATATATTATAATATATCATTACTATATATATATATATATATATATTTGCTTGATAAATTTGGAAGTAACTTATTTTTCATATAATCACTATTAACCTATATAATTTTGTCATTCTTAAGCAAGAGGTTTTGAAGAATATCAATATTAATTTAAAATCTAAAAATAATAAATTTTAATAATTTCTTATCTCGGATAGATCCCAATAGTTGTATCCTTTCCGATATCAACGGATATATCATTATTTATATTTATCATTCCGATCAATCAAGCTAGTCTCGTAAAAAAATTATCCGCATTCGAATTGATGGTTGAACACATTTATCAAATTAATATAAGATTTACACATCAATTCAAATATTAAGATGTATAACACATCTAATATATTTTTGATTTTGTTAAGCAAGGGAGTTTTTGGAGCATATAAATCAACTACGAGGGTACATGTGTAAATTCATAAGATTTTGGGGGAAGGGGGGTAAATGTGTCAAACAAAAACTCGAGGATAAATTACAAGAATCGGAAACTTGGGAGGGTTTATCTACAAATTTGCCATATATATATATATATATATATTATGGTGATAGTTGAAACGGTTGGGCAATTAAGTCTTTTTGAGTGGTGAGCCGAAAGAGAGCTTTTGAAGGAAAAGAAGAAGGCTTAGGAGAGGAGTTGGTGAGAAAACAACAGCAATAATAATAATTAGGTCCGACGGGTTCCCTTTTTTTGGCATTGCCGTCGAGAAGTAGGGGTGGTGATAAAGAAAGGGTGGGGGTGGAGTGAGTCGAATGGGAGAGGAGGAGGAGAAGGTGGGGATGATGATGATGATGGGGTGAGGAGGTGCGTATGATTCCACGGTGAGACTGTAGCATCACGCCATGCTGGTCCTGCATGCAGCTCAATCATTCCTTGTGGTCATCCCACCTTTTGTGTCGAGTTACTAAAAGGCACGGTGGTTGCTGTGGTAGATATGCCGACTGGGTCCCATTACTTCGTAGCTCAATTTAGTTAATGTTGTTCCTCAAAGGAGGATAGCTATTATCGAGGAGTGTCATTCTGATATATGCTAAGAAATAATAGTTGATGTTGTTCCTTGAAGGATTACGCTCCATCGATCGAGATGAATGCGAACGATCGATTTAGAGACTAAAGAGTGTAGTTTTTATGTGACAGTGATTAAGGAACATCATGATTTTATGGTTTGGAAGTCGTGATGAGATGATTTAGTGTATTAATTGATATGATATATTCTTGTATCAACCTTGTGGACGTAATCAGCAAACATGTTAGTGCGAACGTGGAGCCTCGGGACTGAGATGGAATATCGCATCGGATATACCACCTTGGACTTGGGACAATGATCACCCCTTCCCGTGTCATCTGAAGCTGCATTAGACAACGTTGTACGGTTGAAGATCACTTCGAAAAGTTCGGAACAATGCCATGCGACACCGTTCTATGTGAGTTAATTGGCGATTGCCCAAAGATACAAGTCGGTCGCTCGAGGAGCCGACTGCCATCGTCAGATCACATACGATCGACCCTCGAGCGCAAGCATAAAAGCCCCATGACCGACATCAAGAAAAGGGGGGACTATCCTTATGCAAAAATACTATTTGATACTGACTTAACCTTCGGAGGAGCCAAGTCAAGAAACCCCTCCCCTCGCGACCTAGGCCTGTGTGCAAGGGCCTAATGATGACGAAGCAGATCGTGTGTCGACCGAAGAATCATCTGCGGAGCCATCAACCCAACCCGATAAAGACCACGTCACATGAACGTTCCTGAATATTGATAATTAGACCAAATCGTGTTGATACCTCGACCACCACTAAAGAAGTTTGTTAACATTAATTATCGTATATATTAACGGTGAGACATATGAGATATTATAGATTTAATTAAAATTACTGGTGCAATATCTACTCGCAAAGGGTTAAACCTTGAATAGATCTTAAATTTTTTATAGAAAAAAATTAATTAGTTTCAAATATGAGTGACGAACATCACGTTAAAAAATACAACACTCGAGTAATTTAACAAACAATTGAAATATAGAAAGAAAACAAACGATCACTCGATTTAGATAAGTCTATACATACTTTGCACACAAGATTTTGAATTCAAATACTATCCTGAAAGCTCTATCAATATTGATATTGACATGAATGGTAATATATCATCGGTTGGAACCAACAACAAAATTGTCATATTAAGTTATACATATTGATAGATGTATTCGGATAGAGCAACGACTATAATTAGAATGAAAAATGGGTATAAATTATTATTTCGATGGAATTTAAGGAGTTGCCTCGTTGTTTTCAGCTCTAATGAATAGACGAAGGAAGGAAAAGTCTTCCACAAGGCATCAAAAGGAACGGGTATTTATTAACCTTGAAGTCAATGGCAGGACATTAGAACGTATATATTAACTTTGAAGTCAACGGCATGACATTAGAAGACTTCGAACCACCTACCAAGTCGTGGCATACAAACCCAATTTGACACACTCAAATTAATGCTCCCAACTAAAAATAAGATAGTTTCTTATCCAAGCTAATGCACTGCTTTGTCATATGGATGGGCACTTGTAAACCAATGAAGAATCACGTAGAAATGTGTTGAGTCATATGAGGGGTTTCTCTTCGTCCAAGCAAGAAGGAACCGAGGGTCCACTTGGAGTGGCCTATCAGAGGCGGAATGGGACCTAAGGGGATGAGCATGAGGATGAGGATGAAGATGATTTTACTTGAGGAGATAAACTTCTTGGAGACTCTTCACCTAACCATGCCTTTGATCCTTTCCAAGGAACGGAAGCAAACTTCATAAATCCTTTTTCTTTTTTACTGTTTTACCGATTTGATGTTGATTTAGTGTTAAAAATTTCTCATATACTTTCAAAGGATTAATCGAGATAATATAGATGTTTGAAAGGTAAGATAGTTATTGCTAGTTTTACTAAAATTATAATTTTTTATAATCTAATTAGGAAAGGAATAATAAAAAAAATTGTGTAGTCATCTTGAATATTTAGAATATTATAGTTTGCTTTTATTATTATTATTATCGTAAGAAAAAGTTACAAAAATATGAATAAATTGTTTGTAAGCTTAAGAAAATATTATTCATAGAAACTTTATAGAAGTAAATTTAAGGCTAGTTTGAATAATGAGATTTTTATTTTTTTTTCTCTTAGACAATCTCATACAAATATTTTTTTTTAATTCAAATACCAAATTATACAATCAATCTACAATGCAATTTTCAGGAGTTACAGCTCACTTGGTATTAATAATATTCATCTAAAGTAAGAAGAGGGAATCATGTTTGGGAGTTAACAACATGATTCATGTTTCATGATTCATCCAAGTTTCAAATCATGATATCTTGAAAAGCATATTCACCATAAGTAAGTCATTTCATTGAGATCAAATGTCAAAAGTGCATAGTTAGAGATATAATCTTGTGACTATTTTTCCTCTCCCTTGGACTTTCTTGAGTCCACATCATTTCAAGTTGATCTTAAGGCCTTCTTGTTTTCTTTTATGAAATCAGTAGTTCTTCTTCTTGAGCATTGGACATTGTTTCTTATATTTGTAGCATACTGTTTGTTCCTTCTGTGGGTCTCCCATTTAGTTTGCTTTTCTCCATGTTTTTCCTTCTTGGGTGTATCCTTTTCCCCTTATCCTCTTCACTTCCACATCAATCATGTTGTTAACTTGATCACAAACCAGTAAGGACTTGGGGGCTGTCACATTTGTCTTCTTATGGTTATCTTCTTCATGCTACTCAAGTGGTCATCACTTCATAGATCAAGATGACCCAATGAAGACCTCTAATGGCATCTTGAAGACATTTTTGTCCTCTTAGATTGTCATTATTTTTAACATTCAAACTTTGCAAGGACCAAGAATTTTCATCAGCAGTTGAAGTCTAGTGTAGCTTTTATTAAGTCCTTTTCAAAAGATTAACAATATTAGTGAATTAAATATCTAGTAGTCAAAGTCACATTTGATTAAAATTTCTAACAAAAAATATATTGGGAATTTTTTTTTTTTTTGAAGAGTTCTTTCTGAAGATTGTGAATCATTGTTCTAATTATCTTATCTATCTAATTCTCACCATCAAAAGTTCACTCACAGGCTATTACATAATTCATAACATTAGACAGTTCCATTAACTATCAATATATAAATGAAGGTTTGATCATCTTCTATGACATATATATGCATATTGGGATAGGTAAAATACACAAGGAAGTTACCAAACAATCCCTAATGAGTAGCATGTTGGCATTATTGGCAACCCCAATCTTCCTCTTCAGCCTTTGTCATGGCTTTATCTTGGTCACAGTTGTTTAATTGATATGATAAACTCATTCCTCCTTGCATCATTATGCCCCACTCTGTCATTTACTTTTTCCACTAGAGTGGATAGGGCAATCCAAATGGTGCAATCTCATTGAACAAAAACAAAAAACTACAATCAAAATGGGATCCCCAGACATTGTCTGACAATTAAAAGCTAGTGGTCAGATGTTCTGAGATTATGATAAAGCAGACATATTTTAATGTTCACAGATGTTTGTTGGTTTGCTTTCTCAAAGGCAGTAGGTACAGCACAGTGCACATGCTGCCCAAACTCTAATGGGAGTGAAAGAAAATTGTGCAACATAATGAACACACCTTCTTCTGCATTGATGGTTTGGAAGAGCCAATCCATTTGCTGACTTGTTGATTGATTGAATGCAGAAGCAACCAAAGCAGCCTACCAAAGCTTATCTGAAGCTGGCAAAGGTTTTACCAAAGCAGCTTTACTGTCCATTTCCTACCTGCATCATTATGAGATCATCCTTAAGATTCTATAAAATCCATTTATGAGTTAGACAATGATCTTGGCAGATGCTTGTAGAGATACAAGTCAAATGGGTTTCAGAGGTCTCAGCTTTGGAAGCCATGCCTCTTCAATGAAGCAATGTTAGGGAACCACCCCCATTCCATATTTGCTGTAGCCACTCACTGAAAGCTAGTTGCTTTCATGATTCAAACTCTCTCCACATGCCAAACTTGGCCACAATTTCAACTATATTTGGAGGTCCATAGGGTACAGTAAGAATCTACCAAAGAGAGTCAAATGGACAATGAGCAATGTGAGAAATGTAAGAACATGGAAGGACAACTGGCTCTCTGATCAACATTGGCTACAAGCTTTGGGGGCAGTAGTAGAATAAGGAACCAATTTATTGTTTACCTTATGAAATCAGTCAGATGTTGACATGGCATTGCAAAGTGCTAATATATATTTTTTGGGGTCTTAGTGCATAGCATCTAGCAATGGACAATCTAATTCAGATGGAGGAGTTTCTTGTCACAAAGGAGAGCAAAACTTTGAGATATATTTGGCTTCCCTGCATGCCTCATAAAGTTCCAACTTTTTGCCTGAGGGCTATTCAGGCTGCCCTTCTTGTACATTCTAGCTTTGTCTAGAGAGGAATTGTCATAGATGGACAATAAGACAACTCAATTCTATGTTGTGTGGCAGTGAAACATTAAGTGTTCTTTAGATCTTTAGACCAATCTCTACCAGATTCAGTGTGGTATACACCATACATGTTCAGATGTGATGAGAATAACAAAGCAAATGGTTTTTTGCAAAAGGAAAAAGGCTAAAAGTAGAGACAGGAGTTAAATAGATTTAGTGAGTTTGGTCATCAAATTTGGTAAACAAGAATATTTTTATCCAGTATAGTGGAAGATTTTATGCTCCATCTATATGCTTTGGTGGTGAACATGGCTGTTTAGATAGTAGTTGGCTATTGAAGGAGAGAAAAACAAATCATTATTTCTTTATCTTCTCAACTTGCATTCTGCATCTCTCCAGAATTCCAGCCTTATGATACTTTTGCAGAGAACAACCTATTATTTCCAACATACAACCACTTGAAGTAAAATAGAAGGCATATAATCCAAGTGTACTGACTTCACTTTCAGACAACAATACAAACTGAAGGGAATAAAGACTATACAACTTCATCCACATGAAACATCATCAAGCATGGCATGCCCCACTGACACACATCCAAACAAATCTTGAAGAAGTAAACCAGGTATTTTATATTGGACAAGGAGGGCTCAATTGGACATTTCTGAGAACCTGTCATCATTGAACAGCATAGGAGAGACAACATGAATCAATATCTTAGATTTTAACTTGACATCTTAAGGAATGTAGCCCAATATTTCATCTATATGTATCCATCCACAGTGGAAAGATCCTTGGATTGCCCTTCATCCAAACACCATAGCCCATGGCTACAACCACAGCTTTTCTGATCTGATTGCAAAGAACACAAATGCACAATACTAATGTAACTTGTTGGATCTACCTAACAAACCCAAAGAAATTACTTCTCACCCAAAGCATTTTGTTTTAAAGAATAAATGATGAAGATGACATTTGATCCTATCAACAATAAAAATATGTGAGATTTTAATTTTTTAATCTTTAGTAAGTGGACCTGATAGATCTTTGAATGAAGAGAGGATCAACACTAATTTTTTTACAAATCAACATGATAAATGATATATCATACTTTGACTAATCTAACTATAATCGTGTTTACGCATACATATATACATTTGTCGATGTTTTTACAAAATATTATTTATTTAATTATTCTATATTTATGTGAATTCAAGCTATGATAGATTTAGGACAGCATTTACTCCTTTTGGATTCTTTTTTCTCAAAATATTTTTTATTTTCAAAATAATTTTATGTTTTCTTTTCAAAATCTGGCTTAGTAAAAAAAAAAAGTATTACCTCACACAGTACAAAGGAGATTTTGGTTTTATTGCTAATAATCAATTAAGCAGTATTTGGATTAATTATCCATAAATATCATCAAATCCCTCTTGCTTAGGCCATATAATAAATACATTACGATGGTATTATTATTATTATTATTATTTTATTTTCACGATGATATTATTGAGCTCTTATACATTTCAATCATATGATAAATTTTATTTTTATTGAATAGTATGATTTGATCATTAATGAGATGTCTTAATAGTAAAAAAAAAATAGAAATAATTAAACATAGTTAGAAAAAAAATCAAAATAAAAAAGAAATGTACTTTAAAAACCTTTGAATTTGTTTTTGCTATTGTTGTCGATAATTAGGCTTTAGCAACCTTACAAAAGCCATCCTTCGACGACCTCCCGAGAGAAGGGGAAGAAAGGGGGAGAATAGGAATGGGTGGTTTCTTCTCCAGCCAAGCCGCCTACGCCGCTGAGGACGGCGTCTCCGCCGTCATCGCCATCCACTCCGCCGGTGAATGGACCCAGAACTGGGAGTCCCACTCCCAAACCAACAAGCTGGTATCTCCGTGATCCGCAAACCCTAATCGGATTGGATTGGTTCGTTTTACCTCTCGATCTCCCCTTTGATTGTTTTCCCTTTTGGATTTGTTGGAAGATGGTGATCGACTTCTCGGCGTCGTGGTGCGGGCCGTGCCGCTTCGTGGAGCCGGTGTTCAAGGCGATGGCCGCCCAGTACTCCGACGCGGTGTTCGTCAAGATCGACGTCGATGAGATCCCGGTGATGCTTCTTCCTCCTGTTTCTTTCATCTCGATTATTGGGGTGATGCTGTTCTAGGTTTGGGGATTTTGTTTGTCGTGACGCGAAATCTAACAACAACATTTAAAGTATAGGAGGTGTCGAAGCAGTGGAAGGTGCAGGCTATGCCGACGTTCGTGCTGGTGAAGGGCGGGCAGGAGGTGGGCAGAATCGTCGGCGCAAAGAAGGACGAACTCGAGAAGCGGATCCAGGAGCAGATCAGCACCTAAGGAAGCTTCTCTGGTAATCATGTGTATCTGTCTGTATTACCGCCACCATCATTTGCTTTCCTGTTTTCCAAGTCCTTGTGGTTGCTTGTTTGATATTGCGATCTCATGTTGAGATGAAATGGACACAAGTGCTAAAGGCCTTTCCAATTTGCTATTATTATTGTTGAGTAAAATATATCATCATTGTTGTGTGGAATATGGTATGATACATACTCTTATGTTTTGCATAGTGGCATTAGGAGTTGGCTTCATTTCTTTGATGATTAGATGGATGCAGAACTTGGTTTTTGTTTAGATGTGGAAAATGGTGTAGTAGTAAATGCCAGTTTATTGTTCTACTGGTCGAAATCATTTGCGTGAAATGTTTCCTTCATTGGTGGATGTAAATTTATGTTTTGCTATGGTGTTATAAATTGAGTTTATTCAATTTATAATAATAGACTTGAGGCTTCTGTTGTTGGGCAGTAGACCCATTTTATGAATATTGAATTCTGAATCAAATTATTGGATACTAAGCTTTTTCTGATGGATGTAGACTTAGGTTGCAGTTTAAATAGCCAAGTTTGTTTGAATTCCAATTGATTTGATTTGGGTAGAAACAATAGCAGGTTGGGTATTGTGAGTCTTACCACGATACGAATTCAATTTATAATAGACTTGAGGCTTCTGTTGTTGGGCCGTAGACCCATTTTATGAATATTGAATTCTGAATCAAATTATTGGATACTAAGCTTTTTCTGATGGATGTAGACTTAGTTTGCAGTTTAAATAGCCAAGTTTGTTTGAATTCCAATTGATTTGATTTGGGTAGAAACAATAGCAGGTTGGGTATTGTGAGTCTTACCACGATACGAATTCAATTTATAATAGACTTGAGGCTTCTGTTGTTGGGCAGTAGACCCATTTTATGAATATTGAATTCTGAATCAAATTATTGGATACTAAGCTTTTTCTGATGGATGTAGACTTAGGTTGCAGTTTAAATAGCCAAGTTTGTTTGAATTCCAATTGATTTGATTTGGGTAGAAACAATAGCAGGTTGGGTATTGTGAGTCTTACCACGATACGAATTCTCAAAATTGGATACTTGTTCTCTTACCCAAATCCTCCTCTCAAACCCGATTAAAAGGTGTCCGAACCTAGTTTAATTGGATCTCATAGATCAGTACTAAAAGTAATTCGATCTGCCACCATCTTACCTTGCATTAGAAATGAGAACAAGCAGGATGCCAAATTCGAATCCAAACCTGACCAACAATTGAAGTACACAAACCCAATTCCAGTGTTTGCTTGCTGATCCTAACCGATCGAATCCAAATACAGAATAGTTGCGTCGATAAACCTGATCAATCTGTCATCCCCAGATAGGGTTTTAGTTGTTGGGCAATAGACCCATGTTATGAATTTGGAATCCTGTATCTCAGTTATTTGATGTTGAATTGTTTCCTTCTTTAGTGGATATAAACTTCTTCTAAGGTGTCATTAATCGGCAAGTTTGTTTATCTGTCAATGGACTTAGGGATTCTGACAGTTGGGCATAAGACTCAAGTTATGAATTAGATATCTGTGTCATATCATTTCATGTTAATTCCTTATTCGGTGGATGTAAACTTGCATTCTGTTCAGGCAGTATAAACTGCAAATCTGTTTATACTCCAATGGATTCGGGGTTTCCTGGTGTTGGGCAATAGTTCCCATGCTATGAAGTTAGAATTCTGGATGTTGGTTTGTTGTTTAATCCCGTATCAAATCATTGGATATTGAACTTGTTCGTTGATGAATGTATACTTGTGTCAAGGCAATAGCTCCCAAGTCACGGAAAGCATCAAGAAGCCTTGGCGAGCAACATACAACTGATTCAGCAAATGAGAATATGCCTACAGCTCCCAGCTGCCATGGTCGCATATGATACAAAATGGAGTTCCACGTCCAAGTTTTGATGATACACAATATTTGTAGACCTCCACAAGGTCATGGGTAGGAATTATCAGGCCTGGCATGCATGACAATTGAGCACTAAATATATCCTCAGTAAACAAAATATACGCTTTCATAGAGTGGAACAAAAAAGACATTCGATATGATCTGCCATTATTTGTCAGCAACCTCACCTCAATTCCCATATGATCTGCAAACACAAAAGGATCATTTAAAATAGGTTCCAAGTGATGTTGGTGATAGTGCTGGTCATGATGATATTGATGATGACCTAACTATTTCGTTTGGAGAAGGTTGGCCGATATCATGCTGACATGGCACCACAGCGCACTAATCATCCAAGCAGGTGGCAGTAGTCGCACAAGCAAGCAAATCTCGGATTCTGGCTTCCGGCTTCCATATACACATCATATGACCGGTAGCACAGATCCAAATTAAATAGGCCAATAATCTCAAACATACGGCCAGTCATTTGATACATCACAACATAACATTCAGATGGCACCTCACACGGTTAATCCAAGTGCATGATCTATTGTCAAAATAGATCATCGTAAGCGATGATTTCCCGACCATCATGGGAAACCTCTGGTCCGCTTTTGCTCCTCTCTGCAGTCGCACCTGCATCGAGCTTCTCTTTACTTGGACCATGTCGGCTCAGGGGTATTTCTGCACGAAGAAGCCTCGAGGTGGAAGAAATCCCTGCTCCCATCTTTGCTGGTATCTCTGCACGAAGAAGCCTCGAGGTGGAAGAAATCCCTGCTCCCATCTTTGCTGGTATCGGATCACTCGCCCGAACTACCAGTACCTGCATTGTTTCCCAACATGAAGGTACAGAGGAAGCATCAAAATGTATGTGAGACATGCAAGAAATCCAAAAGCAGCCAACCCAACCTATAAAGGCAGCAAAGGTAAATTAAACTCCATTCCAGATTCTGGCGCTAGCAAATACTTGAGGGTTTGGCAAAGTCATTTTCATGAGAGGGAGAACATGGCATAAAAAGCAAAGGAAAAGAAAATATATTATGGTGAATCAGGACTAGAAAGATTTAACAATGTGTCGATTGTGTTAATGCTGCTAGTTTTGCCTCTTGAATGCTTTAGTAGACGAATTGTGACATCTTTTATAGGTGTAATTACATGTTACCCCTATAGTTACATATGATTAGCATTTTGATTCCTATACTTTAAAAAGCAATATTGGGATCCCTACACTTACGAAAATGAAACAGTTAAACCAAATTCTCCTCACATCGTCAATTTCATCATGAATGGAAGGGGTAAAAAAATAATTTCATATAAACTTCCTTGTTTTCTCCTCTCTGCGGATGGCAGCAATGTCAGTGAGGCACGAGGCCGACAACACTAATGGCATGAGAGGTTGACGCTTGGATCTCTTTTGGAACGCCACCCTCACGAGCCTCCAACTACGCTATGGACGACAGACCAATGGCGACGTCGGTGGCACACGAGGCTAACACCCGGATCTCCTATGGAATGCCACCCTCGCGCGCCTTCGGTTGCGTTGCAAATGACAGACCAACGACGATGTCGAGTAAAAAACATCACGCCACCAATCCTCTCGTTCCTTGCGAAAGAAGAGTAAGATGGATGAGCAAGGGCGACCTAATGTCCATGTTCTCCAAGCAGTTCATGGGGGCGGCACCGAGGTCGTGGACGCGGGAGGAGGACAAGCTCTTCGAGCAGGCCCTGGTGGTGTACTCGTAAGGCACCCCGGACCGGTGGTTTGCCATCGCGACGCAATTGGCAAGGTGGAGTTCCGCCGAGGCATGGGAGCGCTACCAAGCCCTGGTGGAGGATTGCAACATGATCGAGCGGGGGATGATTGAGGTGCTAGACTGCTGGGGCGAGGTGGATGGTGGTGGGAGTGATGACGAGTCCGACAGCGACACACGACACCGCTAGCAACCGACCGCATGAGGCAGGGGAGAGGAGCAGAAGCGCGACATCCCCTGGGCCAAGTATGGGAAGGGAGATTAGAGGAACATCTCGCGATGGGTGGTGAAGACGAGAACATTGACGTAGGTTGCCAACCACGCCTAGAAGTTCTTCATCCGCTAGAACTAGAATAATGCTGGCAAGAGTAGAGACACAGAGAAAGAGCATCCATGATATCATATAAAATTAAGATTGACTTGTTTTGTGGAAATAAATATATGGTGGATTGGCGTCACCTAAGTGTTAATCGGTGATTAGAAACCCAAAAAACCACAAGAAAGGTGACTGTACGAGTTTGCATCCAAATGCATGCTAACGCCAAAAAGTTTATATGAAATTACTTTTTTACCCCTTCCATTCATGATGAAATTGACGATGTAAAGAGAATTGAGGTTAAATGTTTCACTTCCGTAAGTGTAGGGATCTCAATACTACTTTTTAAAGTATAAAGATCGGGATGCTAATCCTATGTAACTACGGGGGTAATATGTAATTATTCCTCTTTTATATCAAAGATAGATCTATGTCTCCGTATGCATTAACAAAAAAGTTAGAAACAAGTAAATGCCAAGTGGCCAACTCTAGAATGCATATCATTTAACCTAGACATACAGTTTCTACCAATAGGACATGATCATCCAGTCAAGATTTCTCCGATTTGATGAGGAGAAATGCCTCCCTGAACTAACAAATTCATTGCATGAAGAATAGGGATTCATCTAAACATGAAACTAAGGGTTTACAATCATATATATCACAGGGATACTAGAGCTCATAGTTCCCACTCAGTCTACTAACGAAAAGCACATAGGAAATATGCTGAAGATAGCAATTAAAAGGAATAATATACTTTGCCATCACAACCCTGCATTGCTCCCTCTCTCTCTCTATCTAAATACTTTATTATATCAAATGGTATGAGACTTATAATATTCTTGAAAACCTTCCAGTTCTATCATGTAATAATAATTAAAAGAATAATTCAAATGGACCAAAAAGAAATTACAGCCACCAATATCTCAGCTACCAAAAACATTTATGAACCCATCTTCATCGAACAAAATGCAGGAAATATCACAGTTACTAACTTGCTATGAGAGTCATAACAATCCATCTGGTTTTAGCAAACTAATCATAGAGTACCAGAGAAATCAAATTGCTCGCCAAATAAATGGTGTTTAAATAGACTCAAGCGGTAAATGATTTTGTTTTCTACAAAACTTTTGCAGATTATATAGCATCCTAATTAGGTGCCATCAATTAATCCCTCAATTTCAGCCTCTTTTTTTTTCGATAGAGATTGCTTTAGCATAGGGTAATAAGTCAATACCACCTTGAGATTCTGTAAAGCTTGTAGCAGTTGGATGTTAATATATCTCGTACTCTACATGGCATTTTAGCATGAGTGGCACTGCTAGAATAACTAGACAAGGTATCATTTCCTTCGAGGACAAGAAAGCAAAAAAAAAAGAAGATAGTATGGTAGTTAAGTGTACTTTTAGATGTTGAGGGTTCTAATCTTCCTGGAAGTCCAGGTAGGTTTGAAAATGTCTTGGTCATCTCCATAAAAGATTAAATAATGGGCAATGAGACTAGAAGAATGGAAATTTAGATTGCTATTCCTATTCTTCTCTTTTCTCTAATTAATCACTGTTTGTGTATGTTCTCAACTTTTCCCTCTATGCTCTCTCTTTTATCCTCTAGAACAAAGCTTTGCTCTATCACAAATATCAACAGATGGTTATATCATGAACTGGCAGTGGCATGCTGCCACTAAAATCTGCTGTTAGGATTTATTGCTTAAGCTTGCTATTCACAACCCCTTCTTACTATTGACAACCCCTTAAAAAACAATAAAATATTATTTTACTATTTATGATCCCACTATTATCGATCCTATCTTGTTTTCTTCCCTACAACCCCTTATTTCATCCGTTTGCTGTTGATGCCACCTCTGACGCCTCTCTACTCGGTGCCGATGTCATTGATGCCCCCTTGACACTCGACATAGGTATAGTTAGAGGCGATGTCACTCGTTGACCCCTCTAACAACCCGACGCCTCCCCGCTTGCTATTGACGTTATTGACACCCCTTCCATTGTCACCATCTGCAACTCGTTCGCTTTCTCCTCTGTGAACACCACAAACCTCCATCGCACCGACCGCCTGCTCTTCTCCTCTGTCTCCTTCACAACCTCTTTCAAAAAGGCCTCTAGTGTCATGGGGGCATCAAGGTAGTTGAGATCTGATGACCACCCAAATAGCTAGGCCCACCAACAATTGCCGCTTTCGCCAGTGGCCCTTCGACTACATGTGCAGCAAGTGTCAAGGGGTCATCATGCGGGCGTTGATGGCATCAATAGCGAACGGAGAGGCGTCGAAGGGGACGGCGAGTGATGTCCGCAACAATGGCATTGGCGATGACGGCAATAGGGAGCGACGTTTGCAACAAGGATGAAATAAGGGATTATGAGGAAAAAAGAAGAAGATAAAATCAGTAATACTGAAACTGTAAATAATAAAATAATATATATATTTTTCAAGAGACTGTCAATAATAAAAAGGGATAAAATGCTTCATAGTATAAAGGGGACGTGAATAGAATTCTCCGTTATTGCTTGATCATTTTCTACTGTTGGATATCACAGCACTGTAGGTCAAGAATTTTCTGCATATTATATTCATCAATACAGTTGGTAATATGAAATTAAATTCCGGATCAATGTCCCTTCAGTACTACTGCTCTGTTTCTGCCAGTAAACCAGAAAGCACTCACTTAGGCTAAGAGACTTAGTGTCACTTTGCAGCCAAATAAATATACATTGCAGATCGATCCATCCTGCCTTTCATCTCTCTGGTACCATAGCGCTACTAAACGATGTCCTCTAGTTGTATCCTAGAGTCTGCAATCTACCTGTACGCCTAAGCCACACCCTAATATCCAATTAGCTAGATATCCACATCCAGCACAAAATTAGATCTATCCTTCCCTTTGCACTGACAATTCTTTTCATCTTTGACCATGGGAACCAGTGATACGCTTAAGTTTCCGTTAATGAATTCTTTGAAGGATATGATAGTACAAACAGAGTATCAGCAATTTGCAAGGCATCAATCATTAGAAGGAAGAAGGACTATCAGAAATGAGCACCAGCCTTGACTTGAGAATGAGACCTCAGCATCGTTACCGTGGAAGTTGGAAGAGCTAAAGCCACCAAATTTAACAAGCAATCTCTGCAGGGGAAAGTAAAAATGAGTAAAAGGAAGCACCTTTTTGGATCGAACGGTGACACCGAAGGCCGGGTCGAGGGAGGCAGAGATGGCGGCCTCAGCGGCGTGGTCGGAGCGGAAGGTGACGAAGCCGCGGCCGTCGACGTCGATGCGGGTGCGGGAGATGGGGCCGTACATCTCCAGGCGGGACTTCAGTTCCAGCACGGTGCAGTCAGCGGGGAGGCCGGTGACCAGGACGACGGAGGGCGAGGCGGCGGCAGTTGCCTCGGCGGGCTCTCCCTCAGCCGCTTCGGTCGGAGGCGGCCGTCGAAGGCGCTTGGAGAGGGAAGCGGGGAACGCATCAGATTTGGCCCTCTCGCCCTTCCCCCTTCGCTTCATGGCTGCTGCCGTAAGCCTCTCTCTTATCCCTCGCCCTCTCCGTTGCCCCGCCGCCGCCAGAGGAGTAAGAATTTGCGACCGCAAACGAACACCAAGTCGGACAGTGCGTAGTATGCGGTGTTCATTTAAAGGTTCCTCCTTCCATATAATTTACACACAAATATTAAATTTCATTTGAATTATTTTAAATATTAAGAAAAAAGGGTGGTAAGGATTTTTATATTTTTATTAGTAAATTTAGGCCCCTTGGTTTGTATATTTTGTATGGTAAATGAGCTTACAAGAACATGCCAATTAATGTTGGAATGAGTTACTAATAATTTTTTGAATGATATTTTGTGTTGATCCCTTAGTATGAATTTTTTTTAAGTAAAATAAAAAATTGGGTTTTGGTATATTATATTTAGATATTGGAATAATCCTTTAGAGAGACAGTAACTTGCATTTAACTTCTAGGCTGGAATCAAAAAGAAGTTGCAATTAGAAAGGCATTTGAATTTGAAACTGGCATATCTGTTCTTATTCCAGTCTTTCACAAATCTCAAGCATTACATAAAAAAAAAATCAACACATCTTCTCTTTGAAGTCTTCAACTGAGATGGTCAACTTTATCTGCAATGATGGAGCAATTGTTTCTCTCTAAAAGAAGGTGATTTGTAGCAAACACACAACCAAATATTTCATCCATGGAAAATAAGAGAATGACATGGAGATGGGGAGTTCATCACAGGCAAAGACATGTTTCCACCTCCAAGCAGCCAAGTAATGATGGTTCATGCATAGGTAACAATGAACACCAAATAACATTGAAAAGGTGAAAAAATAAATGATGAGTTATGGAGATGAAGAAATAGTAAGGAATGAAATCTGTACATTAAGAAGGACCTGAGAAACAACATCAATGTTGATTGTGACTCTATAACCCTTGATTACAACAATAAAGAATGGTCATAACATGTATGCTTCAGTTTGCTATAAACTAGCAATAATAAAGATATAAATTAGGATCAATAAATTGTTGCTTGATAGCAGCTTGGAGAATACAGAGTCTGAAGATCCACTAACATCCAGCTGACCGGCGGTTAGGTATTCGTTCTTACCAGAAGCTGTACTAACATTGACAGATTGAGAGCCTGCATGAAAACCAATATAGAAACAACATTAGTGTTCCTTCGAGTATGAAGATAAAAGAAAACAGGGAATTGTTGATGATGAGACTTACAGTCATAATTCATCCAACCAATGCGTTGATTAGCTAAATCATAAACAAATATCTTATCCTTGAGAACAAGGTCTGGAAAGGAGAGAATATTTTTTGTTAGCTGTAAATTGTGAGTGTAGTCTATAGCAGTCCAAAAAGGTAGGAATCATATTTAAGCTTGTATGAGAAATCATTTCTATCAAAAACGACATTGTTCAGCAAACAGGTTAAAAGATTATGTAAATCATTTCTATCCTTCGATTCATGGCACTCTCAGCAAACGTTGCCATGGATCAGGAAGTTAATATCACAAATTTGTATTTCTTGGGAGCCTGGTGAACCAACAAAAGATACACAACACAAATATAGCATTCCATAAAGATTCACAGCAGACTACATAAAATGTATGAAACTCTAAGCCAATATTTTGATAATCTGATTTTTCAATTTTCAAAGTTTGATACTATCATGGTTTGTTTTGCGAATTTTAAGGACCTTGACCATGTTTTGTTTTACATTAATTATTAGGTGAATAATTGATTCATAAAAGATATTTTCAGTAATTGACAGCCTGATGGTCTAAAGAAGCTCATACTAAATATTTTTTTATGTGAGGATATAAAGAAACTTCTCCAAGGTTTACATAGGTCTGCTAATAGCAGAGACATCCCCAGATCAAGGAGACTTGTATAGCCCCGTGAAGAGCAAACAACTCAGTCGTTTCACTGCTTCAGCTTTAATTGTTTCTTTCATCACCTTTCTGGATTCTTTGATCAGTGTTTCAAAGTGCATTCCGCAAGATCAACCTCTACCTACATGGCATATCAACCAAATGTGGATGGTTCTGTGCTCAAACCAAAAAATCTTTGCCTTTTAGCCAACCTTGTTCTGTCCTGCCTGCTCATAACCACATAAACTCTGCAAAGTTCTACACCAACTTAATTCAATGAAGCTGGTACTATGTCATTTTTGTAATGCGCAACATGATGCTTAACTATAAATTTTACATATCTATAAAGAGTGAGATGCTAATGTTTGTAATTGTTCTATTGGTCCAAAATGATCTTAACTGATATATCATGTGCCATTATTTCTAATTTTACGTTATAAAAGTGAAAAACACCTGCATTGGACTGAGGACCGAGAAAAACACAGAAAAAAACATCTTGTCAGCAGGTGTTTTTCAATATTTCAATGGCATCGAAAAACACATCTACAATTTTTCAATTTTGTCAGCAACGTATTCTTGATATTGCCACTAGTCAGTAACTATTGGTTAAAAAATGGACCGAGGAATAACCTATCACTTTACCTAGAAACAGTCAAACTAAATAGTGGAGTCCAAAGAATAAAATGTCAGTTCATGAAACCAATAATCCACTAAAATAAAATCTGATGAAAAAGTGAAGTCAAAGTACCCCCTAGTATCGTTATTCCTGAGCCCTTGTTGTTTTGCCAGCCAATACACCATATGATAGAATTATCCTGCACGAGGTCAAACAATATGTTCCCTTTAGATAGAATGCTCTGTAATGCCATTCATGCGGTTGTATCTGTAGCCATATACAATGGGGCCACATCTACTCCTTGACAAGGCCTATACAATAATAACATTGTACGGTATGGCTGCAGATGTGACATACAACCATGCCCAGATGGTTGTATACAGGATACAAAAGGACAGCATGGTAGTCTCGATAGGCTGATTACACAGACATATGCTGCTCCTCCTTGCCTTTTTTTCCTTCTGTTGTTATTGTTATTGTATAACAATATAATATGTGAACAAAATAGTATTACATTAATCAACTAGCATCCTTTTCTCAAAGTCATCAGTTAAGATATCTTCTTAATAACGTCACATACAAGAAAAAACTTTAATAGGCATAACATACTGTTAAAATTGTTATTTAAGTATTATTGTTGACTTTTAATATGGTCCATGACTGTACATAGCAAAATCTTTCCACTAGTAATTAGGCCCTTATTCCAGCAAGCCTTTTATGACGATGGTCAAATACATCAATGAGGTAGCTACTGTATGTCAGCATATGTACAAATGCCTATTGCTGCTCTCATGGAAGTACTTAGCAACATGGAGTAACTTACAATAGACCCCTGCTGTAAAAGATAGTCCTCAGGCTTTATCAACATGGACGCACCACCCATAAACTTCAATGTGACAGAAGGGAATGATTCATCAACACTGTATAGGATAAGAGATGTATTAGATGGTGATCACCTCAAAGGTACCATATTTCAGGAAGTAATTATTCTCAAATGATAGTATAGTAATTGGAAGAACCTGTCAGATGTAACAAAACACACGTTGTCTCTAAGAGCAAAGGAATGTACTGAAGATGGAAGAGATGCAAGTATCTACAAGGGCATAAAAAAAAGTATATAAAACATATTGTTCATAATAAGTCATACTTAAGCTCAAAGAGTGACAATTTAACATACTGCATTAACAAAAGGAATATATGCTTTTTCCGCAAGGTAAGCAAGTGTGGTCCCTGAATCAACAATGGTGCCCTGTGTATTTGATGTTGCAAATAGTGAGGAGTCAATAGCTAGTTCCCGCCCATTGACAGCAAGGCTCTCTAGATTTAAGTTGTAGTGAGGCCTAAAATATAAAGAAAGACAATTACAATCTGCAGAAACTTATAATTAGAACAAGAGTCTCCAAAAGCAAAAGAAAAAAGAGGGGGAAGCATTCAAGAAACAACCAACTTAAAGAATTAATAGACCAATGTGTGAATTCTGAGATCAGATTAATGTGTTTCTCTACGTAAAAAATGCATAAAATCTATCAGGAGTTCTGCAAAATCCCTGAAAGTTTATTTCAAGCTCATTCCAGATTTTCCTCATGCAGATTTAGCTGCAAAGTGAAAGTGCCTCCTCGATAAACTTAAATTTTCTAGAAAAATTAAGAAGGAAAGAATCTAATTCTTAATATCTATCCTTTAACATCTGTAGTCCATATGTTCTAAGAATGGTTGCACAAATGAAAAGAACAAAGAAAACATGATTGCCATATTAAACTTGTCATTGACAAATTGTCTCGAAAAAATACAATATTGACAAATCAATCCCAAATCTGGCCTGAAGAAGATGACCAGACAACAAAAATGTGTATTTTGATAATTAAAATACACAGGCTCAGAATGGATTTTGAAGAGCTAAGCTATCTGGTTCATGATCCACCTCTTTGCATGTAGATGACCTACTGAAGGTTCTACTACATTCTGAAGCAAGAACCTCATTGTAGTTATTTTCAAATGTTTCACAAACTATACAAAGGTGCATTTGATAGTCCAGTCTTGAATCC